>NC_062283.1:114167900-114782173 GCF_902655055.1 Lutra lutra
CTCATGAACTATACCTTGTTTTTGTGTAAATTACCTCAGTCTTCACTTCTGGCCATCTGGAGCCTTTCATGAATAATATATCTAATTAGATGACATAAAATACAAAGAAAATTCTTCTCAACTTGTCATGAAAGTTATTTTTGTTATTTGTAATTTTTCATTTAAATAATTTATCAGTGACTGTAAAACTAATTCTAACATATATTTCTTTTTCTATGGTGGTCCCATTGATAGTTTTACTCATTCAAAAACTGGCAAAGCACGGAATTACATTTATCTATTAAAACTGATGTAGTCAGGATGCCTGAGTGGCTCAGTTGGTTAAGCAGCTGTCTTCAGCTCAGGTCATCATCCCAGCGTCCTGGGATCGAGTCCCACATCGGGCTCCTTGCTTGGCAGGGAACCTGCTTCTCCCTCTGCCTCTGCCTGCCACTCTGTCTGCCTGTGCTCGCTCTCGCTCCTCTCTCTCTGACAAATAAATAAATAAAATTTAAAAAAAACAAACCCTCCTACATTTAAAAAAAAAAAACTGATGTAGTCTTTCTGTGTAAAAAAAAGGAATACACACACACACATATATATATGCGTATGTATGTGTATATACTTTTCCTGATACATGTTCTATCACTTACTCATTTTTTAAAAAAAGATTTTATTTATGTGAGAGAGAGAGAGAGAGAGAGAGGGAGACAGAGCAGGTACATAAGAGGGGAGGAGGGGCAGAGGAAAAGAATCTCAAGCAGACTCCTCACTGAGCAGGGAGCCTGATCAAGGGCTGGATCCCAGGATCCCAAGATTGTGACCTAAGCCAAAGGCAGATTATTTAACTGACTGAGCCACCCAGGTGCCCCTCACTTAATCACTTTTAATGAAAACTGTCTGGTTCCCTCTACATGCTATCCACTATGGCTCCCTGACTATGTTTCTTGTAGTAGTAAAAGAAGTAGACTTAGAGCTTTCTTGTTTCAATATTTCTCTATCTTCACAACTGTTTGTATTTTATATCCAGAAGAAAGTGTAACTGTTTCCTCTTGTATTTACTTCCTTTCACTACTTCATTATTGGTATAAACATAGCTCCCACATTCTCGTTTATTAGTGTATAATACCTAACAGCAAAATCCCAGTAAAGCTCTTGTAGATGGGTGTTTTTTTGTCTTCATATTTATTGAATGTTGCTAGACCAGGCCCTGAGTCAGCAGGCTAGACAGTAGGATTTGTAAAGATGTTAAGCTATATTTTTTTATTTCAATAAATATCTGGTGAATTTTTACCGTTATGATTAATATACACTATTTTTCGAAGTTTCAGGAAAGTTAAAGTCAGCCTCTCAGAGCCTGTTATTTATTGTTTTAGAAATCACTCAGATGCTCAACTGTGCAATAGAGCAGAATTAATTCAGCTAGAAACAGAAAGAAACTGAGCAGTGTTGCAGATAATCTTATGATTTCCATAGGCATAGACTGTTAAACATGACCCTGAAGAGATTTACACTGAGTCTCATTATGGTTCAGGAAGATGTTTGCATTCATACAGATGAGACCTTTAGGGATGCAATAATAACTCCCTGCAGAGAGATTCACTATCCATAATTTTTCAGTTTATGTCTTGGTTAGTTTTCAGTTCATAACCAGAAACTCCGATGTAGATGTATAGCTATTTGGACTCACAATTTTCCTCTTAGATTAGGAGACTAAAGTTATCAAATAGTTTATAAACAAATTAAATTAGGCACCTAGTAAAAAAGATGTCATTAGAAAATAAATTTCATTATTTTGATATCAGAGGTGATGCTAAATTTGGAATAAATTTGAAAAAATGATTATTTCTTGTGATAATAAATTACTTAAAATGCAAAATTATTTTTTTTAAGATTTTATTAATTCATTTGAGAGAGAGAGAGAGAGCATGAGCAGGGGAGAGAGGCAGAGGCAGAGGGAGAAACAGACTCCCCACTGAGCTGGGAGCCCGACTTGGGGCTCTATCCCAGAACCCTGGGATCACGACCTGAGCTGAAGGCAGACGCTTAACTGACTGAGTCACCCAGGCACCCCTGCAAAATTATTTTAAATGGAAAGGTGTTTTAAACTTTTCTGAAAAATATCTGAACTATCAGTGCCATAAAATAACTTTTAAATGATTTATTGGTTCATGATAAAAATGGATAACCCTTCCATTTAAAAAAAAATAAGTCACAGTTCTCTAGCTCAAGAGTTAAGCTCCAATAGCATTTTCATACTACCTCTAAGGTAGCCTCCTTAAGCTTTAAATGCAGGTAGTCTGGATTAGTGTGGTAATATACTTTTATTTACATTAATAATGCTGAACAAAAATACAAGCACAAGAATCTCTCCACTTGGGGAGAGCATTTGGAATGGTGAATGTGAAGAGACATTAGTGAGTTTATTGCAAAACTAAGAGTTCTTGGAAATCCTTTTTTTAAAGTCAAGTCACATAGGGATATGTTCAACAAATATTCTTTGAATAAGTGAACAAGATAACCAGGAAAAAAATCACTAGATATTAATTCAAATGTATTGAATACTGGGTAAAGAGTTCCCCTTGTTTACATTATCCATAGCTGTACCAAAGCCAAGATATCAACATGGAAATATTATACCCATAATTTCACCCAAACTGTATATTTTTATATCATAATTATAAAATGCTTTAAAGGGACACCTGGGTGGCTCAGTCAGTTAAATGTCTGCATTTGGTTTGGGTCATGATCCCAGGGTTCTGGGATTGAACCCTGCATGAGGGCTCTCTGCTCAGTAGGGAGCCTGCTTCTCCCTCTCCCTCTGCTGCTTTCCTTGTTTGTGCTTTCTCTTAAATAAATAAATAAAATATTTTAAAAAATAAAATAAAATGCTTAAAAAATCTGTGTTTGGTGACATTACTTTTACTCTGAATTCTATCAAGCTGCTTAAAACTCAGCTGAATTGGGGCGCCTGGGTGGCTCAGTGGGTTAAGCCTCTGCCTTCAGCTCAGGTCATGATCTCAGGTCCTGGGATCGAGCCCCGCATCGGGCTCTCTGTTCAGCAGGGAGCCTGCTTCCCTCTCTCTCGCTCTCTGCCTGCCTCTCTGCCTACTTGTGATCTCTCTCTGTCAAATAAATAAATTCTTAAAAAAAAAAAAAAACTCAGCTGAATTATACTTAAGACATAGTCATCTACTTTATCTTAATACAAAGTGATTTCCCCATGAATTTTCATAAATACGTATTTTATTGAAATTATAATTATATGTGCAATTTGAGACATAATTATAGGTTTTGGTTACTTATGATTGTTCTCTAAGGATTCAAACTCATAATTTAATCATCTTTTCCACTGTTGACTTTCTTTGCTGTTTGACGAGTTCACCATAACCAAAATGACCCATTTGACTGGCTTATGCATCTACTTTGGCATGTACCCTCCTCTACATAGTGCCCCTCCCTCTTGCTCCATTTCATTTTTCCTCTCCTAGTCGTGGGGGCAGAATGTTTTTTGGTGTCAACTATAGCAGCTCCGTGGGAATTGTATTCTCTTTTCCCACTCCTCTTCCACCCCCCTCCCCCTTCTTATCTGGGCAGCTTTGGCTTTCATCTGATTACATTGCCATTAGGCATACTCTCTCTCTCAGCTCCTTCACTGTTGTGGCCCTCTCTGTCTCCTTAATGGAATGGCAGGGCCCAGCCTTTCTTTCTCAACAGCTTGCACAGGCAGCCGATGTCATGCCATGAAGAAGACATGCCACTGCTTATGTGGAAAGCTGGCAAAGTACACAGGCATAAAGAAAATGCGTGAGCAGTTAGTAAACACACAGGATAACACCCACTGTGTGGCAATCTCCTAATATTAAGGGGGAGTCAGGTGAACCAGGGTCACAACCTCGCTTGGACTTTTTTCCCAGTGGTATGACTCTAGACAAATTACTTAACCTTTTTGCAATTCAGTTCCTTACCTATAAAACAAGACTAAGATTTCCTACCTTTAAAAACTATTGTAAGGATTAAAAGAGGTATCTCAGTGCCTGACACATAGTTAAATGAAGAGAAATAGACTTTCTGAATAAAATTATATTCTTTACCCAGACAAAACTATTCCCAAATGAGTACAATTAATTATTTTGTTTGAAATGGAAAAAATAATGAGTAGTAGCATGACCCATTCAAGGTTCCTTGTAAAAACAGCCATAATTGAAGTCATCGGATAGCTGCTTATTTGTCATGTCAAGACTTTTCCAAATAGGAGTAATATTTTCATCTGAAGAGTGACTGCACATTTAAACACACAATCAGAAAACCAGTGCCTGCCTGCAAATTATCTAGCATTAATTTGTCCTTTTTGCACGTAAAAAAGATATTCAAACCTCCCTGCTCTCCCCCCTGCGGTGGATGCAGCTTGACTCCCCTGCTCCATTCCCACTTCGTGCAGCATAATTTTGTGCAGGCCAAAGGCTAAAGCAAGACTCCTTCACACCTTTGCTTCTGAACACAATCGAGCTTTCACTCAAAAGAGGAGCCGTGGTGACACGTGAAAGGGAGATATCAATGTCATGAGGCAGAGGCCACACTTGGGCTGCTTCTGCTTTTTCTGCTGACACGTGTATCTGTGGAGGTTTTTGGTACCAGCCACGGCAGAGGTCTGAAATGCCCATCCTCTAAATCCAGGGGTGTGAAGTGAGGAGGACTGTGGCGATCACTTGCCTGGCTCAGAGCACGCCGAGGGATGTTGTCTTGGAAGCAACAGCCATGGTGGCCTTTTCTGAACCCCTCTGTGTCAGAATCATGGCAGAGGCAATGGTTCTTCTTCGACAGCCCCCTTATGGGTGTTCTGGGAGTTGTTTCTTGAAGCTCAGTTTAGAATCTGCTCCCCTAACACTTCCAAGTATTTTGTAATTGAACCCTGACTAATATTCCACTGAAAGTCAAAAATGATACTACAGTGCTTTCTCCCTAAAGACTTTGTAAATGCTTGAATATATTAGAACTTGTATAGTCAAGTTTTTTTTTTTAATTTTCATACAGAGGCAGTTGGCTTTATTTTGATTGGCAAATATTGTGTTCAGAATAATGCTTTCCATTTTGCCTATTTCTCTTGCAATAAATTTTAAGAGATAATCCATGGATAGTAAATAATTTGAAGAAATAATTTTTTCTGTTAAAAATCTTATTTACTTTTTACAGTGATTGTTTCTATATTCTTTCAAGTGCAATTGGTATATACACACGCACACACACATATGCATATATACAGCATATTTACATTAGAAATAAATACTGTATATATGTATGCATATATATTTCTTTCATTTATATCATTGATGTCAAAAAATTTTTTAAAGATTTTATTTATTTATTTGACAGACAGAGAACACAAGTAGGCAGAGAGGCAGGCAGAGAGAGAGGGGGAAGCTGGCTCCCCATGGAGCAGAGACCCTGATGTGGGGCTTGATCCCAGCATCCTGGGATCACGACCTGAGCCAAAGGCAGATGCTCAACCCACTGAGCCACCCAGGTGCCCCTGATGTCAAAATCTAAAAGGAAAGTTGAAAGTGGCTAAAAGGGAAAAAAGTAAATATTAAAAAATGTCAGTATTAAAAGGGGATAGCCAAGAGGTGGTTTATTGTTAAGTACCTGAAAAATTGAGCTTCGATTTCACTTCCTCTTTGTACTCTGTTTTAATTAGTTAAAATAAGTCAAATAAACTCTTTGAACCTTATAACTATGTCAAAGAATTGTTGTAAGAATAAATGAGATGAGAAATAAAAAGTGCAACGGCATAGAATGGGTACTTATTAAATGCTTGAGTAATAGATATAGGGATAGACTCTGTCTCACTGAGACTCAAAAGGCTGAGAAAAGCAACAACAATATGGGTACAAGTGTCTCTACTGAGGGAAGAGGGGCTGTGTCCCTCATGTTGGGACATGGCCCCTCTTCCCAGCATGCTGTAAGGCACTATGAAGTAATTTCTCCCAACCTTAGCCGCTGTTTTTCTCCCACAGTATATAAGGAAGAGACAAAGATTCACAGGGAGACAAGGATTCCTGGAGCTTGTGGCAAATATCATCAATCATAAAGCAAAGTCTGTCCTTTCTTCCTTCCACAGAGAGAGCTATAGTTGGGCACATGGCGGAGTGTGCTTCTCAGGCTCTTATGCAAGTTGGTTGGCCAATGGAATGGGAGCAGAAGAGATGTGCACCACGTCTAGGCCAGGGCTTTTGAGAGACTGGATATGTCTCTCCATGCACACCTTTCTCAGTCTGGATGCAGATGATGATGAGACTATAGGAACTCATGTAGCTGAAGATGGAAAATGTCCTTGAATGACCATCTGAAGAGAAGAAACCACTAACTTAAACCCCATCCAGGACTATTGTGGGAGAGGTAGATAAACTTTTTTAAGCTACTGAAAGTTGGTGTTCCATTTGTTCTCATTTTCTAGACTACCCTAATTCATACAAACAGTCTAAATTATCTTGGAAAGAGCTGCTATTATACTACGGCATTTCCTCCTTCCAGCTACTTATGAAGAAGGTGAGGGGAATGTACACCATCTCAAGCCAAATTAGGGGGTGTGTGAAACAAATCATTTGGAACACTTGCTTTATATTCCCTAGAATCTGGGCACATAGACACACTGGTAACTCTCTAAAACCTAGGGCAAACTAGATGGTGACAGAGGAAAGAGGCCAGGAGAGAGGAGAGAGAAATGTGTCAAGTTTCCCAGAAACAAAAGTTCACTCCACTAAAACAAAGCAGCCTGCAGCCATCTTGGTCGGGAATCATACTAAAAAGGGATGAAGCAGTGGACAGAGCCAGCACTGGGCAGCCTGCTGGAAGCACACAGGCTTCAGAGACTGTGGTCAGCTAGATCTACATCTCCTGCCTCACCAGGGCTGTGGTTAGAGGTCTGTACCAGGAGGATCTCAGAGGCATTCAACAAAGCCCAGAGAGAAAAAGCAGTTGCTTTTCTGCTGCCCACAGGGCCCTGAGGTTGTGTGCTAACTGTACAAGTCAGCGGGTATTGGAAAGTATTTCTCCCTGGCACTTCTCTTCTCCACTGTTTTTGAAGGGACAACAGCAGCCATTGGGAGGGGAGCATTGAAGAATTCAGACACCAAGTGTGCTTTCCTTGCTCTTTGCAGGATGCACAGCTGAGGCAAGCCCCAGCTGTGGAAAGATAATTTAAATCGTATAATAGATTAAACTGTAATGTTAGATTTGATGAGATTTTTAAATTTTTGAAATGAGATTGTTATTCTTTCTGTTATTCAGAAAACCTTTGGGAACTGCTTGAGGTTTCATCAGGGGTGGGAAAGATCAATTCCAAAGAACACTATTGGAAGGACATAGTGTGGAGGAAGATGGCTGCTCTCAATGATCATACAATTGTGTCCAACAAGTTCAATAAACTGATTAAGTAGCTATTGCCATTGGTTACAGAAAAAAATAATTGTCATTTCAAACTACAATTGCCTGTGCTCACTTTTGGCTCTATAGGAGTGGTACAAAAATTTTCCTGAGGCAGAATACCTACCTATGCCAGAAATCTTTAGCAAAAATTGTTAACAAAATTTATTTCTTACGATACAAAGGCAAGGTCCTTAGCCTTCACCTACAAAAGCCACAAGTGAGGTACATTTGTCATTCGAAATTTATAGTAACCACATTAATTGGGTCAAATTATCTTAAGAATGTATTTTATTTTACAGAATAATATCAAAAATACTATTATTTCAACATGTAGCCAATGTAAGAAATTGTTTATGAGCCATTTCACATTTTTTTAATACTAAATCTTCAAAATTTGGTATGTATTTTGTATTTACAGAAATCTCAATTTGAACTAGCCACAGTTCAAGTGCTCAGTAGCTATTAATTTAAAACAGCACAGAACTGGAGTTAGTTTTTTTTTTTTTTTTTTTTTTTTAAGAGAGAAAGAGCTAACATGGAAGTGGGTGGTAGCCAGAGGTAGAGAGACTCTTAATCAGGCTCCTTGCCCAGCACAGAGTCCATTGTGGGGCCCATCTCACGACCCTAAGATCATGACCTGAGCTGAAATCAAGAGTCAGATGCTTAACTGACTGAGCCACCCAGCTGACCCTGGAGTTAATTATCTTTAAATCTGCCTAAGAAATGAACAAAAATACTATGTGACAAAGAAAGTAGAAAAGAAAAAGGGGGAGGAGACAAAGTAAGAGTGACAGCAGGAAAATGTTGGCCAAGGAGGAATTCTGAGAAGCTGGAGGGAACAAATAATGTGTAAAAGCAGAAGAGTTCAAACCAGTGGCTGGCCCATAAAAAGTGCCCCACAAATGTCTGCCCATGTCACCTAAAACCTTCTTTCACCCTGACATTGATCAATTGATTCATCAATTGAAAGATAGGTAGATAGATAGATTAACCATCTTACCATTTTACATCCAGCCTGTCTTTTTCTAACTTTGCTCAAATGTCTGCATCTAGGCATACCAGACCCATCATATACCTGAGAATTTACTGTCTACTAACGCTGGCAAAGAAAATAAATACATTTGGTCTGAAACGGAACCCATGCTGTTTTTCAGTGATCATTATTTTTTGTCTAAAGGCTTATATCTTTATAGTGACCAGTTATTCAAAATACTTTATACTAGTATCATAGGATAGAATATCCTTAAAATCTTAAACCTCATAGCTGCTGTAATCTGACTGCTATATTTGATAAAATGTCTTAAATGTGTTAAGTATAAACTTGATGTGTAGATGAAATATTGATCATCCACTATTACAGTACTCAGAATGTCCTTTGCCAACCCTAAAGTCAAATTTCTATTCTTGAAAATATAATAAGGATTCATAAGTATTGTGTTAAATGAATATTTAATGTGTTATTTTCACATGACTACTGTAATGAATTGCCAGAAACTTGGTGGCTTAAAACAAAACAAATTTATTGTCTCGTAGTCCTGGAGTATGGAGATCTAAAAAGAGTATCACTGGCCCAAAATCAAGGCGTTGGCAGCAGTGTGTTTTTTCCAGAGGCTCTAGGAAGAAACCTTTTCTTATCTTTTCCAGCTTTGGATTGCTGCCAGCATTCCTTGACTTGTGACCACATCGCTCTAGTCTCTGTCTCTGTGGGCACATTCCTTCCTCTTCTCTGTCTTGTTCTATGTCTATGTGAAACCTCTCTGTGCCTCTCTTTTATAAAAACACATATGATTGCATTAAGTGTCCACATGGATAATCTAGGAAAATCTCTCTGTATTAGTTTCCTAGGGATGCAGGAACAAAATACCACAATCTGGGTTATTTAAACAACAGAAGTTTATTGTGTCTCTGTTCAAGAGGTTAAAAGTCTGAGATCAAGGCTCAGCAGAGTTTGTTCATTTTGAGGGTTGTGTGGGAGAATCTGTCCCATGCCTGTATCTCTAGCTTCTGGAGGTTTGCTGGCAATCTTTGGCATTCATTGGCTTGTGGTCACATCTCTGCCTTCATCTTCTCATTGTGTTCCCCTTTTATGTATATCTGTCTAAAACTTTCCCTTTTATAAGGACACTGGTCATATTATATTAAGGGCTTATTTTAATTAATAACATCTTCAACCATCCTATTTCCAAATGAGATCACATTCTGAGATGCTGGGATTAACACTTCAACATACGAATTTTGATGAGACACAATCCAGCATAACGATCCTTAATCACATCTGTAAATATCCTTTTTTTCAAGTAAGGTAATATTCACAGGTTTCAGGATTAGGATCTGATATCTTTGTGTGCCCATTGTTCTGCCTACTCCAAATGAGCATGGAAATTTCTTGAGCAAATATTAAAAAGAAGGAGGGGAAAGAGGAAGACAGAAGAGAAAGAGAGTGAGTTTTAACAAATTATTTATCAAGCACTGATTCTCTCCTAAGCACCAAACTATCTCAAATAGTTGCCCCCACTACTTGCCTTAATGAAGCACAATATTAGATGCCTTACACTATTTGTGGAGCTATGACCACTGTAATGGGGTCAGTGTTCAAGCAAGGGAATCCCTCTCAAACCTGATGCTGACCCTGGCTGAATCCTGATTATTTCTGAGAGCTTAGCAATGGACTGGGTTCTAAGAAGTTTGAGAACTGTTTCATTCCTTTACGTCTGCCACTTTTTTATCGGAGGGAATCAGGGGAAAGGAAGTGCCCCTTCGTGTTTTTTCTGATTCCAGATGTCCTGGAATAGCCCCTGCTTTGTGGCTAGCACCCTTATTTCACAAAGCAGCTCCTGGGAGAAACCTCTAAGTCCTTGGACTATCCTACCTGAAAAGAGTGTATTTGTATATGTAGGGCCTTCAGACTTGTGAATAGTTTAGACTCACAATGTGACTTATGGTGAATGCCTCTTTCTCTTTACCTGGGATCTTGGGCCATGCTGTATCATTTTGACCTCTGGAGGGGCTGCAGCCTGAGTAGCCAAGGTCAGTCATGTGGATGCTCTGTGCCCGCATAACTAAGCTACAATAAAAGCCCTGGACACGCGGTTTAGATGAATTGAAAATAATTGGCACACATCACACATTGTTGTTGGGAGAATTAAGAGCTGTCCATGTGACCCCACTGGGAGGGAGCAACTGGAAGCTCATTCCTAGTTTTTCCTGGACTCCAGGCTATGCAACTTTTTTCTCTGTTGATTTTTTAACTGTGTCATTTCTCTGTAATAAACCATAACCATGAGTCTAACAGTTTTTCTGAGCTTTGTGGGTATTTCTAGCAACTCACCAAACCTAAAGGTGGCCTTGGAGGCCTTTGATATGTTATCACAAACTGTTTACCATAGTCATACCTTATACCTTAATACTGCAGGGAATACCTTATTTATTTTTTGCATCAGCTCTCTAAGAACAGGAGAAGCCCATCAAGGTTAGTTAACTTGTATAGACTTGCACAGCAAATGACAGAGCTGCAAAGCACACTGAGGCTAGACTGCCTCCAAAGCCATGCTCTCAATCACTGTATTTTATATTCACATGGACCAAATGATGTGCTGACCTAACTTTAATAAAATATACATTCAGTTAAGTGATCTAAGAATGGCTTCCAATATAAAATAACAACTTCAAGGTAAGTTCAGTGGTTTAAGAAGTAGCCATTCAAGTTTATATAATTGGAGATAAATCAGCTTATCAGCTTTGATAAGCTCCAAATGGGAACTGTATTCTTCTTTGTCTTTTCCCTCTGCCTATGAGACTCTAAGATCCTCAAGGAAAGCCCTGGGAGGATTTTTATTTCTACAGTCATAATTGTGTCTGCTCTTCTGTATGTATCTTTCTGCCTTATGTTATCTCTTGTTTTCATGGGCTTGCATGAATTTACTGGAAACTAATTTGGATGGTTATATATGGTTTATAGAAAGCTGAAGCTATTCATGGATTTAATTCTGGTGCAAAGAATCACAAAGTTTGGCTTCTACTTTCTTTTTTTTTTTTTTTTTTAAAGATTTTATTTATTTATTTGTTAGAGAGAGAGAGAGCATGAGCACAGGCAGACAGAGTGGTAGGCAGAGGCAGAGGGAGAAGCAGGCTCCCCGCTGAGCAAGGAGCCCGATGTGGGACTCGATCCCAGGACGCTGGGATCATGACCTGAGCCGAAGGCAGCCGCTTAACCAACTGAGCCACCCAGGCGTCCCTGGCTTCTACTTTCTTATAATCATTTCATTGTCTTCATTTTGTTGCAGTTTCCATGGGTAGGGTTTTAGTAACTCCATTTTTCCCACTACATAATTCAGTAACTTTAATAAACTCGTCTACTGCCTGAGCACCATGTTAAAAATCCATGCACAATTTCTTCAGAGCAGCACTTTATTACCAGTTTTACTGTAATGCAATATTAATATAAAATGATGACACTTGGACTTTGGAGGCAGTATTGTGCATTTACAATAATATTTATACAAATAATTAAACTTTGATTTTATTGGATAGGGCATATCTATACAAGGCGATCTTTTGCACAAATTAACTGAAAAAAAATTAAGGGACTGTATTGGCCATCATGGTCTGTATCTGGGTTTTCTCTGATTGGACTTCAGGAAAATCTAGTTTCAAATATTACATCTGTCATCTGTACTTCATATCAAGGAATTAATCAAACTGACGGTGGAGAGAGTTTTTTGAATGTTCATTATTTCAGCTATTAATTTTTAAAAGCAGCAAATGTTGCAAGTCAATAGCACCCATAAAAATTGATTTATTGTGCAATTTCCTTCATAATCCTAGAAGCCAAAAGCAGATTCTGTGTATCTAATGCTTTCTATTTCTAAGCCACTCTCTTCACATCCATTTTTTTAAGATAAATTATTTAGATGAAAGAAATGTAATCCTGTTTGAATTCCACTGATTTGAATTCGTGGGAACTGACCACATCAAGGAAATGTGAAATTTAGCATGAAAAAGAACTACACACAGAAGCAATTACATTGTGAAATATCACAGAAATGTAATTTATATTAAAAAGTGCAAAAGATTCTTGATCAATCACATTACTGCTGTGATACAGGTAATCTCACACGATGCTCTGATAGAGTTCTGAGACAGCCAGGACCACTGATGTCATTTATACCACTGATGTCTCAGTTAAGACAGATTGTTTCCTTTAGACACAGACCTCACATTTCATCCTGAAATTGTTTACTGTTAAATATGTTTGTACTTCAATTTCAGAACAGAATTTAGAGTGGTTGATCTGTGTTTAAATCCCAATCCAAGTTCTGCTCAGTAGTTATAGCTATGTTTTCTTGGACAACTTAATTCTCTGAGTTGTAGTTATCGTCTCTGTGATACATAGATTACAAAGTTTATTCAATAGGTTTTTTAAAAGAATTAAACAAGAATGAATAAGATAATATTTGTAAAGGCATTTTTCACAGTACTGTTCATTAAATGTGATTATGCTATCCAGCAATGTGCAGGTCACAAATAATATAATTGGATTATGAAAAATAAGTAGTCTGTAAAATGCCATTTCTACTAGTGGTATTATTTCCTTTTTAACCAACAATGATTATTATGCTAGTATCTCTGAAAAACTGGAAAATTCATGGCTCTAAATAGTCCTTTGTGGTACAAACTGGTGATATAAAACCTTGATACCCATCAAACCTCGGGTCCCTTCTGCTCCTCTCATATGTTGCCTGTCCCCTTACTACAAGAAATACTACTTTCCATACCTGAAATCCATTCTCCCCAGTGCCTGAAAATCAAAATGATAGCAATTCTACCCAATACCACTTATGATTTTCAAAACTAAGGAGACAAGAGCAGGCTGAATGTGGGAGTTGAGCAGCAGGGACAGACATGGTTAACTCCTGTCAAATTGTGTCTGGAGAGAGCTTCCATGTCCAGTTGGATCTACTCTGCTAAGAGAGACAGAAAAATAGGCTGGTTTTAAAAAAGTGTGAAACTCCAAACCTCTTGGACATCTCCTATTGCTTACAACTCCATTTTTATCATGTAGGAAATGTCAGTTATTATCCAGGTAAGAAAAAATCCAATATATTTGAAGTATTTTTTCTGTTTATTGTAGGTATCAAAAATAATCATTATATCTACTTCTATAAGGATGATCAAGCAGAGAAAAATAACCAGGCATATTTAAAAATTTGGCTATTCAGAAGAGGGAAACAATTTGAGCATTCAGAATATATACTTGCCAGTCTATCACAATTATTACAGGAAATTAGAGATAATTTGTTAAGACTAATAGATATTCTAAATGAGGCTCAAGAAAATTTTGCAGTCACAAAAGGTGTTGATATGTGTTACAGTTTTGGAAATGTAAAACAATAATTGCCAAACTAAAAAAAAAAAATTAATTGTTCCTAAGGAGAACATTTTCAATATCAGTAAAACAAAATTTGTACACTAGAAGACTTGAAGTCAAAGAAAGACAAATAATGATGGGATGGAATTAAAGAACTATGCATAATGAAGGATATATCTGTATGATACAATATATGTATAATTTGAATTTTAGGAGGAGGCAATAGAAAATACAGAGGAAAAGCAGTAATAAAATAAAGAATATAATAAATTTTCTGAGCTGACAAAAGACCTGTGTATTAGTTTCCTATGCTGCTAAAACAAAATACCACAAACTTAGTGGCTTAGCAACACAAGCTCATTATCTTACAGCTCAGTATGTTAGAAGTCTGATGTGGGTCTCATTCGTGTAAGTCAAAATGTCAGCAGGGTTGCATTTATTTCTGGAGACTCTAGAGGAGAACCTGTTTCCTTGCCTTCTCCCACTTCTAGAGGTCACCCACATTCCTTGGCTCATGGTCCCTTCCTTCACCTTCAAAGCTAGCAACTATATATCGCTTTGGCCCAGCTTCACATGCGATATTTTTTTCTGACCACAGCTGGGAAAATTTCTCTACCATTAAGGCACTTTGTGCTTAGATTGGTCCCCCTCAGAAAATCCAGAATGATCTCCCCATCTCAAGGTTCTTAATTTAATCTCAGCTCAAAGCCCCTTTGGCCATAAGAGGTATCATATTCATAGACTTGAGGAGTTAGGATGTGAACATTTTGGAGGGCCGTTGTTCTGCTAACCACAACCTATGTATCCATTAGGAAAGAGTTCACTGAGCGCAAGGCAGAACTAATGAAAAGACACTCATACTTACAGGTAACGTAAGGTACAAGGGCAAAGAGAACTTTTAACAAATATCGGATTTTAAAAGCTGGTTATCAGAAAAGGAAAGAGTAACATTAGGATAAAACCTGTGAAACACTATGATCCAGAAAACTGTCTTAGATTGGTTATGATGAATAATACAAGATACTGTTTCAATGCTCCATGTCTCAATGGCTTAACACAGTGAAATTATTTCTTGCTTATGTAAAACCCAGCAGGTATTTATTTCTGAGCAAGTGGCTTTCCTTGTACTCATTCAGAGACTTGGGTTCCACTTTGGGGCTCCATGATTTTCGAGGTCTTCAGAGACCTCACCTTTCAGTCAGTAGATAGGAGTGAGAATGGAGAAGCTTGTGAGGTTTTTATGGGACAAACATAAATGTGACATCTGTTGCTTCTGTCTAATGTCCCATTACTCACATAGCCATGGTTAACTTCCCAGAAAGCTTGTAAAACAACGCCCAGGAGGAACCAATGTGGGTTTTGATAAAACACAGCTCTGTCGGTGACAGGTGGTACAACTTGCTTTCTTAGGATAAAAGACTGGTTTCCCATAATTCTATTTACTGCCCAATTAACATTCATTTGACTCAAACACATACACACACACATTTTTAGATGTACAAAAAATTATTTGTCAAATTTATTTGATGACAAATAAAATTACCTAAGGAATCAAATAAATGAACATCAAAATATACAACCTATAATCAGAAATAACATATATGAATTTTTTTTAACATTCAAAATTTCCCCCTATTAGGAATTGATAACAAAACATGAACTATTTGGTAATTACAAAGTGACCTATAGTAGAGGTGTGAACATCTTCAGAGGGTCATTATTCTGTGAGGGGTCTGTATGAAAATCTGATTCTATTTCTTAATAGCTGTTTGAACCTAGTTATGTCACTTAGCCTCCAAGTAACTTTCTACTTCAGGTAAAAAGGAAATACTATTAATTCCAATTTTATAAGATTGCTGTAAGTACTAAATGAAGTAAATCACGTAAATAATGATAGCAAACATTAATAAAACACAATCTAAGCATTAGGCACTTTCCATATATTATCTAAGTACTTGGTACATTGTGCTATTTTTATTAATTAACTTATATCAAAGATAAAATGAATGTAAAAATTAAGAGTATGTATAAATCAACTATAATGAGAAAACATAGTCCTAAGGATATAAGTAAATATTTATAAATTATTTATCTCTTAAAACATTAATTAATATACTATTTTTTTTTCTTCAGAAATACCTATTCTGGTATTTAACCAATATGCTGAACTCTTAGGGTCAATAATTATCCCTTCCATTTGTAGAAATTATGTATGGTTATTTTATAAATCCACCTTTATTTTACTAACAGAGTGCTGTTTTCATAATAGTTTCTTCTTTTATTTTTCTAATTTATCATAATTATTTATTAATATCTTCTGCCTTTTCTGTAATCTGAAGTTTTACCCTGTGCTAATTACACTGTTTGTGGAATCCACTGATACCACCTTATAATTTGTTTCTAATATAATTTGTAACATTTCTCTGTGAGCTCCTGATGTTTAGATCTTTACTTTGAAGTGTTTGATTTGCATTTCTTGTGGGCCCTGAGGTATGAAAGGATGTTTCAGAGCAGGGTTGAGCTTGTGCTTGCTCCCTGAGTGTCTAGTGGTCCCACACTATAAAATCTTAATTTCTTTACTTGCAGCCAAATTACAGAAGTGTCCTACCGTTAGGTCTCGAAGATGAGCTTGATGAGGCTGAGTTTTTGACTTTTTTGCATTTCACCCACGGCTGTAGATATAGGCAAACTTCTTCATCCTTTCCTTGGCTTCTGAACAGAAGGGAGCCTCTTGAACACTCCTGGCTCAAACAGATGGATTGCTTTTGGATTCCTGTCTGTCTTCCCATTGGACTGAGGCCACATATTCTAAATCTGCGGGTCAATAGGACCCAGCCTCCAGCCTCTTGGGCATCTATCTGTAATTAAAAGCGCTGGAGTGGGCAGGTAATCTGTTCTCAGGCTTACTACACAGACTTTGCCTTTTTTTAGTCATGGAACCAGAGATGTTCCTTCCTTTCTTCTTCTTTTTTTTTTTTTTTTTTAATAAAATGGTGATTTTTTAAAGTTACATTTTATTCACCATTTAAAAAATATTTATAGTAGAGAGAATGGGAGAGGGATCATCTATGTCATTTTAACTTGTCATATTCAGGTTTATAGCCTCTACATTAGAATGAGGTAGTTTGATAATGTGAGCAAATTTTTTTAAAAAGGGCAATCTTTATTTAAAGATATATAGGCCTCCATTCATTAATAATCATTTATTTAATGTTATAAGGTACTGTAAATTATGGTAAAGATACACTGGAGGATCTTAATCCTCGTGGAGCTAATATGCTAACAAAATGAAAAAAAATCCCTAATAAAATATAGTGATTGAAGCCATAGGGTATTAAACAAATAATGCATGATAGACACTTGGATTTATTCCTGAAATTTAAAGATATTAGGATATATCTTAATTACATTAAAAGAATCGACTTATTGGTTGATAATATGATCATATTATAATCCTCTCAAATGATGAGACTCTCAAATGATTAGATATGTCTGATGAAAATTCATAGTATGCTAAGGCTTGATAATTATTTAACAGAAAACAAGTTTCATTAAGAACTGATAGCTTCTGTTATTTAAAAAATTGAAATATAAGAAGTATTACCTGTGAAATAACACAACAAGGATATCTGCTATCTGTTATTCAACATTATTCAGGAAATTCCAGTCATGCAGTTAAAGAAGAAAAATAATATATCAGTTTTAGGAATCAATATAAAATATCCTTATTTGTAAATAATTGCCTAATTGAAAAAAAATTTAGTTGAAAAAGTTTTAAAACATAGAAAATCTTAGTAAGTTGGCTATTAAAATACAGTTTTAGAATTAAAATGGACAAAACTATCCCGATTGTATTAACATTTATAACTTTCTATGAGCTTCAGAGATGACAACTCTAGTAAGGGAAAAAAAAGAAGATGACTTGATGACTGAGTTAGTAAAGTGACATCTATCTATCTTTACAAGATGTCTCAATATTTAAAGATGTCAGTTCTCTCAATTAACTTATAAATTGTGTAGGAAGTGATTCTTTTGATGAATTTTGGAAAGAACTTAACAAAAATAATTATTAAGTTAATTTGTAAGAATGAATGGATGAGAATGGCCAATATAATAATGAAAAAAAACAGAGTAATGGTAGTCATGGTGAGAGGGCCTGACTTTACAAGATATAAAAACATATATAAATTTACAGTCATTAAAATGTGTATCTGGAAGACAGATAAATGGAATAAAACACTAAATCTAGAAATGGACTCAATTCAAGATGTAGTGTATGATACTGATAGCCTTTCAAATCAGTAAGGGGAGAAAAAAATTAATAAATGATACTTGAGAACTGAATAATTAAGTTAGCATTCTATCTCTTCACCAGACTATTTCCTAGAAGAGTTGAAGACAAATACATTTTTTAAATGACTACAGAATTTGGGGTGCCTGGTTGGTGCAGTCGCTTAAGCATCTGACTCTTGCTTTTGTCTCAAGTCATGACTTCAGGGTCATGAGATCAAGCCCTCTGTTGGGCTTCCCACTCAGCTCAGAGTCTGCTTGGGATTTTCTCTCCCTCTGTTCCTCCTATTTGTATTTGCTCCCTCTCAAAAATAAATTAAAATATAAGTAAATAAATAAATAATTTTTTAAAATGACTACAAAATTTTAAGGGTAACATGTAACTTTTATATAAACTTTGACAGTGAGGTAAAATTTACCTACTCTACCTTGCTTTCTCTCCCATGGAGGCATACACATGGAATGGAAAAAATGGAGAGACTGAGTGACATAAAAGTAAAACATTGTTGCAGGCTACAATATCTATAAAAAATTGTGACAACAAAATAGGACCAATATTTGTCATGAAAAACTATTTTATATATATATATACATGCATGCATATATATATATATATATATATATATATATATACATATACAAATACATGTGTATGTCAGTTAATGAAAACTTATAATAAATTGAGCAAAGATAAAACATGTATATTAATCAGGGTAGGTAGGCTAGGTCACATATCAAATATCACACAAGTTATCACAAAAGAGATAACAAATATCACACAAGCTGGTTGGCTTACAACCATAAAGGTTTACTTCTCACTGATGCTTCATGTTCATCATGAAGGAGCTACAGCCCTTCTCCACCCTCCACCTGATGGGATACAGGATAATGGAGCAACCTTCTTCTGGAATCTTTCTGCTGTTATAGCAAAAGAAAAGAGATTCTGAACCATGATCTCACTGTTAAAGCTTCTATTTGGAAGTGACATGTATTATTTCCACTCATATTTCATTGGTCAAAGCAAGTCATAAGGCCATCCCTACATTTCAGGGGGTAAGATTTTATAATCTGACTATGGGGAATGGTACATGACGGAGGGGTACCAAGTATGAGTGAAGAGTAATTTAATCTGCTACTTTCACTGAAGGAGAAAAGCCAGTACTCATCCAAGTACAACAATGAGCTTAAACTTCAGATCTCTAAGAATTGCTACATTGTCCCTATATCAAGTATGAATAATGTACCTCTTAAACTGGAAACTTGTAAACTAAATACAAACTATATGTCCCACATCCTAGCATCCCCCCATGCACACACTGTTGGAGCAGGAAAGGATCACCCCACAGTACAATTCTCACTGAGAAATGAGAGAAAATGGAGGGACATAGCAGTCTCTGATCTGCAGCAGAGCTGAAACTCTACAGGATAGATGTTGTAATTTTCCCTAGTTTGTGGATGAGGACTATTCCTTGTATAAACTTTCATCATCTTCCCTGGGAGTAGCTACCCAGACCATTCTTCTCTGTGGTCCTTGTCTCTTTTCTCTTGGAATTTCTTTCTTTTCCCTTTTCCTCCTTGATTATTTCTGAAATGACAACAGAGATTATAAAGAACACCTTTTTTGGTATTATAATTATTGTTTTATTGTGGTAAGAACTCTTAACATGAGAACCTTCACCTTAGCAAATTCAAGTGTACAGTACATTATTGTTAATTATGGGTACAATGCTGTATAGCAGATCTCTAGGGCTTGTTCATCTTACTTAACTAAAACTTTTTACCTGTTTTAGTTCATTAAAAGTTCCTAATTTCCCTCTTCTCTGCCCCAGGCCATGAAACCACCATTCCAGTCTTTGATTTTATTTATTTGACTATTTTGATAGTTCATATAATTGAACTAATTCAATACTTGTTCTGTCTCTGGTTTATTGTACTTATTGTACTTAGTTAACATAATGTTCCTAAATTCAATCCAGTCAACCCATGTTGTCACATATTGTAAAATTAACCTCTTCCCCTTTAAGGCTGAATAGTATTCCCTTGTATGTATATATCACATTTTCTTTATCCATTCATCTGTTGATGGACATTTGCTTCTGCTTTTTAGCCATTGTAAACAGTGCTGCAAAGAATGTGGGAGTACAGATAATCTCTTTGAGATCCTGATTTTAATTTCTTCATACCCAGAAGTGGGATTGCTGGATCATATGGTAGCTCTATCTTTTTATTTGTTAAAGAATCTCTACTGTTTTCCATAGTGGTTACACTATCTTGTATTCCTACCAAGTGTGAAGGGGTTCCAATTTCTCCACATCTCACAAATACTTGTCTTTAGGTTTGTTTGTTTTTGATTAGTTTTTTTGATAATAGCTACCCTGATAAGTGTGAGGCAATATCTTACTGTGGTTCTTATTGGAAGTTTCCTGATACTTAGTGACAATGAGCATTTTTTCATATGCCTGTTAGCCATTTGTATGTCAACTTTGGAGAACGTTGACATGCAAAGAAAACAATATAATTCAAATCTAATAAACCGAACTTAGGTTATTAGTTCTTTTGTTACTGAATTGTATGAGTTCCTTATATATTTCAGATCATTTACAAATATATCAAATATATCATTTACAAATATTTTCTCCCATTCTGTGGATTCTTTTCATTCTGTTGATTGATTCCTTTGCTGTGCAGTGCACATTTTCCTTAAGCGTACTCAATTATTAGGTACACTAGGGTTATTTTAATTCTCAAACAGTCATAGTCTCATTGAGGGCAGGTCATTGGCAGCTTTGACCATTCAGTTCAAAAACATAGTCAGCTTCTCATTTATTTGCTTTCAGTTAGCATCATGTGCCAGGACTCACATTCACAATGTTTTCAGGACTTAACTCTACACTTAATCATGGGGAACTTGAATTTATCAGGCTGGGATTTGGGAAAGTCATCCCTCTAGTCTCTTCTACCTCAATATACTGGGTGGTAACAACCAATTTAGTTTGAACAATCTTGATTTGCACCTTGCTATGAGGCTGAATTTTAATTATCCTTTGTCACTCAGAGGCTTTTTCCGTTTTGTTTTCCACTACTTGGTGATGAAAACTAGCTGCAGCTTCCAACACTGCGATCTCAATATTTCTAGATGGTCTTTTCTCTGTGGCAAGTAGGTAAATTCTTTTAAGAACTCATTTTCTTTTTAAAGTTTCTTGCTAAATGAACCAAATAATAACTGAGACATGCTAGTACCATTCTGTTTCCAGGTTCTTCAACAAGTAATACACTTCTTTGGTTCAAAATCTGACTTCCAAGTTAGGAATATCTCACCTTTGCCTGACACGGATCACCATCCACTGGATTCTGATAATAATTTATTTGCTCACCGCTTGCCAGTCCTGAATTGAATGCCACTTATTTTGTTGTTGTTGTTGCTAATTTGCGGTTCAAGTTTTTAAATCATTCATAAAACTCTAGGTTATGCTAAGAAAACAATTCACCCCAAACTATCACTGACTCACAGCAATAAAAATGTAGTTCTCATTCACATTCTATGATCATTATGTGACAATGGTCGTTGCTCTTAGGAACAGCTTCTCCCCTAGAACACTTCTCTCTGGGCATAGCTTTTCTTCAAGATTTGAGTCTCCTGGCAGAAGAAAAGAGAAAATGTAAATGAAGAGCTAATTCCTGAAATTTCAGTTAAGAGGCAGGTCTCTTTCACTCCAATTGCTTTGGCAGAGCAAGTCGTGTAGCCACACCGAAGTCCACTGGTGGTGGGATGTATCCTTCTCCAGGGAGAAGCACCTTAGGGAGAAGCACTGAATATGGGGAAACTGTAATCCAACCTCCCAATATGGGCAGATCACATGCAAATGAAAATGACCCAGAATAACCCCCATAATGACCCAAATATAACTTGGGAAATAACAAAGCCTTATTGCTGTTTTTCACTCAAAAGTTGGGAAATAGTTTTGAAAAATGCTAACACCCAGTGTTTAAAAAGTCGTGGGGAAAATAAGCACAATAACATCCTTTTGGGGAATTTATAATGAATAAATGTGTACAATTCTCAGGAAGGCATTTGGACAATACTGAACAGCCTTTGAAGTGGGCATTGTGCCAAAGTTTCCCCTTTTCAGTGATTATCTAAAACGACTATGAGAAGATGCAAAATCATATGTTTGTATATAGAATGTATTTCATGATAGGATAGTCAGAGAAGCATTATTAATATTAATAAAAAATTGGAAACATTTATAATGTTTAACAATAAGGTAATTGTTAATGAAAGTATGATTTGTTATTAGACTGGACTATAATGCAGCCATTAAAATAATATTATATTAATCCCTGGTAGGAATAGATGTGTTTGTTATATTGTTAAGTAAAACACCATATTATTCAACAGTATGCATTATGAAAACAGAAAATTATAAAGGCCCAAATACTTTGATTTAGTCTTGATTAAAATTATAGTCAAAACCATATGCTGTAATTTTCAAATGGTGCTTAGTGAAAATTTTTGGCTTTAATAATCTGCTTACATTGTGAGTCTCTGAGAATGCAAAGCAGGGACTTGGCTATTACCCTTTGTTTAGAAAGATAAGGAAGAAGGTTAGAGAATATTTGCATTCCATTACCATAAATATTAAGTTAAATCTATACTTTTCTTGTATCTTGTCATCATAAAGTTGAGTTTCTTTCTGTTTACTAAAGAGGACAAAGGGCTTTGTGTAAAATTCATAGTTCTGCTTTAATAGTTTTTTTTTCCCTCAAGAATTGTTGGCTTATAACCTTGAGACAACATATGTTTGTTCTACAAAACCACAGTTGTAAGAATGTTTGTTGTAAAAGACTCCTGTTCACTTGAATTTGTAAACCAGGTTTGTCCTGAGTGGTTGAGTTTGCTCACCAACTTTGTGGTAATTAAGCAGATATTATCTTATCGATTTTTGTTTAACTAACTAGGGCATAAAAACTATTAAATGTTTTATTAAGTTAGAAATGCAGGGAGCCTGGGTGGCTCAGATAGTTGGGCATCTGCCTTAGGCTCAGGTCATGATCACAGGGCCCTGGGATGCAGCCTGGCGTCGGGCTCCCTGCTCAGTGCAGAGCCTGCTTCTCTCTCTCCCTCTGTGTGCTGCTCCCCCTGCTTGTGCTCTCTGTCAAATAAATAAAACCTTTAAAGAAAAAAAAAATGTATTTTAAAGTCCTCCTCCTAAAATAAAAAGGGCAAGGGAAGAAATGTAGTTTATTTTTAAAATACAATGCAAATCAGAGGTGTGTGAGTGACACAGTCGATTAAGTGCTGGACTCTGGGTTTCAGCTCTGATTGTGATCTCACAGATGTGAGATCGAGCCCTGTGTCCGGCTCTACATTCAGTGCGGCATCTGCTTGGGATTCTGTCTCCTTCTGTCCTTCCTGCTTGTACTCCCTCTCTCCCTCTCTTAAATAAAAATATCTGTAATAAGTATAATACAAGTCTTACTCTACCACAGCATGAATCATTTATGTATTCATATGCATGTATGTATAAATAACCAATCTTCACTAAACAGTAGATCATGAGCATATTTCATGTCAATCATATCCATTCTATCAGTTCTAGTGTCAGAATGTTTCAAATTACATGTGTTAATTGAATTTTAACATGTAATTAAGTTATTCTGAGCATGTATACCAACATGTCAACACTGGCTATATTTGAGTGCTGGAATTTTTGTTTCCTTCTTTTTGCCTATTTATATTCTCTAAAGCTCCCCATGAATGTGTATTTTGTTGTTATTGTTGATATGAGAAACTAAAAACACACACACACACAAATAGAGCCTTACCCTCGTGCTTTTACATCCAGATCAAACACCATTTCTTCCATTCATTAGACTTTACTCAGTCTCTCCAGTCACAAGGAAACGACTCTTCTTCAAACCCTTGTTTCTTTTGTTTTGTATCCCAGTTATACCTAACTTTTCCTTTTTTCCAAGAAATTCTAGTTCATTAGTTCCTCGGAGACAGGCACTACATTTTGTTTTTCTTTATGATATGCACGACCTTTAGCACAGTCCAGTCCCATCCTGGCCCTCTTGAATGCACGTCTCATAGGACTGAATGTGTACAGTTAGACCCTTGCCAGGTCACCTCCAATCTGTATCAAGAGCTTCTCCCAGGACTCCCTGTGACTCCCTGTGGATACGCGGGGTAGTGGCTTAGCTATTATTATAAAGCAAGCCATAGCTCAAACAGCATAAATATTTTACTTGGAAATTAAAAAGCTTTGTCTTATAAAAAGGTAATTTTTGAATCCTCCTTCCTGTAGTCTTCTGAAAATGGAATTCAAATGGGGAGAGCATTTGTTTTTCAACTCTCCGTTGATTAAATTTTTCACTTTGTGATTGCTATCTTAAACCCTCCTTGGCATCAGTGAGGAAGAGCTGGGGGGCTGGCAGCGTCTGTGTGAGTCTCTCTCACCTCTTTGTTTTGATCTTAAAACCTATCTGCCTCTCCAATATATGTTTTTCTTTAACAAAAGCAGATCTGGCAAGTCTGCATGGTATTATGAGAAACAGATTTTACGTGACTTTGCAGCTTGGAGACACCAAGTGCCACTAAGAATATAAATGTCCCGCTCTCATATACATGTGTGTTCTCACCATCGTTTTGCTTAAGGTGATATTGGAGCCTTTTGGCCCTTTGTCCCTGGCATGCAGTCCTTGCTGGGACTTGAATAGTGCTCAGCCTGACTTGCAGAATTGATGATGTCTGGAGACCATCCTTCTTTTGAAAACTCTTTCATCGTTCTTATCTAAATATTTTGTTAAATAGCAATTTGAAGTATTTTCCTTGGTTCTTAGTCGAAATAAGAAAAATATTTTAGGAAAAGTTTTCAAAATACTTAGAAGGGGCACTTAAGGATGTGCACATTTTTTTTTTTCCCCCAAATACTTGGGTTACTTTGGGCTTCTTGTTAGTAAGATAACAGTATCTCTAAAGCAAAAGCTTATGTTGTATAAGACCTTTTAAAAACCATTTATGTATTTTAGATTTAGGTTTTTTGTACAGCCCTTGGGTGGGCATTTGAAGACACCAAAATCTATCCGCAGGGGGTTTGTAGATTAAGTAATAAGTGGTAAGCCTCCAACTGAGGTTTTGTGTTTATCATTATCATCTTGGTATAGAAAATATTCAGACTGGTAATGATGCTGGGCTACCTGCTGTGGGGAATTTCAGCCTCAGTGTAACATTTAATAAAACATTATCACTAGACTTCAGTGAGACTATGTTGATAAGAACTGCCTTTAGAAGATCTCAGAAGAGGAGGTTATTGAGGTAGAGGATGCAAACCCTAGAAATAATAAAATAAAAACAGGAGTCATTAAAGTAGAGATAAAATTTTACATGAACTAATAAAAAACACAGTCAATGAATAAAAAAAAGAAAAACAAAACAAAACAAAAAAAAAACAACAAAGCAACCTATCTAAAACCCAGAACTTAACTAGGTAAAGGGAATACATAAATTAAAGTCACACACTGAAAGCAAAGCAAGAAATGAATGGGGAAGACATATTAGTAGCACAGAGCAAACCAGTAGTCAGTAGTCAGAGGACTGAAATATTGGCTCAGCTACCTAATGGACTAGGTCCTTGGTCTTGGGAAGTTTAGCATGGTGTAACTTTTCACTATGTCAAGTTCTCCACACTGGGGCTGCAGTGCCCCTGTATTCTATGATTTTTGCTAGCATCAGTCACCTTTACATGATGTACATTTTTAGGCTTTTTATTTGGATTCTGTACATGTTGCAAGTTCGGAGTAATTATTACACTGAGATCTTTGCCCTCTGATTATCCTGACATCGGCTCCAGTTGTTGGTTTAGTGTAATTCAGAGTGCTGACCCTAGCTCATAAATCCTGTTGTGAAGGATCCTAACCGCCTGAGAAATGCTCCTCCGGGCTGGGCATTTCAGCAGGACGTTGTTTTGTGGTCTCAATTATGTGTTGGCATTGTTTAGGAATCTTATGCTAACAATTCAGTGCTTAATACTGTTTTTAAAGGAAAGCTTCCTTCTCCTAGTTCAAATACATCCTCAATTAACCTTTAGTGCTTCAAGTAAGACACATATCTTTATAGTTTTTATGCTCTGCTAGCTATACATTACTAGGGTTGATTCAACACTAACAGTGATCTAAAGTGCTTGCTTAAGAAATGCATTAATTCCTATAGGTCATTGAGATACATTTAGAACATCATTTTTTCTAGTGAACTAAAAGCTGTGCTCTTGACCTTTAAGTCTAAATGTCTGCTAGAGACTTAACTGGCTAATGATGTCTCAAATAACAAACAATTATTGAATTAATGTATTATTTCTTTTAATTCCAAAGTTGACCATTAACTAAAAAGCTCATAGGTCAGCTAGTATCTGTCTGCATTTTGTAAGTAGCTTGAATTTCTAAGTCATATTTTTTAGAATAAAATCAAATACCTCCCCTTACACTTTTAAGTGTTAATTATAATTTATAGTCTTAATAAAACAAAAAATAAAACCTCTATAGTATCAGTGTAAACAGAAATAAGAATAATCAATTGTTCTTCGTGTGTTCTTCTTTAGGAACCCTAGACTGTGCTGATCTTGAGGTTTACTTCTATCTGATGTATTTCTCCAAGGGAGAATGTATTTCTTTCTCACTTGTAGCCTGTATAAAAATTTTAGGCATTATTATTTTAAGAATATCTTTTAAAAGAATTTTTTTTTTTTAGATAAGCCTGAGTTTGTCCGTAGAACATACCACAATATGTGCTGAGTTCCTCATATGAATTTTGAGGAGAGAATTGAACTCTCTGAATGTAGTTGGCACACTTACTACATTTTGTCTTCTTTATGTAATGAATAAATATTTGCTGAGACACGAGTATGCGTATGAGCCTTTCCTAGATGATTTGATGATGTCAAATGAGGAAGATGCAGATTTCGGGATTAAGGTACAAGGCAAAATATCAATCTTCTAAACTGAGTACAAATGAAAATTTAAGTAAAAGTAGAAAGACATCATATTAAATAGAGGACATGAGCAAAGGCAAGATTTGTCTTGATGGATAGATATCATTTCAACAGATTCTAAAGCATGCATGGGAGAGGTACACTCCAGACAGGACACTTAAAGCAATGAATAGGATGGATGGGTGATGGACAATTGATACCTGATAACTAGCTAAAAGTAGAGTGAACGATATTTTGATTAATTTCAGTCATTTTATATTTTATAATTTTTTAATCACCAGGTCATTTAAAAAATTATAAAATATTTGCATACAACTTATTCAAAGTCATAAAGCTTTGATTTGAACCCAGTCCTGAAAGACTCAAAATAAGTTAAAACATTATCTTTTTCCATTATACTGTCTCTTTTGGACTTCAATTTCTCTTTGACACTATTTATTTTATCAAATCAAGTATTATTTTCCTAAATTAAAAATATGGAAACACAGTAGGATTAAGCAAAGTTATTCTCTCTTTGTTGTCTTTTTAATTTACAGTATTTATTCCTTTTCTTTCTTTCCTTTTTTCTTTCTCTCATCCCTCTCTCCCATCCTCCCTTCCTTCCTTCCTTCCTTCCTTCCTTCCTTCCTTCTTTTGCCTTTTTCCTCTCTTTCATTAAACACCAATTAGGGCTCAGGAACTGTAGACATATAGAAGGAGCTGATGAAGGAGACTTTGAATGATTTCTAGCTTGTTTCCAAGCTTAAAAGCTTAGGAGTGAATATTAAAACGACAAAAAGGCCTTTAGTTTCCTTTATCGTTCTTTTGCATATTTTAGCTAATCTGGGGCTTAACCCTTTCTGGTTTAGTTTTATGTCTCTTTATTGTGTGATCCTCTTCTTGTCCAAATGCAATATATGTTTTATAAAAAGAATTTCATCACAGTTCTTTATGAGCCTACTTTGTTTCTGTCTTCATTTGATAAATTTTATTCTTAATTGGAATTATTACCATTTTGGGTTTTCAGAAAAAAAGAATATATCTATCTTTCTTATGTATCAAAAGCACTATTTAAAATATCTGGTGGAAGATTATATTTTTCCTTGTTCTCATAGCTTCTACTTCAGCAAGCAGTTATCTTTTTTAAAATTTATTCAGAAATAAGCTAACTTTAGCAGTTTCCGCATATTGTTTTATTTATCTCCTGAGAAATAAAATTTTCAACCAAGTAGATAAAACATATATACCTCCTCTACTTTTTTCAGAATTAACCTTTGTCTTAGACTGGTTTTCCCGAAAATACACTCTGAGAGGGAGAATTGCATACCAAAGCCTTATTGGGGAATGCTCTCTGGAGATACTCTTAAGAAAGTGAGGAAGGTGGGGCACCTGGGTGGTTCAGTGGATTAAGCTGCTGCCTTTGGCTCAGGTCATGATCTCAGTGTCCTGGGATCAAGTCCCGCATCGGGCTCTCTGCTCAGCAGGGAGCCTGCTTCCCCTTCTCTCTCTGCCTTCTCTCTCTCCCTCTGACTCTCTGCCTACTTGTGATCTCTCTCTCTGTCAAATAATAAATAAAATCTTAAAAAAAAAAAAAAAAAAGAAAGAAAGTGAGGAAGGTGGAACTACCTCTCTACAACTTGATTGCAACCCAGACTCAGACAACAGCCCAGAGGAAACCTGGGAACTTGAATGACCTTAAAAATTGTCCTGACTTTAGACAGAGGGCTAGGCCTTTGTATCCCAGCATCTAATAGTCATAGGCCCTTGGCTGTCCAGGAGAGGGCTCATAACCCTGGATGAGGAAGTTCCTGCCTGCAGAGAGCAAGTGTCAGGGAGGGTCCAACTGGGCACCAGCAGCCACGGATCTTCCCAGCAGCTGGGAGATGGTGACAAAGGCCTTGAAGGACCTCGGAGAAGGACTTCTGTATGCGCTGCAACCTTCAAACAAGTCTCCTAAGAGTTCAATTCACACACGCGCGTGCGCGTGTGCGCGCGCGCGCGCACACACACACACACACACACACACAATCTGCATTAAGACAAAGACTATATTAGTTTTCCAATTGATTTTGCATTTATTAGCTTATTAGCCAAGTCCTTCCTAAATGGAAAAAAAAAAGAAAATTCTATGGACTCTAACTTACTATGATTTGTTTCTCCAAATCTGAATGTTTCATAAATAGTTTTAAAAACTTTTTTCTTAACACATAATGTCTTTTAACCATTGTGGATTAAATGGTTACTGGGTAGACAACCTAGAGTGTCTGCCAAATGGGCTAAGAACAGATGTGCAGAAACACAGAATAGTCAACTAGCACCAAAGAAGGAAGAAAATTCTCCTAAAAAAGTAGTGACCACTAGCTTGGGAGGGGCAGGATTAGAAATGTGAGGGCAGCCTCCAGTGGATGCCTAGAGCTGAGCAAGGGTGAGCAGGTCAAGGATGGAAAGATATCCGATATAGTCAGTGCACAGACTCAGGGTCTGGGCTCAGACAACCCCTCCAGGAGTCTTGTGAAGTCCGTAAAAGAAGGTGGACATGAGTCTAAGAGAAATGGAAGGCCACTGAAGGAACATACACAGTATGTATGTGTGTGTGTGTGTCTGCACTGTGATCATATCATTTTCTCCTGCTAAGAAGCAGTACTTGTTGTTATTGCCATTTTGTTGTTTTTCACAAAGGAGTAAAGGTTAGAAAGGGGAAGAAGAGTACTAGATGACAAGTGGTTGTACCATGAATCAAGGTTGACAAACTACATCCCATAAACCAAATCCAGCCCTCTGCCTGTTTTTGGACAGTCCCCAAACTAATGGTAGTTTTTACATTTTTAAATTTCGAAATATTACAAGAAGAGTAATATTTCATGATATGAAAATAATGTGAAATTAAAATTTCACTGTTCTTAGAAAATGTTTTGTTGGGACACGGCTATGCCTGTGTGCTTTCATATTAGCTATGACTGCTCCTGCCCTATAGGCAGAGCTGAGTGGTTGCAACAGAGACTCCATAGCCTGCAAAGCTTCAAATATTTACTATCTGGCCCTTTACAGAAAATATTTGACTTAGATGATGAATTTTCCAGATATTTATAAGCTTCACAACATAAAAATTCCTGGACAAAGGTTACAAGCACATACCCCTGTACTCATAAGATCTGCTCCTAGGCCGAATAGTGAGTTTATTTTTTTAGATACTGAAGTAGAAAGTACAGAATCTTCTCTTATGCTCTGGTGGGAGAGGCAGACTCTCAGTAACTATCAACACACAAAAATATATATTCTAAAAGAGTCATCATAGAAGTAGTGGGTGCTGTGATGTAGCATAATTTATTATCTAATCAAAAGGAAGGTCTCTTTGAGGATATAACATTTAAGTTAAAGAATGGCATATGAAAGTCTAGGCAAAACTTTTGGGCAGAGCAGGGAACAAGTTCAGGCAAAATGAACTGGGCACTGGGTGTGTTCTAGGAATGTAAAGAAGGTCCATGTGGTGAAAACACAGTGGATGACTGAGAGTAGGTAGGGGCTGGATCAGGCAACACTTTGTAGATCAAATGTTAAAGATGTTGAGAATACAATGGGGAGACTTGGAAGGGTTTTGAAAGAGAAACAGGATGGGTTGGACTTTTTAAAGAACTCTTTGATCTCCTCTTCCTGAAGAGTAGACAGGCATGGCAAAAGCTAGAGGGGATGTGGGGACACGGATGATGGAAAATGATACTATAGGGTTTGGCTATTGAAGGGAAGGATTTGGTAGACAGGGAAGGTTGAAGGTTCAGGAAATAGGCAACACCTGGGGGACTGAGAACCTGAGAAGGAAGGGAAAGGTCATCCTAGAGGTTGGATGTGAGTGATTCCTCTTTGCCACTAGGTGGAAGAGGGGAGAGGGATAGGAAGAGGGGAGAGGGATGGCAAGAGGGCAACTTTTAACTCTGAAGTGCGTCCCCTTTCTCTCTTCAGGGCTGCTTTAGAAACTTTCTCTGGCTTTTTTCTAATTAGATCAAAGATCTAAGGAGGTCAGTGAGCAGCCCATTCTTTTTTCATTAATATTATCATAGGGTATTTTAACCTTCCACATACATATTATTTCTCTCCCACTATTTCTCTTTTTCTTTCTTCTGTATTAGACTCAGTTTTGTGCTTCAGGTATACAGAATGATGCATTCATACAGTGGAGCTCTGCCTCTCCTGCCCCCATTGTCCTCTCCCATCTTTTTATTTCCCTCTTTTTCTTCCTTCCTCTATAGGACTCCTCCTTATGTTTTGCCTTCCCATTCCCTTGCTTTGTTTTAATCTTCTCCCTGTTCACTCACTGCTCCTGTCTTTCTTCACTTTCCCATCTCATCCCTCTTTACCTCTTTCTTTTGGTGACACCTGCCACATCCTTGTCTCCCAGTCTACTGACAGTTCTAGCTCTGAGGCCCAAGAAGAAAACTAAATCGACATTACAGATATACATTCTGTATTTAGGTATGAAGATATGAAATAGATATATTCACCACCAATGTCACATATACAAATTTCTTGAATTCTAGGTAGAATTTTGATAACCTCCATTTTAATAAAAACTTATTTTATGTATTTTCATATTTTGTGTTTGTCATCTTTCCTGGCTATTCTCCTCCTAAGAAAGTAAAGGGATTCTGGATTTCTCATCCCATTTTCCTAATGTAGTAATAAATTTTTCTACAATGTATGTTTATATTGTTTGCATTTTGCCCTTGTGACTTCCATGATATGACTTTCCACATGGGGAGGGTAGAAGGCAACCTTATGTTGATTTTAAGTTTTCAAATATACTTAAATTAGCCAAATGGGGGCGCCTGGGTGGCTCAGTGGGTGAAAGCCTCTGCCTTCGGCTCAGGTCATGATCCCAGGGTCCTGGGATGGAGCCCCGCATCGCATCAGGCTTTCTGCTCAGCAGGGAGCCTGCTTCCTCCTCTCTCTTCCTGCTTCTCTGCCTACTTGTGATCTCTGTCAAATAAATAAATAAAAATCTTAAAAAAATCAATTAGCCAAATGGGTATTTTTTTTCCCCAAGTGATGACAAGTGAGAGTTAATTGCTTCCCTATTGGGATTATTATTGTTTGTCTTTGAGACTTCTAGTAAGAACTCTTACTTCCCTCTTACCTAAGGAACACCAAGGGGTGTTTGTTACTAGTAGAGTGATGCTAAGCCAGGACTCAGACTAAATCTAGAAGACCAGAGCCAATGGACAAAAATCAGAATCAAGTTGTCAGGGCGGAGTTGAAAATATAATCAGAATCTCAGGAAAGGTAGACAAAAGAAAATGGATGCATTCTCTTTTGCGCTGGTGCTACCATCATTTGTGTCTGAACTGGAGTCTAGTTAATGGCAATAGAGCTGGAACCATATGGCCCTATCTCTTGGCATTAATCTTGTAGTGTGAAAAGGAAACATCCCTCTTATAGAATGCTCAGCGAAGTAAGTACAAGACAGAGTTCCACTACAAAGCTGTTTGAGTTCCGAAATGCTATAGCATTTGGCTGTATGGGTCTTCCATTCATAGAATTACTAGATTCTCTTTCAAAGGAGACACACATTTAGGGGCTTGATGGATCAAGATAAGTTTTAATATTAGCTCTGTGATGGCTTTTAGATGTGGCAACTTGGCTAAACTGAACTATAGTCTCCAGAACTCCATTCCAGCATGTTTCTGGGTAGGATGAACTACAAGTTGGAGGGAGGTGGTGGGCATGCTTTGGCAGAACACATCCCTTTGTTATTCAGTCAAGTTCTATTCTAGGTGCTCCTGCAAAGGGATGGGGTTATAGTCATGCATCTGCTATTTTTAGCATAGCTTGTGTTCCTCAGGTTTCAGCCTGCCTGAGATAGCTCTTTCCTAATTGTTCCCTGGGGGACTTTAGGTTTTGATTAACCAATCCCAAATGGCTCATCCCTTGTATAAATTGATATGTATTCTACTGGTTCTCCTTTGCTGGATGAACTGTGACACATACAAGCTCCTACAAACTTTTATCTTTGGTCCTGGGGCTGAGTATGGCTTCCAATGAAGGCCAAAATGCTTTTGTGATGCTGAGTACTTTCTCAGGAGTTACCATTTCCCTTCCTGTGTCATTTCCCTAGACTGGATCTTCACCTGGGCCACCCCAGTAAATCAATCACCTAAATCCTGGTGCCGAAGAGTGTCCCAATGACCTCTCAAAATATATCTCAATCTAACATAAATAGACATATGGTAGGGATATGTGGTCTAACACGACCAACAACAGACATGTTTTGGTGGGAATTTCACAGAGCTTTGAACATTTAGACATAACAGGGTAATTTCCTTTTTATGATTTGACTACGAAGCAAAGGGAGAAAATGATTTCTGCTTTCCATAGATTTGGTATCCAAATGGATAGTAAATGTTAACACAGAGGTTCCACAAATAGCTGCTTTGGAAGAAACCAAGAAATCTGGTGGAATGGTTAGAACGTTCAATGTATTTTTCACGTGAACAAATGGCATTCAAGGACGATGAATGTAAATACAGTTCATCCTTTGAAAATGGTGAACCTTTATTATTCTCCCAAATTCCACTGAATCTCAACCAGATTGATTTGTGGGTCCTTACTGTCAACCCAAACTGCGCCAAAGGCAATGCCATCAAGGTGTATTGAAATTATTCACTTGTTTTTGTGTAACCCTAACTTCATCAAAATGAATCCCATGCCCTATTCAATTAATATCCTCGTTACCATCCTCAGAAGTGAAGAGTTAAACTCACTGGGGAGCAGTAATGGTAATATGTCCAGAGAGAGATTCATTTGGCCCCAGCTGTCCATTTTATTCTAAGTGCTAAATGCGTTAATATACATAGACTATCATTTACATAGCAAGTGACTATGCCAGATGAATTATTTATTGTGTGACAACTACCTAATACCCAGTGTACTATCAAATGCAAAGCCATTTCTTATTTGACCTGTATATAAATTTGCATTATAGAATTCATTACCTTCATATATAAGTCACATTGAAGTTTCGTGCCGCTATCTCTCCGAGAAGCTGTAGGTTACCTCTGCTTTGATTTAATTGTTGCTCTCCTTGTATGGCAAAGCAGCCTGCTTTTGGAATGGAAGACTTGCCGGGACCCCAGCCAGGCAGCAGGCGAAAAGCCTCTCCTTTGATGCAGCGTAAGGTGAGAGAGAAAGACAAGCCCAAATTTAATTAAAATGTTATGAGAGCTGGAAACCAGCACATGAGACAAAGTAAAGGGGAACGGGGTTTGTGGCTCCTGAAGTGTGTATACTGCCAGGGATCACCAAGGTAATAAAATTCAAGCTGCTTTCCCCAGGCAGTGGGTGACCCCATCCTCTGCAGAGAGCTGCATGTTTACATTTGGCGAGAACGGGGAGGAAGTCTTCTTGAATAAAAAATTGCCTCATTTCCAATTTATTCTTTAGTCTCTGGAATGTAATTTAATTCATCTTTGCAGTTTTCATGTGGCTTTGCACACTATTTGTCTCTGGATTATCTTTGCAACCTTTAATAATATGGCTCATCAGGGAGGTTTATGCCACTGAATGTAATAGTGTTAAGACTAGTTCCCTGACCAGGCAGCCAGTAAGCTAATTACCCAACTTGCTGGAGAACCAGAACTGTACAGACTGGAAATTTCCGGTATTGAAATGAATGATGGGGAGCCTTGAGAGGCCTGAACCTTTGGGTGTCCCCTCCATTAGATTCTTAGTCAGTCACTCAGGGCCCTGCCAAATTGGATGGCCTCAAGATTTGCTTTGCTTGTGAGATTTTTTGTTACTTCCCAATTCCAGCTGGACTGGGAATACTGCAAGAAAATCCTTTCTTATTATTGGCATTTTGGTCCTTCTATTTCCCATCTCACCTGGAAGGCAGGGCAGAGGAGTGAGAAAATGAAAAGAACAATGGGAAAGGTAATAGAATTGCACTGAATCCACCAAGAGATTTGCCTTGAATTCCACATGAAGGTTGGGGCACCGACAAACTTCAGCTAAGTCAATTTGGGTGTACTTGTCCCTCCAAATGTAATTTCAGACCTGCTTTTTCTGGAGGAAAGTTTTTTGGATATGAGATCTGTTGGAATATCCCTAAGAGTACAAAGCTTCATTTGTCTCTGTCATTTAACACCCATGCACCCTCACTAGAAATATTTTTCGTCAGTAAATGAAAAATGGGGACTTTAAGATTCCTATTGTAATCCAGACCCATACTGTACAGAGCATGATCCGGGGACAGACAGTATCGTCAACGATCTAGGAGCTTCTTAGAAATGCCCCCTTCCCAGACCGATGGCGTCGGAGTCTGGAGTTCAACAAGATCCTCACTTGCTTCGTAAGCACATTAAAGCTCCAGCTCTCTCATCTGGCCCGCTGACGTTCCAACCATTCACTTTTTTTCCTCCACTGGATCCTTTCTTCAAATGACTCAGGTGAGGCTCCGACGAGGGAGGGGAGCTGGTTGGATATAGATGTTGAGGGCTCTGAAGCTGTCCACGTCTCCTGCTCCTGCTGCTGGTCTATGTTACCCCAGGGCACCATGGCCCACAGCACAGAAACACTAAAGCCAATTTTGGCATTTACTGTGCACTAAGAGACCGAAGCTATGAGAGGTTAGCGAGCTTCCTTTAGGTCACAAAGCTTGTTAGTGCTAATGCTGGGTCTATAAGCCAGGTGGTCTGACTCCCAGTTCCGTTCTCTTTTCATACTGCCTGCTTCTGACCCCCAGGATTTGCAATAAGCCTTTGAACAAAAAAATAAGCTGTGTCTGAGACTGAAGTTATTACCCAGGCTTTGCCACTCCCTGGACAGTGAAAAGCATTTAAACACCTGTCCTTGTTGAAGAGTGAATTAGTGCATTATGTGTTTATAGCTCTGGTAATTGGACCCTATGCATTTCATTGTCTTTATAGAACAAATCTGAGGTTGAATGCAAACTTCGTTTTGATTGTAAATGTTTACTTAAAAGATGGCTCCAATTCAATGCTATAGAATGGATTCCAAGCCACGAAAGACCTCATATCCAGGCTTTGTATCCTCTGGGACTGAAAGATGAAAAGCTTTAGATGGTGTTAAGGACAGACGGTTTGTGCACAACTCCCCACCCCCACCCCAGTCCATACGCAGAAGTCCTAACCGCCATTGTGAAGGGATTTGGAAATGAGGCCTTTGGCAGATAATTAGGGTTGGATGAATTTGTGAGGGTGCGGCCCTCAGGATGGGATTAGTGTCCCCATAAGAAAGATCAGGGAGTCTGCTTCTTTCTTCCATACCCATACCAGAAGAAGAAGTCATGTGATCACTCAGTGAGATGGTACCCTCCTACAAACCAAGAAAATGGGCCTCAAAATGAAACCTGCCTTGTTTGGCCCCTTGATCTTGGTCTTCTCAGCCTTCAGACCTATGACAAATAAATTTCTGTTGTTTAAGCCACCCAGTCCCTGGTGTTTTGTAAGGACAATCTGAGCAGACTGATACAGATCCCATGGCTTCCATACCCATTTATTGGTGAAATTTGGTCATTCTTGTGAAAATTAAATAATAATGATCACTCTTAATTATTGAGTGCTCACTACATGCCAGGTCTTGCAAGTCACACTATACTAGACATTTCATAGATATTATCTATCTCGTCCTCACACCAGTCCTTTCAGATAAATATTACACTGGTTTTACAAACTACTTTCTTTAGAGGGAACAGGTCTCAGTCTCAGTGTCTCTAGACTCTAACCCAGTGTTCAGCATATAATAGGCCTTTAAATGCTGTTATGTGGGACACCTGGGTGGCTCAGTGGGTTGAAAGTCTCTGCCTTCAGCTCAGGTCATGGTCTCAGTGTCCTGGGTCAGGCCCCACATCAGGCTCTCTGCTCAGCAGGGAGCCTGCTTCCCTTCCACTCTCTCTGCTTGCTGCTCTGCCTACCTGTGATCTCTCTCTCTCTCTCTCTTTCTCTGTCAAATAAATAAATAAAATCTTTAAAAAAAATAAATGCTGTTATGTACTGAATGTTATGAGATTTGCCCACGGTCATGCATGCATGTACAATTTTTCAATTCAGGGATATCTTCCCAAAACTCACTGTAATAGATTATAAGAAATGGCCACACATTTCTCCCATCACTTTATGCATGCTGCTTTTAAAAGTGACTTTTCCATTCCTCAAATCCAGAAGTGGCATCTATCTTGCCACTGTTTTGAATTTGGGCTGTCCTGGGACTTGCTTCGACAAACACAAAGTAGCAGAAGCAACATGTGGGAGTTTTGAGCCTAGGCCTCAACACGCAGCCCTCCTCCTGAGACTTCCATGTGAAGGACCCTGGGCTAGTTTCCCTGAAAGTGAAGCAGACTGTGGTCATCAGCATCAATGACAGCCATGATAATGAGCCTATCTTGGACCATATACCTGGACAGGGCTAAGTGCTACCACACGAGTGAGCCGAAGTGAGACAACAGAATTGCCCAAATGAGCTCAGTTAAAATTTATGACCCATATGATTATAAAATAACAAATGCTTATGTTTTAAGCCATTATTTCTATTACTATGTAATAGAAAACTGATATACCCACGATCATTCTCCAACCTACATGTTGATGAAGATGATGGGGAAGGCAAGGATAATAATAATATGTGACATTGTTGAAGGATTACATGTGCAAAACAACATTTTAAGAACTTCATATGCATTATATCATGTGATCAGTTAACCATCCCATGAGGTGGTACTATGTTATCTCTACTGGTGAGAAAACTAAATTCAGCCACTTTTCTGGGTCACACAGCTAGTAAGTGCTGAAGAGGTTATGCTCTAGAACCAACACTCCGAACCACTAAGCAATAGAATTTAGGAAGAGCCATGGTACAATGTGTTACAGGAAAGTGGGAGGAATATATTTATTCTGATGGAGATGGTGGGTTAATGAGGTGGGGCAGGCAGAATGATGGTCCCCCAAAGTTGTCCGTGTTGTAATCTTCAAAACCTGGGACCATGTTATGTCACATGAAAAAAGAGAATTGAGGTCACAGGAGGAATTATGGTTGTGGTATGAGTTTCTTGTCATTGCTATAATAAGTTACTATGACCTTGGTGGCTTCAAACTAACAGAAATTGTCTCACAAATCTGAAGGCCAGAACTCCGAAATCAGTTTCACTGAGTTGACATCAAGATGTGAGTGGTACTGAACTTCCCTCAAAGCTTTAGTGGAGAATCCGTTCCTTGCCTCTTCCAGCTTCTGTGGTTGTTGATATTCCTTGGCTTATGGCGGCATCACTTGAATCTCTGCCTCTGTGGTTACATTGTCTTCTCCTCTGTGCATGTTATCTCCTTCTGTCTCCTTTGTATAAGGATTCTTGTGATGGCTTTTATGAACTACTCTGATAATCCAGGATGTCTCCATTTCGTGACACTTAATTGAATCATATCTGTGAAGTCCTTTTCCTCCATAAAAGGTTAACATTTATTATATAAGTTCCAAGGATTAGGATGTGGATATCTTTTAGGGGGCATTATTCATCACACTACAGGTGCTAGCTGTGAGCTGGGATGAGTTGAGATGGAGACAGTAGGCTGAATTATTCAGGAGGGACCAATGTTATCACAGGGGTCCTTAAAAATGAAAGAGGAAGGCAGAAGAGAGTCAGAAGGAGTTGTGACTACGGTAGAAAGACACAGAGAGATGGAACATTACTGGCTTTGAAGATGGAGGCAAAGAAATGGATTCCCCTAGAGGCTTCTGAGAAGAATGCAGCCGTACTGACACCTTGATTTTAGCCCAGTGAGATCTATCGAGCTGTAAGGTAGTAAATTTGTGTTTTTTTAAGTCATTAAGTTTGTGTAATTGCTAGAAGGAAGAAGCCAAAATGCTCTACTTTAAAGCTAACCTTTGTCAAATATTTGCTTTCCATCAGTTACTATGCTAATTTACTTACATGTATTATTTCACATGATTTTCAGGGAAACGATGAAACAACAAAATTTTTGAAGGAATGTCTCTATTTAATAGCTATGAATACAGTGGTCACCACCCCCCCCCAGCTTTGTGTTTTCAGTTACCTAGCTATCAACCACAACACAGAAGCAATGATCCTCTTTCTGACAAATTGTCAGAAGGTCAATAGTAGCCTAATGCTGCCACAATGCCAATGTCGTTTGCCTCATTTCATCTCATCATGTAGGCATTGTATCACCTCACATTATCACAAGAAGAAGAAGGGTGAGTGTAGCACAATAAGATATTTTGAGAGAGACCACAGTCACATAACTTTTATTACAGTATATTATTATCATAGTCCTGTTTTATTATCGGATACTGTTAATCTCTTACTGTGCCCAATTTGTAAACTAAACTTTATCATATATGTGTATGTATAGGAAAAAGCATAGTATACACGAGCTTTTGTACTATCTGTGGTTTTAGGCATCCACAGGGGGTGTTGGAATGCATTCCCCTCAGATATGGGGGGATCGTACTGTATTAAGACTTACTTTCTTAAAGATACACAGCTCCACAGTAGTGGAGCAGGGATTAAACACATGGATTCTGACCTCTGGGCCTCATTCTCTATACCCTCATTAGTCACCAGTGATATGTATATACCTGCAGGTATGATTTGGGTGTACTTACCAGAGCATGTTCTTCTCAACCAAGCATCAAGAGAAGACTGAATGAAGATATCTCTATTTATGGTTGAGGTTTAATCACAGCTGGAAGTAGGAGATCTTGTAGTTTTTGAGTTAAAGATGATCAAACTTAATTTTTTTCTCCTGCAATTCCTTCTTTTGGCCAATAGCACTGAACAGAAAAAGAGTTAAATGGAAGAAAGAAAGAAAAAGGCTAGATATGGAGGAAGGGAGGTTTATATTTAAGCTTTTGTTAATTCAAGTTAACTTCAAGCTCCTTTTGAAATACTGCAACTATTCTTTAGAGATGAATTCAAGCATCCAGTTTTCTTGATTCTAATCTGCTTTCTTATCAATGCATTGCTGATGTCCATCAAATGGCGATATGCCTACATAAAGAAGCTCTAGGGAATTTCAGCAGAGAGCCACTTGTTTGTCATTTCAGTTATGGATTTGCCTGCATTATTCTGCACCATGACTGAGTTTTGTCCAGTCGCTTTTAATTACAAGACCTTACTTGGGTACTTCTTTCCTTTGATATAAGCTTTCCAGACCCAGGCTCTGGGCCTCATTTTTCTGTGCTCTGGCCTCGACACCAGGAACCCCTGAGGCCTGATGTTGCTTGGACACTGACTCCAATTATTTTCTGTGCAAATTGTTTGACCCTTCAGCTTTGATTCTCCCTTTCACAAACTGGGGCTATAATCGCTTCCTCTCTTATCTCCCAAGATTCCTGAGGGAAGCATTAAAGAGCTCTGAATATGAAAAGCACTATATACCTGTGAAGGAGTGTTACGTGCTCCTCATTTTCCATCCAGTTCCCAGATAACATCGGGCGCCATGTTCCCCAGGGAAGCTAGTTAAGACGCAACAATCCTTGGCCAGGTCTGTGGTTTGCTTTACTGCTTCTGAGGTGCCCTGCAGCAGACAGCAAGTATCAACCCGTTCCCTCCTGCGTAATTTTTTTTCATGGCTGTTTGCAAGTGAGATCCTAGCAGAATGGCTGAGCCTCTGTGTTAAACTTTTCCCTTCACTTAATCTACTTGAAAAAACCTTGCTGCATACATTTGTCCCTATGACCACCCCAGAGGAGCACTGTGAAAATGCGCTTTGTTCATCTGGCTTGCTCAGGGAAAAGAAAAGCAAGTTGTTTTCAGTGCAGTCTGAGTTCAGATGGAGAAGCGATATTTTCAAGATTAAAGTAAACTAGTGTTGTAATTACAGTACTTAAGACACCCTTAAACTGAACATCATTTTTACTCTTACTGCTGTAGATAAGGACATCATCAGACTTGACAGTTCCTCTCCTGATGCAATTGGTTTAAGCCAATTCATGGCAAAGTGACAACGAAGCATTTAATCGACCTGTCTGCATCCCTGGATGAGAGAGGCTGAGTATAAATGAGTGAGCACTTATTTCTTTTCCTGGATTCTGAACCCCATTCTGTATCAGCTGACTTGGATTATCTTTAGGTATCTCCTGTTCATTTGTCCTTGCCCTTATTCACTCTCACTCTGACGCACTTCTTATCATTTTTAGGAGAGAAGAGCACTTCAGGGCTGAGATCATGAAGGGGCTGAGATCACGCCATGGACTCAGTAGGCCCTTGGGGTGAAAAGAACTTCAGGCTACAAAAGAGAGGGTTGAGGCCCAGAGCTATTCCATAATGTACTGTAAATCACACATCCAAGTAGACACAGATCTCTGACCAGAGCCTGGGTGTCCTGACTTCCATTCCAGGAATGGAAGCTTCTGTTCATTGCATACCCAGTAATATATCCTACACCTCAGTCCATAAGGAGCACAATGTGTAGATCTTTATCTTTAGGCTTTTGAAGGCTGAGGCTTCACCATTTGCCTCTGTGCAAATCAGAAGCATTTCTACATTTCCCCCTTTGGCTGTGGGTAGTCTTGGTGTCTCTTCAGAAAGTCAGAGGGGCTAGCCTGAGTTTCTTTAAGCAAAAATGTAATGTTTAGTCTGAATTGCTCACTTTCCACTGTAACTCAAGTTTCCCTTTCTAGAGCAGCCCATAGGTAGAACAGAGCCATATTACCAGTCATAAAACCATTCTGTCTGACTTCTGGCATGACCCATAATTGGGAATTCCAGCTCTCTCAAATTCTTCCCAAGTAGTTTGAGGGGCTCTCAGAGGTAGGCTTTCCAGGAGCTCTGAGAGCTAGTGTTTAGGTTTTATGGTTTTTAAGTCTCAGTGATTATCATAATCTCCTGGGAGCTTTCTAAATATCAGATTTTAAGGCACCACTCACAGAAAATTTGAATTACCAGGGCCCAGGAATATGTATGCCATTACCATCCCTGCATCAACTAATGATCAACCAGATCTGGGAACCCCCACTCTATGCCCACAGATCATTCTTTCAGTATATATATCTAGCCCACTATATTCTAAGCACTGTACCAGGCACTGGAGATAAGCAATGAAAAAACAAAATTCTGAGCTCCTAGAGTGTTCATTCAATTGGGAAGACAAGCAACACACAGATAAACAAGTAAGTGTGTTTATAGTAAGTCATCTGGTGACAGATACATTGGAGAAAAGCAAGGTAAATTAAGTGTGGGAGCAGGGCTGCTTTTTTATGCAGGGTGTTCAAGGAAGACCACTTCCATTAAGTGACATTTGAGTAGAGATTGAGGAAAATGGGGGAAGAAAGCCATGTGGATACTTTTCAGAAGGGTGTTCCAAACAAAGGGATCCCCTAGGCCTAGGGCTATTGAGTTGAGAGTTAGTATGCCAATGTGCCTGGAGAGGACAGTGTGAACAAGAAAGAAGGGGTGGTAGGGCTTGAGGGGTGCAGGGTCCCAAGCATGCAGGGCACCATGTGATTAGACTTGACCATCCTGATTATATGGGGAGCCACTGGAGGATTTTTCATCTATGGAGAAAGAGTCTAATACACGTTTTTTAGATATATTATTTTGGCTGTTATATGGAGACACATATCTAAGATGGCAAAGTTAGAAGCCAAAAGACCATCAAGGAAGCTACTATGTATAGTCTAGATCAGACATGATGGAGTTTTGAGACAAATGGTAGCAGTAGACATGGGGTGGCTATGGGATATATTTTGAGGATAAAAACTCTGGGGATTTGCTGATGGAATGAAAATGGAGTGTGACAAGAAGAGAAATCAAGGGTGACTAAGATTTTTGGTGCAGACAACTTGAAGAACAAAGTTGCCATTCAGAGAAGGAAAAAAGTGCAGAAGGAGTGCTTTAAAGGGGAAAATCAAAACCTGATTTTGGATATGGTAAGTTTGAAATACTTATTAGATATCCAGATGGAAAGAGCAACACTTAGTTGGATATACAAATCAAGAGATCTAGGGAGAAATCTAGGTTGGATATATAAATATGATGGTCATTGGAGTATGGCATGACTCTGGCCATGAACCAAATGTTACCACCTATGGAATGAGATGGATAGATAAGAGAAGAGCTCTTGGAGCTCTTGCACGTTAATATTTAAAGGTCAGAGAGTGAAGAAGGAGAGGTGAAGACTGAGAAGTGGTGGCCAGAGGGGCTCCACCATTTTCTTTCTCTTTGGCTCTGTCTCACTGAATGACGTCCTGTTTCTACTGATCCCCAAACTGTATTTCATTGCCAAAATTTCAAAGACATCACTGTTGCTGCAGGGAGGACTGGAGCACTTCCAAGGCTGATGTTGTTGCCACTGTTTTTGCCAATTGTGTGCTAGCACCAAGCTATGGAAGCTTCAGCTCTTTGATGCCCAGTGGGCATTAGAGAAAGCTCTCTTTGGTTTTAATGTTGCTTATTGGAGATTCCTTAAGAAGGGATTTGAGCAGGTATCTGGAAGCCAGTACCTGTAAATGGATAACCTAGCTCATCGTCCTTGAACTGAATGCATGTATTTCAAATGCATTCCAGTTCTAAATCCTATAGTGAACACAGCTTAGATTCAAGCAGTAATACCAGCCAAATTCTAAAGCAATTTTTTTTTTTAACACTGGGAGGCAGCTCTTGCAATCATGGAAAAATCTGAGCTATAGCACTCTAGAAGTTTGGTTTCAGATTCCATCCCAATAAGAAATAGAAAGTTCACAGAGGGAGACAGTAGAGTGTTCATACCCTTTCCAGTTACTCTCTACAGGTGTAGAGAAAGCCTCTGTTATGTACCTTTTGAGGTGATGGAGAAAAGGAAACAATTTAGTTTAAAAAAAAAGCCTATTGCATTTGTATAACTGATGATTGAAAGACATGCTATGGTAATGTGCAGCATGCACACATACAACTTGGTAAAGGACTGCTTCCCTAATTTTCCTTATTCTGGATGTCAGAACTTTGATTTTCATAGTCTAGTAGGATACATCCAAGTGTGGAATCTCAAAGTAACAAAGCCTGGAAACGTTCTTTCACTGAGAACTTTCTAGAGACTTTCTTGACTACAGTGTGACTAAGGCTTCATTCCATGATATCAAGGGCTCTGATAGACCTTTCAAGGTTTGTTTCTGGCTTTGGTACCTTATTATTAATCTCTGATAAGTTTAAAGCTTTTCTTTTCAATCCCAGGAGGGATATAATGTACTTAACTTGAATACTCTTAACTTTAATATTCTTTGAAGTCTCTCCAGTAGCCACGCTGTCTCTGAGGGATCAGATATCTTTTGGGTTCTCTAGAAACTTTGAGGGAAGGAAGACTTATGTAGTCATTCTGATTAGAAAAATCTTTTCTGACTTGTAACAAGAATTAAACATGGATTTTCAGGTTATTTCAGGGGTCAGAGCATTAAACATCCCTGAGGCAATAGTAGCTCTTTGTATGTTGGTTTAATCCCTCCATTTCTAATATTACAATGGCTTATATTATGAACCCCGCTAGCCAGAAATGGCAGATGGGTTGAGAGAAACTGACAATATAGCCTATTCAAATAGTGTGCTCATGTTCTGCATTGGAATGGACAAATATTCATTTTCCACTTCCCCTTCATATCTCTTATCATGATGAATAATAAATAGCACAATTGTCTATCTAGTAATTATAGCCAGACTCCATGTCTCTCTCCTGATTTCATTTTCTACATCACACTAAGTTCAGATAGCTCTAGTATCTCTTGAATTCACCCTCTCCTATCTCTAATCCAAAGTACCCAGTTCCAGACTCTTATTATTTCCTATCTGAACAATTGCTGCAGCCTTGTATTGGTTCTAAACTACTTCCAGTCACCCTGAGAAATATGCTAAGTGTTTCTATAAGAGAATTTATTCTCTTATAGAATGTTATTAAAAAACAAAAACAAAAACAAAACTGGTGAATATCAGGTGATATCTTTCACCTGTTCAAAACTTTCTTAGGTTTCCTCAAAATATAGCAGTATGTCTCTAAATGTGGGCTTTGGGCCTCCTACATTAGAATCATAGAATCCGACAATTTGGAATTTGCCCTTATAACAAGCTTCACAGGCGATTCATATGCACTCCAAACATTTAAGAATTACTGATATAAATGATCAAGTCCTCAATGTTTATAAAATCATGTAAAACCTTGCTTGTGTCTATAGCATTCCTCATACCATGCAATGACACCTGTGTTGTCCTCTTCTCATACCGAACCACTCATAGGTCTGAAAACATGGGAAGGTTAGGAGAAGTCTTCATTTAGGTCCAGTGACAGATTGGTATTTCTGGGCCGTGCAAAGTTCTTAGTAGTTTACCAGTTTCGGCTGGTTAGAACAGTTTACTTTTTGAATGCAACTACTGAAAATTTTAAGTAATGTTCATGGTTTGCATCATATTTCTTGCCAATAGCACTGTTCCGGTATATACTAAAGTTGGACATAGGCATATCTTATGCCCAGCAATTCCATTCCTTGGTGTATATGCAATGGGGCCTGCATGTGCTCAACCAAAGGCATATCCCAAAATGTTCATAGAACTGTCCTAAATGGTAAAGAATTAGGACTGTAATTTCTTGGGATCTCTATCATCTCCAGTGATTTTTGTTGTTGTTGTTGTTGTTGAATGAATGATTGAATAGCTGTTGCCAGTCTATCTCTGTGGATGGGCAGGGTGGGAATGGGGGATGGACCTTAAGGTAAGGACATTTTTGTGCTATGGGGAGACATTCCTGTAGCTACATCCTCCAGAGGTATGAAATAAATGCTTACTGAAAGCATGAATGGATTACCTCCCTTCCATGGCAGACAATGCATTAAACAGACTCCCCACCCAAATTGTCCCTTTCTTTTTTTTCCAAATTATTTTTTACTATTAACAATAGCCTTTTATATCTATTTTTACTTACTTGTCCAGTGTCTCCTCATAGTAAATTCCTAGGGCTGGAATAAAAGAGAATGCACATTCTCTATTTCAGTATCTGTTTGCAATCAGAGATGTGCCTTTCAGCTTCCAGCAGCTTCTGTAAAGCACACAAGGCACTAGCACTGACCCTCCAAGGAATCCCAGTCTCTTGGCAGTGTGCTGCACTGCAGCTCAGCACCTCACCAGCCCCAACTGCCTTCCCAACATTCATATCCTATGTCTTAGGGGTGAGAAGACCAGCCAGAAAATGCACAGTGTTTGTGTCTGGGAAAGCGCCAAGTTTCTGAACTGCTAAAAAAATAATAACATCTATTCCTGAAGAGACTTTGCAAAATCTAGATGTAAGGATAAAGATGACTTCCTATGACTTACCACAAAGTTGTATTAAACCTGTTCAGACTGAGATGACAGAATGAGGCTGGCCAGAGCAGCATCCTCCCAGAGTTCGACAGTCCCATGGTTCCCACTATCCTCCGCTAAGCTGCCTTTTACAGACCAAGGGACAAACCAAGTCCATATTCCTAGATCTTTCTTCCCTATAGGAGCTCCCTTTTACACTATAGAGATTTATTGCTTTATTATGGCACCTTCTTTCTTCTGGGAAACTCCTTCAAACCTTGTGATACTAGTTGGAGCTATCATTCCCCTAGATTCAGGGATAGATGTATAACTATGTTACACATAGATATGTAACTATGTGTAACATAGTGGTGATGGTGTCAATAATGGACTTGAGACCCAACCTGGGCCAAGTAGAATTCTCCTTGAAATGTCCCTCTCAGAGCACAATAGACTAGAGGGACAGGATGAAGAGAGGATGCAGAACAATGCTAAAACAAGTTGTGGGGACACACAGGCACGTGCGCGCACACACACACACACACACACACTCACACACCCCATATATAGAGAGAGATTCCTGATGACTTTGAGCCCTGGGTTCCAAGTATTCTTGATTCGAGCTCCTCATGCTCTTTTTTACAAAATGGCATGCTGTGCTGACATCAGCAAGTTGCTTAAGCTCTCAAAGTTTCAGTGGCCTATGAGCTCCAATAGGAACTGGCCCTCCCTATATCCTTAGTTGACCTCATTCTGGGCAACTTGCCTTCTTAGCCACTACTCTGTAGTATTAGCCCTTTCAACTCCCAAAAATCACCAGCTCATGTCCACCATAGGATGTTTGCACCAACCATCGTTCCCACTGCTTCTCTCTCCATTGCCACCTGAGCCTTGCATGGATGCTCTCCCTCCCTCTCCCTCCCTCCCTCCCTCCTTCCCTTCCTTTGTTCCTTCCTCCCTCCCTCCCTCCCTTCCTTCCTTTCTTCCTTTTTCCAGAATTAGAGTGACTTCCATAGAGATCACCTAATTTAAAATAGCTACCTTTATGTATTATTATGTATGTATCATATCACCTTTTAAAATTGATTGCATATGGGTGCCTGGGTGGCTCAGTGGGTTAAACCGCTGCCTTCGGCTCAGGTCATGATCTCAGGGTCCTGGGATCGAGGCCCGCGTCGGGCTCTCTGCTCAGCAGGGAGCCTGCTTCCCTCTCTCTCTCTCTGCCTGCCTCTCCATCTACTTGTGATCTCTCTTTGTCAAATAAATAAATAAAATCTTTTAAAAAAAATAAAATTGATTGCATAGTGCTTAACAAAATCTGATAGTATTTATTTATTGCTTAGTTTCTATATGGTCTCATTTTTCCCACTTGACCATGAGCTCCATGAATATAGTTCATGGCCCAAAGTGAGGACCCAGTGGCTACTAATTGAATGAAAAGAGTAGTAATAATAATAGAACCACTCAGTATTCACTTTGGCTTATTATTTTTCAGATACTGTTCCAGACATTTTATGGGTTAATAAATTAAATCTTTGCAATAGTCCTATATGAGATCAATACTTTAACTATCCTCATTTTACAGATGATGAAACTATAACAGAGAAGTTGAAAACCTCACAGGACAGTGCTTTGAGCAAAATACACACTTTTAAATATTTTTAACATTTCATGTGCTGATCAATAAAAAGGAAGAGAAATGACTAAAAGGGGAAAGAAAAGTGAAGGAGACTCAGGGCATGTCTGCTGCTCTGAATATTCAAAAAACAAGGATGAGCTCTAATAAGAATGTAAAGGAGAGGAAAGATGGAAACGGAAAATTAGTTTTCTAAAGTTGTCATCACAAAATACCACAAACTGGGTAGCTTAAAGGGCAGACATTTATTTTCTTATAGTTCTGGAGGCTGAAGTCTGAGCTTAGGGCATCGGTATGTTTGGTTTCCTCTGAATCCTCTCTCTTTGGCTTACAGATGGCCATTTCTGGCTGTGTCTTCACATGGACATCCTTCAGTCTGTATGGTCTGGGTGCTAATCTCCTGCTTATATAGGACACCTGTCATACTGGATTAGTGCGATGCATACATAACCTCATTTTACTTTAATTACTTCTTTAAAGGTCCTATCTCCAAATATAATCACATTCTGAATTACTGGGTTTTAGGACTTCAGCATATGAATTTTGAGGGTACACAAATCAGGCTAGAATAGAGGAAAGAAGTAAAGTGTAAAAATGAGTAAAGGTCAATGGAATCAAGGAGAGGAAGGCTGGGGTGTAGAGCTGAAGGTATAAAAGAAATTTGTGCATAGTTTGAATATATTGTATAGGAAATGAAGGTGAAGGAAAGAGAGCCAACAAAGAAATCATAAAATATATCAGTGTGTTCAGTAAGCGAAATAATAAAAGAAGTTGAATAGTTTCCCAAAGATGAAACAGAGCACATGAAAGATTATCAGAAAAAATAAGGCAGATGAAGGATAATGACACAAAAATGGATTAAGAGAAGGAAAAGAAGGGGGGAAAAAAAGGCATCCAGTTCTACAACACACTGGGTTTATGGCGGATTTTGTTTCTGTTTTGTTTTGTCAGATGACCTGTCATTTTGTAAGCTTGACTAGGGCAGCACATGGTTTCTATGACTAAAAACTTTACTGATTTGAAATATTATAAGAAGGCAATGGTGATATTGGAAATATCATGGAGATAGACTAAGGAATATTCTCCTATATGACAGCACTGATCTGTGTCATAAGAGAAAGTATATCAACGGCATTTTATAAAGCTTCGGGGAGCTTTAAAAAGCAAAGAAACTGAGATTGAGTTAGCTGGGATCCGACAGCAGGTTTAACAAGAGATACTGTTCTGCTACTACTCTCACCAAGGGAGTTCAATTTCAACAGTGCTAATCTTTCCACAGTGGTGTAAGTTTAAATTTTGTGCCCCTAAGGAAAAATTTCCAAAGTAATTCCCATTGAACTTGCCTCCCAGAAATCCTTACTTCATGCACTATCCAGGTACCACACAAGCCTCTTCAGCAGTGACTGAACCTCTCTCTCCACTCATTAACATCCCTTTGACAATTCAGATGCTGTATTCTCTGTTCCAACAGGGTTAATTAAAGGTTCTATTGTTTTATAAAACCTCCAGCATGGGATTTCAAGGCCAAATTATTATTTTTTCATTCTTATTTCAATGTAATTTTGCCTTCCTATTTTCTGCCTTCTGGTACTGCAAATTAATATAATGCTTTCAAATATAACTCTAGGTTTCTTTATTTTAGTTGTATTGAAACACATCAATGTAACCATTTTTATTTTATGTTTTCTTCCATAATTAACTTTCTTTTCTGGCTAGGTATATAAAAATAATGTAACAAATTCACAGTCCTTGAATAAAAGAAAAATAATTTATAATATAATTTTTTCATTTACTTAAAAGTGAGAATAGATTTTTTTTCTAGTTCTAAGTTAGGCTGAGAATCTGGAATGTCTTGCATCTATTGTATGTACTAGTGTTTCTTTAATTTAGAGTTTCTGGATCACCTGCATCAAGATCACTTGGGTGATCTCTGAAAAATGGAGATTTCAGGTACTAGTCCATATCTATTGAACCAAGATCTCAGAGGTGGGCCCTGTAAAACAACAATATAATAATCTTCCCAGATGACCCTAATGCTTATTAAATTTTGAGAACTACTGGTATATAATTTAAATACAAGAACTAAAATTCAGTCCCAATAAATCACCCTACTCAGATATCAAACACTTTATTATAATTTGTTATACATGTAAATTTCATATATACACACACATACACACATATATATATAAATAAATTTTTGTCTCCTTAAAATTTTCTTGAAATGATTTTCCAACTTTGTAATTTATCTGATTTTCTCATGAACACTTGGAAAACTTGCTTTTCTTTTTGCTTTACAGACTTTGCTATAACATGGGAGTATCAATTTAATGAACCTAAAGTAGATCACACATACTAGCAAAGTCAAAAAAACACTTTGTGTCTGACTGTGGTCTTGCCTGAAACAGATTGGTTTACACAGAGAACCTTGATGTATTGGATGGGAGGACTCAGTCATTTGAATCAAGAAAAACTTGCTCCACTACACATAACTTCCAAAGTCCATATAAATCCTTTCTTTCTTCAAAACTTGGCAGTATTGGGGAAATATAATTAAAAATAATATATTCCTTGGGGCTCTTGGGTGGTTCAGTTGGTTAAGTGTCTGACTCTTGATTTTGGTTCAGGTCATAATCTCAGGGTCCCGAGATAGAGCCCCACATTGAGCTCTACACTCAGCGGGGAGTCTGCTTGAGATTCTCACCCGCTCCTTCTCTCTCTGACCCTCTGTTTTCTCTCTCTCTCTCTCTCTAAAATAAATTAATCTCTTAAAAAAACCAACAAAATCTTCCTTAAACTTTGAAATTATCTTTACAAAAGTACTAGACTTTTGTAAAAAATTACAAAACAACACAAATTTTTCATTTTTAAAAAATATTTATAGGGGCCCCTGGGTGGCTCAGTGGGTTAAGCCGCTGCCTTCGGCTCAGGTCATGATCTCAGGGTCCTAGGATTGAGTCCCACATTGGGCTCTCTGCTCAGCAAGAAGCCTGCTTCCCTCTCTCTCTCTCTCTGCCTTCCTCTCCGTCTACTTGTGATCTCTCTCTGTCAAATAAATAAATAAAATCTTAAAAATATATATATTTATAATTATTTTATACCTTTTAAATTCACTTTCATTATTGAATAAGCATTAAATCAGAATGTGATGCAAAAGACAGGCAATCACTAAGAGTTTGCAAAGACAGAAAGAACTCTCATCCTTTTATTTATTTATTTATTTATTTATTTTTAAAGATTTTATTTATTTATTTGACAGAGAGAGATCACAAGTAGGCAGAGCAGCAGGCAGAGAGAGAGGGAAGCAGGCTCCCCGCAGAGCAGAGAGCCCGATGCAGGGCTTGATCCCAGGACCCTGAGATCATGACCTGAGCTGAAGGCAGAGGCTTTAACCCACTGAGCCACCCAGGCACCCCTCATCCTTTTATATAGACAAGCAGATACAACCTATTCTACACGTTTTCAAGATAAACAGTTAACTAATTCTCAAGTAAGAGGTCTTGACAGCACCTTTCCTTCATCACACATACTTCATCCTAATTTTACTGGGTAATTGGAATGCCGATCTGTATTAGCTAATTGGCTTTATCCAAAGAAAAAACAAACTTTTCATATTTTTATGTCCGGAGACAGTTCTCACAACTTGAGCAAGGTACCCACTGAACAAGGTACCCACACAGATTCAAATAAGGGTGCTCGATGTTTACATATCAAAGAGATGACTCCCAGTTCTCTGGAAGAAGACATTCTTGGGCCTTAAAGATGACAAAAAGCCTATCTAGTTTTCAAAAGGAATTTTAAAGAGAGGAGAAAATATAACTTTAAGTTTTCTAAAGTACATGACCTATGAAAAAGGGAGGAAAGAGCAATCTCTTTGCCCATTTTTTAACAAGGAGAATTTTTATGTTTAATTTGTATTTGTCCTTACAATCACTATTGCTCCTAAGTGTGAATTCTTAATTTATCATCAGACAAAGGCTTTTAGGGCTGCCTTGGCACATGCATTGTTAAATTTACTATTTCCAAAATTTTTCCCTTATTTCCCCTAGGAACAAGCATCTATGTTTACGGGACAAGTGGATGGGGTTATTAATAGTCATCACTTGGTAGTGATAAAACTGACACTCAAGGAAACAATTAAATTATAAATTTGCTTCCTAATTCTGTCATTTCATCATAGAAATAGAAATACATTATTGATGTTCAGTTATAAGTAGGAATGTACATTACAGATGTTCCATTGGCTCGTGGCTCTTAGTTACTGGTTTTGAACTCTAAACTGGACCAAGAATGCATGTTCAATACTGAACATTTTAAGAATGCATGTTCAATACTGAGATAGCCATAAATATTTGCTAGGAGATTCTGGTCAGAAAAGGGTACACCCAGACTTGGTATTTTACTTGAAGGGTGCTCCTGTGGACATACCTGGGACCATTTGGACCATCTTTCTCAGTGATGCTTGAATCCTTTGCCTTCTAAGGAAGCAGAGTTACTTGTGTAAGTGTTATTCCCACTGCATTCCTTTGGCTTTCTGCATAAATATGCAACACATCATTTTCTCACTCCACTCCAATTTCTATCTCTTTGAAAAATGAGCCATATGAACTGGTTGGGGCCAGAGGGGAATTCTCCTAATTTAGCAAGTGACAGTGGGATAAGATGGGGCCCCATTTGACTCAAGATGTTTACTCTCAAGGGGTTGGTTCCCAAGGAGTTGGAGAGATAGTTCTTGGGCTTCAGTCAAAGAAAAGAATAACACAGCTGCCCTCAGCAAGGGGGAATTCCAGCATAATGGATTGGCAATGGAAACAGTTTAAACCAATATAAATATAATAGCCACCCACTGAGAGGCAATTTACACGCATCAGGCCAGCCTTGCAGTGGTGTGCTTGGCCAGCATAATCCACCAAGGAGTATTTTATGAGGCTCTCTACAAGGAGATTGGGTGGGGAGAGTAGAGGGACAGGGCAGCTCCAAAGGGCACACTAAAACTTTTACAGAGTCCTGCTTCAGGAGCATTTCTACTTTCTGTGCCACAGAAGGAATAGCATCTGTCCTGGCTCCTTCTTTAAGAAGTAGATTTTTTTAAAATGCATAGCTGGTCTTGATTTTAGTTAGGATTGTGCCCTTACATGGCTATATGGCTCTGGGTATGTTACCTTCCCACTCTGCTGCAGTGAAAATAAAGGGTTAAATTAGAGAGTCCCTTGAGAAGAGTGACAAGACCTGGACTCAGAAGCTAGGTTCCCTGGGTGCCATTCCAAGCACTTCTCATGGGGACTGTGTGACCCTGGGTTTCTTAACCTCTCAGCCTTACTTTGGTCATCCTTAAGAAAGGAATAATACTCTTCTCCCACGCTTCTTACAAGTATTAAAGGAAATATCTACGCAAAGGCACTTTCATCATGCCAAGCCCATGATGAGTGAACATTAACTGCTAACCCTCATCATCGGAGACTTCTAAGATCTCTTCCTACTCCTAATATCTATGATTCTTATAATGTTTTGTCATTTCTATTTATAGTCAAGTTTTAATGCCTAAGGGAAATTCTCTTTAAGATGTCTATTGATAGTTATATTTTCTGGCTTTATACTTCTGTAAAGAAAATTTATTTTATGCCTTTGATTCTAAATCATTAAACATTGATTCAGAAAATCTCCCCTTTCCATTAGGAATTCCATCTAGTTTGCCCTGGATCTGTTTACACCTCTTCTTACCTTTCAGAGACTGCCTGAGCAGTAGTCCCGTTCTGCTCAAGAGTGATGGTACAAGTTTCTAAACATTAGGAAGTATTCTCCAGGGCACTTCTGTGAGTGGATGACTATACATGAATTAAGCACACAAAAAGACATAAATCTCATTAAATTGAAGAATTACTCTACCTAAACTACTACTTACTAAGTTAATAAGTAAAGAGAAACAAGTATAAAGTATGTTTACATCTGTCATCTGCATCACAGTGTATGAGAAGAAATGAGAAGATAGACGCAGGGGGTGCACCGGGGTGGCTCAGTGGTTAAGCATCTGTTTTGGGCCAGGTCTTGATCCAGAATTCTGGGATCAAGCCTTGCATTGGGCTCCCTGCTGGGTGGGAAGCCTGCTTCTCCCTCTCCCACTGCCTCCGGTTGTGTTCCCTCTCTCACAGTCTCTTTCTCTGTTAAATAAATAAATAAGATCATTTAAAAAAATTTTTTTTTTAAGATTTTATTTATTTATTTGACAGAGAGAGACAGAGATCACAAGTAAGCAGAGAGTCAGGCAGAGAGAGAGGGAGAGGCAGGCTCCCCGTGGAGCAGAGAGCCCAATGCGGGGCTCAATCCCAGGACCCTGAGATCATGATCTGAGCCAAAAGCAGAGGCTTAACCTACACTGAGCCACCCAGGCGCCCCAATCTTTTTTTTTTTTTTTTTTTAAAGAAGAAGGAGAAGGAGACAGAGAAGGAGAAGAAGAAAGATAGATGCAGGAAACTTGACCTCACACCCATAAGATGAACATGTCCATGATTTGTTTCGCTTCCCAGAATAAAATGAGACAGAGCTGCATTACTTTCTGCAGTGTAGGACAGGCTATAATACTGAAAAGGGTATACATTTTTGTAAATGATATAAGCATGCTATATTCCAGTAGTTAATTTTTTTAAGTTTTCAGTGATGAAAAAAAAGGTTATTTCATTTCATTTCCATTATAAAATAAGAAAAAATTTAGAAAATAAACTTGAAATATCAACTTTGTAAAACTGTTTTAAATAACTGTGTTCATAATGAAATATTACTAGCATGAAATCCCTACAGCACATGTCCCTTATTGCAGATTTTCATTTTTGTAAAACAAAGTGATGCTAGGTTAGGCTTAGTGCAGCCTAATTTCTTAAATTAAAAAAACAAAAAACAAAAAAAAACACACACACACACACAAAAAAAAAGCAGTTTTGGGTGTGGTATTAGCCTGCTAGTAACCAGAGCTGAAATAATGCCATTTATTGACCTGCGTTCATCAAATGTTTTTGTGGAGTCTGAGTACCTCAGAATTCTGATCATCTTTTTGGAGAGTGGTTCATTTTATATGAACTTCCACCGTGGCATTAATTCTTTATGTTTGCATGAAAGTGGCATGCAACTAGGAGAGAAATTATAATGTATGTTAAACACCACTTTTATCGATGTGAATTTTCAGTTAATGAGAATTTGAGACTAAATAGCATTCTTGGTTCTGCGATTGGTAATAACTGTCTGTTATTCAGGGACAGCACCTCATCCACCTGTAAGTAATGTATTGGATATTTCCAGAGATGAGAAAAAAGACTGAAGTTACTCCAAGACCACACACTGCTCATGGGCATATTTTATTTAAAAAGTGTAAAACCTAAAGCACCACTATGTATGTGTATGTTTGTGTCATGCATATTTATTTCAGGGCTGTTTATGCAAAGTGTTTCTTTATGAAACTTGGTTAAGCAATTGGAAATATCAGGCAAAACACCTTTTCCTCACAAGGAATCTCAGAAGGCCAGGGAAGGTCTTTGTTTATGAGTCATAATCTGATTCCCCACAATGTTCACATCCATATTTGTGGGAAACACTGGACCAAATTTTCATTTCAGCACCTTGACCAGAGGAAAGTTTCCTCTCTGAAAATATGTATGCTTATATATATGTTTGTGCCAGGGAGATAGGGGTGGGGGGCCACATACCCTGAAAATTAGAGCTTTTTGTCCTGTAAAGTCAATGAATTCCCGAAGCTAAAAACCTTTCCATAAAGATTTTACTTTCCTTTGACTTTACAGTCTAAAAACAAGAAAAGCAATGCTTTATTATGTTTAATTCAGGCAAAGTATGTAAAAATGTTTATAGGACATATTTGAACTGTAAAGTGCTTCCAAATGACCCAATTGAGACAATCATAACTTTTCTAAACATTTGTAATATTTTAGGGACATGACCAATTAAAATGATTGGTTATAAAAGAAATTTCTGACCAAGTATTCAAATTATTAATTAGAATAATACTGTCACAAATTTAGAAAGAATATGAGCAGATTCATTTATAGTTGTAGCTTATACAAGATAAATTTCAGTGTAATTTTTCACATTTTCCGGTTTCTACTTTATCCAATAAATTCCATGCTCTTCTACTCACTAAAATTTTTACTTGTTTAGGTTAACAATCTGTAAAGCAGTATTCGTCCTATACCTATATGTTATGGAGATCTACATTTGGACACTATTACTCACTGGACAGTGTTACTCAGAATCCTCTTGTATACATGTGGAGAGAAGTATAATCCTCACTTTAAAGACGGAGTAATCTGGGTAACAGAAATAAAGAGGTTAAAAGTGGTCTAGATGTGACATGACTACACTATTTACCATCATCTTGGTAACTGACAAATGATTGACAGGAACACTTGACAATGACATGATTTCCCTAATGTGTTGATAAGAGATGAAAGGGGTAATTTTGAATAAAATAGAGTTTCTGGGTTTCCAAAACCTGCGTTCTAGAACTAGTCAGAAATTCCTGTTATTGCAACTTTTATTGAAAAAAAATTTACAAAATACTGAGGTGAGAAATTATTAAGGATTGGGAGATGTTTTAAATAATTTTATTTTCATTTATTTTACTTTGCATTCTCTGTAATTTGCTCTTTAAATTAAAAATGATTTTAATTCTAAAAAAATACAAATAAAAATGTAAGATGATCAAAAGTTTTCCAAAAGGAGTAAGAAACCATCTAGATGTCAAGAAGCCCTTAGTATTAATGAATTACTAGAGTTGGGCCCCAAAATGGCTATACGTTTTCTAGCAAGAAAGGCAAGAAGATAAACACATTGGTATACTCATTTTCTTTTTTCTTTTCTGACAGAAGAAAATAAACATTTTTCTGTAGAAACAAACTTTTTCTTGGGACTAAATTCTAGGAGAAATTTATCATCTGGTTCCTTGTATAAGAGGTGCTGAATAACGTAATAGACAAAGTCTGTAAGAAACAAAAATACTGTTCAAATGGACAGTTCTGGTATTGATTCACTTTACAGGCTGAAAACATAACATTAAATTGTACTCAGTGAAAGCTTTTCTGCAGGGGATAAGAGGAAATGGTCAAGGTATTCCACTTTCTGATGATTAAACTTGATAGTGAGGATAGCACCTGGAGACTAGGAGAAGGGGTAGTTAACATGCCCATTATACTGCCTCCAACATCATATGTCTTATGAGAGCCTTTGGTCTGTGTTGGGTGACAGTTAACTCACGACTGAATTCTCAGAGGTTCCCAAAGTGCAGATAGTCTATGTTGTGTGCTAAAGTTAAAAACTTATAGTTAAGAAGGAAAAGTGGTTCCTGAATTGAGAAAGTTTAAGAGAGAAACTTATATTCTTGCCCAGACAGAAGGTCACCTCGATTCATCTTCAGTTGTAGGAATAGAGTTACCTCAAAGTGGTGTCAATCTTTCAGAAAGAAGAGTGTTTTATCTTGTAAAGCATTTCAAAGTATATTTGGCTGAACCTCTGTGTTCAGTGCTGCATTACAGAGACAAGATGACTTCAGGATGAAACATATTTATGGCAAATGTTATCAAAGACTCTAGTCCATTGAAGGTGAAAAGTCTTCTCATGGTCCTTGTAGGATGTCTGATTTTAAGTAAATTATGCACATGAGTGACGAAGGACAATAATCCAACTTTAGATTTTACGCTACTTTTGGTGAACATCAAAGTAGAGTGGACAAAGAGACAATGTCTTTGGAGTCAGAGAAACTTTGAATCCTGGATATCTACCACTCCTTTGTTTTCTGACTGTATGTAATTTCATCTCTCCAAATGTCAGCTTTTTTAAAATGAAAAATGCAAAAGAATAGGTTTGAAGCATGAAATGAAGAAAGATGTATAGAGTTTGCATGTATTCAGCAATGACTATTTCCCATATCCCACATCTCATTTGGCAAGTACCAGTTAGCTTGCTTCTAAAGACTAAGATAGTAAGGCTGAGAAAATAAAACATCAGAGCAGCTGGTTATACTGCTTGCCCTTCAACATAGCCATTTCCCCTCCCCACTCTACCCCTCTAATATGTTAGTTGTGAATTGGAAAGACTCATACAAAGGTCTTATTTTTATCATATGGTATGTGTTGAAATCACAGAGAAAGCCAATGTTTCTCAAAATGTGGATCCCAAATCAACTACCTAAGAATCACTGAAGGTGTTTGTCACATACCTTGTCACTAGGTCAGTCCCACTGATGTTAAATCTCTGATTGCCAGGAATCTTCCTCTTTAAACAAATGCCCTAGAGTTTGAGAATATCTGTAGTTAGTTATGAAATGTCTGAATTCCAACTCCAGGGAGTCAACCCTACAGCGCAACATCTTTAAAAATCCTAATCTCTTCCTTGCCATTATAACAACCCACATCCCATAATATGCATTGGGGAACATCAAGAAACAGGAAGTTTTTGCCTGCAGATATCCTCTTGAAGCTCAATGTAGACGATTGTGTTGTCTAGACGTTGCTCACCAATATACCTCATCTGCATACTCTTACAATACAATGTAATTAGAGATTGGGGGGGTCTATGTGCCTTCCCCCCTTGAATCTGAGTGGGCCTGTTACTATAAGAGAAGTGATTGTGTATGACCTCTAAGGCTATCAGAAAAGCATTATTGTTTCTACCACGTCCTCTGGGAATGGCTGTCCTTGGAACCCAGCCACTACTTTACAAGGAAGCACTTGGAAAGGCCATCTATAGGTGCTCTGACCACAGCCCCAGGTCCAGTTCCTGTTGACCAGCCATGAAAATGAAAGTGCCTTCATTTGCTTCCAGCCCCTAGTCTTCAAGCCACCCCAGATGACACTAAGTAAAGTGTGTGAAGAAAATAAATTCCATATTTGTGAGGATTATAAACACTGTCATTGAAGTCACTGCTAAGATTTGGGATAGTTTGTTATGCTTCAGTACATAAAAGGGATAGCAAAATAGTAGGTGGTTGTTTTTATTAGTTCCCACTAGTGATGTTATTTTCCTTTTGTGGACATCTGGTATATTCTGATCTGCAGTCAATTTATCCAATTGGTATGTCAAATTTCAACCGTAAGTTTGATATTTCATAAGGGCTGGATTAGGCAAATGACATTACATGGCTGCACTGGAGTCAATATATAAAGGGGGCTAACTATATACTTCACTTGGGAAAGGGAACTGTTAAATCATGTAAAATAAAAGGGAGTATGGGATTGAATGTCACTAGCCAAAGGTTAGGAAACTAGTTTAAAGAGTTGAGAAATGTAGTATCTGAATAAATGTAAGAGAAATGCAAGATAAATTGATGAGAACAGATCAAGCAAGTAAAGCTGAATCCAGTTCCATCTGAGAGGCTCTGTGTATAAGTCTTTCAAAAAAAAAAAAGAAAAGCATATTCTAAGGCCTGGAGAAACCCATAATCCATAACTGGATCCAATATTCCCTGTTCTTCAGGATCTCACATTCCAGTGGAAGAGATAGATACGTAGACATATGCATGCATATTCTAAGAAAGTTCATATTTATGGTGGTCATAATATAGGCATGAGAATAGGGAAAAAAGATTCAGGCCATATTCAGATTAGTATCACAAAGTTTAGGTGAGATTTGACAAGAAGATATTTTGTGAAGAGGGAAGGAAATGTCATTGAAGGTAGTTCCGACTTGAAAAATAGAGGAAAGGCAAAAGGATGAGGGTCATGCTTAAAGAATATTTATTATCAATTATGACCTGGAATGGGTTGGCCAATTAGTCAAAGAATTGTAGGAGATGTTTAGTGACTTGAATGTTTTTTTTTTGGTTTGTTTTGTTTTGGTTTGGTTTTCATGGGGAAGTCAAAAGTTTAGAACATAGGTGAGGGAATACAATTTGTTTTAGTGATAATAACTGAGATGGTAGTGCAAAGTATGGATCAGAAAAGTATTGAAGCAGAAAAACCTGTTAAGAAACTTTTGCAATAGTTAAGTTAAAAGAACCTAAATTAGAGCAGCGGTCAACAGAGGAAATGCAAGGAATACAATAGATGCAAAATATATCAGGAGGGGAGATATATATATCTATATATATCTATATCTATATAATATAGATATAGATAAATAAATAAATAAATAAATAATGGGGTCTGATGATTGATGGCCAGTCAGGGTTCAGTTTGTGGGAAACAGATAGATGATAGTGGCACCATTAACAGAAAAGCTCTGTTGGTGGAATGTCCTCTTTTGTTTGTGTATGTGGGTAGTTGGCCTGTGTGGTATCTCCCTCTCTAGATTTCAGGGGCTTGGGGGTACCATCTCTCAGTGCCTACTATGTTCTCATAGGAGTTGCTAGTAAAGAATTGTTGAATTTGATTGAAATGATGAAGAAGTGGAGGGGTGGGGTGTCTGGGTGGCTCAGTCAGTTAAACAATGGACTCAGACTCTTGATTTTAGCTCAGGTCATGATGTCAGGGTCCCGAGATTGAGCCCAACCCTGAGCTCCTCACTCAGCAGGGAGCCTGCTTGAGATTTTCTTTCTTTTTCCCTTCCCATCCTCCCCACTGCCTCTCTCTCTCTCTCTGTCTTAGAAAAAAATAAACAAGGGCGGGGGGCACTTGAGGGGCACTTGAGTATGTTAAACATCTGCGTTAGGCTCAGATCATGATCCCAGGGTTCTGGAATCAAGCCCCACATTGGGCTCCCTGCTTGGGGGGGTAGTCTGCTTCTCCTTCTCCTACTCCCCCTGCTTGTTCTCTCTCCCTCTCTCTCTCTGTCAAATAAATAAATAAAATCTTCAAAAAAAAATTTTTTTTTAAATGTTTAAATGGTGAAGAAAGGAGAGAAGAAAGACACTAACATTTATGGAAAGACAGTGAGGGATATCCCAGAAGTTTATGTGCTAGGAGCTTTACACATATATGAAATGTAATCTTTCCGGCAATGCTATGAAGTAGGAATGATTATCCCTACTTTATAGGCAGTGAAACTAAAGTACAAGCTAACTATGTACAGTAATATGTCTATTAAGTAGTTAGTAATTGGCAGAGCTGGCAATCGCATCCCGAATTATCTGACTGCACAGATTATGTTTTTTCTTCCCTAGCACGAAGACCTTTCTGCAAAATGATCCATCGCTGGTCATTTTCCAACATCTGTTTCCCACAGGCCCACACACATACAAACTAAATGTTAAAGATTAAGAGTAACTTGGATTTAACATCATCACTATCTCTCTAATCATTAAGATACCTATTGTGTTCCCTCTTGGTGGGTGGCACTAGAGGGCAGAGAGAGCATTTCGTAGATTTCAGATCACTTCCATGTGCATTTGATTTTCAACCAAGCCTACAAAAGTTTTCACTATCACTCTGAGAACTGATATATAGTGGAGGGCACTCTAAATCTTACAAAATATATTAACCTAATATTTGAGAAAGTCAAAGACTCTCCAAAAGAATATACATCCAAAACAAGCTACTTAATAAATTAAATGAACTTCTCCACAACAAAGGGCTACCATTGTATTCGCTCAAATTTGTGTAGATAACAGAAAAATATATGTTATTTTATAAATATCAAAAGGAAAAATATAACACTGAAAACACATGACTTGGGTTTAGAATTATAAATATATATATTTCCATCATAAAATGCCATCCTTCAAAATATGCTAGGTATGTATAATATAGACAGAATATTGAACAACAGGTTTAGAAGGAAGTAGAGAAAACAAAATAAAATTAAAACAGACTACCAAAGGATATTGCTACTTTATTGTAGAATATCATCCCACAGTAGCTCTCTTTCAAGAGATTTAAGTGATTTTTTGCATGTAGATTTTGTACAAAATAGTGCATGTTTCATGTTTTTGGAATACCTTTGTGTCCTGGACTTGTAGAAGGTATTATATCTATGATTTTCTCAGATCAGAAAAATTACAGAGAGCGTTACATACTGTTTACCAATTTAGTTAAAGCCACAGTGTGCCTGGAAGGTGTACCTTCAGCATATTCTAAACAGACTTAGAATCCCAGATATGTAATACCCTCTGGGTAAAATCAGACAACCTATGTGCTGAGAAGTGGAGCATTACAATACAATACTGCTTTTTGATATTGGTCTTTACATTTCTTTATTGAAACTTTGACACTATTTTTTTATAATCTAGTCAATGATAATACATCAAAAATGTTTCCCCTGAGGTATATGTTTTGTATGTACATAACCTTCTTTTTGTCCTGAAAGTCCAAAATCTTCCACCCTAGCCCATAAAAGATGCTTTATTTATGGATGGATTTGTACAGGCCTATGAAAAACAGAACCATTGTTTCTGCAATAATGACCAGCTTAGCACATTTTAGAACATACTATAACAAATATTACTCTAAAAATATTTATTAAGCACATGAACATTTAGAGATGCTTCAGTATAATGCAGTAGTAAATTGTTATGTTTGTAGTATTTCATTTCTATCATACTTTCCAAGTCTGATTTTTCAGATTTAACTAATTATAGCATCTTATTGATTGATTGATTGATTGGAGAGGGAGATTGAGAGAGAACACATGCATGCAAGCAGTGAGGCAGGAGAGGCAGAGGGAGAGAGAGATCCCAAGCAGACTCCCTGCCCAGCATGGAACCTGAGGAGGGGTTCAATCTCACAGCCCTGAGATTATGACCTGAGCCAAAATCAAAGGCCAGATGTTCAACTGACTGAGCCACCCAGGCACCCCATAATTTTTATTATTTTTAAAGAGTAACTTTGTCATAACACAGCAAATAGGACGATCTATGTAAAAGCTTAAGACAAAGGCAAGTCTATGAATGTGCTAACACTTCTTTATAAGAAAGATGGTTTTTGCTTTGAACCAAGTTACTGATTGATCTTTATTGTCTGTGGGAAAATAGGAGATATTATTAGCATTGTTTGGAAATTTAAGAATACAAGATCAAGTTTTCATTAGTATAATAAGTGATTTATTGGGCTCTTTGTATGTTGTAGGAAGTTAGCCTCAGTCACTTCACAATGACCTGCTGGAGTAGGCAGGTCTCTGGAGAGGAATCTGACACCCAGATGGGTCCCCTCTCTGGCCTGGGGTTGAGAAGGGATCTCCAGTATGTCAAACCTCAGTCTTCTAGTTTGCTGTACACAGCATTGAAATGTTTTGTTTATTTGTGTTAAAACGTTGGGTCTTTCTAGAGGATAATGCACTTTAAGTCTATAATTATTTTGGGAAGGCTGATGCATCAGAGCACTTTTATGATGTGTTTTCATGTTTCAGGCATTTTAATTACAGATCACATTACCTTTGTATCCAAAATGGTTTTACATGAAAGGAGAACATAAAGAACATAAGAACATATGTTCTTCAGAGAACATAAAGCTTGCCATTATTTAAGCACTGTATTTTACTGCTTTAGGAAATATTAAAATTCTTAAGGGGACATTTTCACTGACTTTGGAATACACAAGAAAATTAGTGTCACATGCAAATCTAAAACTTATTTAAGTGACTTCTAATTTTTATTTACTAAAAAGTGGAAGTTGATAGCCTCTCCAATTTTACTAGATTTAGTCATTTGGGAATTCCAGGGCTGCTTTGAAAAAAAACAAAAAACAAAAAACAAAAAACAAAAGTATATACATGAAGACATTGAATACTCTAGGAAGATAAATTGATATAATGAGAAAACATTAGTAATTTTCTGTCAGTTGTTTTTTTTCTATGATCTAAATGTAAATTGTGATTTCTTTAACATAACCATAGTAAACTATGAGGTACAGTTATTTTCCAGTGTTTTATGATCTTATGAAGTTAGTCATGATACATACTTTAAAATTTTAAATGTTGATTAAAAAATGTTGAAGATTGGGTCACTTGGGTGGCTCAGTCGGTTATATGGCTGCCATCAGCTCAGGTCATGATCCCAGGATCCTGGGATCAAGCCCCACATTAGGTTCTCTGCTCAGCAGTGAGTCTGCTTCTTCCTCCCCCTACTCTCATGCTCTCTCTCTCTCTCTCTGTCTCCCTCTCAAATAAATAAATAAAATCTTTTAAAAAACGTTGAAGTTCGGAAAAGTAAAAAGAAAAAAATAGTGTATGTGTATACATACATATCCACAAATAACCTACAGTATATAATACATAGGACATATTATATATCCTAAAGTATAGAGGAAAGGAGAGCATCTGCTTCTAAAGGATGGGCTGCCAAAAAGAAGAAAAAAAAAAAAAGGTAGAAAACCCTGATAGGGTTTTCTAGAGCAAGCTCACTTTCTTTTGTATATGATTTACCAGTCATAATGGGTACAAAATGACAACAACAAGTTAAGAGTTCCTCGTCGTAGAAAGAGTAGGAAAGGAGAAAGGGAAGGGAAGATCTTTATGATATACTAAAAATAAAATCCAGGAATGAATTGAATTTTTATGCTATTTTTGTATGTAATAATTATGTATAAGGACCTATTTTTAGAATATCTTTAAGATAGAGAGATTTCCCTAGTTTTCTTACAACCTCTCCTTCCATTCCATGTTATATTAAACAGCCATTTGTAGCCATAATTCAAATTCTGCAACTAATAAAACGATTTACTTTTCTCTCTAAATTTCATTGCATTTGAGAAGATCTGGCTTGCTCCAATCTTGTGCCCCTCATTGACACACTGTCTTATTCCTTTTGCTTTCTTTGCAAAGGACTTGTCCTAGAACCTGATCTTAGTGTCTTTTCTACAACTTCTCTTACGAGGTTTATCAAAACTTGCTTAAATGTAACTTGGTACCTGAAGAACTCAGTAAAGTCCCCAGGACAGCATTTGTGGCAGAAAAAACTGTGTGTTCTCTTATCTTGTTATTTTCATTAAGATTATATTTAAAATAAATTTTACATGGTAACATGAAAAACAAAACAAGTCAGTTTAGAATGAATGAACTTATCACAAAAAAAGAAATATAATGCTATATAAAGCTTGCTAATTTATAATCATGAGGAGATGAAACAGGTTATTGTATTTTGTGGATTAGTAAGAGTATGAAAAGCACTGGGTGTGAAATTAGAGATATCAAATGTTCTGCATTTATTTTCAAAGTGTTGTCTCACTTATTTCTAATACTTCATAGTGCACTAACAAATATATATAATACTCTTGGTGAAATTTGGGGAATTTTCTCGAGAGCAATCTCTATTGGATATTCCATTTTTGCTGTCAACTGGGTAAACTGCCAAGATCTTTCTGTGAAAATTATGAATATTACCAGATTACTAGAGCTATTGAAGCTCCATGGCAGGTGTTATTTCTTCCTGATAAATTTCACATTGGAGGCTGCTAATTCTCATTGATATTTAGAGATTACAAGCAAATCAGCACTTTTCCCTGATTGTCCTATTTATATGAAGCACCCCATAATAAAAACAATAAATGTATGAATTCAAAGTGAAAAAAAAAATACCCTTTTTATTCACATATGGGACACCAACTTGAGTGAATATTTTTCACTTTAACTGAGGATACCTGGAAGGAATTGCTCTATTTGAGTTAAATAATCAATCTATATAAATTTTGCATTTTATTTTACTTTTTCTTTCAAGATTTTATTTATTTATTTATTTATTTATTTATTCATTCATTCATTTGACAAAGAGAGAGAGAGAAAGAGAGAGAGAGAAAGAGAGCACAGGCAGGTGGAGTGGCAGAGGGAAAGGGAGATGCAGGCTCCACGCTGAACGGGGAGCCCAACATGGGGCTCAATCCCAGAAACCTGAGATCATGACCTGAGCTGAAGGCAGATACTTCCAGGCACCCTAAACTTTGTATTTTAAAAAACAACTGACCCTCACTCCTGAACATTGTTACTCATTATCACATGGCTCTGTTTTTTTTTTCTCCATTGCACATATGTTCATTTCTATCTTTATTTCTATCTTTATATCTATCTCTGATTCAAAGTCACATGGGCATGAGACTTCCGGGTTTGATCTCTTGCCCCAGATCCTGTGTGGTGCAGTTTCTGACTGAGATGTACAAACATTCAATGACCGTTTGTCAAATCAAAGGACAGAGTCAGGCCAGCAAACTCAGCATACACCACAGTTCACTATAAAACTGGACCTTTCATTTGCATGTGTTATTGGGACTGGGTCTCCACATGACTGAGAGTTTGCTTTCTGTAAGATTGTGTTGGGAAAGTCCTAAACACCTTTGCTGGCACAACTGGCCCTGAAATTGTCTATCCTTGTGAATGTACAAGTCTTTGTGCAACTGTAAGGTTAAAAAAAAAAAAAGAATTGAATAAGAAAGTTTTATTTTTTATCACATCTTAGCAAACATTTCCTCCTTACACAACCAAGTAAAAAGTATTAGCCAGGGGTGCCTGGGTGACATAGTTAAGCTTGGGACTGTTTTGATTTTGGCTCAGGTGATCTCAGGGTCATGAAATTGAGCCCTGCATTGGGCTCTTCCACGGTCAGCATGGAGTCCACTTGAAATTCTCTCTCTCTGCCCCTCCCCCCCACCTCTCTCTCTCTCTCTCTCTCTCTCCGTCTCTCAATTAAAAAAAAAAAAAAAAAGTATTTGCAAATGGTCTGGAGCTTTGCCTGTGTGGACCAACCTAGAACAGGAGGGGAGCAGCATTTGGCAAATTATAGGTCACTGGTCAGATCCAGACTACAAACTAAGGATGTTTTTAAAATATTCCTGAAAAATAAAGGAAAAGAAGAATATACACACAGACCACACATGAACCACAAAGCCTAAAATATATACTATGTGGACCTTTCTAGAAAAAGATTTTGGCCCCTGGCCTAGTGGATAGCTACTTTTATAATACCCATCATGTGAATAAATGATGCCATTTGACATCCAAAGTAAAATGGCTGTCAATAATAATGCATTTTAGTATTTTATATATAGTTTTGTACTGTGAAATTAATTATAATCCTAAGTTTGTTTTATATGTGTTGTTCATTGAGTTTTACTTTTTTTGTTGGATTGGTCTTGGATTCTTAATTCTGGTGGTAAGATTAAGAGTCATGAATCAGTATGAAAACCATGACATATTTCCTTCCCATTTAAATCAATATTAGAAACAATGTATCTCTCCAGCTTAACACTATAAACAAGAAAAATGTTATTGCATGTATCATTTATTTAACTTGATTTTTCTTTCTTTAAAAATCAATGTTTATCACAGAAAGATGTATTATACAAATATTCTAAACGCCATTAAAAGCAAGAGGATATTAATAAAACAAATAAATGAGAGAACAGGGGAAAGGAAGATGACAACATGTGATTGGTATTTTTGGTTTAATTTATAACTCATCTTAGAATATGAGATTTTCATAGAGCATAAATTTAACTAGTTTCCTATAGATTTCCAGAAATGCTGACCAAATGTCTTTGAGTCCTGGAAAACTTCCATTTCAAGAACATATACTTTTCATCTTGTGAACTTGAAGGGTTGATTCTACCATACCAATATATCTTGCTCTGCGTATTTCCGATGAAAAGAAATGGTAGGTGGGTATCTTCCAGGTCTAGCCCAGACCAGATTTAAAAGGCCGTTTAATATGTACTGATCAGAGTATATGAAAAGTGGGAGAGTTTGAATACACAGTACATAGTGTTTCTTTATTGCAGTACCTTTGTCAGGAGCTATAGATGTTTAGCTCTACAGGAGTTGGAAGGCCTGGCCGTTTATATAAAAAATGGAGACCAGCCAAGCCAGAAAAGAACTCTGGAAGCAGGCTAACCTCATGAGACTTGTTGTTTAGTTAAGCAGACTTTTCTCAATCCTGAGGACCTCATACTTGCATTACTAATGGCCCTATTTTTAAGGGTATTGGCATTTTAGGTGGATTAAATGACAATTAAATGTTTTCCCTATTTCAGCTGTACAAATTGACCCAGACTAAGTAAAGACCACACCTGTTTTTTCCACGTATCAGTTTCAAAGTGTTTATATGTGACTGATATTTAAAAGGCAAATGTGTGCCTGGACTAGGAATCTCATACAAGGGTTTTTAGCCTTGCATTCCTATCTCTGGCACTTACTAGCTACATACTCTTAGCAAGGTATTTAACCATTTTTAGCATCAGTTTCCTAATCTTTGAAATCATTATCATAATACTTACTTCATGGTGTATTAATCAAGCAAGATAAACATTTACTGAGGGCACATGCTGTAAATCAGGAATGTTCCAGGCAGCAGGATATGGTGGGGAACAGGACAAAACCCTGACTACATGCAGCTGAGGTTACAGTGCTCAACGTTTAATAAACAGATGTCAGATATGAGCAACAGAGGAAGCCCTCCTTTACTCTTGGGCTTGGTAGGCTCTCTTTCTCCTACCTGTCTGTCTCCTCTCCTAGTTGGATTAGCTCTAGGGTCTCTTACTTCGTCTCACCCTCATCTTCAGTAAGTAATTATTAAATTAAATAGATAGGCTTTGTCTTTCAATCCATGTGGCGACTTGATTGTGATGAATCATCATTCTTGATTTCAGTCGCTTGTTCTGCTGTTGCTGCTGTGTGCACATGCGTACACACACACACACACACACTCCCAGTCTTTGGGAAGGGCTAGAATAATTGTACCAGCTCCTGAGTCCTAAAGTGCGGAAGACAATGTGATGGCCTGTAGACCTTAAGTCAATTTTCAGTGGCATAAAGAGTCACTGCTGTTTTCATGTCTCTTGAAATTATTGTTGATTGCTCTAACAATCCCCAAAGGAAGTACTTCCCTCCGCTTTCAAAAAATGATGAAAGCCCAGGTTCTGCTGCCTCTCCCTTTCAGAAAGCCCTCCCAAGACCCCAGGCCTTCCCTACAGAGACTTGGCATCAGACTTTTAAGAGTTTTTCCAGATCTCATGATCACCACAAAAACGGAATCAAACTAAACTCAACTTCATCCTCAAATCTAATCTCCTTCCTGCTGTCTATCTGAGTTAATTTCAAAACTGTTTCTACTGAGTTATCTAATCAGGAAAGAAAACCAGAAAACATCCAATACCTCCTCTCCCTTTACTACTACATTTATTCAGTCTCCTCCTTAAGGGGAATGCTTGAAATAAGCTTTAAAGTGATTCAGCAACAACAACCCCCTAAAATGCTATATGTTGTCTCTTCATTACTTAAAAATAATTCTATGCATTCCTGTTGCTTACAAGGTAAAATAAATAAATAAATTAATTAATTAAATAAATAAAATTAAAAATAAATAAATAAGTAAATCAGACTCCTTACGGTGGACTACATAGACTTTGGCACGAGACTTCAATGGACTCAGTCTTACTTTGGATCACTTTCTCCCAGTGATCTAACTACACTGAATCCTCAGGCTCCCTGTAGATGGTCACTTACTGTTCCCTCCATTGCTCTTTCGAGTCTTCTTTCACTCTTCCCTTAAAACCCACTGCAGTATTTTCTCCAACTCTCATATTTGTCTATAATATTCCTGCTTTGAACTTTCTTACTTTTTCTCCACATCCCTAGCATTTCATCCATCAGTTTCGTACCACATTCATATTTATTTTGCTCATGTTTCCTTGCTAGCCAGATTCAGTTAAAGACCTTGTAATGAGTCTTCATCACTGTATGTGCTGACTACTCTATAGCCTGATACATTTTCAATCATTTTTTGGGTGTTCTACCATGCTATTAGGAAAATCTATGTGGAATAGGGTATTATACTTGAAATACATATTTAGCATATCATGTGTTCACTTTAAATTCTCATATTCAGTTTCAAACTGTACTCAGGCATTCTACTTTAATAACCCCAAATCCTGAGTGCTTACAGATTCTATTATACTGGAAAAGAGACATGTTTTCCAAGATTAGTCCAAGAGATGCTGGAAAATATGAAGGCGTACTATGCAGTTACACTTTAGTTAATTTCTCAAAAATATTTGGATTGAAGTCTAATTTTAATTCACCTATTACTTTTTCATTCAACACTTCAGAGTTTATTCCCAGCTCAGTTCCTGGATGTATTTTCATATAAAATACAAAACGATCGAGCTTCTCAACTCTTCACGACAGCATAGAGGAAGCAGTTAAAATTATATTGATTTAAAAATATTATATTGATTTAGTGCCCTATTTATTATATATTTTTTCAGCTTATCAAAATTAAGGAGAATGGTCTTCATTACCAAGGGCTAAACAAATATGGCAGAGATATTAAGGCCCAATAAATAGAAAAAAAATGTAAAGGAGTACTTATAGACTTCTTGTGAATTATCTCCAAATTCAGATAAATTAGATTCTATTTAGTTCAACAAATATTTAATAATTGCTTACTTTATACTAGACACTGAATTAGATACAGAAATCTAAAAATAAATAATGCATGGCACTTACTTTTAAAGTATTAACCTAGGCCAGAATCCAGGGTTCCTGGATTCTAATCAAGAACTTTCCAATTCTTCTGAAGTCTGCTTTGGCTAACCTGTATCTTATGAGTTAGTTATTCCTTTGCATTGAAGTTCTGAACAATCCCTTTAACTGTAAATCTCTGAGGTTTCCAAAATAATTTGTAGATATCATACAGTTTGTAGCTACCACCTATAGTTTTGGAGAAATCATGGAAAAAGGAGGGATCCCCAAAGATGAAAAGTGATTAAGAATGATCTCATTAGGGGCACCTGGATGGCTCAGTCCTTGAGCATATACTTTCTACTCAGGTCATGATCCCAGGGTCCTGGGATCAAGCCCTGCATGGAACTTCCTGCTCAGCGGGAAGCCAGCTTCTCCTTCTCTCACACCCCCTGCTTGTGTTCCCTCTTTCACTGGGTTTCTCTCTGTTAAATAAATAAATAAAATATTTAAAAAAATTATCTCACAAAACAAAAGTGTATCAAATATGAATTCTAGAGAATGTAGTCTATAAAAATTAATATTGCTTTTTGTGACATTCTAGAGCAGACGATGAATTTATAGGTCTGTGAGGCCTTAGATCAACACATGTGATTGGTAGAAATAGGCACAGGTATATTAGGAACAAGTGACGCCCTCCCAAACCCATTCTCTTTTTTGGTTGAACATGATAGATGTTCATATTCAGAAACAGGTGACTTACAGAGTGGTATTAATTTGGAGAAAATGGCTGATGATCAGATAGACTTGCTATTCAATAACTGAAAAAAGAAATATGTATGAGGGAGTGTTTTTTAGAGTCCTGAAATGTTGAAGAGTTATTGGAGAGTTTCAAGTGGGAATAAATAAAATTTAGGGCTTTAAAAATACTGAATGAGTCAGTAGCATGTTTTTCACATTTGTAGATGACACAAAAGTGAGAAATTGTGTCAAATACAATTGATGATAAAATAAAGATGTTAATTGACCCCAGTAGACTATAGTAAGGCCTTATAAATAATTGTAAAGGTATTCATTCGGGTTAAAAAACCAATCCCATGAGTCTCTAATAAGAGAAATTTGACAAAACGTCTGTTAAAGTGAAAATGACTTATGTTTCTCATTATCCCGATAAGATGATGCCACTACTAAGTACTTTAATATGATGTTATGATGATATGGGGTGGGGAGGAACTTTTCATTTCTTCCCTTCTAAGATCTTTGGCTGGTCTAATGATTAAATTGACATAAAACAGATTAACAGGAGAGAAACAAATTTAATTGTGTGTGTGTGTGTGTGTGTGTGTGTGTGTGTGTGTATACACACACATCTATATAAACACATAGAAATATGAGATTAAAAGACCAGGGCAGGCAGCTTTTATACCTTTTAGGCAAAGAACACATAAATTTGTGAAGAATTAACAAGACAAAAGGGTTTGAACTTGGGGTAGTAAATTAGTAAAGAAGTAACAAGCTTTGTTTATATAGGCTTCTTGGCCCTGAATTCCCTATTTCTGGTGAGGATGTCTCTTTTTCTCCTGGTACAGTGAGGATATCTTTCACTTGGGAGATCTATTTCCTGCTTTTATGGAGACAAAGGAGGTCAGAGTGTCCTTTTTGCATTGGCTTCTTCTTGAGTAACTTTAACTCAAAATAATCAATGTACCAAAATAGTATATTTTGGGCAGCCTACCCTGAACCCCATCAGTGAACAATGGGATCAAGGTCAGTGGAATCAAGGTCACTCTTGTAGGCGCAGTGAAAATTCCAAAATACTATGTGTAGTTGTACTAACAATATTTCAGCAGAGACATTACCAACTTGGAATTGTGGAGGAACTAGAAAGGAAAGAAATCAATTAGTTTTCTGATATAGAATCAGTTTTCAAAAAAGTAATTGTATTTTTAAACTATGTAACTACGTGGTTATTTAAAACACTATATTGTTATAAAAGGAAAAATACTCCAAATATTAATTTTAAAGCAATGTTTAAGATAAATATTTAACCTGCCATCTGAAATAAGGAATTACAAGATGAATGATTCAGTTATACTGTAATACTTTTATTTTAAGGAGAGTTTTTTAAAAATCTGTAAATCCTATTGTTAAGGCTTTTGCTTGCATAAAGGAAGTCCCCAGATTAATATGCTTTTTTCCTATTTATTTGTTTGCTTGCTTTTCTTTGTTTACCTTCTGGTTTTGTTTTTGCTTTTATTTATTTGAGACAGAGAGAGAGAGAGATCAGAAGCAGTGTGGGGGTGGTGTGGGATAGAAGGAGTGGAAGAAGGCGAAGCAGACTCTGCTGTGCAGGGAGTCCAACACAGGGTTTGATCCCAGAATCCTGAGATCATGACCTGAGCCTAAGGCAGACACTTAACTGACTGAGCCACCTAGGCGCCCCTGTTTTTGCTTTTAATATGGACAGTTTTCCCCTCGTGCATTTCCAACTAACTACAATAGAAAATAGATGTCTGCAACATTATTACTATTCTTAGAAAATAGAAATTTGCTTCCACAATTGCTAGAAATTAATTAAGCAATAAGAAGTCATATAAACCTTTTATTGGCCTTATTATTTTGTTGCCATAGGCACTGAATGCTATCATGTAAAAGTCACAGTTAACGCACATAATAAAAAAAAGTTTCCTTTTGAATGTAATGTATATAAAATTCAATTTTGCTTACCTTTATACACATGTATAAGAAGTGTATGTGTATATATATATTTTCAAATTATATAAAATATTATTGAATTGATGTTAAAATATTAAAGTTTCAGGAAAAAATAAAATTTTTGAACAATAAAGTATAAGATAGATAAGAACTGCTCATTAGGGGTAAAGACAAGAGAGAGCTGATAAGCTAAATTTTCATGAGTGTAGTTTTTATGATTTCAGAGAATAAATTTCAGGAATTTTAAGCTTTTATGGTTCTAAAAGACTTCTGAAGACAGTTCCCAAACCACACAAATGTAAGTAAGGTTAATATTAACAAAATTTCTATTTTTCTATCAAAATTGAAATACCAACATTTTTAAGGAAAAACAAAAAAACGGGAAACCAATGTGCTCAGAATTAAGAGAAACTATCTGAAGGGTTTTTGAGAGGTAATTTTGTCCTCCCGAGACCAAGCCAGTTCTGACGCCAACTGGGTCTTACACAATTCAGTTCGGTTCTGACCCTAACTAGTCTGACTCCACAGGTGTAAAGGCTTCCAATGAGATTACCCTTATCTCAGATGCCAGTTGTAGGTATCCGTCCCCAGTTTACCCACACTTCTGTCTGACTTGGCTACAAAGTTGGGGTTTCCACAACCTTCCCCGCTCAGGTTTGATAATTTGCTGAGTGGCTCAAAAACTTCAGGAGAACATTTAACTTACATTTATCCATTTACTGTAAAGGATACAGAAGAACAGGCAGACAAAGTGAGGTCTGGAAGGATCTCAAGTGCAGGAGCTCCTTGTTGGGGTTTCCCAACCCTTCTGCCATGTGGATGAATTCAGCTGTGGAGAAATTCCCTGAAGCCAGTTATTAGGGGTTTTTATGGGTTTCATTGTATAGGCAGGATTGGGGAAATCATTGGCCATGGAGGATTATCTTAGTCCATCTGTGCTGCTATCACAAATTACCTAGACTGGTGGCTTAAACAACAAATATTTACTGCTCACACTTCTGGGGGCTGAGAAGTCTGAGATCAAGGTGTGAAAGCAGTGAAACACGGCTTCCTAGTTTGCAGATGGCCATCTTCTTGCTGTCTCCTCACATGGTAAAGAGCAAGAGAGAAAAAGGAATTTCCTTTGTGTCTCTTTTTATAAGAATACTAATCCCATCCACGAGGGCTGCACGCTCATGACCTAATTACCCCCCCCCAAAAGCCCATCTCCTACTATATCATATTGAGGGTTTCAGTATATGAATTGGAGAGGGACATCAACATTCAGTCTGTAACACTGATTAACTCAATCTCTAGCCCATCTCCCCTCCCTAGAGGTTAAGGTTTAAAACTGAAAGTTCAACTTCTAATCAAGGCTTTGTTCTTCTGGTGACTAGTCTACATCTTAAAGTTATCTAGGGACTGCCAAGAATCTCTTCATTAGAATTAAAAAGAATCCTATCATCCTCATCGCTCAGGAAATTCCAAGGGTTCTGTGAGCTCAGTGCCAGGAACCCGAGACAAAGATCAAGTATCTTTCTCTGATATCACAGTTCAGTTTCTTTTAAAAAATGGTATTTTTTTTTTTCAAAGATCCTACTTGTTTATTTGACAGAGAGAGAGATCACAAGTAGGCAGAGAGGCAGGGGGAACCAGGCTCCCCGCTGAGCAGACAGCCCCACTCCGGGCCCAATCTCAGGACCCTGAGATCACAACCCGAGCGGAAGGCAGAGGCTCAACCCACTGAGCCACCCAGGTGCCCCCCAAAATGGTATTTTTAAAAAATTAAATATTGGTGCATTATTTAAGGATGGATAAACATAAGTGTTTATTGAAAGAATATATTTTTATGCCTCAACTTCTAAAACAATGAGTAGAAAGTAACAGTTACTGTCAAAGAGTTTATTTTGAATCACCATTTAGGTCAAAAATGAAACTTAAAATTTTCAATGAAGCCAACACCATCAGAAGTGTAATGGCTGCATCTTTAATTTTTCTATCCAGAAAACTAGTAATAGCAATTTCTTTAGTAGCAGTTTCCCTGAAGTCTGCAAGATGGCAGTGTTCTTTTTTGGAAAATCATTATTTTGGAGATGAATTCTAATAATAACTACAATATGAAATCTTAGTATATGTTAGTTACTGTGTTAATTGCTTCATGTGGATTATCTCACTTAATTGTTGTGACACTTCGATGAGAATCTTACCAGGCAAGCTGGTAATTAGAATCCAATTGATATGCCCATGGTCATAGATAGGAAAGAGGTGAAACCAGAAATACAGTCCAGGTGAGTAATTTTAATGCATTGTTCTTAAAAATGCAGTTCCCTCATAAAAGTGTTCCCTCATAAAGTTTTAGTACAAGGTGCCAATAATGACATAACTAGTAACAAAATAATAAAGAATAGATTAAATTATTGGGAAGTTGGGACATTTTGTTAAAGACATTGTACTGACTGAAGACTAGAATATCCTACTAGAATGCTGCTTCAACTCTTTATTTAATAACATATTTTATAGAGCTATGGTATATTCCAGGAAAGATTCCATTTAATCTGATAACAACATTAACTACACTACATTCTAGTCAACGTAACCAAGAAAGTAATTTTTAGCTCATGCTATGGGCCCAGTATGGATTCGACCAAATGTCCAATGGTATGTATGTACATGAGAATAAATTATTCTTTCTTTCTTTAGCAAAAATTATAGTGCACAGTCCATTGAGCTTATATATTTGTAGAGAATTACTAGAGATTTTTTTGGATGAGTGATCCATAGTGAATAGAGGTGAATGTGACTCATCTGAGCACCTTTTACAGAGGAGGTGAGGCTCTGAAGATATCCAGCTGTGTAGAGACCTATACAAACAGGCTGGCACATAAATCTTGACTGTCATTGTCTCACCCTTTTCCATTATTTCTTTTGCTGCTGATGATTCACTTCTAGAAATATTAGGGGAAGAGTAGGAATTAATTTTCTCTTTGATATCTTTGGGAAGCCTGACAAACATTCATTTGTTCAGGTGTGGAGTAAAAATTTTGCATTATCAATGCTTTTCACACTGTTTGTGGCACCCACTTTCCAAAGACATATAAGTACTTTAACAAGTGTTGTTCCAAATCCAGAATGTTTTATTATCTTTAGTTGGGAGCAGCCTTCCTGAAATTTCACTTTGAAGTAAAACCATTTCTAGATGATACATTCAGAAGATACTAAGTATTGCTTTACACCTTTTTTTAAATGAAAGCTATAGATGTAATAGATATAATTTTTGTATTTTAATAATATAAATTCTACACATTGTGTAAGATTTTGTTGGTGTTGAGAGGAAATGTGGAATTTGGAGGAACAGTCTTTAACGTTTCAAGGAAGCAACAGCATCCTATATTCTGCCAAAAATGTTAATAGCTTTTTCCTTTTTCTAAGCAAAAAAGTAGTACAAACATTGTTAAAACTCAATAAGAAAGATAGTTTACTTAAGTCACCCATAATCTTATCACACAAAGAAAGCTGATACAGTCGGGTCTCCCAAAACTTGACATGCTCTCTAAAAACTCACAATGCTATAATAAATAAGCTAATTAAGAGTAAATATATTCATTTATAGAAAAGACTCTGAAATACCAACTTCCAGTTACCCTTGCCCCTCCCCAATCTCACACTAGCCTGGTCCTCAAAAATGCCTTTCTATTAAAGTGGGAATTATTCCCAATTATTTGCTCAGTTACTGTCCCCATTCATTCTATTCAGACTACCCCCCCGCCATACACACAATCTTGACTTACAGATTTGTGTCTTTGTTTTGGTATCCTGGGGGTTACAGACAGATGTAGGATCAACATGATATATCACCTTAGTGTGTCAATTGTATCTCAAAGATTTGGGGAATGTATATGTCTAAAATAAAGCATACACTATAGAGTAAAATGCAGTATTTACATTAATTTGAACCTTAAAATCTTATTCTTCAGAAAGTTATGTTATAAGTATTTTTAAGATATTATGTAATTGATGGTCTAAGACTTTATACCAATGTACCATCCCCCCCAGGAGTATCTAGGTATACTCAGTTTTCGGTCCAGCTGTAATCATGTCAAGAACATTGGTTGTGGAATTATGTAACAGAAGAGGTTCAATTCTGTTGATTTTATAAGGAAACCTCACTGGAGTTGCTAATTTAATTGAACATTTAAACCACATATTCATAGACCCCTTCTGTGTGCAAGTGTGAGCCTGCCCACACTCTTGCATGGATTATGTATGTGTTTTTGTTTAAAGCAGGCAAAATTGAGTCCTAAGCATTTACAAATATCAAGTAATTCAAATAAGCTTAGTTAGTTAAATCTAATTCTCTCTCAGCATTATGTTTTTCCTTTAGTAAAGACAAGAGTGAATTTTTGTCTTCTGTTTTTATTTATTTTTTTACTATGTGTTACTTTTGAATGTGTGTATTTTTATCTGAGACAAAAAAACATCATTGGGTGACAAAAGCATTCCTCAGAATGTTCTTTTCAGTAACATCTACAGACGTCATATAGTTCATTTTTGTGAGCCTACAAAAATATCCCATGGCACTGAACTGTATTGGCATTTTCCTTTGCTTTATTCAGCTTGGCTCTGTAACATTTACTTTGTCAATTATAGTCATCTTAGTATTCACAGTCAATTCTATCACTGTGTGACTTTAATTGTATTTCGCTAAATTAAAGAGGCATTATAAAGTTGTTACCCTTTGATTTTTCAGTTTAATTTCATTTTTCTTTAATCTTTGGAGCACACTAGATTATCAATTAGCATAATAAAACAGTCAGTGTGGAATTTAGTAACTATATTGAATATTCTATAAAGTAGACATTTGTACAACACAAATATATGCAAGGAGCAGTAAAATGCTTATTATTCTATTACCACACCTTAACGGTATCCCCGTATGTGTCTTAAACTGATAGTATATTGGACGACTACACAGGAAAACATTGTTAATGGGTGAATAATATTAATGCTGTGCACTTTAGTCATATATTTTATCCAAGGACCTTAAAGTGCTCCACACATGACAATTAATCACGTCTTACCACACTACTCCAAGCGAGGTATTATTATCTGCTATTATAACTTAGATAAACTATAGTTATAGTTAAGAAAGATGAAAGATTAAGTGACTTGTCAAAGATCACATTTTGTTCACTACCCGAGCAATATAACTCAGATTCCTGACTGCCGCTATTAACATTAACCACAGCCACCGTACGTATTAATCCAACGAGCACAGCACTGCTCTTCTGAAATCATTTACTATATGCTAACCTATTAAGAAGTTGGAAGGAACACGAATATAATGACATCAGATCACGTACTCACACCCAGTGCCAAATTTGGAAGGGAGTATCTGTGTCATTTTCTGAGAAACGGAGAAATGTTAGACATGTAAGTTGGTATCACTTTTTTTTTTGTTTCATTAGAAAATGTTGCATTGCCTTTAAAATGATGTTGCGCTCCCTCATTGTTCCTCATGACTGTGAATGTGAGAAAATGGGAAATCGAAAGTGGTTTCCACTGATAGTGGAAGCAGGGCTGTTACCAAAGAAAAGGTTCTAGGATGAGGTCTTTTCACAAGGCAATGGTTCAGATTTAATGATTGCACCCAGGCGTTTACAACAAAGGATGCTGTTGATTTCTTTTATGATCTTCCTTTATGATCTTTCTTTATAATTTGACGGAATGGCAGACTTTATAAGTCTTCTGCTTGCCCTTTCTTTCTTTTTATTCCTCTATATCTACGTTAAATGATTTTTTTTTTTTTCCTGGCAAAAGTAGTTTTATTTAGTTGAGGTCTTCTGATACTAACTCTTGTTTCCGTGCGGAAGATCCGTTCCAATGTCCATTTAGCGAGAATCGCTGAGAATGATTTGTGCAATTGATTGGTGACATTGAGCACGGAACTGATGCTTCATTGTTTCAGGAGCCCTTCCTGGAGGAGACAGAATTGTCAAACAAAATGCAGGAGAGTATTTCATCTGGGTGACACTGGATATCACAGTTGCTAGAACTCAGCTTCTGAAAATCCTGCTTATTTTCTGTTTTTTGACACCAAGCAGTGCCTAACTCCCCTGAATACCAGAGTGTTTTATATTTGTATTCATGGTAGCTGTGCACTAAAACTACTGCCGATAATTTAGGTAATTGGCAAACCACAGGGGCACTTAGTCTGCTCACCTGCCTATTTTAGGTTGGCTCATCATCACTCTAATTGGCAGTGGGTAGTTACTGGTCCATTTGCCATGTATTATGACAAAAGATGCTAATGGGCCCCGGCAGTGGGTGTGTTGTACCTTTGGCCCGCTTCTGGCATGCAGAAAGCAATCCCACTGTTTTTGCATAACAAATAGCATGGCTGGACATTTTTCCTACATCAAAAAGAGTTTTTTTTTTTCTTTTTTCTTTTTTAAAATGACAACTTCCCCCCGCAAAGGCCTAATCTCAGAATTGACATGTATCCTTTCTCACAGCCACCGTATAGTACATTGTCCCTAAAAACAAGAGTACATCAGTCAAGGTAGGTTTTCATCATTTTCACCACATTTTTATTATCAGAACTCCTCTGAAGCTTGAAATTGAAATCTGTTTCTTTCTTGACATTTTTCTCTATATTGGGCATGTAATTATGGGCCCAAACGAAGTTCAAGAGGAATGGATCAACAAAGCCCACAGCTAAGTACACTAAACTTTGATCTTGAAGGAAAATATGAATTCCAAGGTAGATTTGGACAGCTGTGCTATGAATGCCACAGTGAGCAAATGTGGAATCAGAAAAAAATATCCCATGGTTAACTGACATTTTTTTTTTTAACATAAATGCAAGGAACATAAAAACAGAAATTCAGCTCTCCTAGCATAGGATAGTAGTTCTTAGCATTTTGGAGAGAAGAACTCATTTTAAAAATAATGAAAAAGTGCTCAGTTGATAATAATTGTAATTCTACCCCTTATTGATTAAGAATACATTGTTAGCAATTAAATAATTGGAAGAAAATGTTTATTTTATTAATTTCACCAGCAACTACGTATGGAGAAAAATAGAGCATGAAGGAAGATACATTATTCCAAAGACTGTGCTTTGTATAAATATACAGATTGGCAGACCCATTACAATAGCCTTGCGGCTTATGGTTTGAAAAATCACTGATGGAGGGCTTACAGAGAAAGACCTAGCTTATTTAGTTTAGGGTTGTCGTCAAACATTCATCAGCCTAAGAAAATGGGTTAATGATATTAAGATATTATGTGGGATGTGTTTGTAGGTGTGTTTACATTAATCTACTAAAAATTAACCTAGAACTAAGGAAAAATAATTAATGTTTATTGATTGGGATGCTGTTAAATTATCTTTTATTTCTTTTATTTCCAACTGTTTGTCAGTTTGAATTAAAGTTACCTGTAGCTATTGAGTTGGTGTATGCTAAATTTTTAAATAATGTGTTCAAATTTTAGACAATATTATGGAATGGATTCAGAACAAAGACTGCAGGCTCTGGCAACATTATCATGCAATGACATTAGTAATTAGATAGAGGGTTTTTTAAAAGCTTACACGTTAGGAATGCATGAATTATGCTCTCGTCTACAATTCTATTTTAATCAATTTCCCCTTCCCCGGACATTGTTTTCTGCTCTGTTATTCTCTGGGATATACCCAAGCATGCTTGTATTTATCTTTTGTTTGAAGATGTTGCTGCTGATGGGATCATAGTCCATTAGTGTTTGAGAGATAAATAAGGGATGTGGCCCAAAGCTTTTTCTTCTCTGGTGGTGGTTACTTTTATATTCATGTCTAGAGCCAAAGCTTCAGGAAGCTTTAATACTCAGTTGGAAATGGTCTGTGAATTGCTATCAAAGATCACTGGTAATAGCCATGTCTTGAGGCTTGTCTGCCATGTGGCTTTCCTGTCATCTATATGAATACCACATTATAAGCTCTGTTATTCCTTGGGGTCTTAAGTATTTCATCAAAGCACTTGGCTAATGGTGAGCTCACATCAGGCCGTCTGTGGGCTTCTAACCAGTAGTCTCTTCTCTGTTCACCTCACAGTTGGTATATCTGTGCTAGGTGAACCTGGAATAGTCCAGGGCTTCATGATGAGTGGTCCTGGACCACGGTTTCTCAACCTTGCCATTCTTGCCCTTTGGAACAGAAAATACTTTGTTGCTGAGGACTGCCCTGAGCATGGTAGGACACATGGCCTTGCCCACTAGATGTCAGCAACACCTTCCTGCCTGGGGTTTGACAACCAACAATGTCTCATGATGGTGCCAATGTTCCCTTGGGATAAAATTATCTCTAGTTGAGAACCACTGCACTAGACTGTCATGCGATGGTCAATATGGCCTACGGATAATAATGAAGAAGGTATAAGGCTGGTGCTTATGACACTGATGATAGGCCTAAATCATTTAATCAGAAATCAAACAGGTCAATACTGTGCCATCATCAGTGAACTAACTTTGCAGGTTCAGGGCGGAGACACTCCTGCTCACAGTGCCATGTCAGAAAACCAAAACTTTGATAACTTTTATGTCCCTCTAATTGCTCTGCTTGACGGGAAATGCAATATATTCATTCATCCAATCCCCAAAAGACCAAGATAACTCTGGGCCTTTTCACCCCGAACAAGGTTGACTATGTGATTGCAGCCAATGAGGTATTTTCTACTTTTTGTCCATTGTTTTTTATTCTTTATGCTATAAAATCTTCTTGCCTTCCACCCATCTTTCAGTTCTTCAAAAAGAGATCTTTTGCTTCAGAAAGTGTTAAACACAGTTTGTTTGTATCCTTTTGTTTGTCCTTAATCATTTTTTAAGACCATTTTATAGACCTGAAGTTTGGGGAGGACCAAAGTTTCACCTTGTCTTTACACATTATGATTCTTTGACAAAAATAACAAATGGATACAAAAATAATAAAGATATGTAGGAGAGAGAGAGAGAGAGAGACTTTCTCAGTATGGTCCCTCTGTAGGTAAATGTGCTTAAGCCATGTTTGGGAATGTTTGGTACTAATCTGTAAAGTCCTATAGAAGCAAATTGCCTGTTCTATGGAATTGAAATTGAAACAGATTTTAAATGTTATCACATTGATTTTTTTTTCTTTTTTTAAAGCAGAGTTTGACCTTAGTAGGCATATAGAAATAAACTATATTTCTTATTTTGGTCTTTTGGGTTAAAAGAAAAAAAATTAAAAGCTTGACCTAGTTGAAATGGAAAACTTATTATTACATAAAAATAACGGGTTCCTCATAGACTTTAGGAAGAAATTGGAATCAGGAGCTGAAAAGCTGTTTGGAGTCCTTCCATATTTGTTCATATCTTCATTTAACAGATATTTTCTGAGCACTTCTGTGCCAAAGCTATACCAGCCTGAATACAGAGCAATAGGTAAAATACACAATGTCTCTCCCTCCACTTCTGCATTTCTGCTCCAGTCTTCTTTCTGTATTGCTGAAGAACAGTTTTATGTGCTTCTCAGTGCATATGCAAAACATACATTCTCCCCGTAGCCCACACATTTTACTTGTCTTCTATATCAGAAACCACTCGTAATTGAAAATATCATCTTCTCTTGTGAATCACAGATTTAAGACAAAGGGACTAACCATGTTGGGTTGACTGCCTACACCAGACCTATAGGGTTGGCCCAGGGGATAAGGTCTCTGGGGACAAAAATGTCTACTGAGAGCTTTCTCCCATGACCACATGAATGGTCTTCCAGGAAAGGGGGTTATGAAAATCATCTTCAAAATATCCAGTACCCCAACTTGGAGTAAACTGCTGAGTAATAAAGTATAATACACATAGCATAAGTAACTAAGAGGAAATCGGTTCCAGGCCATAGGTGGATGGACTAGTGTGTGTCACTGCCCAATGGCAATGCCTCTTCAGTGACCTAGAAAGTTAAAGAGGGCAGACAGAAGTGGGATCAGTATGAACAGATATGGTATAAGGCACGGAAGTCATTTGGTTACTTCCTTACTAGTCCTTTAGAGATTCAGGGGACATGACTTGGAAATAAACCCTGAAGTAAATACATATAGTCACAGCTATGAAAAGGAAGTAAATAACCCTGGAAAAGGCACAGAAGCTTTTATTATAATGTTCACACAGACCAATCAGCTCTACAATGGGGATTATCAAACTATGGATACCAGAGGTTGTTTTGGAAGCCCATGTGCCAGAGGATAATGAGAGAGGAAGAGGCTATGGACATCTCCTTTAAGGCCACACAGGCTGCACCTCAACCCTTCGGTGCCTTTGGTCACCCCTGGGAACAACTAGTGCAGCCCTAGGAGCACCTTTGTGGCTCTACACTGAATCTTAGGGTCAGGTGACTCTTCCTAGACCTCTCATCTTTGTAACCTTATACATGACCAAAATTTAGAGGGGAGTGTTATTAGAATCTTTAAAAGTATAACACATAGTTGAAAAAAACTGATCTTACAGTTTTGTACTTGATCTTATGGTTGTATATTTGAAAGGACCCTGAGTCTCCTCCTCCCACCATGATTCACAAGCTCTTGCATTTGGGAGGAATTGTGCCTTGGTCCACGTGAATAATGAAGTGGCTCATTTTCCCCGCCTTTTCTTATGTATAGATTTTTAGGAATTCAGAGAGAAGAGTGCTTTGCAGAGCTCAGCTTGGGCAACCTAAAATCCTATAGTAAAATAAGACCAAATGAGGTCAAACCTTCATTCAATTACCAACCTCACCTTATGTATGTACATATGTATAGATGTATGTATTTACTTATATGATACAAACTTGAAAAGAAAAGATAGCTAGGATTTTAGTTTCGTGGAGAAGGAGTAAGAATGATTTCAGGGAAAGACCCAACAACTCACCTGCTCTACATGGCTACCAGAGATATGTAATATATGTTCTTTGTTCATAGGATAATGATATTCGTGGGTTTATTGACATCCAAACAAGATTAGTTTTTTCAACTTTATTTTTATCTTTTTAGTGTTTCAGCTTTAAAGTTTCAATTTTAAAATGACTATGTAGAATACAATGTTTATTAAAGTGATACAAGTAAACTGGTTTATTTTTTTAATTTTTTTTTTTTTTTTTTTGACAGATCACAAGTAGGCAGAGAGGCAGGCAGAGAGAGAGAGGAGGAGGAGGCAGGCTCCTTGCTGAGCAGAGAGCCCGATGCGGAACTCGATCCCAGGACCCTGAGATCATGACCTGAGCCGAAGGCAGAGGTTTAACCCACTGAGCCACCCAGGTGCCCAGTAAACTGGTTTAAATCTCAACTGTAACTGTAGCAACTGTTCAGGACTTAAGTATTTTTTTAGAATGATTTTTTTTTTTCTCTGGGAAGAATATTTTATGACCATAGTGCATGTTCATAATGTAAAGTAGACTGGCTTTTGTTTTTTTTTTATTATTATTCTCAAATTATGTGCATTGCAACCCCTCATTATTTCTCTCTCTGTCTCTGTATCTATCTCTATACACATATATACATATATACATATACACATATATATCTATATATATATAGATATATATGTAATATAGATATAGTTCCCTGTAGCTATATCTATCTTATGTGTGTGTGTGGAATTGCCAACGCATACAAAGCAGTGCATTTTACTTTTATACATTGTACTGGGACAGACAGCTCCCCCACATTCCTCATGTCCCCCACTGGTATACCACTACCTCTATTTTGAATTATTTCCTCCTCTTGTATACTCCTCAATATTTTCTACATGAATATAATAGAACTTACTTCTCATGTAATTGTTTTCTTTTATATGTTGTGAGGGTTAAATAATATGAGTCTGCCACATACTAAGAGCTCTAGTTATTGTTACTTATTTAAAGAGAAAATTGGGATATTTTCAGTTTCTCACTCTTTCTCATCACTAAACAAGCTATAGATCTTAATTACATTGATTAAAAACTTGCTAAAAAGTGTTGAGAGTTCCAACATTTTTTAAAAAATGCCATGTAGTAAATCAGACTACAATTTTAATTTTTCCTGGCAGAAATGTAGGAAAGCCCTTGTTGCAAAAATGTTTGGCACTATCGATAGAGCTTGGATCGACTTAAAACTAAACACATTTTGTTGATCTGAAAAGTTTACCCCTGCACTAAGGTTCTTCATTATGGTAGAAATAATCATGAGAACATTGTTGCATTCTTTGTTGTCTTGTTACACTAGGAGGTACACAGCATTTTTAAGTGACTCTGGTTTCCTTTTAGTTTATATAACTTTATCAGGGAAATCTACAGTGCAAATTAGAAGCTGACATTTGAACACATTTCTAATCCTCTCAGAAATGTACTGTTTTCTATACCATGGATATATGCGCACACACAAATACACACACACGCCTAAGGAACAAATATTAATACAAGATAAGGTTGAAAAAACTAAGGTTTCCTAAGGAGAATAATTCTGAACTATTTAGGATTGAGGTACTTGTGTTGAAATTCCTTTTTAAGGGCTATTGAGATATGATTGGTTTAATATAGAAAAGTTAATGTACTCAGGCCTAGTCAATGTGGGTTGTACTTATAAAAGGAATATAGGCACGAGGATACTGATATTGTGTGTGTGTGTGTGTGTGTGTGTGTGTACAATATAGTATAGTATGGTATAAAGTGAATTTGCTGTTGATTGACAGAAGAAGGATTTCAGAAACTTTCAGACCATTAAACTTAATTACTGCCCTAGAGGGCCCCTGTGGTTAAAACAATAGATGGGTAAAACCACAGTCAACATACATCCTGGGGCATTCTAAGTGAGTATTACAAAATATTTGTTAAAGGTGAGGTAAGTTAAATTATACTGAGGAAGAATAATCTGTACTCAGTTCTGAGAAAACCAGGTTAAGATGCATCTGTATCAACATTGTTTCGAAGGCATTGCTTAGAGTGTATATGCAAAGCTGATTGGGAAACAAGGATAGGCTAGGAAAAGGACACACTTAACCTTCATTATTTGTCAGTTGTTTGTTCACATAATATTACAGTGTATGGATTTTGCTGAAGATGCAGCTACATTTTAGGTCTGCTACATCAGCATTTCCCACACACACTTCACCAAGGAGCACTTGAAAATGTATCCTCACTGAACTGGTAGAATACCAAAAGGAGACGTGTGCATTGGATTAGAGCAGACACAAAAAATATATGGTCGAAAAATTAGTTGCAGCAGAAATGGTGAAAACTTGATTGGTTTGTTGGTTTGTTTGTTTACTTATTTATTTATTTAAAGGTCTTATTTATTTATTGAGAGCGAGCGATAGCCAGAGACAGAGCACAAGCAGGAGGAGAGGGAGAACCGGGCTTCCTGTTGAGCTGGCGGCTGGATGGGAGACTCCATCCCAGGACCCTGGGATCAAGACCAGAGCCGAAAGCAGCCATTTAACCGACTGAGCCACCCAGGCGCCCCTGGTGTATATCTTTAAACATTATAGCAGAACAAAAGAAAACACATCAGAAAAAATAAATTCTTATTAAAACAGAAATGATGACAAGGGACACAGTGAGACCAGTTGACCCCAGGCAACCTGCACGTATTCTTTAAAGGAGCACAGCCTTGCGGGACCTAGGTGCTCAGTCTGGTAAGCGTCAGACTCTTGATTTCTGCTCAGTGTGATGGATCTTAGTCATGGTGGTGGGATGGAGCCTGGCAGCATTGGGTTCCACACTGCCTGTTTGAGATTCTCTCTCTCTCTCTCGGCACCTCTACCCCCTTCCTTCTAAATGGGGAAAAAAAAAAAAAAAAGGAGAACACAGTATTTCTTTTTTTTTTTTTAAGATTTTATTTATGTATTTGAGAGAGAGAGAGAGCACAAGCGGGGGCAGGGGGAGTGACAGAAGGAGAGGGAGAAGCAGAATCTTTGCTGAGCAGAGATCCCATTTTGGGGCTCCATCCCAGGACCCCGGGATCATGACCTGAGCTGAAGGCAGATGCTTAACTGACTAAGCCACCTAGGCACCCAAACACAGCGTTTCTTAAATTCAGATTATCATGTAATAACAAAAATATTTGAAATTTGGGGGCACCTGAGTGGCTCAGTGGGTTAAGCGTCTGCCTTTCGCTCAGGTCATGATCTCAGGGTCCTGGGATCCAGCCCCACATCGGGCTCTCTGAGCAACAGGGAACCTGCTTCTCCCTCTCTCTCTCTGCCTGCCTCTCTGCCTACTTGTGATGTCTGTCAAATAAATAAATAAAATCTTAAAAAAAAAAAAATTGAAACTGTTAAGTTTGTTAGGATGTCCAAGACAAAGTACTATAGGCCAGGTGGCTTACACAGGATTTATTTTCTCACAGTTTTATGGGCCAGAAGTCCAAGGTCGAAGTGGGCAGTTCCGATTTGTCTGGAAGTCTCTATCTTCGACTTGAAGATGTTCTTGAGTCCCTCCCATGGCCTTTACTTGCATCTACTTTCCTCATGTCTCTTCCTCTTTTATAAGGACATCAGATGTTTTGCATTAGAATCCCAACCTATGACCTCATTTCACTTTCACTATCTTCTTAAAGTTCTGATTTCCCAATACTGTGCATTGTAAGGTGTTGGGATTAAGGCTTCAACATATGCATGGGGGGTGGGGCAAATTCAGTCCATAACACTGCAATTTTGCTTCATGTATACAATTTTAAAATAAGAATTTAAAAATCTGCAATTTTTACCTCTTTATCCCTCTCACAATTTGAGAAATTTTGGTGTGAATCAATTAACCAATATTGATATACCCTATAGTCTATGTGGGAAAAAAATGCTAGCTTTTTGGGTTTTTTTTAATGGATTAAGTCAAAAATAGTTATTTTCTTTCCTTCCTCCTTTTATTTTTTCTTTTCAAATAAGATAATTCCTGATGCTGTCAATATCTTCTCTCTAGCCAGCAGATTTAATAAAAATAATATGTATTTAGATAAATACTTTGTCATAAATTTAAAAAACCTTTTAAATACCTGAATGTATTCCCATTTATTAATGCAAACATATCAAATAAACAAAACCTCAAAGCAAAAAATAAAATCTTTTGCATATTCCAAACTTTGATTTTGATAGTAAGAGCAATATCAAAATTAAAATTAAAATAGCAAGTTTTGAGGTTATTTAAAAAAATACTTTTATGTCTATCACATGATTCACTTAGCTTAATCTCCTTCCTATATGCTCTATATTTATAGTTCTGCATTTTTTTTCTTTGATAAGAATTATGACCCTGAATAACTATAAGATTAGTGAGGAGTAATAATAACTTGGAAAAAATTGTCGTTCTTCAACTGTCTTTTCTAAATCTTGGGAAAATGTCATTGCATATGTCATATTTATTAATTGTTCATTAAAGACATAATATTTAATTAACCACTGTAACCTACTCTCTAGTCATCCTGGCTAAATAGAATTGTTACTGTTAAGGAATTAATTCTTTTTTTAAAAAATGTTCTACTCTTTTTTATAAACTACATTTTTTTAGACACAGAGTTTTCTTATGGTAATTTCAAGTATCATATCTAATAAAAAGTATAACTAAAACTGAATTACAGGGATAATATAAGTGATGTTTACCTTCATGAATATTATTTCATAAGAAAAGTATTTATTTAATCAAAGACCAAATACATTATAAAATTGGGGGGTTGAAATTCAGCTGAAAGAATTTGGGACATGAATATAGGTTAGCATTTTCTGGAATTGCTAAATGTAGACATCTAATTTTGAATTTCAAATAATATATATATTATACCATCCTTTCCTTTCCAGCTTCATGTATTTTCATGTATTTTCTCTAATATAGGAGTTCATGCCAGAATTGAATTCTGGGCCAATTAATTACAAAGAATTCTAACCTCTTTATCCTTTACCTTGCTCTCAGAAACTGGTATTACCAAATAAGAGAAATTAAAGAGATTCAGTGAAGTCATATCTGAACTAGGCCTAAAAAAAAACCCAAAAAACAAAAAACAAAACAAAAAAACAAACAAAAACAAAACAAAACAAAACAAAAAAAAAAAACAGAGGTATTTACATTTAGGACAATTCTGTTCTTATTTGAAGAATATTCCTCTAGGGCTTATTTTCTGAAAAGGAAATAGTAGAATCTAGTAGAATGCACAAAACTAGGAGTTCTAAGGCACATAATTTTACTTTTTTTTTTTTTAATAATTGGCATGTCAGAAAACTATGTACATTAGTTTAAATTACTATGGCCTCTAACTTCTCTAACTGTTGGAACAAGAAACATCTGGCAACAAGTTCAGCCAAGATGGGACTTGTAGTTTGTTACATCTATATTGTGATGAACTAGTGTATTCTTATTCTGAAATAATGACTGTACAGCTTTAAGTAGAGCACCAGCTTCCTTTCATCAAAATGAAGAGAAATATCTTTTTTTTTTAATATTTTATTTATTTATTTGACACAGAGAGAGAGAGATCACAAGTAGGCAGAGCAGCAGGCAGAGAGAGGGGGGGAAGCAGGCTCCCTGCGGAGCAGAGAGCCTGATGAGGGGCTCGATCCCAGGACCCCGAGACCATGACCTGAGCCGAAGGCAGCTGCTTAACCCACTGAGCCACCCAGGCACCCTGAAGAGAAATATCTTAAAGCTTCCCGTTCTTTCTTTTCAAGGAAGGATCTAAAATCACTTAAATGTTTTCATTTCTTATGAGAGAAACTGACTTTCATAGATTTTAAAAAAAATTTGTTTGGCCAGTAGTAGTGATTTTTTTTTAAAAGTTATGTTTTTCCAATTTCACATTTAATTATATCAAATGTTTCCTGAATAAAAACTTTTTAGGTTAATACTATAGTATATGTGGGAATTGTTGCTATTGTAGCTCATGTGACGTTAACTGTGATGGGCTGGCTGGGGCTCCAAAATGGCGGATCTTCCCGCCAACCCTCTCCAAGATGGCGGACTTTCCCGCCACCCTTGCTGTGGCCTCCACGTCACCGTTAGGAAACTGAAACTCCCCACCCAAGAACTTCCCAATTGGGAACTGCCCATCACGGATTTCCCCCGCCCCATACACTCCGGTCACCACATACCTTGCCATATATGGACGCAAGCCTATGCTCTACCTCAATCGGCTAAAAGAACCGCGCCAACTCCCTCCCAGCACGACTTCCCCGACTCACTATCCCTCTCTCTCTTTCTGTGAGTCACGGAACCTTGCCTGAGGGTGTTTGCAATAAAGTTCATCTCTCCGATCCATTTGCCTTGTAGCCTTTTTCTTACTATCGCCGGCGGGAGCAACCTAACATTTGGTGCTGAAACCCAGGAGGAGACTGAGTCCCCATCCCGGTGAGGTGGCTCTCTCCTCTCCCTAGCCCGACCTGGACCTGCCTTTCTGAATGCCACTTCCGAAGCTGTGGTGAGTTTCCCTCAATTCTGCGCCTCTCTCCGGAAAACCCTGCCGTAATCGCAGCCATGTCAGGGCGGACCCCGCTGGTCATCAGGTGACCTCCGTGACTCCGAGAGGCTGGGAGACATCCTAATCTCTATGGCAGTCGACACAGTTTTTCCACAACCCAGTGGTGGACGAGGGGATGCCTTCCTCCAGCCCTCGGGAATCATGGGGACATCCCAATCCAAATTCGACTCTCAAACACCCCTGGGGTAGCTGCTGGCCAATCTTAAAACCCTGAACTGGACCAGGACCTGTGAAGGTGACATCTCACATTATTGTACTATCGCCCGGCCACAATACCGATTAGACCATCAGTCCCAGTGGCCTCTGGAAGGCACATTTGACTATCAGATTCTCATGGACCTGGGCAATCTCTGCAAATGCCAAGGCAAATGGGCTGAGGTCCCTTATGTCCAGGTTTTCTGGACTCTGCGCTCTCACCCCTCCCTCTGCTCTCCTCACTTCTCCACTTCACAGGTCCTCTTGGCCTGCTCCACTCCCCATACCCGGCCACCCACTGCTCCCAAAGACCCGGACCTCTCCTCCCCATCTCCCCTCTCTGAACCCCCGGAGAGCTTCACCCACCCACCGACAAGAGGGCCCCCGGTTCCTCTTCCTCTTCCTCCTTACTGTGATCCCACACCTCAAGGTCCCTCTCTCCCTACATCCCCTAACCCCCCTACTCCAACAACCCCCATTTTGGTCCCTTCCACCCCTATCCCTGTCTCATCTCCTAAACCCCCAAAACCTGAGTCTGCTCCTGGTGTGGCCCCCACCGAAACCCCTCTCATATCTCCTGCAACCTCCCCTCCCGTCTCCACCCGAACGAAGGCTCGAAAACCCTCCCCCAATTTAGTCTGCCCCCTAAGGGAGTTTGCCGGAGTTGAGGGAGTTGTTCGAGTTTGTGCCCTTCTCTCTACAAGACCTTCTCCAAATTGAGAAATATTTGGGCTCTTTTTCAGCCAACCCTAATAACTACATAAAGGAATTCCAATATCTGGCCCAGGCCTATGACCTCACCTGGCATGACCTATATGTGGTCCAAACTACCACCCTCACCACAGAGGAGAGAGAGCGCATTCAGGCCGCAGCCCGAGAACATGCTGATCAGGTCCATCTTACTGATGCCACCATGCCGGTTGGCGCTCAAGTGGTCCCAGCCATGGAGCCTGAATGGGACTACCAAGATGGCCGCTGGCGCCCTGACCGCATGGTCCAGTGCCTTATTGCCGGTATGCGGGCTGCCTCTAATAAGGCAGTCAACTATGATAAACTTAGGGAGGTCATTCAGGAACAAATGAGAACCCAGCCATGTTTCTTAAACGACTTACTGAGGCGCTGACTCAATACACTCGCCTAGACCCAGCTTCTCCAGCAGGGGCTATTGTTTTAGCTACTCACTTTATTTCTCACTCAGTCAGCTGCCGACATTCAGAAAAAAATTAAAGAAAGCAGAGGAGGGCCCTCAAACTCCCATTTCTGATCTGGTGAAAATGGCATTTAAAGTCTTTAACTCCCAAGAGGAGGCAGCAGAACTTAAGCGCCAAGCCATACTCCAACAGAAGGTCCAACTGCAGACTCAAGCCCTGGTAGCAGCCCTGAGGCCGGCAGGTTCTGGGGGTCAAAAGAAGGGAGCACCTAACTGCCTCCCTCCAGGGGCCTGTTTCAAGTGCGGAGCCGAGGGACACTGGGCCCGTCAATGCTCCAATCCAAAAGCACCTACTAGGCCGTGCCCTCAATGCCGCATGATGGACCACTGGAAATCGGACTGCCCCAACCTCGGGGGTTTCCTGGCGCCTCCACATGGGGGAAACCCTGAGACTGTAAGTCCTGCCTTCCAACTTCTCAGATTGGGGGATGACTGAAGGAGCCCAGACTCAGACACCCCTCTCACCCATGCCAGGCCCAGGGTCACACTCCAGGTAGCGGGTAAGTCCATTTCCTTTCTGTTGGACACGGGGGCTGCCTATTCTGTCCTGTCTTCCTACTCAGGTCCTACTCATCCCTCCCCAGTTGCAGTTATGGGAATTGATGGTACTTCCTCCACTCCAAAGGCCAGCCCATCCCTTACGTGCAGCCTGGATGGGTTCCCCTTCTCACACTCCTTCCTGCCCTGTTCCCCTACTAGGCAGGGAGATCCTCCACAAACTTCAGGCCACCATTCATCTCTCTCCCTCTCCCTCAACTTCTGCCCACCTCGTCCTCCCTCTACTCCTATCTGACTCGTCCCCTATTCTGGACTGTCTCCCCTCCATAGACCCGCAGGTATGGGACATTTCCAGACCTGTAGTAGCAACCCACCACACCCCAACCAGGATATGACTCAAAGACAAGTCTACATTTTCATCCCGCCCACAGTTCCCTATCTCGAAGACCCACCAGCAAGGACTCAAGCCCATCATCGACCACCTCTGGCAGCAGGGTCTCCTTATCCCCATTAACTCTCCATGCAACACTCCCATTCTCCCCTTTAAAAAGCCCTCAGGAGCCTATCACCTGGTACAGGACCTGAGACTTATTAACGAGGCAGTAGTCCCACTCCATCAGGTGGTTCCCAATCCCTACACTCTCCTTTCCAATGTTCCCCCACACACTACTCACTTCTCTGTCCTGGAACTCAAGGACTGGATCCGAGCGAAGCACCAAGATGACTCTATTTGGGGCTTAAACCCCCAAGCCTGGGTAACCTGGTTCCTCCCTTTGGCAAGGCCCCTCTGTATACTCCTCCTGTTAATCTCAATCGCTCCCTGCCTTATACGCTGGTTACAGGAGCTGCAAGAAATGACCAGGGTATCAGTCAACCAACTCCTCCTACAGCCCTGTTCCCACCTGCCCACTTCCAATGGCCTCTACGACGACGTCCCTCCGCCAGCAGGAAGCAGCCAGAACAAAGTTGATGCCACCTGACACCTATATATATATATAGAGAGAGAGAGAGAGAGAAAGAGAGTGAGAGAGGGGGCCGAATGATGGGCCGGGTGGGAAATCAGGGCTCCAGAATGGCGGATCTTCCCGCCACCCTCGCTGCAGCCTCCACATCACCATCAGGAAACTGAAACTTTCCACCCAGGAACTTCCCAATTGGGAACTGCCCATCACGGACACCCCCCCCCCCGCCCCGCCCCATACCCTTGGTCACCACATACCTTGCCATATATGGACGCGAGCCTAGGCCCTACCTCAACCCGATAAAAGAACCCCGCCAACTCCCTCCCAGCGCGACTTCCCCGAATCACTATCCCTCTCTCTCTTTCTGTGAGTTGCGGAACCTCCCCTGAGGGTGCTTGCAATAAAGTTCATCTCTCGGATCCATTTGCCTCGTAGCCTTTTTTTTTTTATTATCGTCTGCGGGAGCAACCTAACAAACTGCTTTCTAATAGTAACAATAAGGACAAGAATAGTCAATATTTACTTAGTGCTTGTATGGTCTTGGGAGGCACAGCTCCATGGGTCTTTTAGGTTTCTGCACATCTTGTGAGTGAGGCACCAATTGCCCTGTGTTGTGAATCCTCTTCTCAGGGTGATTAATACTGAATGGCCTTGGAAATCAGATTGTATTTTCCTTCAGAGCAAAGGGAAGCCATATTTACTGCTCATCATATAATATTCATGTTTTCTAAATTCAGGGTTGCTGTGTTATAAAGCATTCCACTGTATTGTCCTTTTACTCCATTACCTTTTCCCTGTGGGAGTTTGGGGCTCAAGGAAGTGGCACCAAAAATGCTGGTATTCTGGCCACTGTTATTGCTGAGAGTAATGAATGGTCTTTTATCACTGAACTAAGAGTCTCATTTTTTGTTTGTTTGTCTCTTTGTTTTACCAACATCCATGCCACTGGAAGAAGGGTACAATTTCAGAGCCTTGAAACTTTTTGGCAGGAGACACCTTATTAAGCACTTAGAAATATTCTTCTCATTTAACTCCTTAAATATCCACAAATTTTAGAGGTATAGAAAAGTTCTATTTCCATAACTCACCTTAGCTTCTATTTTATTCATTTGTTTGTTTGTTTGTATACTTTTAAGTAGCCTCCACACCCAGCATGGAGCCCAACATGGGGCTTGAACTCAAGACCATGAGATCAAGACCTGAGTTGAGATGGAGAGTCTGATGTTTAATCAACTGAGCTACCCAGGTGCCCCAACCTGAGCTTCTATTTTAAATATACCTCAAGAAAGAAAGATTAATATATTCCAGGTTTTCTTGGTTACTTCAGTTTTTTTTTTTTAAGATTTTTATTTATTTATTTGACAGACAGAGACCATAAGAGGCAGAGAGGCAGACAGAGAGAGAAGTAGGGGAAGCAGGCTCCCTGCTGAGCAGGGAGTCCGATGCTGGGCTCAATCCCAGGACCCTGAGATCATGACCTGAGCCAAAGGCAGAGGTAAACCACTGAGCCACCCAGGTGCCCCTCTTGGTTACTTCAGGTTTAAATTCATTCGTTTAGTGACACCCCCCCCCCTCTTTTTCTCTAATGTGACTTTTAAGTTTCTGGAAATTTAATGTAACATTATGATGTGGGGAGGGTTGGCAGGGGACTGAGGAGCAGGCCAATGCTGGCCTTCAGTTGTTCACCTTTGTCCTTATTGATATCCCCTGAGTGTCTGTATTTCCATTTAATTCCAGTCTCTGGTGCATACCATATTCCTCTGTGGCATCCCCTTGTCAGTCCCCAAGGATACCTTCTGGTTTTTTGACACACACTGTTTCACTCTCAACTTTTGTTCCCTCCTTGAGTGCACAGAAAATGTTGGCTGCTCTCCAAAGTTGTTTTGTGCAGGAAGAGACACTGAGAACGCTGCCAAGCTCTCTCTACACCTGACGTGTCACATGGTGTCTTTGTTGTTATTCTAATTTTCTGACTATGGTGACCTGGAGAATTTCTGAGCAAGAGTTATCTTTATCTTCCAGTGTTCCATATGGGAAATGGTACAAATCAACTCTTTTGTCCTAAAATTCTCCCAACTTAAATGGTGGTTGTACCAGTTCTTACAGCCTCCTGGTAAGAAAAATGAGTCCTTTGCTAGGATATTGGAGGATGTTCCTAACTCCTTCTCAGACGTCCCAGTTGGTTACGGTTGTCTTGTTTCCTTTAGGATATTATTTTCACATTTTAGGTCATGGAAGTTTTATCAAATCTAGGGTGGAACAAAACAAAACAAAACTAACAGGCTAAACAAAACAAAACAAAACCTGACTCAGGTCATCATTAATTGTTTCTAAGTTCATTATTTATCCCATGAACTTGGCTTTTGGTGATCCTTGACCAAAACGTTTTCAACTCTAAACTCTTTCCTTTCTGGTGATGTGAGAAAGGAAAGCCCTAGTGACCCCCATGTGGTCATATAGGGTGGGAAAGGATTACCAGGAAAAGGAAATTACTAGATTTGAAAAGAAATTGTCGGTTGTTGGTTGTTATCAATGAATCATCCTGCTATACTTATGAAGGTATTCATACCATTTATCTTCATGTTTTATAGGGAGACATTCTACAGCTATTTATTATCTGGCATGTGGTAAGCTGCTTGATGGTAAGGAGTAATTACTGCTAAATGATTTTTCATTGACAAACTGATCTTATCTATTCAATTAAGTTTACATGTTTATGGTTTGTAGGTCTTTGATATTCCAACAAGAATGTATTCATGGAAAGAAATAATAATCAGTTCCATAAGATGAAAATCTCAGATATTGAATATGCTTATTGAAGGTTCTCTTGATAATCAAAGTGGATCTTTTTTTTAAGAAAATAATCTTTGCTATATATGATTTGATTATGATCCAAGTTTATACAGTTATTTGAAGTATTCTGCATGGGAGAAGTGAAGACATAGACTCCAAAGGCATAAAAATGAAATGTTTGAGTACAGTAGACTTTAAACTAAATCTCTTATACTTAGTTAACTCATAGTCTGATTAAGACAAAAACATTTATTTTTTAAAGTCTCCAAATAAACATGTCATGAAATACTGAAGTGGAAAAAAAACAAAAACAAAAACAAACAAAAAAAGCACTGTGTATTTTCTCATGTGTCTTTATGTAACAAAACACACAGAAATAAACCTCAGAAACATTTTTCTACTAAAACTTTGTGAAGTAAAGAGTAGTCTTCCTAGATTGGACCAAACTTTTTTTTCTTTCATTTGATCCTAAACTGCATCAGGAGAAATAGTTTTTGTATGCTTTGATTTTTCTGAGTATTGGAGAGAGAAGCTACTATATTACAAATTGCCACTATTGTTCAAAGCCATCAGACCAAGCATATAGAAACCTTGATAAGAGCACTTGAAAGATTCTTTTATAGTGATAACTACAGTGGAGAAGGATGCAGTCCTTGGAAATGAATATAAGGTGTTACAATGGAGTGTTGTGGACTATTTGAAACTCTCTACAATAGATATGATATTGGACTTAACTCTTATATTACTTTCAGAATCCATCTCTCTTTGTCATGTTTCACATATGTACTGATTATCTTGAGAGATGACACCTCCTTAATATTATATTGATTAATATAATCAATGACATTGGTCATAGTATAAAAAAAGAAAATACACAGAACATTTTTAAAGAGCTATTGAAAGCTACATATTATGTGTCTTAAAACTGAGGGAAGATAGTCTGTCTACATTTTATTTTCCATCTAAAAATGGATATTTGTCAGGCTTTTCTATTCTGGAAAGAAACAATAGTTTAAAGAAATAAAATGATCATGAATCTAAATGTACCTAACAATATATCCCTTGACATAGAATATGTAAAAATATATAAATAATAGATTAAAAAATAGATAAAGGAACCAGGATGGTAATGTAGGAAAAGGTAGCTAAATTTTCAAAAAAATGTATTTGAAAGTTTTTTAACATAATTTTCAATATTTGAAAAATCAAGCAGACAAAAGATATTTGATTAATATAGTTAAATTTATACATATGTCTCTACCAGCATCCTTATTAATAGAAATAACTTTAAACCTAACAGAAAATATATTTTATTTTTGAAATAATGTTGAATCAAGCATTTCTTAGGCCATGAAGAAAGTTGTCATGAGAAAGAACTACCACCTTATAGTCTATGCGTTTGGGCCATAATTTAGTAACATTAGAAAATAAGTAACAACATAGAAGTGACAAAATAAAAAAAAATCTTTATGTCAAGAAATGAAATCTCTGAGTATTTTGGTAAAATAGAAACTCATAAAGGAAACAACAGAATGCTGATACTTAACTTGAACACCGATGAGAACATTCTTTTTCAGAATCCATGAGGCACAACTAAAGCAGTACTTAGAGACAAACTTATAGCTTTAAATACACAGTGGAGAAGAACTAAAACTAATGAGCTAAAATTCAACACAAGACACCAGAAAAAGAGCAACAGAACAACCACAAAGAAACAGGAAGTAAGAAAATAAAATTAACAGCAGAATGCAATGGAATAGAGAATAAAAATGGCAACACCTAAATTATACATATTGAAAAAAGGAAAAAAAAACTAGGATATAAGAGATGTAAAAACATATTATGCATGGCTTTATGAATTTTCAGCTTAGACAAAGTAGTTAAAGTTTTGCAGGGACAAAGATAAAAATTGAATTTAGTAATAACCCTTAAAGAATATTCAAATAGCAAACAGAGCTCCTAAGCAACAAAAATCTAAAAACAAATAGAAACAAACACAATCCCCACAAACCAAGGCTTGTGCCTCCTATACTCAAAACCCATGCAGTTGTGTGGCTGCCCTCTACCAAACTAAAGGAGACAAATAGGTTGCTCCACAAAAGAAGAAAAAAAAAAGGAAAAAAGTAAACCTACTCATTTTCAAGGCTAATATAACTTTAGTTTCTAGAGCAAGTGACAGTCCATGAAAAGAAAATTATAGGCCCACTTCACTGTAAACACAGATACAAAAATCTAAGTTAAATATTAGCTAAGTGAATCCAGGAGGCTACATAAAAATACTTTGTCATGAACCACTATTTATTCCACAAATAGGAGAACACGCACTATGTAACCATTATTTATTACATTAATGGCTTGTAAAAGAAAAATCATGTGGTTATCTCAATACATACAGCAAAAGCACTTAAAAATATTCAATATCTCTGGATGCCCAGCCAGCTCCGTTGATAGAGCCTGCCTCTCTTGATCTTGGGGTGGTGAGTTTGAAGTCCATAGTGGGCGCAGAGAGTACTTACAAAAAATTCAGTATTTCCTTATGATAAATCTACTGGAAAGAAATAAGAGAAAATATCCTGAAATTACCTATTCTAACAGAAAACTAAATTAACATCATACTTAGCAGAAATTTCACTTTATATCATTCCATTGGGGACCAGCAATAAAACAGTATTGAGAAAAATATCAGTCACGGGCTCTCTTACACATCATGCTAAGTGTGCTAAAATTGCAAGGCCCCAACTGTGTTTTCATTTGGGCTATTTCTCAGGATTGTTGCAGGCTGAAATTCTAAAAAGTGAGATAATGCCTTGGGGGACTATGTCACATAGTCCCTCAAGGCATCCGGTCTCCCTTCAGACAAAGTGTAGTGCCCCTGTTTGTCATAAAAGTGGCAGATTACTGAAAACAGAGTTCCTCTCCTGTGGAGCACCCTATTGTATGTGGAGGCTGCACCTGGCACTTATGACACCCAGTGGGATCTGGGGCTTGGTGAACTATGCGATTATGCTAATACTCTGTCGACTACCCCTATTGTTATGGGTAATAAATTCCTTTGTCATTGGCCCAGCCCCTTTGTACTGGGCCAATACAGTACATTGTATTCATAAATGCTATGAATACAATGTATTCATAAATGTCAGCATTTATGAAATGGTGGCAAGCAAGTTTGTTATTTTGCATGGTTATTTTGCTGGTGGTTCTCTTACTTCTAGCTCTCTACACCGCAACACTGAGTATGAAAAAATTTAGATGCACAAGAAGGCTGTTGACTAGAACAGCTCTTATTGAACCTAGTACTGGAGATTCTGGCTAAAGAGGACAAGTAGAAGATAAATAATAGCTGTAAAAGTTAAAAGATGTAAGACAAAAGATGTACAATTTACAGATGCAAATTATCTACATAGAGGATTCATCAGAATTAATAGTCAACAATCAGAAATAATAAAATACAGCAAAATGGTTAGCTTGAAGGTAAATGTACAAAACTTTAAGAATGGTCTTCTAAATCAAGAGTAGAAAGCAAGAAAATATGATAATTAATAAATGCATTTATGAAAGAATCAAAATTATAAAAGTGCTTAAGAAATAATCTAATTGCACTACTGGGTATTTACCCCAAAGATACAGACGTAGTGAAAAGAAGGGCCATCTGTACCCCAATGTTTATAGCAGCAATGGCCACGGTCGCCAAACTGTGGAAAGAACCAAGATGCCCTTCAACGGATGAATGGATAAGGAAGATGTGGTTCATATACATTATGGAGTATTATGCCTCCATCAGAAAGGATGAATACCCAACTTTGGTAGCAACATGGACGGGACTGGAAGAGATTATGTTGAGTGAAATAAGTCAAGCAGAAAAAGTCAATTATCATATGGTTTCACTTATTTGTGGAGCATAACAAATAACATGGAGGACATGGGAAGATGGAGAGGAGAAGGGAGTTGAAGGAAATTGGAAGGGGAGGTGAACCATGAGAGACTATGGACTCTGAAAAACAACCTGAGTGTCTTGAACGGGAGGGGGGTGGGAGGTTGGGGGAACCAGGTGGTGGGTATTAGGGAGGGCACGTATTGCATGGAGCACTGGGTGTGGTGCAAAAACAATGAATACTGTTACGCTGAAAAGAAAAAAAAACAACCTGCTGGAACCAAAAAAATAAAGAAAGAATCTAATAAACTAATGCATGCAAAACTGAAATGTTTTAAAGGAAATACAAACCTAGATATTAAAGGAAATAAACAGGTAATAACTAAATATTAAGGAAAATAAAATAAAGGAAAAAGTATATAAAAAGCTAATTAAATGAATTAAATTGTTTATAAATGATATAAATTAAAAATATAAAGGTGACCTTTTTATTTTTTTATTTTTTTAAGAGAGGGAGAAAGAGAGGGAGAGGGAGAATCCCAAGAATCTCCACACCCAGTTCAGACCCTGACATGGGGCTCGATCTCCCAATCCTGAGATCACAACTTGAGCCGAAATCAAGAGTTGGATGCTCAACTGACTGAGCTATCCAGGTGTCACATAAAGATGATTTAAAAAAAAAATAATGTACAAACGTGATGCCATTTTAATCAACATTGCGGTAAGGTTTTTTGAGAAAAGTAATAAACTGATTCTAAAATTAGTAAAGAAAAATGCATGCACATGATTAGTTAAGATTAAAGAGGGAAGCATATGCTACCAACATTAAGACATTCTACCTAGGCCATTGGAACAGAAAAAACTCATGTTTAAACAATAAGATTGTTTCAGAGCATGGTGACACCAAATTAATCAGAGAGGAAAAGGTGAACTGTGTTAGATGATGCTGGAGAAACTGACAAATTGTATGAAGAAAAATAAAATATGGGGCGCCTGGGTGGCTCAGTGGGTTAAGCCGCTGCCTTCGGCTCAGATCATGATCCCAGGTCCTGGGTTCAAGCCCCACATCGGGCTTTCTGCTCAGCAGGGAGCCTGCTTCCTCCTCTCTCTCTGCCTGCCTCCTCTGCCTGCTTGTGATTTCTCTCTGTCAAATAAATAAATAAAATCTTAAAAAATAAAATAAAATAAAATAAAATAAAATAAAATAAAATAAAATATAATCCCCGCCTGAGACAATAATCAAAAGTTATCATCTTTAAACTCTAAGTTAAATACCTAAATATGAAAGATGACAATAAAACAAAATGGGAGGAAATAGACAAGAATATCTTTGTGATCAAGGGATGGAAAGGAACATTTTAAGCATAACTCTAAAAGCACATATGTAGGAAATACCAAATAAATCTATTAAAATTAATTGTTTTATTCCTTTAGCAAAAGGACATGTACAAAGACTAGAAGGATGACAAAAATAGTATTTCAAATATGTAAGCAATTCTTCAATAGAAAAACGGACAATGGTTGTAAATTCACAGGAGATGAAACAAATGATTAACTATGGTATGATAAAGATGTTTAACCTCACTAATTACCAAAGAAGTTCAAATTCATACAAAAAGTGAGATACCACTTTAAATTCATTGGAATGACTAGTTGGAAAATCATGTAATTTTAAGCATATCTGTTAATATTTTGTTACTTTATAAGTAACAGCATATCCATCTAACATTGGTCTAAGCAACCAAAACACCTAAATATCTCACATAATGATTTGTCTAGAGGTAAGTGGCTCTAGATTGGTACAAAAATTCAGCAATGCCACCAAGGTTTCCTTCAGCTTTCTCATTTGTTTGGCTTTTTATCTTCGAGTGGTCACCTTGAGGAGTTAAGATGGTTGCTGATATTTGAGACATCACATCATTAGATAGCAACATACAGAGAAATAAATGAGATGGAGTTGTTCAAACAGGGTGTCCTTGCATGCCTATCTCCCTATCAGATAATGAAGTAGCCAGAAGAGTTTCTTTTGCAACTCATTGATCCCAAGTGTGGCACATGTCTAGCTCTTCACTTTAAGGATACCAGAAAAGTATATGTTTAGCAAAGAGAAATGGGCTTAGGATAATTTGCCCTCAGAATTGAGCTCATTGTCAATTTGAACAAAATTATTAAAGAAAAGATGGACAGAGGACTTTGGAGAAGGCAATTCTAACTTCTACCATGTTGACTGTTGTTAGGATGTGGGGAAATGAAGACACTTATGTGCTAAGAGTGAGGGGCATGTGACCTGGTACACACATATTAGTACTTAGTGAAATTAAGTCGATGTAGAACCTATAAGCCAGCAATGGGCATAAAACTGTGAAGAACCCTTAGAAACTTCCATATGGTATCAGTTCTGACATAGGAAAAGAAAACAAGGTGGACTGGAAGGTGAAGATCTTGCTTCTAGCTGGCTTTTCTGATAACGGGCTGTCATTGAGTGAATTGTTCACCAAACCGGGCTTTGTTCACTTCGTTTGTAAAACGCAACACATAAATTATACACACAATTCTTAAACTACACCTTCAAGGAACATCAAAGTTTTATGAATTGGTCCAGTTTTTCTTCTGATACCCTCTAATATTGGTGGTTTTTAACCATTAAACATTTGAACTTTAAATTTCCCTCTAATGATTTTTTTCTTTAATTTTGGTAACTGCTATTATTTTTCAACTACTGTAGGCTGGCAGATGACAAAAAAAATAAATTATACAAATAATGAAAAACTTTGATATAACTTAAAGCAGCTTTTTTTTTAATGGAAACATGTGACCTTAGTTTGTGATATCATATTTTGGCATGCAATGTGGACATAATGTTTTGCTAGTAAAATTATTCCACATTTGTGTGAGCCCATTAAACATTTAGTGTTTGATGGCATTTCATAAAGAACACCCCAAGAATCAGGTGTCTCCACTGAACAATTTGGAGACTGCACAATGGGACTCTTATAGTTATATTTACATTCATTTTTCTACTCTTTACAAACTATCCCATGAGAATGATAATAACATATTTACAGAGCTTCTGATAAGGTTGATAAATAGTAAACACTTATGTTTTGGGTGTAGACAGCTTAAAACTAAATTATTCATATAGGACCTCAGCTATACTCCTCAATAAAATTGCAATTGCAGGAAATTCCTTTTTGTTAATTATAACAAGCCTTTCTTACATGTTTAAAAAGCAAACTTTTGAGACTATGAGTGCATGGAACTTTTATAACTTACCTTAAACAATGTAAGAAACCCAACTTGCAAGATAGTGGAGACAAATACCATTTTCCTGGCAACCCCCATAAAAAAACATAGACTGGCCGACTTTATACTCTAACACAATAGTGTTAAGGTTTCAACATTGGGATCTCTTCTCTCTATTACCAGGAACAGTCTTACATTACATAGGTACTTCTGGTAACAATTTGATTCTGAAAGGCCATGTAGAAAAGCTATGTTGCTTTATCAACTGGGGAACACTTTCTTCAAATGAAAAAAATTATAAGATACGTGCAAACAAATGCTTGTGCAACTGTTATTGGGATCTTAAAGAGTGAATGCAGAGAAAGCAGTCCCACCCCCTTCCCCTTCAACTGCTCCCCCCCACCGCCCTCCTACTGTAACATAAATATAAACAACAGGAGAATTGAGACAATCATATCTCTTCTCAAAGATGGGTTCTCCAAAATGGCTTTCGGGTGGTGGCGATGACAATGTTTCCCTCCTCTCAGGGCAAGGGCTGACCTTATGGAGGCTGCTAAGTACAAATGTGGGGACATATTGCTCTTTACAGAAAGCCCAGAGTCTGGATTCAGAAAAGCTCCTGAGATGATTTCCCACCACACACCTAAAGGCAACCACCGACTGGTTCTGCTTGTGCCAGCCAATTAGTTGGAAAGCTAAAAGATCCAATTTCTACCATTTGAGGATAAAGGAGAAACAAAGGAAGTTAGGGAAATATTGACCGGACTCTCTTTTTCATACGTTAAAAAAGAAAGGTACACCTTTTTTTTTTTTTTTTTAAAGATTTTATTTATTTGTTTGACAGAGAGAGAGACAGCAAGAATGGGAACACAACCAGAGTTAGTGTGAGAGGGAGAAGCAGACCCCTTGCTGAGCAGGGAGCCCAATGCAGGACTGGATCCCAAGGTCCTGGGATCATGACCCCAGCCAAAGGCAGACAATTAATGATTGAGCCACCCAGGTGACCCAGTACATCTTATTCTTAAGAGCTAAAAAACTCTAAGAGAAAGTATTTTATTACCTCCAAGATGGAATATTGTAAGGAAGCCTATAGAGTCTTTTTACTGGCTTAGAGTTTATGTTCAAACTTACTCATGAGATATAATAATAGTCTTTAAAATTTCCCTGGATCATTTGGACTTAAATGTTACAACAATAAAACATTGTTTACTTTTTAATATAGAAAAAAATCATAAAAGAATTCTAGTAAATTGCCACATGTAGTAATAGTAGGGAGAGAGGGAAAACTTCATGATGAGAAACATATTAGTCCTTCCTAATTGTAGACTAAATAATTCTGTTCATCTACCACTTTAATGAATTGGTACATTGACAGTAACTAGCATTAGAGAATTAATTTCATAGAGGAAGTTTCAATGGATGATGGTACTATGTTTTCACCCTCCTGACCTTGAAATTTGAAGATATTGATATGACCCTAAGTCCATCATAATTAACTTTGGTTCCCCTTTAAAACCATAAATAAATTCTCCACTATTCAAAAATTAGGTTTATGTCTCATGCAAGTAACTCCTCAAACAATGAGGGAAGAGCCTTGTCAGTGTCTCTACCTCCTGATTATCAAGAAAAAAGAATACCTGTCCATGGGAAGTATCTTGTTTGCCCATATAACTATGAGCGGTAATGAGTAATAACTTCCTCCTCCTTTTGTGGAACTGCATGATCAGGACCAGAAATCTCAGAGTGCTCATGACCCAGACGGAAGCTCATAGCAGGTATGTAGACCTGGGGCCAGATAGAGGCTTCCCTTCTGCATGCCTGGCAGGCAGAGAGCCCGTTCTCCTCTGACTTCCAGGGCACACAGTCCTGTGGAATTGCAGACGGAAGGGTGCTCTGCAAACAATCACAGAATAGAGATGAATTTCTGCTAGAGTCTGAGCTTTGTTTTCTGATTCATTTTCCATCTCACAAAGGTAGCTATCTTAATTTGACAAGTGATAAAATCTCTCCTGCAAAACTCAATATTAAATTCTTCTCTCTTCACCATCTCGGGAGGATCGAGTTAGAAATAAATTGTTTACCTAATCTGAAGATACTGTACCAAAGAAAAAAATTCCTCTTCTCTCCGATAATACCCTGACAATGTGTTGTTATATGGCAAATCAGACACCCACCTAGGTGTTTTTAGCTAGTGAGTTGAATTAAAAAAAAAAAAAAATCCATTTGTTGCTGTTGGCAAATTAGTATAATGCAGTTCTTCTGCTTGTGCTATGATAAAGATTAGTACTCCTATCAAAGGCCAAAAAAGATGATTATTTGCTTTAAAATATTTTTGACAAACTTCAAATTAAACAATTATCTATAATATACAAATTTAACTCATACATTGAGTGGAGATCACTTCATATGTGGTTGAACTTTAGTTCCTTTAATTATGAAAATGTGCTTCTTAGAGAGGTGGGAATGACCTTTTCCTAACACTTCTAATTTATCCTCTGCCTGGAGGAGAGAAAAATACTTTAGACAAACCATCTGGAAAACTTCTAATTTGTTCTATGAAAAAATAAACATTCTGCTCAGCAGAAATAACCCAACTGGCAAGAGTCTTCTTTCCATTTGGATTATTTCTTATCTAGCCTTTATTATTGTTGGAAATGGAATACTTACATCTGAACTCAGCACCACATAAAACAAGGAGGGCAGCTTCCACTCTGGCCTTTTGTAATTCTGAGAGGTAATATAAAGCAAAATAGGTATCTGTCTATATATCACCCAAACAAAGTGAAACTAATGAGAAATGTGTGAAGTATGTGGCTGTTTACTCTTTTGTACTTACAGATTTTAATAAGAAGGTTGCCTTGTCTAAGTATATGTTAGCATAAGACAGATTTCTGTGAGGAATGCAACTTGGTGCTAAATGCAACTTAAATTTTAAAAACATTTAAAGAATGTCAAATTTGGCACACAATCAACTGTTGGCATTTACTACATATTTTCTTTGTTCCTGGCCCTGTGTATGTGCCTTAAGTGGACCAATAGAGGATAGTAGTATCATCCCCATTTTACAGGTAATAATACACAGGAATGGAGAGTTAAACCAACTTACTAAAGATCCCAGGGTCAAATTTTAGAGCTCTTAAATAACAAAATTCAATGAAGTTAATCTGAAGATCTAATTGACTTCATCACAATGATTCATGACTTGGTCAGCATCCCATCTAGCAAGTTGAGAGGCACTCCAAGAAGTACAAAATGGAAGGTTTGTATAGAAGGAGGGTGGAGCAAAAAAGTGCTTAGCAAAACAAAAGGATTGTTCAGTGACAACAGTTTTCCAAGGGCGGGGGGGGGGGGGGGGAAGCAAGTGTCCTTTTGTGCAGATTACTTCATCTTTGGGGAGTGGAGAACACTCAGGTGTCAGACTCATTGGCTCAGATTTAAAGGAGGTTGAAATGGCAATTAGATTATGTTTTAAGCACTGGTTTGGAAATTTGGTCTAAATGACACCATTGGGGGCCTTTTTTTTTTTTTTTTTCTTTTCTAAACAGAGCTAGATTTATACCACAGAACTTACTTCAGAGACTGTTTAACTCACACGGTATTCTGCCAGAAGCTTTTGTGGAAACAACAGGTTAGCTTTAAGGGTAGAAGGGCACACTTCAGTCAACCAACCCTGTTTTAAATTATACAATTTTAATTTGTAAACACTTTATTTCAGACTTTCGCTATGGTATATGGTCAATGGATGTAATGTAAATATATATAAAACAGGGTGTATATGGGTTGGTGGTAACTTAGCACCTTTTAAGAAGTAGAAGTAAAATAAATTAAAACAAAATGTGATATCAAAGGGGCATGAGTCCAGGGGCTGCTGGGACCAGTACAGGACCATGAGCTGGTTTAAATGGGGGTCATTTACTGGTGGCCTCATAGTTAGAATCTTGCCCTAACAACTGAACTGCTGGGGTTGAATGGACAGAACTAGGGAGAAGACATCTGTCATTAGAAGATTCACAGATGAATCCTCTCCTATCCATCCACTGTCACAGCTTCTTCCTGTGCTCTGTTATTTCCTTCTGTTTTTAGGTCAAAAGTCTCTTGCTGGGCTCCCTTCCTCTGCTTTCTCCATCTCTATCCCTTAATTCACCAATCCATTCTCCACACTGCTGCTACAATGAGTTCTATAAAATTCAGATCTGCTTCTCTCATTTTTCTACTTAAAATTCTTCAATCGCTTCCCATTTGCCTTCAGGGCAAAACCCAGACTCCTTAGTCTGACATGTAAGACCTTTCATGTGTGATAGCCATAAATATCGAAGTTACAAACTCTGATGAGCAAAAATGTAACTTTCTTTATTTCGATAACTCAGTTTGATTTTCTGACGCCTGAAATTCAGTCTGCATAATGACAACAGCTTAATCTAGACGTTTTCCAGGTTGCTCTGTCCAAATCATCCATTTCTCAGTCAATTCAGGTTTGAAATAAAATCATAATTAGGTTGTCTCTTATATGTCTCCTCCCTGAGCACTCGTTCTCGGTGGGATATTTGAGGGGTACCAGGGTGAGCATGGTAGGAGGCAGCCGGTGTATCAGCTCTGGTCTGAATGGGCTCAGGCTGGCTTCCTTGGGGGTATCGACACCATTTCCATCTTGAGTCCTTGAAACTGGTGGCCAAACCTCCTTAGTTCCCTGTTGGAAACCATCTATCTGATGATCTGCTGTGCCATGCCTTTATTTCAGCTGCAGTGACCTTTGGCATGTCCGGAGAATCTTTTTTTTCCATAAACTTGGTCATACTTGGGAATATTGCGAAGTTCAATATCCCTACCCATTTGATCTGGGAGGAGTAAAGACTTTGGCAGGAATCCTTCTTGCCCTCTTTTCCCTGGACCCACTACCCCACTCTCTAGCCTCCCTCATCATGCCCTCCTGCCCACTATCCAGCATGATAGAGTTCAAGAAGTAAAGAAATATCACTCCCTGCACTCAGCTCCTGCCAAATTAACGTGTATGAGAAACGAGTAAATAACTCTATCATGTGCCTCCTTGGACCTAGGTTGCCTTGGAGGGGGGCAAAGGGGATCCTGTAATACATCTAACTTCCCTCCTACTTTCAAAACATGCTCTCCTTCCAGGTGGTAAGACATTCCTGCTCTTAGTATATGGGCCAGAAAATTCTTTCAGTTTGATGGCAATTTCTTTCAAACTTATTCTCATTTTACACTCTTATCACAATTATTTGAGGTGGGCACTGAGAATTCGCTGCATTTGTTCTCTGGGTTGAGCCTGACAATTCCAGTCTGGGGACCCAATGTTCATATTTTGAGTGGGAAATGCTGCGTAGAGCTCAGAGAAGAATCAGAGATATCCTAAATTATTATTCTGTCACATGCATTCACCTTCTGCTTTCCCAGACAGATCTGTTTCTATTACTCATCTTGCAACACACATATATACACATGGGCTTCACCTGCCTAACTTTTAATAAACTATTAATATTCAGCAAAGGGATCATAATACAACCTGTGAAATCTGGATGTCTTCTCTGACTGCCCATCTCACAGCCTGAGTTGGGTGTCCTTCCTACTGTTTCCTAGCAGCTTGTGTTCATCTTCATCATGACTCTAAAGAGTTAACATCACTTCTTGTTATTTCTTTACCAGACTGTGAACATTTTGATTTTAAGAACTCTTCTTTCATCTCTAGGTAACCTGGTTCACAAGCTCCAACATTTAACTCAATTACTGGCATTTACTAGTCTTTGTATATGTTGATTGAATGAATGAACAAATATCCAGCAAATTAGAATCTAAATAATTCAGGACACTGTAGCGAAGAGGTCCTCAAATAATCTTTTGTTTGTGTACTCATTCCCTAAAAAAATGTTGAAAGTTATTTAACTCCTTGCTTATTTTTAAAGTTGATATTTAAAAATTTTTAAGCTTAGATAATTTCAGAAGGTATAATTGTCAGATTGCACTATAATGAGGTTTTAAAATAAAACATATTTTTAAGTGCATCATATAGATATAGATATCGTAGTGATTTGATATCTTTCACTATTCACTTAACAACACATGAAAAAGTGCTTCTTAAATAATTAGAATTTTTATATCTTCTCTTTTTTTCCTTGAACTTATACTTTAATTCCAAATTTGTTCACAGACTTTTATCCTAAATTAATACCCATTTTATGATTGCAAATTTTTATGGATCACTTATCATTTGTCTATGTATCAAAAAAAATGTGGTTTGAAAATTGTTTTTATTAGCTTTCTGTGACCATTAACTCTAAGTGTTTTTTAAAGCTCTTATTTGTATTAATATAACCATTATTAGTGATATATACTTGATCAAAGCATCACAAATAAGAAATTTTGAAAATAAAAGTAAAAAAGCAAATTTATTGAGAATGCAACTCTTAATGAAAACCATTGGGGCATGCTTTTGTGGCACTTCTATTAAAGGAGCTGCAAAATTACTCCTTTATTTGGCATTCTAGATGGTTTTGCATGATAGCAAAATGTCAGCTGAGTGAAGGGTACACCTTTTATTGAAAACAGGGAGAAATGTGATGTTAAATACGAAGTGAGGAAGGAGAACTTGAGGACTGACACTTTCTCAGGCAGATACGTTTCTGGAAAGAGAGCATATGAAATTGGAGGATGTGGAAATGAATTTTCTTCAATCGGTTTTGGGGCATTCGACAGAAAATCTTTCTATGTATATGTATACCTGACTTAAAGTTAAAACCCTTGATCCAGAAGACCCTAGTATTGTTCAGTAAATAGAAATCTATAGGAGAAGTTTTAATTGATGAAATGTTTTCACTTTAAATAATGCTAAATAAATACTTAGGGAACACTTCCTTGCAGAAGTTTTGAACAATGGAGTTAATGAATCAAAAGGGATTATTTCCTATCAGTACGTGGATGGATTCCATGCAAACATGTAACCATATACTACACAATAATATTTTCTTCTCTTGGATAAGGACATTTTTAGATAACCTGTAGTTATTTCTTGCTTGGCAATTTCCTTTGAAAAGATCATACTGAGATACACTTAAACCTAATTGAATAGTAAAAACCTCAGAGCTAGTGGAATTTAACAAATAAGATGCCTAAATTGTGGTTCAAGTCACATATATATGTAAGTATAGCATGTTAAATAATTCTTTCATTAGATCTTTTTAACAAGTGAAAATAGTTTCTTCTATTTTCAACATTTTTCCTACTCTGAGCAACATGATTTTATATGTATATTTTTTATTTGTTTCCACTAGCTATCACAAATAGGTGAACATAACGGCAATGCAATACTGGGTTGACTCTTAAGTATGTGACTGTAAAAATTTAACAAAATATATTCACGTAATGTTATGCATATACTTTATTTATAAAACTTTTACATATTCCTTTAACTGTAATTTAAAAACTTTTCCAGTCATAGCTGAATGCTTTCTTGCATATTACTGTGGCTTCCTCATTCTCATTCCCTTCCCTATCTTGTCCCACTTAAAGTCATCTCAGGTTTTTTTGTTGTTGTTATTTGTGTTTTTGTTTTTGTTTTTTAATGCCAAGTCTTGTAGTGAAATGTCTAGGATAATCCTAGTGCAATTATTTGTACAATGCTTGTAGATTTCCCTCAATCTATTATATATCCCCAGACCCCACCAGAATATCACTGGACCTGGGCTTTGGTCCTCAAGTAAATGAGAAAATGAAGGGTATGAGACATAAGATGATTTCACCCCCTCATTGTTTCTGTAATTTTGTCCTCTAAAGAGCCATCTTATAAATACTGTGACCCTTAAATGCATTCATTTATAGGCTAGAGCAGACCAACACTCCTGCTGCAAACAGTATGTGGGTCAAATTTAAAGGAGATTCCAATGGGCCAATCTGTGGGCATCTCGGGAGAGATGAAGTATGAATGAGAAGTCACTGAAAATTTTCCCCTCAATATTATCTTATCAGGAAATCTGACCCACAAAGCTAAATCTGCAATCTCTACCCTTAACCACCTCTACAGCTCACAGTCCAGGTGGATCCCTAGCCAAAGCCAAGGACACCCCAGCAACTTAGAGTTGGTCCCTGTTCTCACCATCAACAGGTGAGAGCTTAGTAAGAGTAGTGAGCATTCCCAAATTCACATTTTGGGAAGGGGGGAAGGAAGAAAGAAAGGGTATGTTTTTAAAATCTCCAGTGGAAGTTCATAAAAAATATATTTAGTTATAGTATTTCATGTGATTGCCTTCACAAATACTAATGTTATCGCCCTATATTAGTTTATTAGACATTAAGAATGCTTTTTTATGATTGTCTAGCAATTTTCCTCCATTTTAAATAATTTTGTTCCTAAGGAAAAATATTGTATAAATTTTACAGAGTGGATTTTTTTTTAAGATTTTATTTATTTATTTGACAGATGGAGATCACAAGTAGGCAGAGAGGCAGGCAGAGAGAGAGGAGGAAGCAGGATCCCTGCTGAGCAGAGAGCCCAATGCGGGGCTCGATCCCAGGACCCTGGGACCCTGAGCTGAAGGCAGAGGCTTTAACCCCCTGAGCCACCCAGGTGCCCCTACAGAGTGGATTTTAAGATTAATTCTAGTGATAAAAACAATTTACATATTGGTTACTATCTATACATGTATGTATGTAGGTTTGTGTATATGTGTGTAAGTATACACATATGCATATATACCCATGTATACATACACATTTATAAATTTAAATTCAAGATGATTTGTGAAGCAAATGAGGGACATTTGTATTCTCTTAGCATTGGTACTCTGACTTCTAATTTGACACTTAATTTCTTTTATACTTTGTAGACAGACCTTTTGGATCTCTGTATTATTGAGGGCTCTGTCCCTGCCATTAATCCCATGAGGACTTGAAATCACAGAAAGGAGATTTATAAATAAGTTATAGAAAATGGCTGATTAAGATATGGTTGTGCCACAATGTGAGAGGAGAGGAGAGTATACAATGTGAATGGGTGGGAAGGGAGATTCCTAGAAAGAACATCAATGGGGAGGGGTGATATTGATTGCTGATTGTCCAGTCAAGTCTCTCTCTCATTTTTTCTTGGACACTTAGTTGGTCAGCCTCCCTAAGGCAAAATGTGGCCATTGAAGGTGAGGGAAAGTGAGTAGTAACTTTTGGGCGGTTTGCCTAAAAGGAAATCTCTTTCCTTGGATTTCTTCTATTTTCTTTTCTCTTGTTTAACACAAGGAGGTGCCCACATCCAGCTGCAAATACACAAGATGAAGACAGGCCCATGGTGATGGTAGGGTCACAAGATTGAAGGAACTTGAGTTCCTGAAAACTTTATGGCCTGGGATTCCTATAGAATTTTAAGCAAGAGAAAAAAAAATCACAATAATAATTACTACTATTATTTAAGGTAAGACAACTGTATTTTTTGTTCTTTTTGGTGTCACTACATTATTACTATAGGGGTTCCAGATGAGTCTATAGTGGAGAATCAAGTCTCAGGTAATATAATTCCATGTGGTAGATATACCAAAAACCTCAGATCTTTCAGAAAGAATATAGATATAGGAGAAGATAATTAAGAATAGCCTATAAAAAAAGGTGACAATTTTTAGAGAACTGCTGAGAATTAGAGGAGCTTGTGGGGAGCTTGTAAGCAACTTTGTGTCCAGAAATGGGAGAGATTATCTTGAAGCCCTAGAGCAGTGCTTCTCAAACTTGAGTGTGTGCCAGAGTTACTGAGAGGCTCTGTGAAAACCCAGATGGTTGGATCTCAGCCCCAGAGTCTCTGGGTCCGTGGGTCTAGGGTAGAACCTGAGAATATGCATTACTAACAAGATCTCTGGTAATGTTGATGCTGTTGGTTGCCTGGGGCCACACTTTGAGAATCATTGCTAGAAAGTCTTGAGATATCTTCCAACTTAACATGTAAGTAGTTTTTCAGAGAAGAATTGACCTACCACTCATTAAAGGAGGCGGCAATCCGACTGGGAAGACCTCTCCAATCATGCATTGGGTGCTTGCTGCACATGGGGATGAAAGAGGGTCCATCAATCTGTGAAAGCTAAGTCTTCATGAACCTATGCCGAAATTAGTTGAAATATGTGAGGGACTATGCATCTGTTATCTATTAATTCTGTTTAGAATTGGACCTTAAGCATCTTTTGTATTTATAATAAAAGAACCTTCTTTTCACATAATTTCTAAGCAAATGGGTGGGCATTCTGTCTTACAGTAAAATCTGTGAAAGAAATGGGAAATGGCTGTGGATATTGGTCTTTGAAGGAGAAATGACTCTACAAAATTAACTTAAGAACGAAAGGTCTGGAGAGATGGAAGCAGGATGTCTTTTTATTTTTTTTAGTTCATGACTTTTATTAACTTTATTATCTATCAAATATAGATTATTTAGTACCTGTCCACAACTAAGAACTGAAAATTGTTGCTCATGCAGATTCCGAACTGTTGACTTGTTTCCTGGGCTCGTTCTGCCAACAAGTCTGAAATTCATATTTCAGCTTTCAGAAGATGCCTTCCCCTATGCATTCTTGGTTTGACAATCACAAATCCCTAGAGTATGCATTGCTGCTCTTTGCTACTGTAGTATTAATATTCTTTAAAAAGACTACAATAATAATAACAACCTTTTTAATGATCCCTGAACATAGGTCTTTGTAGAATATTGGAGGTACTTATTTATAAAATGCTTTCCAAATTCTATTAATTAATTAAAATTCATTTGTACTATAATTCAATATAATGAATAAAAGTTATAACAGTGACAGGGAAATTTTGATGCTACCAACTAATCACTGTTTTCCTTTATTAGCCTGTGTAGAATATACATTTGGACTCAGGCTCAGGAATGACTAAATGTGCTGCAACTGGCCTAGAGTTTACATCCATAAATGTGTTACTCCCCCCCCCCTTTTTTTTTTTGCAAGCATGGAAAATCCTTTTTTGCTCTTATTTTCCATTTTAATTACCTGAAAACTTACTGTATCTTTATGATTATATAAATATTAACCACCATCCCTAATAGACTGTTAGGAACTGAAAGTCAGCCATCATGTACATTGCATTCATCATGGTATCCTCATAGGATACCTGTACCTGGCTCATAGGAGGTCAAACATTTGCTGAATGGAAGAAGAACTGAATAAAAGCTATGAGTTGATTACTCTTGCTATTTAATGAGTCAGATATATATTTGTGAGTGTGACTTATGTATATGTATATACACACACACAAATGCTAGCTTGGGTAGTATTCTTTCTTCCTATAAATTTTACAGTGTTTTAGTTGAAATTACGTATTTCCTTTCTATTAACATATACAGAAGAATCATGATTGTCGTTTAACTGTTCATCCCTCCTCTGCCCAATTGCCATTGCTAACTGGTTCTATTTCTTTATATTCAGTGATACATTTAAAAAAATTATATAACCATTAGCTCTTTTAGACACACACGCTTGGTACTCTTCTTTTATTTGCAGTGTTTTGCCCCTGCTGGAAGGTTTTTCTGTTTTTCTGTTGGTTTTTGTCCTTGGATGGGACTATTTGGAATATGTCCTTTTGCCTTTTAGTTTGGTTAAGCAAGAATCTATTCTTTTGTAGTTATTCCCCCCCCCCTTTTTTTTTTTTTTTGGTTATAACAATGTTTCAGAAGCTTCTGTTCTTTTTCAAAAACCATTTGATCATGAGGGAATTGGAATGTTACATTTCAAAAATTGAACACCTCATCCTGAGAAATGAAAAGCTTTGAAATGGAGGTATCCGATGTCCTTGCATTTAGACCAGAGCTCAGTCTGGACTGACTTGAAAGCTGAGACATCAAAAGTATATAATTTAACTGAGTTTTCTCAACCTCATCTTTAAGACACCTAAAATGCAAACTTCGCTCATCTGCCTCTTTTCAGTTCCAATATCTTGTTCAGTTTCTGAAACATAGGAATCAAGGTTCTATGGCAAATTATCAGTTAATTGAACCATGGTTACTGTAAAAATGAAGGGACAGACCAATAATAATAAAATCAGAATAATTTGAGCATTTTCAGCTTAATTTCCATCATTTGTTAATTTAAATAATTTATATTCAATATACTTTCTTCTCTGAATTATCCTATAATCAGTGTTTAATATTTTTTTATCCAATACATACCAGACAGTCTGATAGCCTTCTCCTATAGTGTCTAAGGAGCTATTTACATACCCAACCATTGTTATTAATTTAATTGACAGCGGAAAATTTATAAAGCTTTTTTTCAAAAAGTCTAATATGCTGTTTTTACATTTTAGCTATTTTTCTTTTGTTTTTGTTATGAAGGTTTTCTAATATCAACATATGACCACATGCTCTTCTTTAAAAAACAAAACATTTCATTATGTAAGTGGTACGTATTCAATGTAAAAATGTGCCTGGGAGACAATATTAATATATTTTAACAAAATGTGTTCATATCAATAATCATGTTTTGTCTCTATTCCAATCAGAATGGGCACCTTCATGTTTTTTTTTTTAATCAGCATTTCAGATCTTACCTATGAACTTTCCTTTATTCTTTTCTGAATGTCAGAAATGCTTATTTTCTTTCCCATTACATTAAAGTTAAGTCTTGCCTGGAAATGACACTTAAGTCCCTGCTTTTGTGAGAAGCATCTTTAACCAACCACTTCTTTTGATTTCAAATTGAATGTATTGTTTATACCACACTTTCTCCACATTTTAAACCGCAGATATTTTAAAGCAATTACTATCTTCTTCCAAAATTATAAACACTCTCAGGTGATTCTTGTGACTTGCCACCAAAATAGATATGCATAAAATTGCAAAAGCCTAGGGTTTATACAAAACAAGGCATTCGAATCACATAAAAAATAAAGCCTTAAAATCATACAAATGAATCCCTTTTGGTGACATAGAGGTAGAGAATAATGCAGATTGTTATACTTCAGTAATATTCACAGTATTGGTGAGTAATTTTGGTGCAAGGTGGTGGACTCCAGGAAGAGTGACAATTTTACTGAAATGTAAGAGGCAGATAATGTAATTTAGGGTTGCAGGAATGCACAAAGGGAGCAAAAGCTTTGTTGGGGTGGTAATTTTCTCTCTGGCTGTTCCTTCAGTCGCTATTGCTTTCCACCCAAGCACTGGGCTGCGCATGGACAGGAGAAGTTTTCTAGACCTCAGCAGGGAGAGGGTCCTGCAGGGATGAGGGCTGAATAGAGCTCAGGGCTGGGAGGTGCTGTTGTTCTGGCAAAGCTGAAGGGAAGAAAACTTTTCTGAAGATTCATGTGTCTGGCTGAAACTTCAAGAAGGCCGCACCTTAGAGGCAAGGACCATTCCTAGAGTAAGAAAGGCTGGACTGTAAGAGGAAGACCCAAACTGAGCGAGAACTGCCCTACCAAAAAATAAGACCAAATCATCTGAGGACCCAGGCTTCTTCCTTCCTGTGTCCCTTTTGTCTTCAACACTTGGCTCTCAAAGTCTTCATGTTTATTTGGATTAAGCAGCTGGAAGAAGAAAAATGTGGGGCTTGCACAAGGGAGATCTTTAGGGAATCATGAAAGAAGTCCACATTATTTGGGTTCATGTTTCATTACTTAGAACTCAGGCTCATGTTCACAGGAAATACCATGAGAAACTGGAGATGTGGCCTGGGTATGAACCAGCAAGAAACGGATTTAAGTCTGGTGTGGAATTATACAATCTTTGAAACAACTTCTACGCATATTGAAGAGTGGAGGGTCTGTTGGCAGCTGGGGAAGAGAGAGGGAGGCTGGAAGGCATCCAAGGCTATGAAAACGAAATCTACTCAGGATCATCCACCTGCTCTCCTATCTAGGAGCAAGCCCATCGTGCTCAAGCATAGCCGCTCCCCTCTTTCCCTGTCACCCTCAGAGAAAATATTTCCAAAAATCGTATGAAGTTCCATTAAGTGATCTCAGTCTGGACACCACCATGCTTGCTCCAGAAAGTTCATTTTCTCCAAACCAGTGTATCAGCTGCCTTGGCGTAAGTTTGCTGTAGGTCTGGATAGATGGAACCAAAAGTATCTTTTGTAGGACATCAGTCCCTGCTCTAAACAAGCAGAGGCCCCACTATCTAAAATGTTGCCTTTTCTGTGGCTACAGATATGTAGGTGCCTAAAGCCTTGCCCATCCAAGCACACAATAATTCATATGTAGTTTACTTATATATTCAGTGGTCAGATGCTTATGGTCAGTTGAGAGTTTAGTATGTGAACTTATGTGAGTGATCCAAAATAAATAATGTGCATACCCATGGCAGATGAATGTAACGACAAACATTCCAGAAGGCATCCATGCCCGGTGGACTCTTTTGATATTGTCTGTTAAATTTACTGCTAAAGAATCTGACACACCTTCTCTCTCTGCTTTGCTCTTACTGGCACAGGAGCAAGATGGCGGTGGGGGGTGGTTGGATGGTAAGGAAGGGGAAGAAAGAATAAAAAAAGATCAAGCAGATGGAAATGAAAACATTACAGCAGGCCGTGTACAGGGCATAAACGGGCATTCCAGGTAAACTCAGGAAAATCCTCCTTTGTCTCTTGTTGATGGCAATGATCCCATTTGTGTGGAACACTGGAGTTCATTTAGATTAAGTGTCCTCCAGTTTGGTTTGTAAGCTCCTGAAGATCCTAAGAGCAGAGAACTGAGGGATGCCAGGGAGCTTATCCTGCGCTTTGAAGAGATTATCCCCCAAGTTCGCTGGCAGGCCTGCCGAAGGTGACCTGCCTGTTATCTCAGAACACTCCACACAGCAGAGATCATCAACACCATTATGGCCCAAACCTCCCGTAAATGCCTTTAAGCAGCTTTAGATAGAAGATATATGGCAGGGGCCTGGAGCAGAAAATTTCATCACCACAATTTCTCTGCTGGGCCCTTGTTTAGAAACATTGCTCACATCTTTTGGTTTGACAGGAAAACAGCAGCTGTTTTCTGCTCATGTGGCCATCTGTTCTTTATTGCTTATATTATTAACATTTACAAGGGCTAATTGGTATTTTGAAGTGACTAAGATGATTGATCAAGAAATACCCAACTATGTTTATCATAATGCCTGCTCTAAAACCGCCAAGGGTAGCAGCAGTTACTTAATGTTACCTCAACTTCAACTATTACATTGGCCCACCTGATCAAATTCTCTCAGTTTTTGTCATTAGGGAGCAACATCAAAATATTTACTTTTTTTTTTTTTTTAACTTAAATCTACTTAACCAAATCATATCAACACCCATCTCTCTGCACCACATTGCTTACTTCCTAGTTTGCTCTCCTGTTATGATTTAAGCTCTGGAGCTTAGGAGCCATGCTTAGTTCTCTCTCTTTCTAGAGTAACCACCAATTCTGGCATTTCATAGTTTTTCAGCAAATGTTTGGAGAAGACCTATAAATAAAACACTGCAGAAACCACATTATTAATTGCTAATCCTTTTCTGGCACTTACAATAAGAGTATAAAGTGCTTATTATATACAGTGTGTCATTCCATCTTTACAATAACCCTTGTAGATAGGAACAGCTTTTTTGTTCCTATAAATCCCAGTTTATGCTTAGACCAAAGAAGCCACTCAATACGTTTTTGTTGAGTAAACTTTCATAAGAATCCTCTAATGTAAGGCCCTATGAAAATATCTATTCCGCTAGGATCACATTAGGCATAAGAAAAATAATTTGTTCAAGATCTGATGCTGCTAAATTGTAGATTTAAGATTTGGACCCAAGTTTCTCTGATTCCATAACCCATTTACCTTACTACTTTTATGTACTATAGCTTGTAGATGAGGGAAAATACTAGATTCAGAGAGAAAGGAGGACACAAATATTAGGACAAAACAATCATCATTCTAAAGCATTTATGATCTATATTGTAATACGGAATAATGGAATTCATAGTGAAGTAAAAAGTAAATAAGTGGTGGCCCGTCAGCAGTGAAATGCATCGTAATTATGCTCTTGGATAGAAGAGAGAACTAATGGAAAAGAAGGTATTAAATTGAACCTTGAATAGGATCAAAGACATATAGATATAAAAAAGCCATGCTTAGCTTTGGGATCACATAGGAAATGTTACAGATGCGTAGTTTTTCTTGGTGTGATCAGAATAGAGAGAGTGTGACAGCAGTGGACAGGATGGAAGAATGAAGTTAATATCAGGTGCATTCATAGTACTGAGGAAATGCCTCAGATTCTAAGCTAAAGAATTGCTCATTCTTCTATAAATGATTAAGGGATTTTGAAAAAAAAAAAAAAGAGTAAAAGACATCTGATCTCTGATTTACTAACTCTATGAGGGTTACCTTGGAGGAAAAGAGATGAGAAGAGTCCATTAAGGGACCACTGCGAAGTATAGGTACGCAGTGACAGAGAGTCAACTAAATAAATTGCAGTAAGGAAGGAAATAATGGAGTAGTATAAACTACATCGCAGGCTAAGAGTCCATACGATTTTAGCGACAGATGAGTATGGTGCCCAGGGTGAGGGAGTGGGAGGAAAGGAAGAAGTCATAATGAATTCTGCAGTTTGTTGTGTCATATAAAGCCTTGAGCTACTTCATTGGAATTGATTTAGGTCATAGTCTCTCATCAGAGAACCATACTGCAACCACAGTAACAATATTTATTATTGAAATGCATTTATATTATACCTGATTCCAAAGGTTGTATGATAACCCATACTAACAAGAATAGGCTTTGTGTTTTTAAAAAGTAAGACAATTAATTCATTTCTTGTCAGTAAGGGCAGGCTCAATTTATGTATCTCTTTCTTCTTAAGGAAATTGCACTTTCTTTTTGCTTCGTTACTAATACCAGTTGCCTGATAGCTAATAAATAAAAACCTGGCATTCAGTAATCTGGAAACTACCAATATCCAATGGATAGACTGAGGAAACAAAGCAGTTGGAAAAGAGGCTAAAGTCAGGTGTTTCTGGTCAGATAATACATAAAGGAATCAAAGAAGAGATACAAGTGTTCTCTGGCATATTCTTTATGAAACTCAGGGTCATGTAATTTTCATAAATTTTCAATTGTCCACAGTATCTCTCTCGGTAGCCCACAAAGAGAGGAAAGCATAGCTTAAAAATTACTCTTCCTAAAGAAAAATAGGATATGACTCTAAGTTCCTTGATTCATCTGATTTAATTTTAATCTAAATTTATTTGTAGTGACTACTAATTATTCAATCATTTGAGTAGGATTTATGGTATAAGATAAGCGATTTTTTTTTCTAACACAGTTTGTTCTGGTTTTAACTGGTCAACGTATTTTAGGTCTCTTATGGTGAATAAAAATTCCTTGCTGTATGCTTCATATTTTGAAATCACAGTTTTTATTTTTATTTTTATTTATTTATTTATTTATTTTTTAAAGATTTTATTTATTTATTTGACAGAGAGAGATCACAAGTAGATGGAGAGGCAGGCAGAGAGAGAGAGAGGGAAGCAGGATCTCCGCTGAGCAGAGAACCCGATGTGGGACTCGATCCCAGGACCCTGAGATCATGACCTGAGCCGAAGGCAGCGGCTTAACCCACTGAGCCACCCAGGCGCCCGACAGTTTTTATTTTTATTGCTATTATCATACTCTGATATGTATGCTATCTCATCATATGTACACATATATGTATATATGCATTTACAATATAGAACACACATTGTGTAATAAATAATAACATAACATTTGTGCATATATTATACATACATATATATAATAGTGTGTACATAGTATATATGCAAACTCAATGACATTCATGATTACAATCTTCCAACCCAGAAATTTGGCCTCTTAAGGGAGGCTTAACCACAATTTCTTCTCAGATCACTTAAGGAATTGGGTGAAGAATAGTGCAAACTTTATGCTTTTATTAATTTTACCTGGATGTGGCTCAGACTCAGATTGTTTTTGAATATGTATATCTTTAAAATAATGTATTTATAAAAAGATTGGGAAAAATTTTTCCCCAAATTAAAAAAATTACCAAATCTCTACTTCAATCTTAACATGGTTCATTTTGTGCATTTGTTAAAATTTTGGTAACCTGGTGTATTAACTGCTTTTTTGTTGGTATCAAAGAGTTAATATACTTACTATAGTACTGATAAACTTCCAACCCCAAAACTTAGACTAGTGCGAAAATTGCACTAGAATTAGGGTACAAGGTCAACAAAGGAGCCGTCAAAAATCATATATAGGGGCACCTGGGTGGCTCAGTGGGTTAAGCCTCTGCCTTCGGCTCAGGTCATGATCTCAGGGTCCTGGGATCGAGTCCCTCATCGGGCTCTCTGCTCCACAGGGAGCCTGCTTCCTCCTCTCTCTCTGCCTGCCTCTCTGCCTGCTTGTGATCTCTGTCTATCAAATAAATAAAATCTTTAAAAAAAAAATCATATATAGAATACTATCTCACAACAAAGTAATGATATTCTTTCTTGTTTCTATGAAACATCTGTGACTAGCCTATAAGCCAGTGTACATGTGTGTACACACAAAAATATACAGTTCTTCATCTTCCCCATGTAAGAAAAAATAGTTATTTGGGAGGAGTTGACTATCCATTGGAGAAGAGTACTTGTTGAAAGTTTTGAGGTTTTTTTGTTTTTTGTTTTTGGTTTTGTTTTTTTTTTTTTTAAAGATTTTATTTTTTTATTTGACAGACAGAGATCACAAGTAGGCAGAGAGAGAGAAGGAGGGAGCAGGCACCCTGCGGAGCAGAAAGCCCAATGCAGGGCTTGATCCCAGGACCCTGGGATCATGACCTGGGCCAAAGGCAGAGGCTTTAACCCACTGAGCCATCCAGGCACCCCAGTTTTGAGGGTTTATCTATGTAAAGATGCATTCATAGTTCTTGAGCTTTTTCTGGGTATTGTGTTTATTTTGCAAAAAAAATTACAAATGATGTAAAAATAGCTCAAATGTTAGGGATAATAATCTGTGTGCATTTTTTGCAAACATATGATTATAGTAACCATTATGTTACCTTCCATCAACCCCCATAGGATTGGGAAAGTGATGGGGGGAATATAAGGGTAACATTTTAGTCCTTGGACCTATTTGAAAAGAATTCTTTAGATCCCATTTTTTTATTCTAATCATTTACACAGGGTTATGAATTTTTTATTTGCTGAAAATATATGTTCCAAGAGTAGCATTTAAATGGAGACAGTGTGAAAACAGAAAATATATCAGTAACTCCAAATTGAGGATGCTTTATGATGTAAAATGTAGAGATGAGATTGCTCATGTTCAGTTAAGCAAAGACAATGAGTGTAATCAGCAACATGTGCTGTGCCGAGCTACCTCTCAAAATAAACTAGGAGCATTTTTTTCCCATGTGTAATTACTGCTGATAATTAAGTTACATTCGAGGATTCTTCCTGAATTTTATATGGTTTTCAGTAAATAGTAGCCTTTCTAAAATTTAAATAAAATTATACATAATTGAGTTTTTCTTAGATATTAGGGCAAAAAATATGTTCAATTTTAATTTTCATAAAAGCTGAGGATCAGTTGTGGATTAGATCTGGAAAATCTACTTGTTCTGCATTTATGACTAATTGTAGTAGTTGAAAGATGAAATGGAACAGGAAGACATTCTTAATATAAATTAATATATTATAAGAAACAGAAAAGAAACAAAAATCCCACGTAATACGTGTGGAAAAAGTTACCTAAGTGGCTGCCCAGGAAGAATTGCTTCTTTGCTCTATTGCCCTTCCTTATTTTTGTAGGACAAGTTTTTCTTAAGCATACACACAAATAGAGATATTAAACCTATTTTTACATCTCTCATCTGCAATGTATTTTTTCTTTCTTTTTTTTTCTTTTCTTTTCTTTTTTTTTACTTTTCTTGTCATCATGAGAAGAGAATATCCAGTGGAGTAGAAAGAGCAGCAAATCTGAAAATAGAATTTCTGAGTTTGAATTGTGGCTTTGCTCCTTAAAAGTTATATGTTCCTGGAAAAGACATTAAATTACTGGATCTCTTTCCTCGATGTATATAGATTAGATAATTTCTAATACTCCTACTAAAAAAGTTTATTAACATTATAGAGTAATTTTTCTGGAGAATTTAAAGCAAAGAGAAAATATCTGACTCATGGAAGATTTTTTAATGCAGGACTGTTTGTTTAAGGGTAGAAAAAGTAAATCAAAACTGGCTACCTAACCACAGCCATGATCCAGAATGTACCAGGGACTTTAAATCAGCCTTCCTGTATTCCCAAGCTTCCCTTACCACCACGGAGGAAAGCCCAAATGGCCCCAAAAGACCTCTTTTATCTATAGCCAATTATTTGCAACTGAATTCTTCTTTCTTTCCCTCAATAAAAAATGACTGAACTTCTCTTCTTCTCCTGATCATATAAATCCATATTTCAACCCAGTCAGAGGTAATATCTAACTTATATAAAAACGTTTTAATAATCCATTTATTATTCTTAATGAAAGATAACATAGCCTACCTACAAATATATCTTCTAAAAATCAGATGTAATATTCTAAATGTAATATAAGAAAGAGAAATAAAATTCTTATAAAATATTCAGAAATAATAGTTTCTATTTTTTATCTTTTTTATAATCCCAGTTTATAGTAAGGGAAGCTTCAGAAATGCACTATTGTCTGATTGAGAATATTTTAATAATATTATCTTTTATTTAAAAGTTTGTATTTAACATAGGTCTTAAAAAGTTAGAACTCAACTGTAAAACTTTGGCTCCAATTGGCTTTTTTTTTTTTTTTTTTTTTAAGATTTTATTTATTTATTTGACAGAGAGAGATCACAAGAAGGCAGAGAGGCAGGCAGAGAGAGAGGAAGGGAAGCAGGCTCCCTGCTGAGCAGAGAGCCTGACGTGGGACTCGATCCCAGGACCCTGAGATCATGACCTGAGCCGAAGGCAGCGGCTTAACCCACTGAGCCACCCAGGTGCCCTCCAATTGGCTTTTTCAATGGTAGATTTTAATTACTTTGCCAACTTCTCAAATAATTGACCTATTGAAATGGTCTACTTCTTCTTTGATTGTGTTCTTTGGGACTATTGAATAACTTTATCTATTTTTCAAATCATTCATGATAAAGTTTCATGTTTTATAATTTTTGTCTCCATCATATCTCTAATCATGTGTCTTTTCATTCTCAATCATGTCCTGTATATTTTTGCTTTATTTTCTTTTTCCCTTAAATCAAGTCAATGTATTTTGCATATTTAATTACTCATTTTAAAGAATGAGCTTTTGCATTATTAATTATTAGTAGTAGCAGCAGCATTTTTAAAGTGACTTTAGTTATACAGACTCCACAGCTATACTACCAGTTTTTCAAACCTGATTGTTCACCTATTGTGCGATTGTAGGCAAGATACTCAATCACTCTGCATCTGAGTCTTTCTGTTCTCTTCCCAGAAATTCTCACTTCAAAGCTTTCTTAAAAAAGCCATGTATCACAAATCATAGGAAGTGACTAACGTATAGCAGTGCAATTTGCAATGGTGGATTTTGTTTATTCTTTTTACACTTGTTTCAAATCCTGATAAATCTTGGAACTGTTCCATGAATGATTCATCTATAAAAATAATTGTACCCTCAGGTCTCTTTCATCTACAAAGTCAATAAAAATAAAATAAAAACGCTGGGAAATGTGATCTGATCCAAGAGATGCTTTTTATCTCCTGGAAAGCTGTGTGGATGTGCTCTTCCATGTTGTGTGTGCCTTAATAAAAAGGGTCCTCTATGACTTCGTACATTGCGCTGCAGCATCTGGTGAGGATAGTCTTGTGTAGTGCATGTCTAAAAGGACTTTGGCGAAAAAATGAGGTAAATTATACAGAATAGACCATCTTTTATTATTCCTATCATTGCAGAAATTTCTATTGGATATTTCTGGTTTTAATATTATCAAATGTAGTAAAAAGTTGGTCATAAGAGTTACATATGCTATATAATATTATATCACGTATATTATGTTATTTAAAATTGTATATATACAGCCTTAGGATTACTTTATTGTCTCATAAACAAACATGATGACATGATGATATAATTTAAAACTTTTTAAGAATCAGACCAGTCATTTAGCGTTGTCATAACCATTTTGTTATAAGGGTATACCTTATAATCTAAATAAATAAAAGGTCAGTGAATGAGAAATCAGGTAATGTTTTAAAAATCATTATGTTGTCTCTGTTGTATAACAGCTCCACAGATCCTATGGAGTGGATCTTGTCTGAAGTGTAGTGCTCATGTTTTTAGGTAACAGGTGCACACATGTGTTATGAAGGATAAAGAATGGGACTTGTATTCTATATAGAGGGAAATAGAATATTTGCATGAATGGAAGATATAAGACAGCCCAAAGACAAAACCAGGAATATTTATATAACATAAGGTTAATTTTGTGTTCTATTTTAAAAAATACTTAATAGAAGGACAAACAGTTTTGGAAAAGTACGAGGAAGATGATAAAGGTTCATCATTGCCATTAAAACTAACTTGACTTAGAAAATGTAATACCTTTAAGGAGAGTTGCACTCTGATTGGTCTTCTAGGTTAAATACTCTTCAAAATGTACTTCCAGATAAATAAATGAGTTCCTGATCTGGGATTTTGTATTGAAAGGCAATGATTTTGATGGTTTTGACAGAGTTGAGGGAGAGCCATTGTTTATGAAAATATTTGGTCAAGAGAATAGGGGAGGATATTAATCTCCCTGTTTGTTAAGGCAGTGTTTGAAGAAACTAGATAAGAATATAGAGTGATTAGAACATGGCGTGAAATGTCTCTTTAAGTGAAAATATTATTTGTCACAATCCACTGCCTATTCAGTAACTTTTAGTGGTAATGCTTAAAGGGTCTAAATGTGTTAAAGCTCTGGGATCTATGGAAAGGCATACATCTTCTGTCAAGATCAGAGACGCTCAGCATTGGTTTCATATTAGAATTACCCGTGGAGCTTTTAAAACTGCTGTTGCGAAGGGCTTACCCACACATATTAAATCAGAAGCTCTAGGGATGAAGCCCATAAAGTGGTAGTTTTACAAAGCTCCCCAGGTGATTCTAATGGGCAGCTAGATTTGAGAACTTCTGACTTAGATTAAAGGACTTAAAATTTTCTTTTTAGTTTTCAATTTTTTATGAGATATCACACCTCATTCACCAAAACAGAGGTTTTTAATTTTTAAAAAATAATTTTAATGTTGCATCTAGTTAGTGGTAAACGTACTTTAAAACAACATAATATTAATATTAATGTATGTTATTTAGAAAATATAAAATATAATCTAACATTTACAATCAATGAGAAGCATCTCCTTCTAGACCCAATTATCTAATTTTTCTTGGCAATTAATAACAGCTTAGGAGCTTCAGCAATCAGACATTTCAGAAAATCACTGTATTCTGGATTTCATGTCACTACTTTTAGAAAAAGCTTCACCTTGCCCCTAAGCAAGGAATCACAGCTTAAATTTGTCATTTAACTAACTGCTACTTAAGCCACTTGAATTGAGTTGTCCTTACCCAATTATAATTCAGGTAATGAGATTGTCGACTCCACAATCCTTTTTCTTCACGCTCCTCTTTTCCTTAGCATTCCATCTAATTTGGAAGGATATAAGAAATAACTGACTTTAGCTTCCTGTTACTTCAATTTGAACCACAAATCTGGGGTAAAAATAAAGTTAGAACTAGCCGCAGACCCAGTCTTCCATGGTTCTCAAATCATAGCTAGGTCTTAATTTCAGTTAGGTTTTTCTATGTCCCTATTTAACACTTGTTTCAAATGGCCATCTTTAACTGAAATTTACATAGTATAACATTCTATGGTTTATACATTGCTTTTTATTTGTATGTTCAGTTCATGATCTATGATAACCTTAAAAATTAGGTACTATCTTCCATTTCTAAGATACAGTGGAATTTAGAGAGATTAAATTTTTTGCTTAAATTCTCACAGTTAATAAATGGCAGTGTTGGGACTTGGATATGATATTCTTTTTTTTTTTTTAATATTTTATTTATTTATTTGACAGACAGAGATCACAAGTAGGCAGAGAGGCAGGCAGAGAAAGAGAGAGGAGGAAGCAGGCTCCCTGCCAAGCAGAGCGCCCGATGCGGACCTTGATCCCAGGACCCTGAGATCATGAACCGAACACAGAGGCCCAACCCACTGAGCCACCCAGGCACCTCTAGGTGATATTCTAAACCTAAGGCCACGTGATTTTTCTAGAATGTCATGCAATGACTTTTTTTTTTTTACATCCACAGATATATTCTACAACTTTCTGATTTTCATGATCAGAAAATAGAAGTCATTCACTGTATGTTTAACTACATAATGGAACCATTTTTCCCATAGTAAAGGAACCTACTTTTTCTTCCTTATGTCTCACTAAGTATTGTATTATATATTCTGTGTTTATAACACAGGGAAGTAACTACTACATGTGGAATACCCAAATATGTAAGGAACAATACAGAGAACAAATTAGGATTTAAATTTGGAATCTAAGTACCCATGAAATTCGCTTTGTAGATTAACAGAATTAAAGCAGGTTGAAAATTTCTAAGTTTAAAGCCTACTTTCTAGATCCATTATTACTAACTTCAAAAGAATATCAACGTTGGGAGGATTTTCTATTTCATGGAGGGAGTTTTCTTTGCAGCTTTAGATGGGGATGATTTCTTCAGATAATTCTCATCTTAGAATGACAAAAGTGTGTGTGACAATGCTTTCTGATTTATGTTTGGAAGATTTTGAGATTGGTGAATAGGTGTTAAATTTATTCATATAAATTCTAACAATCTCAATTATTTTTTGTATGACGTTCTTTCATTATTCCTGAGTTTGAAATCTTCTATATTCTCTACTCAGCTTTAGACTTTTATTTCTAATTATACACTGACACTGGGTATTTCGCAAGCGTCACAAAATCAACATGTCTCAAACTAAAGTACTCTTCTGTCGCTCACTTACTTACCCTTCACTGAAAACAAATACCACTCCTGTATTTGAATTCCTTATCTTGGTGAGTTACATTACCATTCACAGGGAATAACCCAACTATGAACTTATCATCCTAATTCCTTCAACATTTTTACTTTTGAAAGTTATAATTTTCACTTGTTAAGTCCTAATATACTTACCATTTAAATCTCTCTTGAGAAATATCTTCTTGTTAGTATAACTCCTGCCATTGTCTGTGCTCAGGTGTTCACTGGGTTCAACTGGATGGACAATTGCATCACCTACCAGATTGTCATTCTTCCTCTAGGTCCTCCTCACCTAATTACAAACTGTACAACTACTGAAACTCTTTTGAGTCCCTTCCTTTGTTATGTTCATAAAAATGTTTGCTATTCTTTTAGGGTTAAGTTCAACATGAAAGTCCCTAACTATCCATCTAATCAAGCTGCTCTCCCATCATACAAATTCCATGAACGAGCTGTGAAAGTTTCCCCCTCATTCCTTTCCCTAATGGCTTGATGCAACTTGTGATGAATGTCACTTCCTCAGTGAGGCTGTCCCTGACCACCTAAACTAGAGTAGTCTCCTGGTCACTTTCTATCACGTCCTCTTATTTTAATTATAGGCACAACACTCATAACTAATTTTCCTTTGTTTGTTCAGTATCTGCCCTTATTGGAATGAAAACTAGACTTTGTATGGCTTGTTTACTACTCTGTTTCTAGAGTATAAATCTCTGGTTGAAACATAAATGCCAGTTAAGTATTTGTTGTGTGAATTTCATTTTTCTGCTGGGGATAGTCTTTCTTCTTTTCCTTGTGGGGACATCTTGCTAATCCTTTAAGACATATTCCAAATGTTACCTTTTTCTTGATAACCTTGCCAGGCACTGTTAATTGGCCTTTTTCTTCTGCTCTCTTAGCCCTTGGCACATTCCTCTATTATAAGTCTTATCAATTTCTATTATTTTGTGTGTCTGTCTTCCCCAGTAAACTCTGAACTTTTCAAGAATCCAAGCTATGAGTTGTCCATTGACAGTGACTGTTGGTGTCTATTTCTGTGAGTTTTCATGAGAGATGCAGTATGTTGAGGAAATATTTTTTTTATATAGCTCAGTGAGAAAGTATGGATCTTTTCATAATGATAATTGTAATAATACCTTTCTTAATTTTGTTAATCATTATGAGATCATTATGTAGGGAATACAAAGGACAGTCATTGAGTATAAAAATAAAGTTTCCTACTTTTTTAGAGAAGAGGTTAAAAAGAACACGGATAAGTACAAAATGATACTCATCTAAGTTAATAAAAAGACTTTTTATTTGTTTATTTCTTTTAAGATTTTATTTATTTATTTCACAGAGAGAGAGCACAAAGTGAGTGGAGCGACAGGCAGAGGGAGGAGAAGTAGGCTCCCCACTGAGCAGGGAGCCCAGTGTGGGACTTGATCCCAGGATTCTGGGATCATGACCTGAGCCAAAGGCAGACACTTAACTGACTAAACCACCCAGGTACCCCATAAAGAGACTTTTAAAAAATAAGTTAATAAAGTATTGCTGACTTATGCTTCAAGACAAATAGTTTTCATGTGCACTGTTTTTAGAATGTATAAGTACTCATAAATAAATGTATTTAAATCATATAAGTTTTAGAATTTTACAGGACTTATTAAGTGTTTGTAGGCCTAGGTTCCCTTAAACAAACAAACAAATAAATCTGAAGCAAGCCTTAGTGCTAATATTTTATTGGATGGTGCAAAACCAGAGCAGGTGAAGTGGAGAAAAAGACAAATGAAGCAGGGAATGATGAGAAATAAATACAATACATACAATACAATATGATACAATACAATACAATACATTATATTACATACTCGCTATTGTTTTATGATGAGCTGTAGAGAAAGAACAACTAGCTGCTTGGCATGTAAATCTATTAGGCTACCTGGGGAATCTCCAGTAAGTTGGTTTTGAAAACATTGCCTCAGAATAGTCTATCAGCACAAGAAAGGAGATGGGATAAATCATACAGAGAGGGGAGCTAGCATGTATCTGCTGGTGTGTTCTATCTCTCATCTCCCTTTGGTCTAATTTCCCATTTGGGGAGAGTTAACTCCCCCACTTCTTCAGTTGATATCAACCTTGATCCTTTGGCCACTTCTGGGGAGGCCAGACTCCATGCCTTAAAATATGGTGCTTCATTCTGCTTTTAAGTAGTAGGAAGAGAGATCGTATCCCAGGCAAAGTGTGGGCTGAAACCTGGTTAATGGTTCAGATGAAGTTAATAGGGCCCCAAAGGTGACTGAAATGTAACAAGTACCAGGATGAAGGGAGTAGGAGAGAGCAAAAGAATCTGAGAAGATACATAGGGCCTATAATCTACCCCTTGACTTATCTGGATCCTTTCATGTTGCCCCATTGTGTGTCTTCAGCAATATAATATGAAGCTAAGCAGCCCCAGAATCTCCTTGAGCTAGTGGACAGTCATGATCTCATAGACTACAGACAGAAACATAAATAAAACAAGTTACAATTCTTGTTGATGACCCCAGTCTTTGGACTAGGACTACTCCATCTTACTTCCGGGACACCCAATTTTATATTTCCCTTATCATAGTCCAGCACATTACTGCCCTAGATTACTTCCTGGTGAGTTACCCAGAATTTCATCACTGATAGTATGAACAGATTCTGTTTGTTTGTTTGTTTGTTTGTTTAGGGTATGGTTGTGATTGATGGTTATCACTGGACAAAGAAAGACACAGGGAAGTCCCTGGGTCTTAATCTCTGAATCTTACTACTGCTTGTTTTCTTAAGAACTTCTTTTTGACATTGGGCCTTTGACTGGTCCCTGACTTTTTCCTCCAATTCTATTTCATGTTTCAGTGTCACCCTACCTTTTTCCTAGCCTACCTTTTTCAGCACTGCTAAAAGATCAACTCTTTCTTAACTCAGGGACCTTGGACGTCTTAACTTTTGGGGACACTCGGTGTTCTTGTTTAAAGACTATAGAAAGAAATGTAGGAGATAGATTTTCATGAAGATGGTTTTGTGTTGATCATGTGGTGAAGAAGAGTAGGCACTTCCTCTGTTGTCACTTGGCTTTCAGTGTAGTATGTCACCAAGACTGAAAAAGTAGGAGGGAGATTGTGAAAGATTGTGGAAAGAGGTTATAGAATGATACTATTGGAGAGTAGGAAGGCAGGTGTAGTTCACAAGTATATTGGGTTTGCTGAGGGCATGTTGAATATCTATTTGGAATTTCTGACCAAAAATTTCAAGCAAAACCAATCAACTTTACCAGATTGTTTGTGCTAAATTGTTCAGGTCCATGGGTGCAGGCACAAGTAAATGGTTGAGTTTGTCCAGGGAAAGCAAAATCAAAGAGAAAAATGCTAAGAGAGGTAAGGCTTTATATAAAGTGGTGAATTTAAGTGATGAGTTGTGGCATTTAAACTGGACAAAGAGGAGTGAAGCCAAGAGCTGATGTCAGTGAGAAATGAAGCAGAGTCATGTCTTGGGGATTTTGAAAAGGTGAAGATTTATACTAGTGAGTTAAAAATACTACAGATACTTACCAGAGAGAGAGAAAGAGAGAGTAGCTGTTTGTCAAGGTTTTAGTGGAGGTCTCAATTTCAGGTGATGACAAAATTGATTGTTCACAAAGGCAATGTATACCTGTGGTGACATGAAAGAGAATCTCAGTGGAGATGATGTCAAGCAACTGAGAGACTTAGATATTAAATGGTTAATCTATGTACATATTGAAGTCATTGACAATAATGGCAAGAATTGGCTAGAGAACTGGGGAGAAACAAGGAGAAAAAACTAGCAATGATAGTGATGAGGAGTCTATGTGAAGGAAGAGGAAAACAGTGACATAGTTGGATGGCCTGAGGGTCAAACAATTGAATTTTCTTTATTCTGGAAATTTACTGTAAAGTCACACCCTATCTTTTGGTCCTGAGTTACCTGGAATCTAAGAGAAAATTCAAGGTACTTTAGAAAACTGCAGGTGAAATGTTTCCTCAGGGAAAAGTTCTTTTGTTGTGATATTCTACCTTATAAAAAATACCTGACATTTCTAAAGTGATTTTGAAAGAGTGAAGTCATTACTTTCTATCTGTTATTAAATCTTTTAACTTAATTTCTTCATTTTATTAATATAATTTTCCCAAATGTCATTTTAATGGAAAATTAATGTCAGTTTCTGCCAGTTTTACTAACAAATTGTCTATAAATCAAATTTTAGTGTCACAAATAAAACACTGAAAATATATAGAATACTTTATTGGTTTAATTGTTATGCTACAAACATAAATGCTTTTTCTACCTCTGTGACATTTTACAAATCAAAGGAATACTCCATTGAAGTCAAAGGACTTAGATAAAATCTTGCTTATATTGATTACTCTTTAACCTTGGGCGGGTAACTGCCATGCCAGGATTTCCACTCCTGCAAAATAGAATACTTGTTCTATCTAAACTTATGGGCTTGTGATGTTGGGTTGGGAATATAGCGATCCGGGTGAAGTCTCCTTTCAGTAAGTTGACCATGAAATGTGTTATTATGTAAATGAGTTACTCTGTTTTTTCATGGTATCCAAAACACAAACAAAAACATGGCATGTATGCTTCAGTGGACTCACATGCTATAGTTGAGGAACACATAGGAGGATAATGTCCGGGAATTCTTCATTCTTATGTGAAAAGGCCAATGGCTACATCATTAGCTTTGTAATGAAGCCATGTTCTGCCCTTAGTAGAATTTTTCTATGGGATTTTAACATCTCCTGTTCAGGAGACACAACTTCCTCAGGGAATGATGCTGACATCACAATGGGGTTTATGTGTTTTGGATTTTGATGTGTTTTGGATTATTGCCGTGTTTGGATCTTATCTTGTCATTTCACATGTTTCTATTGTGCTAGCTGTGCATAGGAAAATGACCATGTGTCCTAATAGGATAGCCATATGTGGCTATTACTTTAAAGCCATGAAACAAAATGTTGAATATCAAGGCACAGCTATTACTTACTGCTTTGGCACTAACCTGGCCTTTACGTCCTGTGACTGCTTTGTCAACCACTGAAGGGCGGCATGCTAGCTTTCTCTAATTTGTTCTTTCTTCTCTTAATGTTATGAGAGTTAGCAAAGATACCTATGGCTTCCCTGGCAACTGCCAATGTCATTCCAATAGACAATTGTTTTTTAGCACTAAAAATCTGACCAAAATGAAGTAAAATGTTAGTGAAATGGCCCATGAGCATGTTCATTTGGGGGATTATAACTACACAGGTAATTTATATCTTCAGCTATTCTCCCCTTTTACTCCTTTCTTTCTTGAATCATCCAGATCAATAGGGGCTTACATTCATCCTAAATGATACCTTTTGTATCTGACCCATTAAACACCCTGATTGAAATACACCCATTGTCAATAGCAGTTCCAGCTCTAGGCAGTTGCTCCAGACTTTTGGTTTACTCTTCTGCTGCAAACTTCTTGATCTGTAGAAAAAAAAAAAAAAAAAAACAAAAAACAAAAAACAAACAAACAAAAAAAGCTATTTCTGTTCCTTATAATTTAGAAACTTCGTGGTCTAGACTCTCTCTTTTAATCTTTTGGTCTTCTTAGATTTGCTTTCCTTCTCTTTCCATTCTGCCCTCAACCCTGGTGTGTCCTGGGGTTCTCAGATCTCCTCACTTCAATCCTGGTTTTATGGAAACTGCCTGTTGCCTGCAAGTGAGTAGAAGCAGAATTTGGGTGTTTGCCCAGAATTTTAAATTAACCTGGTTTTCCTGCCATCCTCCTTAGGCAGTGGATGAATTTTATATTCATGCTTAGGCTTTATCATGATTTAACGAGGGGACATAAAAGTTGCTAACTCTGCATTTGTTTGTTAAGAAAATGTATTGAATTAATTTTTTATTGAGGTATAATTGACATGTAACATTATATTAGTTTCAGGTGTACCACACGGTTATTCGGTATTTGTATACACTGAGAAATGATCACCACAATTAGTCCAGTTACCATCTGTTACCATAGTTACAGAATTCTCTCTCTCTTTTTTTTTTTTTTTCTTTTTGTGGTGATGAGAACTTTTAAGATATGCTCCCTTAGCAACTTTCAAATATATAATACAATGTTATTGACTATAGTGACCATGCTGTACATTAGGTCTCCATGACTTATTGAACTAGATGTTTGTACCTAATGACCCACTTCACCCATTTGCCCACTTCCCACTCCTCTTTCTTTCTGACAACCACTAATCTGTTCTCCATATCTATGAACTTGGTTTCTTTTTTCTTTTATTTTTTTAAATTCTGTATATAGTGAGATCATATAGTATTTCTTTCTCTCTCTGATGTATTTCATTTAGCATAATGCCCTCAATTCTATATTTGGTGTTGCAAATTTCTATAGATGGATAATATTCCATCATATATGTATACAATACCTACTTTATCCATTCATCCATTGACGGATACTTAGGTTGTTTCCATATCTTGGCTATTGTAAATAATACTGTAATGAACATGGGTGGGGAGAGTGCATATATCTTTTCAAATTAGTGCCAAAAGTGGAATTGCTGGGTCATATAGTAGTTCTATTTTTTTTTAAGATTTTATTTATTTATTTGAGAGAGAGAAAGACAATGAGAGAGAGCACGAGCGAAGAGAAGGTCAGAGAGAGAAGCAGACTCTCCGTGGAGCTGGGAGCCCGATGCGGGACTCGATCCCAGGACTCCAGGATCATGACCTGAGCCGAAGGCAGTCGTCCAACCAACTGAGCCACCCAGGCATCCCAGTTCTATTTTTTTTTAGGAAAAATACTCCATACTGTTTTCTAAAGTGACTGCACTTATTTACATTCCCAGCAGGGCATAAGGTCTCCATTTTCGCCACATTCTCATCAACACCTGTTATTCTTGTTTTGTTTTTTTTTTTTTTTATAACAGCCATTCCAGCAGGTGTGAGGTGATATTGTGGTTTTGATTTGTTTCCCTGATGATGAGTGATATTGAGCATCTTTTCATGTGACTGTTGGCCATCTGTATGTTTTCTTTAGAAAAAAGTGTCTATTCAGATTCTCTGCCCATTTTTCACTTGGGTTGTTTATTGCTTTGCTGCTGAGCTATATGAGTTCTTTATGTATTTTCAGCAGTAGCCAGTTATCAGATATTCACAGATATTTTCTCCCATTCAGTAGGCTGCCTTTCCATTTTATTCATGATTTGCTTTGCAGAAGCTTTTTAGTTTGGTATAATTCCACTTGTTTATTTTTGCTTTTATTGGCTCTGCTTTTGAAGTTAGATGCAGAAATCATTGTCAAGACCAATGTCAAGAAGCTTAATGTCTATGTTTTCTTCTAGAACTTTATGATTTCAGGTCTTACCTTCAAGTCTTTAATCCACTTTAATTATTTTTTATGGTGTAAGATAGTAGTCTAGATTTATTCTTTGCATGTGGCTGATTTTTAGTTTTCTCAACACCGCTTATTAAAGAAACTGCTTCTTGCCTCCTTTATCATAAATCAATTGACTGCAGATATGTGGGTTTATTTCTGGAACCCCTATTTTGTTCTATTGATTTATGTGTCTTTTTTAAAATTTCAATATCATACTGTTTTGGTTACTATAGTTTTGTAATACAGTTTGAAATCAGGGCTTGTGACGCCTGCAGCTTTGTTCTTCTTTCTAAGATTGCTGTGGCTATTCAGGGTCTTCTGTGGTTCCATACAAATTTAGGATTGTTTGTTTTACTTCTGTGAAAAACACTACTGGAATTTTGATAGGGATTGCACTAAATCTGTAGATTGCTTTGAGCAGTATGGATATTTTAATGATATTTGTTTTTCCAATCCATAAACACAAAGTAGCTTTCCTTTTATTAGCATCATCTTCAATTTCTTTCATCAATGTCTATAGTTTTCTGTGTACAGGTCTTTCACCTCCTTAATTTGATTTATTTCTTAGTATTTTATTCTTCTTGATGCAATCGAACCTGAGATTTTCTTAATTTCTCTTTCTGATAGTTTGTTAGTATATAGAAAGCAACATATTTTTGTATATTAATTTTGTACCTTGTAACTTTACTGAATTTATTTATTGGTGCTAAGAGGTTTTTTTGGTGGAATCTTTACAGTTTCTTATATAAAATATAAAATCATATCTGCATGATGGTCTACAAATAGTGACAGTTTTACTTCTTCCTTTCCAATTTGGATGACTTTTATATATTTTTTCTTACGAAACTGATCTGGCTAGGACTTCCAATGCTGTGTTAAATAAAAGTGGTGAGAGTGGGCATTCTTGTCTTATTCATGCTCTTAGAGGGAAAGTTTTGATCTTTCAGTTGAGTATGATGTTAGTTTGACATATATGGCCTTTATTATGTTGTTATGTTACCTCTACGCATACTGTATTGAGAATTTTTATCATAAATAGAACTTGAATTCTGTTAAATGCTTTTTATGCATCTATTGAGATGATCATATGATTTTTATCCTTTATTTTGTTAATGTGGTTTATCACACTGATTGATTTGCAGATGTGGAAACTTCTTTGCATCCCTGGAATAAATCCCATTTAATCATGTTGTATGATCCTTTTAATGTATTGTGGAATGTGGTTTGCTGTTATTTTGTTGACTTACACATTTTTGCATTGATCTTCATCAGTGATATGGGCCTGTAATTTTCTTTTCTTGTGGTGTCCTTGTCTGGTTTCGGTATCAAGATCATGTTGGCCTTGTAAAATAAGTTTGGAAGTGTTCTTCCTCTTCAATATTTGGGGATATTTTGACAAGGATTGGTATTAGTTCTCTGGCAAGGGAATTTAATTAAAAGTAGAGTGTTATTTTAGGGTGTTCTTGTGTTTTCTTTTTACTTTGTGTTGTGGTAAGGAGGAAAGTATAGTTTCATTATCCAAAATGTTTTAATTCCAGCTTTCTGTTTTCTTCTGATTTTAACTTTGTGCAAATATTGCTTTTGGTTTATTTATTTTGTTTTGTATTTTAAAAAAAAAGAAAGAAAGAAAGTTTCCTAAGAAGCCATAAGAGGGGATTCTGTGCTGGCAAGAGATTAGGTTCTGACTGAGTTACTGAGTTCTTTAAGAAATTCTCTTCACTTGGTTCATTGGATTTCAGTGTTTTTTTTTTTAATAAATGGTGGTTTTATTTGTTTGTCTGTTGTTTTTTGTATTGTTTGTTTTAAGGAAAGCATTGGTTTGTCTGATTTGGTAAACTTCTTTTGTTTCTTTAGAAAACTTAATTTTAACCACTTGTTATCCTCCTTTTTGTTCACCAAACCTCCAAGATATCCTCCCTTTTCAATCACCTCTTTGTCCCTCAGAAGTTGCGCCTCACCCAAAACGTTAACCTCTGGTCTCATAACCTTTGAGCCCCTTCCTTTTCATTTCCCTGTAGTTAATGTTCTGTCTACCAGGTTCTCATGCTTCTGTTTTTCTCTTATGTTGAGACTCTCTCTTTCAAGAATTATTTTTATCTCCAGGGATTCCACTATCTTCATCTATTTTCTGCACAATTAACCTGATTCTCTTCTCTGACTTGGGTCCAAATTTGACTCTGCTTATCTTAGTTGTTTATTTCCTTAAATCCATAGAATTCAAAAATTATAACGTTTTTTGTCAATCAGTTATTCGGTAGAGTGGTTTATAGGTGGTTTCATTTGTTCTCTTTAATGATCTGTATCATTTTGGAAGACATATGGAGAAATTGGATTTAGGTGACTCCTATTATAAGAACTCTTCTTCATGTTATTTAAACATTCATGTCTGATACTTTCTAGGTACTCTAAGTTTTTAGTTTTCAGTAAAATTTTATCTTCTTGAATATCTATTTCTGATTTTATCAGAAAAATAGTATATATAAATGGAAACTCTGGAAGATAATGGTTCTCCAGAGAGTTACTTTTGCCTTTCATTAATAATTAGGATAAGGATAATGGTAGTTCTTGACCACCTTAATATGATATTGAAAGGACTAGAAATGGACTTCAGACCCTGTGAGAAACCATTTTATGGTCTTCTTATTCATATAGTACAGTGCTTTGGGGTCCCCACCAAAAGTCTTGGGTTTACCAGAGTTTGTGTTCCTTGTTTATACCTGAATTTTCTTTCTTTCTTATTTTTCCCCCTCCCTGCTACATGGATCTGCAACAAACAAACAAACAAACAAAATCAACAACAACAACAACAACAAAACTATATTCAGTTTCTTAGCTTTCAGTTCATTACTTTTGCATTCTGCAAGTACTTTGAGTGGAAAATGCCTCCAAAACCCATTCTTAGCCCTACTTACCTCTTCAGATTTCTCTTTGTCTTTGGTTATGTACCTGCAAATCATTTTTTCTTGAAAAGTATGCAACGAACTTAAATAGATTTTTAAGTGCATTTTTCTATTCTATTATTTTTTTTTTAAGATTTTATCTATTTCTTTGACAGAGAGAGACTCAGCAACTGAGGGAAAACAAGCAGGGAGAGTGGGAGAAGCAGGCTTCCCACCAAGCAGGGAGCCCGAGGTAGGGCTCAATTCCAGGACCCTGGGATCATGACCTGAGCCCAAGGCAGATGCTTAACAACTGAGCCACCGAGGCGCCCCTAGATTATTTCCATTATATGTATGTATGTATGGGAGGTTTGGTCTGAAAACCATGGTCTACCTTTATCAGAACATCTTAAATGCTTTATCTCATTTTTATTTGTTGTCCAAGGTTATTGATTAGTCTTTCAGCTTTATTTTGATTTGTTTAATATCACAAATTAGATACTATTATTACTGATTTATACGACCAGTGCTTATATAGATTACCTGATATATTTTCCGTTTTCTTTACTTGGCTTTCCTACTTCAACAGAGTTATTTCTAGGATCATTTTTCATCTCCCAGAATACTAAACTCTCTATTTTCTTTTACTGAGTTTCTTCTGTTTCTAAGCACTTTAAGTTTCTTTTCATTTTCTGAACATGTCTTTATTTTACTCTCATTCTCGAATGATAATTTTCATTGGTTCTCTGCATTTTTACTGCTGTGTGGATTTCTTTTATTTTCTTCATTTTCTATGGTTTTTATTTGTCCCATTTGGAATTGATCATGACTCCTGAATGAATGGACTCAAGTCCTTCATGCATTTGAGGAAATTCTCAAAAACTGCCTATTCAAATATGATTTTCCTACATTTTCTCTAGTCTCTCATTATGGAAATCTAATTAGATATATGTTAAGCCATCTTACTCTATTCTGTTTCTCATCTCTCTTTCATATTTTTCTTTTCTTTGTTTCTAAATTCTGGTTAATTTATTCTGGATTATCTCCCAGTTCTGGAACTCTTATCTTCAGCTGTGCCTAATCAAGTTGGCAGAATATTTTACTGGAGAGTGGCCTTTGTAGACAGACTGCTGAGGTTTTAAAGTTAGTTGTGCTAGTATTTATATAATTTAAGCAAATGTCTTACTCTCACTCTCTTGTCCTTATTTTCTTTATCTGTGAAATGATAATAATCATTATACATGCTTCATGGGTTGTTATAAGGATTAAATTAGTCAATCACTATAAAGTGATCAGAAGAGTGTCTGGTACATAGTAAATCCTCAGTAAGTATTAGCTTAATTAATCTACTACTTAATCTATCCATTTACTTTTAAATTTCAAAGATTATATTTTTATTTCTAAAATTTCTATGGCCTTTTTTTCAAATTCTCTATCCTTTATTATGTTTCTTTTTTGTCATGAATTTGTTTTCCACTTTTATTTCTTCAGTCACATTTATTTTACACTGGTCTATAAATTCTAATTGTTCAGAACCTCATGAGCACTGCTAACTATGAATAATGCTAAAAAATTCTGTCATGAAAAGTGTGGGTATGTGTTATCATCGAGTTAATAAAATTATTGGTTTGGGCCACTGTGATTAGCTCACTGGTTTTTGGGCTTCTGGGATCCAATCACCAATATTTTCAAGCTTGCATTATGGAAACATTTTTGAGGAATTTGACTGTATTGAAGTTTTTGTGGTTCTAATTTTGAGGTTTTTTTTTCCTATATATTTTTGTTTATAAATTTATTTCCTTGTGCATTTTCTTTTTCTTTCTTGAAAAGTTATTTTCTTTGAGATCTTTTTTTTCTCTGTAGGTCCAGGCATATGGGTGTATTCCCTGAGAGAGATTTTACATTTACTCATATCAAGTATCTAAAGGTGCTTACCTTATGATTATTCTAAATAAAGTCTTATCTGAGTATTTAAAAAAAATTCTTTTTTTAAGATTTTATTTATTTGACAGAGAGAAACACAGTGAGAGAGGGAACACAAGCAGACAGAATGGGAGAAGGAGAAGCAGGCCTCCCACCAAGCAGGTAGCCCAATGCGGGGCTTAAACCCAGGACCCTGGGATCATGACCTGAGCCAAAGTCAGCTGCTTAACAACTGAGCCACCCGGGCGCCCTGCTGTCTGAGTATTTTAAAGATCCCTAAATCAGATGAAGATTAGCTCATAACTATGAATTTTTGGAGATATATTTTATTTATCCGTGGTAGGCTGACAATAACCCCCAAAAGATATTCACATTTTAATCCCAGAATTTGTGAGTGTTACTGCACTAGAGTAAAGGGTCTTTGTAGATGTAATTAAGTTAAGGCCTTTGGGATGGGGAGAACATCACGGATTATGTGAGCTGGTGTTGAATGCAAGTGCATGGATCCTTATAAGACAGAGGGAGAGGGGGACTTATAGACAGTAGAGGAGAAGGCACTGTGACCACAGAGGCAGAGGTTGGAGTAATGTTGAGTTATAGTTACAAGTTGAGGAATGAATACCGGGTGCCACAGGAAGCCGAAGGAGGCACAGAACAGATTTTCCCCTAGAGCCTCTAGAAATAGCACAGTCCTGTTGACACCTTGATTTTGGCTTCCAGAAATAAGTGACAACTTATTTCAGATTTAAGGCCTCCAGAACTGTGAAAGAATAAATTTTGGGGGTTTTTAGATACCTAGTTTGTGGTAATTTTTATAGGCACCAAAGAACACTCAGATACCCTTCATTCAAAACCAAAGCTCAAGCAGTTTGTCTGCCATTTTTTTTTTTTTTTTTTTGTGGAATAGTAACAAATAATCAACATTTGTTGATTTAATTCATGTTGATCACTCCCACTGTAAAGCATAGTCCATGGAATTAGGAGATGGTCACATAGTTCCTAAACCTTCATTTACAGTTTCCCTACTTACTTTATTCCAGTAACTTGGCTGACTTACTGTCACAGTTAGTCCTCACATGCCCAGAGGAATCACAGATTTTCCAAAAGTAGGTCTCCAGAATGTCATATATCATTAGGGATCATCCTAATGTTGATCTTTAAACATCACAATACCCTACTGCAATACATTGCTAGGTTTTGAAAGCTAGCTGAAAAGTTGTGTTATTCATATTCTTAGACTTTGTTTTTATTCAACGCAAGTTTAGCTCCAAGCAACATCCAATTATTTGACAAGAGAAAAGTTTTACCATCTATGCCAGTAGTGGGCTCTGCTGCTTTTGATTTGAAAAGGATCTTCTCAGAACCATTGAAAAAGAGATGTTTATACATCAGTCTTCTAAAGGCTTTTTATCTCTTTAAAGGTATTCATCGTCTAAATAACCACCACATTCTTATAGAAATAAATGAAATCTGCATTTAAAATAATTGACACCTAAGGGAAAACTTATTAAATGTCATAATCTTTATCCACCATGTAAAAGTTTTTTTAGATCAAACATTAAAAGTGAAGAAATTCTTTCTCCAACCTTTTAAAAAATTAACTGTTTAAATATGAGTAAGGATATCTATTTTTTATTAAATAAGAAAGTACCCTAAAAAACAAAGATAAGTAGAGCTTTTCTGTCAAAGTTAGCCACATTCAAAGTATATTCCCCCCCAACTTAATTCAAAACAGGAAAAAAAAAATAACCAGATGGTGCATACAAAGCAGTGACATATGATGACAAATTTAACTAACAAGCATTTGCATCTTTTAACATAACACGATTTTTCACTTAGGTGTAGATAGATGGTAAATTCTTTGAAAATCAGTAATTCCCACTTTGAGTTTAGGGATTTCTATGAAAGTTTATTTTATAGGGAATTTCTCACTACTTAATAAAAAATATTTTCTCACAATTGCATTTACTTTCATCAGTTGAAGTTCAAATCTTATTATAGTTTAAGTTTGAGAAGGAAACTGATCTTGAATATAAGGAATTTCACTCCTGGGATCTCATTTCAGTTACTAAAAGCCATATGGCTAAAGAATTACAATGTTCCATAGTTTAGAAGTACGATAGATTGTGCTTTGGAGTGACACCTATGGGAAGCTTAGGGTTTTTTTTTTTTTTTTTTTTTGAGGAGTTGGAATTAAAAGAGCAAATATATAACAATGAAACTGAGAGAAGAGGCTTATGAAAAACATGAGGGAAATCACTTCTGGGGCTTTTGAAAGGACTAGCAGTACACATTTACATTTAACATTGTGGTTTTTGAGTATGGGCAGATTTTGCTTCACTCTGAACTGAAATAACTTTGTGTCTCTCTTGTTGGCCTTAAATAAAATTGTTTCCTTTTCCTTAAATAAAATCAATGTTTTCTATCATTGTGAATGGTCAGTGCAAAGATGGGTAAGATATTATTTCATGGGCTTGGCATTCTTCCAAACTGTGACCATGAATTTCATATTTTATATGTATAAATGCTTTGCATGACAGATCACATTGATTCCATGTGTATTCCTTTACTAAGGTAAGCATGGCATCAGTATATGTCAATTCAAACCACTGGCATGTGCATTTCCCCCCCCCAGAAACCTGATTCCTGAGAGTCTGTGTTTTAATGATTGCAGTTTCTGAGTGACACCAAACAAAAGTGCAATTGAATTGACAACGAGCGTTATTTCAGCTAATGGTACTTAAAATGGAAGAATATAATTTGTGTTGTTTAGGCTAACCTTCTTTGGTTGTAGGCAATTTTTCAAGTAAAAGAAAATGTTTTCTTAGTTTCCAAGAGTGAGACCACAGGTTTTTCATATTTACAGTGATCACAGGAAAGAGAAAAGTTGGGGGAAATGTTTTGTGTCTGTGTGAGGGGGAGATTTTTTTTGAGAGAAAATAACTCCGTGTTCCTCTTCAAGCATACGGAGCATCATTATGAGTAACTGACTGGCTGCTTTTTATCTTGAAAGAATGACGTGGAGTAGAGAAGAGGAAACTTATGTAAGACATATAAATAAACTTCTGAAAGTCAGGTTGGAGAAGTCATAGACTAGATTTTCAAAAGCTGATTTGAAGAAGTTGGAGGACAGCATGAGGGAGACCTGACTTTCTGACATCCATATGTGTTTTGTTGTCTTAGGACTTCTTTGCTATTGTCTGTAAAATGAAATGGTACGGTTTTATTGCAAACGGCTGCCCGCCTTTGTCTGAAAACTTAAGTATCTTTGGAAATTAGACATTTAAAATAAAGATTATTTGCTGTAACATAAACCATATTTTGATCATTGGAATTTATAGCAGTTGTTTCAGGATATCATGGGATTTTTCTTTGTTTCCATATTTTTCCCTTAAATTATACACATTTCCTGACCCTTTGCCAAGCCCGTGGTAGTGAAACATTATTTAGGAGATCAAACACAGATCATATGAAAGAAACATCTGTTGTAGCTATTGTTTTCCAGAAGTTCAGATTGCCCAAGAGGTCCACGAGGCAATATTTTCCAATCATTTTTATACAACTGGGGGATCTTGGTGGCAGCAAAGGATAAAAGGCTGTTAATTTAATGTTTGAGATATGTGTGTGTCCTGAAGATATTTGTACTGAAAATGTTTGGGGAGAAAAAGAAAATTCCATGGTGACTGTTTTAGTTTCTTCTGCTCTGTAACCTACTAGGGCAAAAACACATGGAGAGCGAATAAGGAGAAACCAAAGAGCAGAAGGGATGGGAAGCAGCTGTTGCTCTAATTGTTTCTTGATTTTCTAGTCCCATCCCCACCTATCACTTTAATCCCCAACATTTTCCAAACCCAATCCTCAAAGCAGAGCTCCTTTTCAGGGAAGGAAAATCTTCTTTCCAGGCTAACATTCTTCTAGACTCCCATTTCTTCTCACTGCCTCCAGTCAGCTGTGGAGCCTGCAATTCTCTTTTAAAACAGATCAAAAAGGGAAAGGTAATTTATATTTTAATGACAAGGCTTGGTTATGTGTTGGACACAGAGGGTTGATAGCCCTGGGAGGTAATTATTCAGGTCGAAGGTGCTTCATCCGTTCAGATCACAGCTTCCGCCAGGGTGATGTTCTCAGTGAAACTGGTGATGGCAAAACTGTCTGAGAAATCATGCAAGGAAATTTCATTAAAGGAACATTTCCCTTGTTCTTCAATTACTAAATTTAAAATTAATTACAAATTTTATTACTTTTATTAAAACAACCCAACTGAAACCCTTAATATGATGTATAAAATTTACTACGCAGGATGCCACAAAGGTTGGTGGAAAAAGCCCTGGATGGGAGCTGTTCAGTGAACCACAGCATGACAGCTCACTCGTTCTGTGACCAGGGACCTGACCTTTAAATTCCATTCCAGTTTGTGTCACATGGGATCCTACAGGATATAGGAAAAAACAGATATTTCCTCCCCTCCCCCGCCACAATTGACATGGTCTTTTGCATAGAATCTATCCTATGAGAAACATGGGAGAATCAAAGGTAAGTAGAAACATTAATCTCTTGCCTCTACTTTAGAAGGTGCTTACTTCAATCTCATTTTAAGCTTAAAGGAGAATTGAGCTAATTAATTCTCTCACACAGAATCATCATCATCATCATACTACCCAGGACACTTTCAAAATACTGTACTATCCTAAGGGATAGAAAAATATTATACATTCCAAAAGATCAGGAATGGAGTCTGATAACTAGTGTCATATGGAACAACAGTATGGTGCTAATATTATAAGAGGCATTTAATATGTACCTTTAAAAAACTTTTGAAATAATTTTAGGCTTACATCAGAGTAGCAAAATTAACTCAGAAATTTCCCATGTATACTTCACCCAGCTCCCCAACAACCTGCATAACCTTAGTATCATTCTCATCATTGAAAAATTAAGTTTGGTACAATACTCTTAACTAAACAGCAATTTTATTTGGATTTCACTAGTTTACCACTAATATACCTCTTCCATTCCGGGGTTCCAATCCAGGATGCTACAACACATTTAGTTTCATGTCGTCTTTGTCTTTTCCAATCTGTGAAAATCCTTCGGTCTTTCCTGTCTTTCATGCTTGTGATGCTTTTGAATAGTGCTGGATAGTTATTATGTAGAATGCCCTATAGTTTGCATTTTTCTCACCTTTGTTTTCATAATTAGTGAAGAGCATGCATTTTTGGCAAGAATGCAACAGAGATGATGTATTCATGTAAATGTCAAAGTTCCCTGATCTTGATAGTCTTGTTTAAACTCGATCACCTCATTAAAGAGGTATCTGCTAGTCTTCTCCACTATAATGAGACAGTTTTGTCCTTTTGAATTAATAAGTATCTAGGAGGAAATCATTTGAAACTGAAAAACTACCCCTTCTCTTCCAACTTTTGCCTTCTGCTTTCAGCGTCCATCTCTAGATCTTGTTTGCGACAATTATTACTGCAATTTGCTAATGGTTATTTTCCATTTCCTTTAGCTTTCTACATTTGCTAATTGAAAATATTAGGTAAGGAAGAGCTGCTACTTCTTCCTCATTTATTCGTGTGTACCAATATTTATTTTTTTAAAGCTTTTATTTATTTGTCAGAGATGGGAGAGAGCGAGAGAGAGAGCGAGCACAAGCAGAGGAAGGGGCAGGCAGAGGGAGAAGCAGGCTCCCTGCTGAGCAAGGAGCACTATGCAGGACTTGATTCCAGGATTCTGGGATCATGATCTGAGCCGAAGGCAGACACTCAACCAACTGAGTCAACCAGGTGTCCATGTTTGCCAGTATTTATTTAGGTTGGTATGGGATGCTTGGCATTTATTTTATTCTACAGGTTATAACCTTATGCCATATTTATTAATTTTCTTTCTCGAAAATGTCTAGCTTTGGCCAACAGGAGCTCTTTCAGGTTGGCTCTTATGATCTTTCAATTTGAGTACTTCCTTATGTTATGCCACTACATGATATTCCAGGCTTATTTCGCATTTTCTGGCTTCAGCCCTGGAATCAATCATTTTACAAGAACCCTGATTCCTTTGGTTAGAGAATGTTATTTAAAAATCAAGATCTGGGTGCTCAGTGTGCCCCATGCTTCTACAATGTTATTGCTTCTATGCCACCTCAGTGGATAAAACTTGGAAACACATGCCTGTATAGTACAGCAAAACACACACACACACACACACACACACACACATACCCATCTTAAGTTACTTCTGTATCTATCGTCATGTGTGGCACAAAGCCATGAATTCATACCAAGACCTCTCATTGTAATCCATCACCACGGGCTCCCTCTAGTCTTCCCATATTTTTTAATTGTGACTTCTTCTGATAGTAAGAAACCTGACTCTCATTATCCACCATACATTACTTATTTTTTCAAACCTAAATTGTTTTCAGAATTGCTGACCCATACTCCTGCCAGAAACAAATCTGCTAAGTATAGGAAAAGTATTTTCTTATAGTTTTTTTGCCTCTGACTTACATATCCAAAGTATTGATTCCTAAAGTAATTTAGGTTAGTTCTTTTCTTCACTACCCACCTCAGAGCATGTATTTTGTTCATTTATAATATAGTTGGGTTTATTTGTTGCAGTTTGTATTGCATTTTGTTTTCTCCTCTCCTTTTGGTTGAATATTTTCTATCTAAAGGCTCTACAAACTATATAAAAACTCTTTGCCTAGGCTGAGATCACAAAGATTTTCTCCTATACTTTCTGCCAGAAGTTTTATGGTTTTGTAGTTTACATTTTGGTGTATGATCCTTATGAGTTAATAATATGTGGGTCAAGATTCATTATTTACACTGGACACATGGTACACATTTTTCCTAGCACTGTTTTTGAAAAGACTATGCTTCCTTCACTATATTGTCTTTACACTTAAAAAAAAAAAATCGGTTGACTATAATACTGTGCACATTTTTCTGGACTTTTCCCCATTCATTTATGTATCCTTTTACCACTATCACAATATCTTTATTACTAGAGCTTCATATTAAATCTTGAATTGGGTAATGTTTAGTCTTATTTTTTTCTTAATTTTCAAAATTAATTGGATTCTTCTAGTTTCTTTGCTTTTTAATATTCATTTTAGACTCAGGTTATCAATTATTTACCAGGAGAAAAAAAAGCCTCCTGGGAATTTGATTTGGATTGTTTTAAATACGTATATCAATTTGGAAACAATTTATCTTAATAGTGTTCAGGCTTCTAATTCATGAACACTGTATACTTCTCCATTTATTAAATGTTCTTTGATTTATTTCATTGGGGTTTTATATTTTCAGCATACTTATCCTATGCATATTTTGTTAGATTTACACATAAGTAAATCATTTATCTCTGCTGTTGTAAATTTCATCATATTTTTACATTTTTGTTCCCAGTTATTCATTGGCTAATATGTAAAAATACAAGTGATTTTTGTATATTGACTTGATATCTTATGGACTTTTCAAACTGACTTATGAGACTTAGAAGCTTGTTAAAGATGCTTTAAGATTTGCTACATAGACATGTTATTTGTGAATACAGATATTTCTCACTTTCCAATCTGTGTGCCTTTTATTCTTTTCCATGTCTCATTCAAATATCTAGAGCTGATGGTATAATATTGAATAGAAATTGTGAGAAAGAACATTCTTTCCTTGTTTTCAGTCTTACAGGAAGGCATTCAGTCTTCTATCATTAAGTATAAGGAGAATTTTCAGTTTTAAGTGAAATCCCTATATCAGGTCAAAGAAGATTTACTCTTAGTTTCCTGAGAGCTTTTAATCATGATTAAATGTTGAATTTTGTCAAAACTTTTTCCCCACATCTATTGATACGATTAGATGACTTTCTTCATTAGCTTGCTGATATAGAGAGTTATTTAATTGTTTTTTCTAAGGGGAAAGCAGATTTGCATTCCTCAAATGAACTTCACTTGGTTGCACTCTATTATTCTTTTTACATATTCCTGGATTTGGTCTGTTAATAGTTTGTTGAGAATTTTTGCATCTATGTTCACAAGGGATATTGATCTTTAGTTTTCTAATTTCTTTGGTTTATTATTAGAGTAATGCTGACCTTCCAAAGGGCATTATTCCTATTTCCTATTCCTATTTCCTCTTCTTCAATTTTCTACAAGAGTTTGTATAGGTTTAGTAGTATTTCTTCCTCAAATATTTGTTATAAATCACCTGTGATGGCATTTGGACCTGGAGTTTTCCTAGGTGAAATGTATTAAATTATTAATTTAAATTATTTTACAAATACAGGCATATTCTGTTTCTTCTTTTTAAAAATTTATTTATTAATTAGAGATTTATTTATTTATTAATTATTTGAACATATTCTTTGAATATAGGTTATGCACACATAACCTATGTTAATGAATGTTCCATGTGTACTTGAAAAAATATGCATTCTTCTATATTCTGTCAGTAAGTTGAAGTATATTAAAAGTGTTTATTGGGTCTTTAAATCCTTACTGATTTATTTGTTCTGTAAATTCCAGAGAAAGAGAGAGAGACAGAGAGAAATGTGTTGGAATCTCCAACTACTACTGTAGATTTGCCTATTTCTCCCTTCGGTTCTATTGGGTTTTGATTAATGTATTTTGAAGCTCTGCTCTTAGATATATAATATATGATAAGATATTAATTAGCTATAGACTGACACACATGGATTTATCTCAAGATGATTAGACACAAGAAATTAAAAAAATCTATAATTCTTTGAACTTATGTTGAAAATTAAAGGTCTATATATCATACTTCTCATTAAATCAGAAGACATTTCATGGACATAACAGAAATTGAACAGTTCCTGAAGGAAAGCTAATTCTTTTTTTGGTGTTTCTTTAATACAGCCTGGTATTGTCAAACACTGAAGGTTTTTACTACTTAACAAGGTGTCAATTTTTTTTAAGTAAAACTCAAGAAGCTAGGTTATTTTGTGCTTGGTTCTTAAAGTGACCTATTTCACTTATTTTTAAATGTCATTCTCTATATACAGTTACCTTTTGAGATGGTACTTGAAGGCTGTAGGAGGTAGGATCCTAGGAGAGCCCTTAAGATTCACATATACCCTCTAGTACACATGTCCTTTACAACCCCTTTTCCTTTAATGTGGGCAAGAGATGTGACTATGATGGAATATCATTTCTGTGATTAGTTTACATTAAGTCAAAAGACTTTCCAGATATAAAGATGTAACTGTTTTCCAATCAGTAGACATTAAGTTAATTAAGGGAATATTACCCAGGTGAGCCTAACTTAACCAGTTGAACTCTTTAAAGGAAGAGCTAGATGTCAGAGACAGAAAAATTCAGAGAGAAATAAAACAGCAGACATGCTCTTCTGTTGGCCTTGAACAAGTACTTTCAATATTTGAATTACCATAAATTCCTTCGTATAGTACAGAGAAGGAGTCTAAACCTTAGGGAGAAAAATAGAATACTGGATTGGATTTGTCATGAAAAACCTCCTAATTATATTTCCTAAAAGGGCCTGGAATATATTTATTTCACCAAGACATTGAGAGAATTTTATAGTAAAGAAGCATTAGCATCTTATGAAGTATTATAGTGACTGTAATTGTGCTTGCCAGTAAGTGCTGCTGCCATTGAAAAGATTTCTCATATTTCATTGGTTATATCAAGCCCCTAAATGGCAGGACAAAGCAGTAGCACTTGCCCTTAAGTGATGAAGTGAACACGCTTTCCATAATATTGATAGCTAGTGTAATAATCAGAATGGTCTCACTTGCAGGGATATATAGTGGTGATAATTAATCATGGGAATCCTAGGAGTTCCTCTTTATAGCCCCAAAATTCAAGGCCTAGAGATGTACCACATGATATCATTGCCACTTCTCCAGTACCCAAGTCTGAGTCAGTTCATAGTTCTCAATCTAGGTCAGACAACAAAGTTTGGTTTGAGTTCAAAAGTTGGCAAGAATGGCTACAAATTTGGATAAGGTTACTTTCCAAAGTTTTCAAAAACTTCAATGGATTTTATTTAACCCAATATACACAGAATATCATCATTTTAACTTTTGAGTAGGCGCTGATTTTATTCTTCCATTCAGAGGTAATGAGGCATTGTGAGTCAGTGCCCTACTTTTGTTCAGGTGGTGTGGTTGGGGACAAATGAGAATCTGAACATAAATATCTGGCCCACCCTCTTGCCATACCTCAAAAGTGGAATACCTGCTAAAAGGAAAAACCAAAGACTAAATAGAATCCACAAAATTAGCATATCCAAAATGCCCAGGATACAATAAGAAAAAAAAAAATCACATTATACCAAGAACAAGGAAATACACGACTGAAAAAAGATAATGAATGAATAGATGCCAGAAGAAGATAACACAGATATTAGAATTATTTGAAAAAGATTTTAAAGCAGCTGTAATAAAAATGTTTCCACATGGGGCGCCTGGGTGGCTCAGTTGGTTAAGTGTCAGGCTTTTGATTTTGGCATCAGAGTCATGATCTCAAAACTATGAGAACCAACCCCGGGACCGGCTCACAGGTTGAGTGTGGAACCTGCTTAATATTCTCTCCCTTTTTCCCTCTCTCTGCCTCCTTCTCTCTCTCAAACAAACAAAACAAAAACGAAAATGCTTCTACAAGGAAATAGCTATTTTCTTGAAATAAATTTAAAAAGTAGAAAATCTCAGCAAAGAAATGAAGTTATGAAAAAGGAACCAAGGGTGCCTGGGTGGCTTAGTGAGTTAAGGCCTATGCCTTCGGCTCAGGTTGTGATTCCAGTGTCCTTGGAAAGAGCTCTGCATCGGGCTCTCTGCTCAGCAGGGAGCCTGCTTCTCCCTCTCTCCCTGCCTACCTCTCTGCCTACTTGTGATCTCTGTCTGTCAGATAAATAAATAAATAAATAAATAAATAAAATCTTAAAAAAATAAAATAAAAAAGGAACCAAATGGAAACTGCAGAACTGAAAATATAGTAACCAAAATTAAAACCATGCTAAACGGGCTTACTAGAAGACAGAATTAGTGTACCTGAAGACTGATCAATAGGATTGATACAACTTGGATAGAGAGAAAACGGACCAAAAAAAAATTAACAGTGTACCAGGGACATATAGGAAAATAATGAAAAGTTAGCATTCCTCCACCCACCTCCCCAGCAGAACTCATTGCAGGCAGAGTCCCTTTGCTCTGTGGGAAGTTCCAAGGCCCACAGGTGATGGGGGTGGCAGCTGCCAGAACACAGTGCCCTCTAGTCGGTCTTCTGGAAAAACAGTGCTACCTCCTTCCCCTCCATCTGTTGCCATTAGTGAGTGCCTCTGCCCAGGGAGAGGAAAGGAAATGGCAGTGAAGAAGAGTGCTATCTTCCCAATCCCACAACAGTGCTAACAACAGTGCTATCTTCACACCCACAACAAAAGGATTAGTAGAAACTCTGTCTTTCATGATGACTGGGGCACAGAGCCTTCAAGTAGTAATGGTGATAAGAGCAGTAACCCCAGTCAGTACTGTGCAAGGGCCTTTATTTCCATGTCAACTCGACACCGAAGGAGGCCCCCTTTCATAGACTACCACACCAAGTACAGCTTTGGACATGAAGGGAAGGGACAGTGCTGTCCAGATTTGATATTTGAACTTAGGATGTTTTTAAAATTTGCACAAAAATATGCTTGTTGACTTTTCATCTATATTTGAAATAATAGGTAAGCAGTCAGTTGTTTTCTTGTGCTTTTGCTGCAGGACTGCAATTTCAAAGGGGCTCTGAAAATATTTTTTATAGGATTCTTTGAAGAGTGGGTGTCAAATCCGTGTTGAGGTCATGATATGAGAAATTCTCATCTGCATGTTGAATCCATAGTTTGTCCAGTTCAGATTGATTTCCAAATCCGTCAATTAGAAGTTCTACTTTATGTAAAAGGATGTTTTAAAAATGCAGGATCTTCAATTTTTTTAATTCAGTAAACTAGTAAAGAGTATCTAGTTTTCATTAGAAAAAATAGTTACCATTCCTATCATTAGAGTCCCGGAAGGAGAGGGGAAAGGCAATTATACTGAAAAAAACTGTACTGAAAAAGCATTTGATAAAATAAAGGTTGAAAGCTTCCAAATTTTGTGAAATATATAAATTTATAGTTAGGAAGCTTAGTGAACCTCAAATAGGGTAACTCAAAAAGTCAAACACAGATGCAACATAATTAAACTTCTGAAAACTAATACAAAAAATCTGGAAAACAGTCTTGAAGAAATTGGGAACACCAATTCAAATAACAGCTGATATCTCTTCTGAAACTATCGAGGCTGAAGGCAAGTGACATGATTTTTTCAAATAGTCAAAGAGAAGTGTCAACAGCAAATTCAATATCCACTGAGACATCTTTCAGGGATAAAAAAGAAATTAAGACATTTTCAAATGAAGGGAAGGTAAGAGAATTACTTGCTAGCAAATTTACCTTTAAACAATGGCTAGTGAAAGTTCTCTAAACGGTAAGAAAATTTTAAGAGAAGAAGGCTTTGACTTCAGAAAGGAAAAAAAGAAAAACATTGGAATGCATAAAAATTGGGGTAAAATACCACAATAAATACCCCAATAAGGTAAATACCTTATTTCTCATGAGTTTCTTAAATCATATTTGGTGGCTTAAACAAAATATTTTAACACTGACTACTGTGTTGCTCAATGTATATAAAGGAAAATAATAAGATAATTATATTTTTAAAAGGGAGGTTAATGGAACTTAAATGAAAGTAAGTACACTCCATTGAATTTGGTAAAATATCAATTGTAGTACACTGCAATGTTATATATGTATGTTGTAATACTGAAAGCAACCACTAAGAAGATTCAAAACTCAATGATACTAGATAGAAAGAAATTGAGATGGAATTGTAAAGGAATGTTAAAATAACCCATGAAAAAATAAGAAAAGAGAACAGAGGACTGAGAAACAGAGACTATAAACATAAAACAAATAACAAAATGCCAGACTTATGTAACATATCAATAATTACCTTAACTGTAAATGGTCTAAATGTATAAACTAAAAGAGGATGGCAGTGTGGGAGAAAAAAATTCAGCTATATGTTACCTACAAAACACCTCAAATACAATGGTATAGGTAAGTTGAAAGTAAAGGGATGGAAAAGCTTTGGAATTTGGGACTAGATAAGGAATTCTTAGAGGTGATATCAAAAGCATTATGCACTATATGAAAAAGTGACAAATTGGATGTCATTAAATTTAAAAACTTTTGCTCAATAAAAGAACCTGTTAAAAGATGTAAAGGTAAGCTGGGAAAAAATATGTGTAAACTATATACTAGACAAAGGATCAGTATCTAGAATATATAAAGAATTCTGAAAACTCAGTAGTTAAGAAACTATCTAATTATTAGAGAAGGCAAGTTAAAACAATAACAAAATATTACTATACACCTATCAGAATGGCTAAAATAAAAATACTGATGAGGATATGAAAAACTGGATCACTCATATATTGCTGGTGGGAATATGAAATGGCATAGCCAGTCTGGAAAACAGTTTGGCAGCTTCTTATTTTTATTTATTTATTTATTTATTTATTTATTTATTTATTTATTTTAAAGATTTTATTTATTTATTTGACAGACAGAGATCACAAGTAGGCAGAGAGGCAGGCAGAGAGAGAGGAAGGGAAGCAGGCTCCCTGCTGAGCAGGGAGCCCGATGCGGGACTCGATCCCAGGACCCTGAGATCATGACCTGAGCCGAAGGCAGCGGCTTAACCCACTGAGCCACCCAGGCGCCCTTGGCAGCTTCTTATTAAACCTGGTATGCAATTGTCATATTACTTAGTATTTTAAATCTTGGGTATTTACTCCACAGAAAGAAAAATGTATGTTCACATCAAAACCTATACACAGATATTCATTGAAATAGTATTAGTGATAGTCAAAAATTGAAAGAATCTAGATGTCTTTCTATGGTTGAATGGTTAAAGGATTAAACCCACTGAAGTCCTTCCATACCATGGAATACTACTCAGAAATAAAAAGGAACAATACTTATACATGTATCAACCTGGATGAATTCCCAGAGTATTACACTGAATGAAAAAAAAAAAAAAAGCCAATCCCCAAAGTTTCCATGCTATATAATTTCATCCATGTAATATTCTTGAAAGGATGAAATTACTGAATTGGAGAACAAGGGCTAGAGACAAGAGATGGGGAAGTTTGGTGGATGTGGCTATGAAGGGATGGGGGATCCTTTTGTTAATGGAAATGGTCTGTATTTTCACTGTATCAATGTCAATATCTTGGTTTTGATGCTTTATATAGTTTTGCAAGATGTTACCATTGAGGGAGAGTGAGTATATGGTGCACATATCTCTCTGAATCATTTCTTCCAGCTGCATGTGACTCAACAATTATCTCAAAATCAAAGTTTAATAATTTAAAACAATATGAACACAAAAAATTGCTATTAGTTACCATGCAACTCTATGGTATTCTAAAAGAATACCAGTATTCTTTTAAAAACTAAAAAGAGGGACGCCTGGGTGGCTCAGTTGGTTAAGCAGCTGCCTTCGGCTCAGGTCATGATCCCAGCGTCCTGGGATCGAGTCCCACATCGGGCTCCTTGCTTGGCGGGGAGCCTGCTTCTCCCTCTGCCTCTGCCTGCCATTCTGTCTGCCTGTGCTTGCTCGCTCTCCTCTCTCTCTGACAAATAAATAAAAATTAAAAAAAAAAAAAAAACTAAAAAGAAATCCAGACTTGGTGGGAAAAAAAAAAATTGCAGGAAAACAACTGTCTTGGTACATTCTGTGCTTTGAGAGCCTCCGGTGTTTTATTTCCAGACCTAGCATGGTTTATCTTTCAGCTCTTGAGGCTGTTGAAGTGTGTGCTAATGTATTTTACTGTCTCAGTGTACATTGTAGTTATTTACTCACTTCCCGTCAAAGCAGTTGCTCAAGTGTCTGTGCTCAACCTTCCTTAAGTGGACACGTTCTAAGAGATGGTCAGTGGGTATGGAGGTCATCATAGATCTTCTGTTGATGACTACAATCAAGGCCACTATCCAGAGATCACTGCCAACAGGATCAAAATGACCAACACAAAGTTCCCTCTCCATCACAACAGTGTCTGGTCTCCTAGGGTAGTGTGCTAAAGGATTATGCTCCTTTTGTAGCAAGTTTCTGAGTACAAGACTCATATCTCTTTGCTCTGTCTTTGCCACCCATTCTGTATTTGCCAAATCCTCTGTAATTATCTCCACCTACTCTGCCATCTTTATCTCCAACCAGTTCTTATATAATAGACTATGCTACATAAACACATTTTTTCTCTGGGTTGAAGCCTCTGGATCTTCCCATCACTTCAATTTTTTTCAGGGACTAGGGTATAGAAGGAATATTCTATTCTCCTTCTCTTACTTAAGGAGAACATATTCATGTGTATGGAAAAATATAATGAACTCCCCATGATAATCTAGGTAGATCGCCCTACTCCTCTTACACTGATGCTATCTTTTGCCTAATAAGGTTGATTATGAAAGGATTTTCCTAAACCATCTTGGAGAAAATATGACTGTGGAATTAATTTCTCCTAGAAATTAATTTTCTTTTTCATGCTCTGATATGAGGACTCATAGAATTTCCAGAGGTGGACATTCCTATATCCAGATATCTTAATTTTTGTGCCTCCTTTTGGCAGGTGTAATGCCTCAACTAGGACCAGCGGCTTTTTTTTTTTTTTTAACCTTATGTGAATATATTCATTCTGTTTAGTGAACCACTAGATTTTAACAGTTGATGGTGGTGCTTTGGTTTTGTTGCAAATGATTCTTAACCATATATAGGCCTTCACCACCTCCCTGTTATTCCAGTAATTAGAAGGACGTGCTATAGTGATGGACCTGCTTGTCAGGCATTAAGCATTGTTTGCTTTACTAAATCTTGGTGAGAGGCAGAACATACTTTTTTGGCAATATCCAAAGGTGTTCCAAAGGTGTGCTTTGCAACCATCACAGTGAACATAAACCAGTTGCTGTCCATAAACTGGGGAAGGAAAAAATAGTATTTATGGAGTTGCTTATCATAAAAATTCATCTAGAATCTGGACATTATGCCAATTCTATGGTCATATAACCACTGCTGTAGAGGGCACCATTATCTTAATTTGCAATGAACCACTCTAATACCCTATCCCGTTATGTAAAAAACAAGAAATATTAAGTGGGATACTGAGATTTACCAAATACCTTCTCTTTCACAATATCGGTGAGCCTGAGATTTCTTCCCCTTAGTAACAGTACATATTGATGAGGTTTAATCAAACAAGAACAGTGGGGGGCAAATCTGGCATTTCCAGGAACCCACATTACCAACATGGTACGGATCTGTATATGCAGGCTGGAAACTTTAACTTCCTAGATATAAGGGCCCATAATACAGATTATGAGCTACTAGTGATATTGACAACGGGTCCTGTCTTCTACCTTGATTTTTGTAGACTCAAGATGAGTTATAGTATAAGACCATTTTTCTTTTTTTTTCTTAAGTAAGGAACTAATTTCAGAGGGATCAGAATCAACTAGAATGACATCCACCTGCCCTCCTTCCCTCAAATGCCACAGAACCTCTCTTCTAAATCCTGGCCCACTTACATCATATTCTGGCTTGCTCTCCCTTGGTGGCAGTGGGGCACTGCCCCAGTCTTGGTGGCATTTATTCCAGTTATTCCACAACATATCCCCTTTATTTCTTGTGTTTTATTAGGGCATTATAAGTTGATTTATGTATGTGTTTGTGGCCTTCTTTCTGTTCTCTCTCTTTTTAACAATTCCTTCAGTATTTCTCCACTCTCTCTCATTAGATTATAAGTGCTTTTGTAATCCCCCACAGTTCTAAGTATAGTCAACTCTTGATTATCTGAGCTAATGGAGGGAAGCATTAGCATGAATGATATCAGAGGACAAATAAATTTCCCAAGGGTTTGCGTCAATTCTATGAAAGCATCTGAGTCCCTGAGGCAGGCAAACTAAAATCTAAGAGAAGCGGAGAGCCGAGAAGCATTCTGAATGAAAGAGTGAGATGTCACATTCTCACAGGGCCGTGACCTACTGCTGCAGCTGCTAGTGAAATTTTGTTCTACCCCGGCCAGACATTTGGGAGAGTCTCAAGAGAAGGGCTCCAAAGATCTCTGGGCACACATCCCACTGCACCGGCCCTCTCCCTTTTGGTATCAGTGTTTGGCTTAACACAGTATTGGGCCAGGGCGATAGAGTGCAGTAAATGGATGAAAGGAGAATAACAGGGAATTCTTGGCAGAGAAGCCAACAAAATAGAGGCTTTATGAAGCAGGGACGGGCAATGCTGTTAGTGAAGGGTCTTTCCTTAAGGGGAGCACACATTAACTGGATAAAGGTTTTTCCCTTCCCTTCAACTCCAGCTTCTTGCTCATGTCTTCAATGTAGCAGATGATGTATCAGTTTGGAGGAAAGTGAACGAACAAGTAGGCAGAAAGAGAAAAGAATGAGAAAAGGGATAGACATTTTCCTAGTGATCTGGAAGCTACTATTCACTAAATCTACTTTCTGTGTAATTGGACATTCTGTTTGCATACTATGGGTATTCTAAGAAGAGCTATAGGAAGACTCTCTGGGTATCCAGTTAGAAATGCTTTTCATTTTTATTGTTGAAGAACAAACCTGTGCAGAAGTAGATCTGTTGGGCCGCATGGCAGGGGGACCAAGGGACTTAACATTCTTTGAGCTGCTACTATATTCCCAGGGAAGCACTTGTATTATTTCATCTTATTTATTACTTACAACAATCCTATGAAATGTTATTATTATGCCTATTTGACATGTAAAGCAACAGAGGTTCATCGTTGTTAAGTATTTTCCCCAGAATTATCCAGCTAATCAATACGGAACTGGACTTCAAATCAGTTCCTTTCTTTTGAAACCACCTACTCTTTATTCTACATTGTGCTGCTTCTCAGTAATAACAGTAGTTACAATGTATTGAATGCCTGCTGTGTGAAGGCCTTATATTTATATAATTTTTAATTTTCCCATTAGTCTAGGTGGGTGGGTATTGATATCTACATTTCTGGGATAAAGATAGAGCTACAGAAGCTAAGAATGATAACCAAGGTCACTGGTAGAGTTAAACTTTGAGCTAAGTCTCTTTTTGTGTTATGCTCAGTATTTTCCCACTGTAGTCTGACTTTCTTTTTCTAAGTATCATGTTTTTTCACTTGAGCCACATATTACTTGCTGTAATCAACCCTAAAATTTTGTTGTAAATGGTTCACTGCAATATCATCATTTCATTATTCTTGAGAAACTGAATGTTTCAATTGCAGAATGACAACCTCTGTGTCTGTTTTCAACCCCAAGTACAAACCTACACATGTACACACATGTGCACACACACACACACACACACACACACGGATATACATTTATTATTTCATAAGTTTCCATATTCTAATCACAAAAAGAAATCCAGTTTCAGGTAATGCTCATAGAACTAGAACACATCTATAAGAAAAGTATAAGATATCACTGGCACTAACAAATCATTACTTTGTATCAGATAGTGCTAAATAGAAACCCGATTTAGAAATTTGTCATGGTTCTTCCTCAGTGTGAAGATCAGTCTCAGCTTTAAGGTGAAACAACATACTGTTAATGGCAACAAATGTAACATAGCTCTTTTGATCCATTGATTTTTTAATTTGCAGTAGAATGGGAGAAACCAATGTTATAAGAGTTCTGAAAGTCTATTTTATATTTACTTGTAGACACTATTGCATTGTTTCTCACGGGTGTCTTTGCCAACAGGGAAGGGGCATATAGCTTGTCTCCTAGGAAAGCTGTCTCACCTGGCAAAAAGGCCTCTCCAGAATCTCCTTGGGCACCAGAAGGAAAGTGGCCAGCTCCTCTAGGAAGAAGGCAGCCCAAGACCTGTGGTCACAAAGAGACACATAAGACAGGGCACTTCTTCTTGCCCATAGTAAGCATCTGCTTGGAGTTCTCACCCAGCATCTTGCAACTCCTCTTCCTCTCCAATTGTCCTTAAAACAACAGTGTTGTTATTAAAACAACCTACCAGTACTTCTAGCGGTAGAGAGTGAGTCGGATGGACATTTTCTGAGAGCAGGAGGGGAGAGAACCTCCAGTGGAAAGCCTTCTCTTTCAGGATTCTCTTGGCATAGCCAATACGCCATCCTCCTTCAAGGTCTAGGTTGTGATCCACAGAGCTGGCCAGGTTGGTACCTTTCCATTATGCTATACAGAATGAGATATAGGCCAGGTGAGGCATATCTTGTGGAGCTCAGCATAGGGCTAACTATGGGACACCTGGGAAAAACTCCAGCAGAAGCCTGGATTTTAGCATGATGGTTCACTCCATAGTGATCCTTCCAGAGGCTCATCCTTCCATAAAAGAAAAGGGAAAGAAAAAGAAAAAAGAAAAGAAAAGAAAAGAAAAGAAAAGAAAAGAAAAGAAAAGAAAAGAAGGAAAGAAAGGAAGAAAGAAAGAGGAAGGAAGGAAGGAAAGAAGGGAGAGAGGAAGGAAGGAAAAGAAAGAAAGAAAAAGAAAGAAAGAAAAAAAGAAAACTGGATTTTAGGGTGACTGTTGCTGAAATCAACTTACTTATTCTATGATTTGATCACTGCTTAACCCTTGCCAACTGTGCAGTGTTAGCGCTACACTATTTTGGAAACTTATGGGTCTCATATTTTAGTACTGATCATACCTGCCAGGAGCCCCCAATGTTTTCAGGTTTGAATCGTCTTGACTGTCTCTGAATATAGAGGCTGGTTCTCTGACCTTCTTTCAAGGTCATCAGGTTTTCTTTGTACTTTTATGTCCTTTCAAAATTTTCTGCTTTCTTTTTGATTTTACTCCTTTTCAATTTATTTATGTGTGACAGCCTCAATCATCCAGTTATCAATTCAGTAAAATCTGTCTTGCAGAATGTCCATTTTATCATTCAAGCCTGAAATCTGTTCTGCAATCCTTTTATTTCCCTCCTGAATTGCTTTCAAAGCCCTCTAGGGAGCTGGCCTGCGAAAAGAGAGAATTCTCACATTGTTTCGATGAAAGGTGCTATATAACCACACAGCAGGATTATTGTTCCCTTTTCTCTTTCATTTTGGTTGCCCGGACTGATCTGCTCTGCATTGCAAGCGCAGTGGCCTTTTTTCATCTTAATTTTATTCACTGCTGTGGTTACTTTCTTTGGGGGAACATCAGATAGGTGTTAAGTAAAAGACAGGCATGGGTGTCACAAGGAGAATCTAGGCACCTCCCTTCCCCTGTCACTGATTTCTAACACTTTGTCTGACCATTCAGCTGAGTACAGCGGCCACTGCTATGATCCCTTCCCTGACTAGGCTCAATTTCCCTGGGAGTTTCTGCTTTGTGCATAGAACTAGCCTAACCCAATCAAGGCAAACCGCAAAATTAAATTAATTTAACTCATTCATCTAGGTGTTTAATGTAATATTTTGACAGATCTGCATAAACTGAACTTCCTAAATTGGGCATAAGAGAATAAAATTGATGGTTTCAAATTCATTTCTGTTGGTGAAATGCAGAATTTGTAATCCATCAGCTGTTCTCCCTAATGCACAAGCCAGAGCTCACGCTGCCTGCAGTTGGCGTGAAGTGCAAACACCTCTGCTAGAGTAACAGTAGTTGCATCACAAGAATTAGCAAAGCCAGTTTTAAGTGAAGATTTGACATTAAATCAATATGTTTAAAAACAAACTGAAGGCAGGAAGAGAGGGAAAGATTAAAAATTGGGCTATTTTTAACTCAAGAAGAGGAATTCAATATCGCTTAGAGAAAAACATTAACTATTAAAGACAAAGCAATAACAAACTCAAAGAAGAAAGTCTTTGTGGTTGTGGGAGGTGGCATATATAGATGAGTCTAGAAAATCGTGGGCTTGGGTGAATGTATATTTCCATCTTTTTTTTTTTCCTTCTAGAGAGTTCCCTAGGATAATTAACTGAGATGACTATGTGCAGAATGTTGAAACACAAAGTAATTTAAAAAGAAATGATACAGCTGTGGAAGGTCTCCCAAATGCTTCCAAGGGGGAGGCGAAGCCCAATATATATAGTGTTTATTTACCAAGAGATAATAGTGGTTTGAATAAATAAATAAATAGTGGTTTGAATAAATACTGGCTTGAATAGATTCATAAAAAATAAAAATCTACCATGGCGTGAAAAGATATGAAAAGTGGCAACCCATTTATTTCTAGGTTTTCGCAGTGTGTGTTCTGTTCGTGCTGAGTGGGGAAATGAAGCTTCTTTTTTGGAGAATTCTAGGTTGAGAACTACTTCCTCAACCAGAAAAGAATGTCTTCAGGTGAATATGTATGTTTGAGTGGCATTTCAGTTAGCCACGTATGAAAACATACTGTAAAGATTTCTGTGTCAGTTTCAAGCCTAAACACCCTGACCTACCCAATGATTTACAGGGATCACATCGGTGACTCACACAAGAAACACCATTTTATAAATGTTTATTTTTTATTTGAAAATTGTTGGGAACTGGGTAGTAAAATAACTTAGAATCACAGAATTGTATGGATCAGAGTCCCTCTATTCAGTGAATCTAAAATGTTTGACATCAGTGCTTTCTTGATCCTCCCAGGAGTATGAAGAGAAAATCTTAAGATTTTCTTATGTCACTCACGACTACACTTGACAGGGATGTAACATGTCATTGATTGTAAGATGCATCTTGATTTTGGAGAGGTTAAAATATGGGGGGAAAGTGCTTTTCAAAATTGGCAAAATAGGGTCTTATAGAGATCAAACCCAGTTAAGTCATTTTACAAAAAATGAACTTAAGGTCTAGGGTGCCTGAAGGTTACACAATTGCTTAATAATGAAGCATGGCCAGATCCTCTGGCCATCTGCTCAGCTTTTCCCATGACATCCTGCACCTATGGCATTTCCCCCACTTATACTAAACTTACTCTCAAAAGTTGGTGAACTTTTCAAGTACAAATAAGCAACCAACTTAGTTGAACACATTCACCTGTGTGTGTGTGCACCCTTTTGCGTGTGTGTATAAACACACACATCGTATAAACACACACTGTACACCGATAGTGCATATAAACACACACTATCCACTCATTCATCCATTCACTCACTCATTTATTTGTTCACAGAATTTTCCAATGTCACTATCAGGATTGTTATCTTAAGTGCAGAATTTGGGAATCAGTTGGCATTAACAATATTTTCCAGTTCTGAATTTTCCTAGTCTATGTATCCAAAAACCATATTCATTCAGGTATTACATTCATTACTCAGTGTTTTTGGGCATCTGCTTTGTGTCAGTAACTATACTGTATACCAGGGATGTGGAATGATTCTGTGCTTCAAGTATAATTACTCAAATGATTATGTATTTGCAATCATGGTAAATGCTATGAGGAAAGTGAGAGCTATGAACATGTGTAATAGGGAGGATGGTCAAATTTAGATCTCTCGGAGGAGGTGTTATTTAATCTGACATCTGAAGGATGAAGCTAGATGGAGAGAGGGAAGGGAAGCTTTCCAGGCAAAATGAACTGCAGGTGTAATTGCCTAGAGTCAGGGAACCCGTGAGTTCCATAGTTGCTGGTGTCAGTATAGAGATCCATGACAGAGTTTTTGGCTAAAAGACTCCTACAGTAGAGAGGAGAAGGGGAAGAAGATCAGGTATTGATTTTTTCAAACATCTGGCCAAAATAACTAACTGGAATGCTGAGAAAAAATATTACTTCTATGAACAAAGAAGTAAGGATGAGCATTGACTTGAGGTATTTTGTGTTGTGGATTTTTTTTTCCTTCTTGTTTATCTACTGTCTTTATCTTGGTGGTCATGAATGTTTTACTCTTCACTTGAAAGAGTTAAGAGCAGTGAGATCAAAAAAAGTAGTGAGAGAGTAAAGCATTCAAGAACATTGAGATAAAGTTGGCGGAAACATTCTTTATTTAAAACCTTCAGGGACAATGTGATAAAGGAGTGAAGAAAGTAGTAAGACCTGCCTTAAATGGATAAAGCTATAGAGCTAGTAGTTCAGTTTTGCCACAGGGCTTTCCTTCAATTTAATTTGGCCTATGTGCCTGAGTTAAAACAAGGACTAACATTTATGGACCACTAACAATGAGTTGGATTCTGCTGTCTGAAATGGTAGCCACTAACTACATGTGGCTATTGAGCACTTATCTGACTTGAGATGTGTATAAAGGTAAAATATATACCAGATTTAAAAGGCAGGTTATTTTTTTTAAATAATATGAAACCAAATATCTTAATACTTGCTAAAATTGATTTCTTATTGAAATGATATTTGGGGCATATTGGGTTAAATAAAAAAATATTATTTAAATCAATTTTACCTACTTCTTTTTACCTTTTTTCATGTGGTTACTAAAAAATTTAAAATTTAAAATTTAAAATTTAAAATGACACATGTGCCTTTTACTGCATTTTATTGAACAGTGCGCCCCTCTTCTTCTTTTTTTTAAAGATTTATTTATTTTAGGGGGAGGGGAGGGGAGGGGCAGAGGGAGAGGGAGAGAGAAACCTAAGCTGACTCCACACTGAGTGTGGAGCTCCACACTGAGCCCTCTGACACAGGGCTTGAATTCACCACTCTGAGATCAGACCTAAGCTGGACATTTAACCAACTGCACCATCCAGGCACCCCTGAAACTCTCTTCTTGTCTCTTACTTTGTCTCAGTGAAACCAGAGGCAAAGTAGTCAAGTAAGTGTGAGGACTGACATGCAGGATTTGTTGTTGGTAAAAAAGAAGACAATGATCTAAAAAAATAAGAATGGATAGACTACAAAAATTTAGTAGACGTACCAAAGACCCTGAGGTTCTTCTTAAGATTTGCAAGCAAACATTTAAGCTGAGGCCATTCTGGTTGTGTGGAGAGCTGGCTTTAACTAGGGAGTGTCACAATAGAATTGAGTGGTTTCGATGGGTCACAGAATATAACTTGACTAGACACAGAAGGTGAGGCATGAGAGGATGATAGAAAGAGTAAAGATGATGCGGTCAGGGGATTTGAGATAACAATCAGATGAGATTTTTTTTTTCTCTAAATTTAGAATACCAGAGGAGTAGCCCGAACATGTATAAGGTAGTATTTGGAGAGTGATATGCTTGAAAACAAAATGTCTGTAGAAAGTATCACTTTTGGTAAACAGGTCCAGGGCATTGATTCCCAACAAAAATGATATCACACCCTAAAGGTTTGTTTTTTTTTAAATTAGTGGGTAATTTTTATTGTCGCAATGATTGAGGAATGATACCCAAATTTAGAGGAAGCACTAGGAGGCCAGATGCTTCAATGCTTGGAACAATATCTAACATCTATATCCATTGGCATGTAGCTGTTCCATTCCCAGTAATTCTACATACAGTAATATATTTATTTAATTTATTTTAAAATATTAAATACCAGTTTGAAATTGGGTATTGTAGATTGGCCTGCAAACGATCACCTACCAGGGTGAACCAATGTAAGCTCTATCCACACATTACTTTCCAATGTAGAAATCAGACTGTTAAAATTATATAAACATTTTATAAAGAAGGAAGTTGACTAAGTTAGCAGGCATATTTATTTCCAGCATTGAAAGGAAAAGTTTTAAAAATCTTACATGGTCTCTGGAATGATTTAAAAATTTCTTCCTTAAAAGTATAATTTCCTCTTGCTTCACACATGTGCATATATGATCACAAATGGTAACCTTCATGGTAGTGAGGAAAAATTAATTTTTCCAGGAATACGAGATGTTTTTGGTGTGCTGACCAAAGAAATCCAAGTAAAATAATTTTTCTCTTCTGCTGAGCAGAGATACTGTTGAAGAATAATAGATGAGATGGCAAAAGATGTCAAAAATTAGCTGTGAAATGAACTGTGGTCAAAATGAATTTTCATTACAAGTGGATGAAACCTTCTTTGGATAATGAGGCTTTACCGCCTGCATTTGAAAGGTTCATATGGAATGAAAAAGTCATAGAGGAAATGTTGTTTTTTAAAATTACTGATTATAAATGTGAAGGGCTTGTCAATATTTGAAACTCCTAAAATTATTTTATGGGAAAATATATTCCGTTTTTTGAGATCCTTGCTTCTGCTACATATGGGAATGCCAGCTCTGGGTTGTTGTTGGCTCTATGGGTTTCTAGCTAACTTAAAAAGTGCACCAGGTGTTTGAGCAATCCATTTCATTATTCATGAACTACATGTAGTCCCCAAGAATTTTTATGAAAAGCTCCGCAAATCAATGACTGTTTTTAACAGTGTTAATAACAAAATTAATAATAAATCTTCAAGTGATTGATTTCACACAGAATGTACATTAATAAGAGATTGAGTATCTTACCCTAGACAGAAAAAGTAAGATGGTTCTCAAAGAATATACTTGAAGACAGATTCTGTCTTTATTATTTTATTTCAAAAATTCTACTAGCAGAAAGATAAACATCAAGATTGAGATATTGTGAATGGATGTGACTTATTTTTCATATGTACTTGGTTACGTTAAGTTATGACAGAACTAGACCAATTTTATTAAAATGAAGTAGATAATCATGGGATTCATCAATAAAATTGAACTATTTAAAAATGGACTTGATACTGAGAATTTTCAAAGTGTCTATCTTTGCAAACCTTTAGATATTAAAGATATTGTGAATAGATTGCTCTCACTTTTACTAATAAATAAGATATACTGGTTTGATTTAAAGTTCTGCATGTCTTACATAATACCAGATTGGGTGATTAATCTATTTGAAGAGATTGTGGTACAAGATAGCCAAGATATGCAAAAAGAGGTAATTGAGCTAAAAACACAACTTTTAGACCAAAGCACAATTTAATTTGTCTAATTATGAAAGGATTTAGATTCTTTCATATGAAAGTTAAGACTTTCATATCCATGCCTTTAAAAATAAGTTAAATTACCAATGGCTTTTTCTTCTTTTTGACAACACATGAATTTGAGGAGGATTTCAGGTTAATAGTGTAGTTTCAGCAAAATCAGCAAAACTGTTTGCTAAAATATAAGAGATGGGATGTAAGTATTCTTTTAAAAATATAGAACTAATTACTATCAAATTAATGGAGCCACACTGCTGAAAGTTATTTTGAAACTACTTATATTTAAGAATGTATTTTCATGCAAAGTTAAGAAATCTACATCATGAAAAGTATATATTCAATTTATTTAGATTTTTTATAAGATTTTTTTCAGTCTTACTCTGAAATTGTTCCAGAGATTTACCTCACAATTTTGATACAGCCTCTTTCATTATAATGTATATATCTAGTCTGTCTTCAAGTACTCTTTCCCTAAGGAAGGATACTGTCTTCAAGAATTTTTGAGTAGCAGAGACTGAATGCATCCTAAGACGTGTGGTTGCCTCCATGATAACAAATATGTTTCCGGTGGCACTTCACTGGACCTACATCATATATGGCATTACATAGTGGATTGTTTCGAAAGTACACTTATAAGTAGCCCAGCTTATTCACAAGATCATAAGTAGCCCAGCTTATTCACAAGAAGATCATACTTTTTCATTTTTTAACATTAATAATAGACCATAATTTACCTTGGCATATTTCTATGTGTCCATTAATTTTTTTCCCATTTATCTGTTACCTTAAACAGATAAGATGGATTTGTCATTCATTCAGAGTCCTTTGTCTTTGCTTTATCTTTGCTTTTCCATTTTTCCTGAACTTTCTTGTAAGGGATGACTTCTTGTCTTGTTTTCCATGATCTCAACTTACTCATTATAATTAAGTTGAGTATGTAAGGAATATGGTGTAATTATGAATGCATATCAACATATTTATTCCATGTTATATATTTATTTTATTACTTATTTAAAATTATAGTTGATCATAGATATATGGCTTGGAAGGTAAGTGGATTTGCAGAATATTTGCTTTTAGAAAAAGAAGTGTTGGGCCTGAAATGGTGGGTATGATCATAATTTAGCAGCAATTGCCAGGAATTGGATTAATGTTTACTTTGTTAGTTCTGATCAATGTTTTCCTTGTAGATCTATAATCCATTGTAGACTTTGTGTTTTAGGTGCAGTATTGACGACATTTCATGTACAACTTGTTTTATATATATATGTGTGTGTGTTGTGTGTGTACACACACATTATATATATACATATACATAAATATATACGTATATGTACACACACACACACATAAAAAACATATTCCAAAGTCCATCCTTCTAAGTGAAAAGATTAAAGCACTCTAGACGAGCAAATTCTTACTGGTTTTTCCTGCTCCCTTCCCCTTTCACTAATTTGGTTAGTGATAGCCTACACAGAAAATTCTTTAAGTGTGTGGCTGAGGATAGAAACTCAATTCTTAACCATAACACATTTTCAGGACTCACTTTAAATTAAATTTCAGGCTATCATTAGCAATGTATGGCTATTCTCAGATTTCTTTTATAGTCTTTTGTTTTGATGACCTTTTCGTACTTCAGTCTTTTGCTTAATTTTATTCAGAGTTAGAAAATATGGTAATTTTGAACAACTTCTTGGTAATTCTGCAAATGAAAAGGAAGTTTAAAAAAGGCAGATTTTAAAAAAATGAATCAATTTGATTCCAAAGCTGGTATTAACATATTTTAATGCAGAGGAAAGAGCAAGACGCATCTTAAGGTTATAAGGGGTCCGTCAAATTGACCTACACCAGCTCACAGAAGTTACATGTTTCCTAAGGCCAAGGAACCGTTCCGTGACCTTGAAGGGTATATTAGTATTTCTATTTAAGTCATTACATTTTCAAACATTGGAACTGCTCAGATTTGGTTCACTGCACAAACCAATCACTTAAAATGTTAAAGAGCATGACTTTGGTCTCCTGGAGACAGCTCTTCTGTAATTGAGCTCTCGTTTGCATGGCCTGTCTACCTTCCCTGTTAATTTTTTTTCTTGGTTTCCCCCCACCCTTTTTCTTGTCAGCCTACGTTATGAATGCAACTGATAGAACAAACACCAACACCTAACACTGGAAATTCTCTTCCCAGAACTCATTTGAAACACATGCTTAGGTTCTCAAATGGCAAGTTTTATAAAATGTCAGAGCATTTTAGAGTTGGAAGTGCATATTATAATCACATATTATAATCACATATATATTATAATCACATGGGGAAACCTTAAGAAAATACTAATGCCTCAGCTCCACCTTTAGAAATCTTGATTTCACTTGTCTGGGGAAGACTGGGGGCCTCTGTATTTTTTTAAAACTTTTCAATGACTTGTAATGTCCAGCCAAGTTTGAGAACCACTGGACCAGTCTCATTCAACCAGGTGAAAAAAGAAATTCAGCAAGGGTACGACATATGAAAGGTCACACAACTAGATGCCAACAAAGCTGAGACCAAAAGTCAGATTTACTGACACTTAGTACAGAATGTTTATACTGTTTTGAAACTACTCTTTGAGAGCTGTTCTCCCACAAAAACTTCAGACATAAATCTGGCATGTGCTTCAACTGTGGACCTCTATCCAACTGGATGTCCCTCTCCAAAGGACCAACTTCACCCAATATAAAGACAGTCACTTTTAGAACACACTTTTAGAACACACTTACACTATAATTCCCATAAAAAGGGGAGGGGACTGTGTTTTGTGCTGATTTGTAGAGCCCAAGCATGGTGATGCTCAAGTAGTCTCCACCCCTGAAGAGAGTTTACAGAAAAGTAGTATAATTGGCACTACAGTTCAATCCCTTTGAAGCCTGGGACATGGCAAAAATATCTTGCTAAGAATTTTCAACAGAAAAATTTTCAACTCTATTATTCACAATACATCATTACGGTTGATTGTTCAGATGAAAATGGCCTCACAATTGCAATGAATCATCTGCTTTTAGAGTGACAGAATTTACAACTGCAACAGAAAGACATAAAAAAGAAATGGCTTAAGAGTTGACATTTAGCCTTTGTTTACAGTATTCTTTTAATATTGAAATTGATCTCCCAGCATGCAGAGCTCAGATGGACAGTTTCAACAATGGCAGTTGAAAATTATGCTTGTTTTTAAATTTTGTTTTGTTTGTGTTCATATTATTGCAACAACGAGGGCTGACAGTATTTTGTGTGCTTTATATTTTCTTTAATGATGTTTTGGCCAAGGAAAGGGCATATTTACACTCTGAATGGATACGTCTGATATATAATTATACATGGAATTATTACACCTTGTTATGTCCTTCAGTTCTCTTTTGAGTAAAATATTTCACTTACACCTGCTTTTCCCTGATCATATGGAAAACAATGGGTTTTAACTATCCTGAAATTGGCAAATGTTTAGTTTTGCTAAAGCACAAGAGTGTGCTCAGCTTGAATGTTTGGTGCGTTATTATGGATTTCTAGAATCTGGCAAAATTGTGAATATTAAAATGAGCAAGGTGGAAAAAAATTAAATTGCTTCATCTGCAGGTGATAAAACTTCATGAAGAGCTTAAAGGAGAAGGATATAAGGATGAAAAGGTTAGAAAATCCCAGAAAATTGAAAACAATGATTAAAAGATATGTAAATGACTATGTAGACATTTCTAAGGCTTGTGATTATTTTTTTAAGTGTGACCAGTATAAAGGATTTATTACGAGTTCAATTGAATACTGTGAGTTTGAGTATCATACACATATGCTTATAGTATTGAAAATTAATGAGACATTAAGTATCATGAGACTTCAAACTGATTTCTTTTTAAGAGATGCTAGAGGACAGAAAGGAAAGAGATGCTTTTATTTAAAGGCAGAGTTTGAAACCATAATCTAGGATGCTGGAAGAAGCATTCACAGATAAAAGAACTAAAGCTCAGAATTTAAAAAAATACATATATAAATCAGCAATGGTCATTTGTTATGGATTACTTGATTCAAAATAACACCATAAGGAAAAAAAAAAAAGAAAAAACTGTATACTTTTCGGTCAGAGTGGAGGAAAAAAGATCTAGCTTTTTGGAAATGGGCTGAATATCTTGTCTTAGGGGACTTGATTAAGAGTTTATTTGATTGAAACTAAGAAGTTTCATCCGAACAACCAACCAACAGACCAACCAACCAACCCTTGACATTAATGCTATTTAAACAGAAATTCTTTCATACACACTGAGTAAATTATTTTGATATATTTTTTATTTTATGGTTAGAATAAATATAGACCAAAATGTTTGAAAGCACGATTTTCTCTTCTCGGCTTTCTATTACCAAAGTCCTTAGCTTGTTCTTTCTTTCAAATTTGAAATATTTAGGAGAACAATCCAATATGAACACCTCTTCTAACTGTAAATTCCCCAAGGGCCAGAATCAAGCTTTATCTCTTCCTGTGTTCTCCACTGTATTAAGTGCTTAGCAGAAGGTAGGTTCTCAGTACAGATTTGTTTAATGAATGAGAGGAGGAATGAACACATAAATGATTAATATCACTTTTCCCCCAAGATTGTGTGCACAGATTGTATTTGTATACTTTTATTATGTTTTTCTTCTTCATTTCCTCACTTCTTTGACAGTAAAAATAGACTTATTTCTGCCCAACACAAAATGATTGCTATGTATCATTTCACAGCTGTTTTCTGCAACTTCAGACTGGGAAGAAAGAGAAGGAGAGAGCAGAGACGTGATTACCCACACAATTAGAAGGGAGCTGATACCTTTCCTTTTTACCACCCCCACCCCTGCCGCCAGGAGCCCTTTAGATACTCAAGTGCATTCTCTTCTCTGAAGCAGAACAATTGTTCCTAGTGGGGAGGAACATGGAGTACAAAAGGAAAACTTAGTGTTCAGGACAAGGGGAGATTAAATTAATACATGATTGCTCAAATCATCCTTGTCACACATTTCATCCTTGAAACTCTTCTCTTGGCAATCTCCACGTTGCCTTGGGTAACCCTATTAAGTCCTATTATTACCTTATTGATGAGGATAAAACCCACATTTCTGCCTTTAGCCCTAATTTCTCAGCTGAGTCCTTTTCTCATATCTCCTGAGATCCTTGGCATCTCAACCCCATAATTTCCAAAACTAAATTCTCAGTTCTACTTCATTGTATCCCCCAAATTTTGGTATGTTATATTTCCATTTTTGTTTATCGTAAGATGTGTTTTCTAATTACCTTTTGATTTTTTCTTTGACTCAGTTTTTAAAAAAGAGTGTATTGTTTAATTCCCATGTACTTGCAAATTTTCTCATTTTCCTTACATTATTGATTTCTAATTTCTTCAATTGCTTCAGATTATTTCAATCTTCTTAAATTTGTTGTTTTTGTGACCTAACATGTGATCTTTCTTGGAGAATGTTCTATGTACACTTGAGAAGAATGTGTATTCTGCTGTTTTGGGATGGAATGTTCCATATATGTCTGTTAGGTGTGTTTGGTCTATAATGTTTTTCAAATTTGCTGTTTCCTTATTGATTTTCTGCTTAAACATCTCTGAATATTATTGAAAGTGAGGTTTGGTTCACTTCATGGTATCCCATAGTCCTGTAGGCTTTCCCCTACTCCTTTTACTTATTTTTTTCTTTTCATTACTCTAATTAGATAATTTCAAATGATTTATCTTTGAGTGATTTGATGTTTTCTTTTATTTGATCATCCCTATTCGTGCTCTCTATTGACTTTTTCAGTTTAGTCATTTTTCTTACTACAGAATTCATTTGGTTCTTTTCAAAAATAATTTCTGGGGTGCCTCTTGTCTTGGTAAGCCTTTGTCTTGGTAAGCCTTTGTCTCTTGATTTTGACTCAGCTCATGATCTCAGGGTCATGAGATCGAGTCCTGATTTGGGCTCATCACTCAGTGTGGAGTCTGTTTGAGATTCTAACTCCCCAACCCCCTCTTTCCCTCCCCATACTCATGCTTTCTAAATAAATAAATAAATAAAATAATTTCTATTTGTTTAACTTCTCTTTCGTCCACATATTGTTTTTTCTTTTTAATTTCATTTAATCGCCTCTGTCTCTTGTTGCTCACTGAACTTCTTTAAGACAATTACTTTTTTTTTCTTTTTTTTTTTCCCCAGACAATGTATAGATCTCCATTTCTGTGGTCAGTTTTTGGAGCTTTATTTTGTTCCTTTGGTGGGTGTCATGTTTCTCGGATTCTTCCTGTACCCTGTAGCTTCACATTGGTGTCTGCACACTTGAAGAAATGGTCTTTACGTACTGGGTTTGGGAGATAGAGACCTTGGGCAATCTGGTTGTGTAGATATTTTCGAGATCTTTCAAACCTTTTCTACAGATGTGCAGACTCTACTCCTCTCATTTTGTGTGTGTGTGTGTGTGTGTGTGTGTGTGTGTGTGTGTGTGTTTGGGGTGGGGATTTAGGATTGTGTGTTTACTTTTAACTCTGCATAGTCACACCAGATACTGAGATTCCTCCTGCTCTCTTTCTCAGGGCAATGCCCTGAGATGCTGAGCTTCTCCTCCTCCCTCCTGAAGGGGATGTCTTAAGTTGTGCACCTTTCCACTACCCTACAGTGCTTGCCAAGTGCCACCTGCCCCTTTTCCCTGGGGCAGTGTACAGAGATGCCAGGGCGAGAGGGGAAATTTCCTCTACTCTCTGTCCCACCTGAGGAAGCAGTGTCAGGGTTATGTGTTTTCTCTCATCCCACAAAGTTGAGCTGGCTGCTGACATCATTGCCAGCTGATGAGATCCAGGTGCAAGCACCACCTGTGGTTCTTCAGTGGGGATCAGGCACCTGGGTGCAGCCACCTGGGCTGGCTGGTGGTGTCCATGGACAGGCTGTTGTTGAGATCTACGTACCGGGTGCTATGAATCCCTACCCCTTTCCTTAGGTTCTCCCAAAAGACTCAGTCATGCAGATTCCCTCAGTGGTCTGGGTGACGGGAGACTGAAGTGGGCCTCTCAGGCAGCATCCCAAAACTCTGGGGAAGCCAGAGGCTCGTTTTTCTCTTCCTTTTCTCTGTGGGAGAAGTCACGGATGAGGGGTAATCTCTCAGCTCTGAGTGTTGCTGGTTTGGGGGTAGGTAGGGATAATGCAGATAAAATGTTCTTTCTCTTCAGTGTGGCTGTTCTGGGATTTTGTGTTGCACTAGAATGCTGGAACCCCTCAACTGGACTCTGGAGCTCTGATGAAGGTGTTTTCTCCCATGGAAGGTTGTTAAATGGATGTTTCAGTTGGGGAATATGGGCTGGGATTTCTTAGTCCACCAGCTTGTTGGTTTCACTCTCTCAAATTAATTTCTCACAACCTCAAATTCTTTGCATTTGTGTTTTACAAACCAGACAGACAGAAAACTGTTAGTCACCCTGAGAAAAACCCAGTAATGGCACAAAGTCTGTCTTTGGCTCATTACGTTTCTGAATGCCTCATTTTTTTGCCCTACCTCCACTCATGCCAGAAATAGCCTATGTATCTTTCAAAACCTGACTTTGTATCTAACATTTGGTAATATTAATAATAATTACCATAATCTTGGAAATGACATATCCCTGTGGTACTTAATAATTTAAAAAGCATTTTCGGGGCACCTGGGTGGCTCAGTGGGTTAAACCTCTGCCTTTGGCTCAGGTCATGATCTCAGGGTCCTGGGATTGAGCCCTACATCGGGCTCTCTGCTCGGCAGGGAGCCTGCTTCCCTTCCTCTCTCTGCCTACCTCTCTGCCTACTTGTGGTATCTGTCAAATGAATAAATAAATAAATAAAAACCTTTAAAAAAAAAGGCATTTTCACAGAAATTTTCACATTTATGTTACCATGGCACTCTGAGATGGGCAAGACATGAATCATTTCCTGTGTGTACTTGAATAAAAGCGTCGTGAGGGCAGGGACTTTTATTGTACTGTTCACTGAATCTCTAATGCCCAGGAGAATGCATAGTCTATAATGCGTCTCAGTGAATCTTTGTCGAATAAATGAAGAAACTGGTGGGTTAGAAAGTTTAGTGAGTGCTCTGGTATATACAGCTAATAAGTCAAAAAATGGAGCTGTGTCTTAATCTAGTGAAGGCCCTGGGAGCACTGGTTGCAGTAAAAATACTCTAATTACTTACTACAGACTATATAAAGCATATTAAATTTTCTTTTTATGGTAGCTGAGTTAGTGTGTCTTTCTCTCCTGAATCAGGACTTGTTCATGTTCAGGTGGCTTATACTTTTATTTATTTATTTACTTTTCAAGTAAGCTCCACGTCCAACGCAGGGCTTGAACTCACGACCCGAGATCAACAGTCTCATGCTCTACTAACTGAGTCAGCCAGGCATCCCATACTTTTTTTTGTTTTGTTTTTTAAAGTATTAAATAGCAAGTTAGCAAATGATTTGGAGATCAAGACCAAAGCCCTTCTGTGAGAAGTGACGAGATCTATCTTTTCTTCTTATTTTTCACCTAAGGAGCAAAATGAGGAAAAGCTAGAAAACGATTAAGATATATCTGGATGTTACATAAATGATATTGGACAACATCTCGATGTAATTAAATTCCTGTGTAATTTCATAATTTGGGAAAGATTCTTTGAAATAAGTGATGCTAGTTTTAAGTAAATGCTATTAGAATTTCAAAGGGAAAATGGCATAATGAACATATTCAAATAGGGGCCACAAAAACTATGTCAAAAAACATTTCCTCTGCTTTCCGTGGTTTACCATAAGACAGTGCTGTTACACAAAACCCACACACACAGAAAATCATTTAACAAGGAGTACACCCTTGGGACTGTGAATGAATGCCTTCCAGCTTCCGATTTCTGCCTGCTTGATTGGACTGTCCTTTGTGGAGTGCTCCGTGATGACTGGCTTGCTCTATGCATTTGATCCCCTACCCACCAGGCCATAAAATCAATTCAAACAAACAAACAAACAAACAAACAAACAAACAAACTCTTTTAATGACGAGCAGGAGCTTTGCATACTCTCCTATTTGACCCTAGCCTAGTACTTTGTTTACCAGAAAAAAACTAGTGTTATATTAAACCATGGGGCTCTGTGACTATATTATTATCAGGCATTTATATAGCATTTTATGGCCAGCAAGGTATTTTACAGATGCTATACAGTTTTTTCCCTATTCAATCCCTTAGGGTGGTAACCACAATGTTGTCATTACCATTTTTATAAACTTCAGAAAGGAGGCTATGGGAGGGTAAATGACTAGCAGAAGGTCAGATGATAAGTTAATAGTCAAGAAGGTATTAGAGATCATGATCTTTGAATTGCCAGTTTATTTCCCAGCTTACACGGCTATACTGATTTTCTACTAGCCTGCTGCTGATGTGTCTGTGATAGATTTCCGAAGCTCAAAAAAGGATGAGTTTAAGTGATAGAGTACAACATATGTAAGAAAGAAGCTTTAATAGTATAATTTCTTGTGAACAACTGCCATTGAACTTTCGAAGTAAATACATGGTTAGTGTAGAAAAAAAGATTATTATATCCAAAAATATTGAAACTGCTTCTGCACTTGTTTAAGTGGTCAAGATGAATTTATTTGGAGTGGTTTTAGTTTGAAAAGCCTAAGAGGCTTGTGTTCTCAAAGATGTTAGATTGGTCAGAATCATAATATTCACTTTGGGGGAAAAGATGAAATCAGAATATGATTTCATGATTCTAAATTACAGAAACAGGAAAATGAAAAAAAAAAAAAAAAACCAAAAATGTTGAAAACAGATAAAGTCAATAAAAGAATTGGTGAAAGCTTAAGAAAAGTGAATTTAGGGGGCGCCTGGGTGGTGGCTCAGTGGGTTAAGCCGCTGCCTTCGGCTCATGGCTCAGGTCATGATCTCAGGGTCCTGGGATCGAGTCCCACATCGGGCTCTCTGCTCAGCAAGAAGCCTGCTTCCCTCTCTCTCTCTCTCTCTCTCTGCCTTCCTCTCCGTCTACTTGTGATCTCTCTCTGTCAAATAAATAAATTTAAAGAAAAAAAAAAGAAAAGTGAATTTAGTATTTGTCAAATAGTGGTGTTAAGCTAGAAACTATTAAGTTCCCTAGAATTAAGTATATAAGGAGAAATTTGAAATCCTACTTTTTAGTTGATGTATTAAAACAGAGTCTGGTTAAAATCATAGTCTCTTAAATACTTTCATGGTTCAGATGCTTTTTAAAGGCATTCACTCACAAAAGAAAGTGCTCCCTTTTATTATCAGTTTGCTATTAAGTTGGAAGGCTTGTATTTGCATGAAATTCTTTCTCAGGAAAATGTTAATAGGAACCAGAATGTAAATAAGAGAAGGAAGCCGCTCCAGATATTTTTCTGTGGTTCTCCTTGATAGGAAAATCTTATGTACATATTCAGTGGGTGAGTCTCTCTTGCTCCCGGGCTCAATATTCAACTAATTAATGTCATTCAAGCATTATATGCCTTCGCATTGGCATTTGATCGAATTTCAAATCCTCTTTTGAATGAATAGCACCTTGAGAAGAATTCATTTTTGTATTTTATTTAGCCTAAGCTGTGTCTACATTGAATCTCTATTCACTTTGAACATTTTTTTTTTTGGAACAAGGCAAAGCTTCTCTGGCATGGCAAATCGATCCCTTTTTTGCCACTTACTCTACATATGTTTATGTGTTTCTGTGTATGTTTGTATCTGTGTGAGCGTACATGTGTATGTGTGGTAATTAATCAACATATACAGAAGTTGATTGCAAAAACTCGATTACCAAAGTGACTTTGGAACCTATAGAAAATATTAACTTTGTTTACAGTAAGGTCATGCTAATAAATTAATGGAGTCATAAGATATTTGTCTGGGTGGCATCCTTGCTGGTCATTTTTATTTTCCTTATAGGGCCATGTTTTCCAAATTTCTAAAAATAAGGGAGAGTAATAAGAGCTAAAATTCATCAAACATTTTCTATATGACTTTATATGCATTGTCACATTTAATCCTTTCAAAAACTCTATTCATTACTAATGCCAATTTGCAGATAAGGAAACCAAATTTCAGAGAAAACAGAATACCTTGTCCAAGGTGAAATAGATAGGAAATGATCCAGGAGTCATTTAAACCTTTGGCTGAGTTGCTAACCTGAGATCTTAATCCATACACTATATTAAATAAAAATGATTTTCTCAAGGGGAAAAAAGCAAACACATTTTTAAAAATGTATATCCATTAAGTGTTTGGTGAAAAATAATTACAGAAAATGCCTTTTAATAGATTCTTCTGTCTCCTCTATGGCTTTCCCTTATACAACCCTGGGGCTTGCCTCAGCAACATGAGTCATCATCTTTCTCCTGGGCTATGGCAATGGTCTCCTAAGACCATTTCCTGATGTCACTACTGCTCTCCCACCATCTTGTCTCCGCCTAGCAGCTTAGATGATGACATTCCTCTCAGAACTTCCTAGAGGTATTGCACCTTTCACAGAATGAGAGACAAGGTGTCTAAAAGCCTTATATCATCTGTTTCCCATGCCCCTGCCCTCATCTGCCCCTATTCTTCCCCTGGTGGCCCTTGTCCCAGCCACAATAGCACCTACCTTCTTCCCTGAACACATCCATCGTATGTCCTTCTTAGGAATGGGCCCTTGTTACTCTCTGTGCCTAAATGAACTTTCCCTAGAGACTTGGATTCCTAATCTCTTGCTTCCTTCATGCCTTTGCTTAAATGTCATTTTATAGAAAGTTCTTGGCTGACACTTTATATACAATAGGCACCCAATCACTCCTGTTTATTTTTCCCCAGAGCACTTACCCCTACTTCAAATACTACCTATTTATTTGTTAATATGTTAATATCTATCTCCTTCCCATGGGGTGGGGTCCTTTTGGAGCATATACAGGCCTCCCTCTAAGAGGAAAATTGTTTTATTCAGAGCAGCAGTCCAGTGCCTAAACTATGACCAGTACAAAAGGTATTCAAGAAATATTTGTTGATGGAATAAATTTGAACTGCAAGAGTTATTTTAAATTGTTATTTTCTATGTTCCCTAGGATATTTTTGTCCTTAGACATTGTAGCATTAGGTACAATTTTAATTTGACTCAGTTGGACTTTCAATCTCAGTTGGAGACAATGGAGATATAATGCACTTAAATGATTTTTTAAGATTACATTTTATATCACATGTATAGAAAATTATGATGAATGTTCATCAGATCATCAGGAGAAGTGATATGTTTTTATAGGCAAATATGTTGTACAAGGCTGCGGGGTACAGATTTCTGAAAAAGAAGGAGAACTAAGCGCTCAGCCAAGGTGTCAAAATCTTATTAATGAAGGCAAATGAGATATCGGGTGCAGTTAGGAGTGGGAATTTGACTTGTGCAACTTATTTAGCTCCTTTGTGCCTCAGTTTTCTGGGATTAATAAAATACATTACAAGTGTAAAAGGGATAACTTTTTGTCAGAAATTAATTTAACTTTTAAGGTCATATTTTATTTCAGCTTCTCAGTATTAAGCAGGAGATGAGTATTTTAGCCCTGAACACAACAATATACTTGAGCTCCAGGCTTTGTGGAGACAGATTTGCCATATTCCTTTAGCAAAGCCTTCCACTTATTCACTCTCTTCTATGCATGCCTTCACCAAACCCAGAGGAGACCTAGGTCAGGGTGTTCTACCAAAGTACAGAGAAAATGGATTTTTTTTGTTTATTTTTTTGTGTTTATTATTATTACTATTATCTTTAGATTTTATTTATTTATTTGAGAGAGAGAGATAAAGAGTGAGTGGGAGGAAGAGGGAGAGAATCTGAACCAGACTCCACGATGAGCACAGAGCCTGACTCAGGGTTCCATCCAACAACTGGGAAATCATGACTTGAGCTCATATCAAGAGTTGTCAGATGCTCAAATGTCTTAGCCACCCAGGTGCCCTGGCTTTTCTGCTTTCAATAACAAAGCCATAAGGTTTGTTGTTCTATGGTATACAAAGCATATGATGTGGGAAAGGTAAACTAGAAGCTCTCAGTCCTGAAGGATTATGGAAAGGAGGAAAAGAAGGAGGGGAGAGAGACCATAAGAGAATAAAAGAAGTCAGTGTAGTCTTAGTCTCCTTTCCTTGGGCCTTGTGAGAATGTACATTAGATAAATTGAGGGGTACATCTATCATCTATCATGGAAAGATTCTCTCCATTCTCCACTTGGGATTCTAGAAGTAACCTGTAATATCACAAGCAACCCAATCTAGTTAAGAGTAGTATATTGTAAGCAGGCTGGGGGAGGATCTTGTTGGCTTTCCCAGCCTCTCAGTTCATGAGTGGGGTACACGCTCATTGGAAAGCCAGTAGGTTTGCCAGATGATTGCAAATCATCCTAAAGTAGAGGTTAGGTGGACCAAGTGGCATGGGCATAAAAGGAGGCCAATGAGCCTGTAATCAATAGCTGAGGGGGGTGGGGGTTATGTTAGTTTAGAAGTGTTGCCCAGTCCCAAATAAAGGACCATGCATGCTCTAGCTAGAGACAGAAGCCTCAATAGCCAACAGTGAACAGGAAGCATTGCCCCAGAACCCAGTTGACAATAACTGATGTAGACCCAGTGACCAGCACAAAGTCAAGGCTTTCTTCCACCCTCTTGAAGTACAAAGTCAAGTCACCTACACGCTCCTTCTCAGATACCTCATGTGAGAGAAAATACAGGAAGAGAGGGCTCTCTGAAAGACTGGAGAACTTTATCTCAGCTAGAGACCAGGCCCTGCAGCAGCTGTTTATATGGTCAAATGAAATTAAATTTAAATTGGGCATTTACTTAGTTTTTCATGCTAACCAGGTGGTTAGAGTTCACACAATTAATTATCAAAAAAATTGCATTTTCTCTTTATATCTGAATTTTTATGATTGTTCTTCTTCATTACAGAGGATTGTTGAGAGAATTTTAAATAATGTTTGTAGCACGTAGAATAGTGTTTCATATTTAAGCTGTTTGCTCTGATTGGACAATGACTTTGGTTTTTGGGAAACATAAATTTCCTTCATTCATGTCCCACTCATTTCTCCTTCACTTGGTTGCACCTTTCAAACAATAAACACATTCTAGTAAAAAAGAAAGGAGGGAAACTTTAACCTTTAAATATAACCTGAAGATATAATATTTTGTTATCCATTTGTTCTGGATATTTGCTTACCTTCTATAATCTTGTATTAACAATGTATTTATTGTAGATAAATGTAGTTAATACAGATAGGTTTTAAAAAAAACCAAAACTTTTTTATACCAATGCTTCCAAATGTATAGTTAAGGTAATGCTATGCAATGATTATGCTCCTAAAATTAATAACTTGTTGCATTGGTGGAGTGATTCCCTAAAAATATGTAAAACACATATATGCTACTGACCAGAAAATACATATACTCATGACGACAAAGGGAAAGTTTTGAGCACTTATGTACCATGAACTATCCCAAATGTTTCACATGTGTCATCTCATTAATCTCTACAAGAATTCCATTCAGCAAATGTAACTATGTTCCCCATTTTATGGATGGAGAAACTGAGGCAGAGAGACATTACCACTTCTTAACAGCTAATAATCGGCACTGGGTTTTGTGCTCAGGCAGTGTAATTTTGCAATCATTGTTCTTAATCCAATGCTGTAGAGATCTGTTGCTTTGTTGAGGATAATCTGGTTTACATCTTACATTTTGCAATAGAGTGTTGACTTTGGTACATTTTCATCAAAAAAACCAAAACCAAAAACAAAACACCAAAAACCTACTTTCAACAAGAGAAAGAAATATTTTGAAATGCCCCACAGGTAAGATTTCAAAAGATGATCATTTTAATTCATCATTTTGTAGAAAGATATCACACAAAAGTCTTTTCAGTATGGGCATCTGAAATAAGATTTTGAAAAAATGTTAACAGAATTTTACCAGCAGATTCTTTGCTTCAAGAACATTCACTTATCAGGAGACACTGTAGATATTGTTCCATTAATGTAAGTGGACCAAATTCCTTATAAAAAGAGTTTGAAGGTACTTTTTTCCTATGGTGCCAACATCTATAATCCTATTTCTTTATCAAAGGTGATTTGACACAATGAGCAAAATTCAAAGCTGTTAGAGCATTAGAGCATAACTGATACATTTCCCAAATGAGAGCACCCTTTTGCATGTTTGAGGGAGTTTGTAAAGAAAAATTATTGCTTCATGAGAAAAAGAGTTAATAAAGTCCTTCTGCAGTGAGAGTGTCATATTCATTTGTAAAAATATGTTTTTCCTTAAAGAATTCTGAAAGTAAACAAAGTGAGATATTAAAATTAGTTGCCAGTTTTGTTTTTATAATACTTCTAGTTTTCCTTCTATCATTAGAATATTTGGACATATAAAAAATGAAAATGACCCCAAATTGGGGATTTATCAAAATCTCACTGTATTTTAGTTATGCTTCAAGACACGCACTATTTATTAAATTATTTAATCATCACAAAAACCCCATAAGTTCCCCATGTAATAGACAATAACACTGAGCAGAGAGATTAAGGAATTTGTAGAGACATGATCTAAGACTATATTGTCTGGGTCTAGCATTGTACCACTTAACTGCTATGCTATTTTGCTTTAACAGTAGTCAAAAATATTGTTTCTGATGTATTTTCTAATTTTCATGATTTTCCCACTTACTGAATATTATTTTGTCAGGAATAAAACCCATTTTTCCATGGTTTTTGTAGAAAATATAAGGCACAACTCTCTCAGATATTTTTGTTTATTAGTTCTCAAGAATATCCCATGTTTGAAATCATAACTTTCCCCTACAGAGATGTAATTCGTTTTAATTAGGTCACCTAATGTCAATTATTTATGTTGACTACAGCAATTCCTAATTTTGGGATTTCACATGCCTTCACTCTTGCTTGGCACTCTGGGAATCTTCTCTGTTTTGCATAATCTTAATTATATTACTTTGTTGAAGAGATGCAAGAAAAATGACATTATTCTAGAATGACTTCTCAATTAAATCAAAGAGATCTGATAAGATTAAAGAAAATGCTGGCAAAGCACTGAGTGGTAAGAAAGAGAGACTCTCCATGTTAAATGAGTTACCAGGAACAAAGTGCAGAATTATATCAGGACACTGTTCACTTAGCATAATTAGTAGTTTTTGTTATAACGTGCTAAATGATTTATTAGCTGTCAATGATAAGTTGATGTGCTATAATAATTATTCCAAAATACCATATCTTGATTTATGCAGCAACTGTATTTCCCAAACATTTTAACCCTACTTAGCCCTTAGCAGATTTGGGGAAAGGATACAAGAACGAGCATCATCATTTCAAATTTAAAGATAGAGACCGAGTCACACAGAAGCTAAGTAATCTGAGGAACATCTCACAACCACAGCATTGAGTCTGGAGTTTCTAAGCCTCTAAATTCCTAGCCACTGCTCTATGCCTAAAACCCTGGTCTCTGCATAGAAATGTTTTCGTGTTGAGGAGAAAAGAGAGAGGAAAACTGAAAATTGTATTATCTGTCTTATATAAACACTGGAAAATATAACAACTTCTACAAAAATAGCACTGGCGATAGATAAAAAGGAGCATCAGAAGGTTTACTTTCAAACACCAAATTATTTTCTTTTCCCAAGCTATCTGGGAATAAACCCTTAAACACAATTTTTCTTTAAGGAATTTTGACATACAAAGTCAACATTATAAATCACAAAAATGTGGAAGCTCCGGCTTGCAAAGATTTTGACTGCCACAACATTAGAATAATGTGAACCATAAAAAGGACCACTCTGGTTTCTCCAGGTCAAGTACGTTTGTTAGGAGCACAGAGGCCATGGAACACCGAACAGCCGATCAGATTTATGAGCTAATGTCTGTGATGCTGCATGGTGCGTAAAAGAATTATGTAAGTGGTACATCTGCTCCTAGGAAGTCATCTGTGAATACTTCCTAATTTTTTAATGCCCGCGTGTGTGTTGTATGAATAACAATGAAGTAAATCTCTGCTCTGACTCTAGCTCTTTTGTATTTGGGGTGAGCACTTCTGTCAGTCATTTGGATGCTCTGGGCTAAAAAGTCCAAGTGCACTAACTTCTTTACATGTTTCCACAACATGCAGGAGATACGATTGTTGTGAATGAGAATTAGACCTGATTTTTCATAAATATTAGGGACATTTGATTAAATGTAACATGATTACAGAATCAGAGATTAGCCTGACTTTAATATCTGCTATATGTGTATGGTAGGGATTGTTACTAGATGCAAGAATATTTCCCAAATGAGAAGCTATTAAGAAATTGACAAACTTTTAAACTGTGTCTTTTAAAACTAAATTCAAACTCAGTTTGAGAAATTAGGGAAAAAATTAAACAGCAAATTCCTTCATTTCCTGGTCTTCTAAGAAAAGATAAATTGTATTTATTTATCATTTTCTTAGGTTGGCTGTTCTGGATGAAAGTTGAATGAAGTCTTGGCTAGTAGAGTATCATGATTTCTTTCTCAGGATATTGACTATTCTCACCTAGGCTTGTTGCAACGAAAATATTGCTTTTTGGATGTCTTGAGTAAAATTCTATTCTTTATAATTTTCATGAATTTGGTAACTACTTGAAGGGCATTCCCTCATCAGTGTCTGGATTCCAGTCATTCAAGGAAAGAACTATTTTAGGTTCATAGCAAATTTGCCCTGACAATAAGAGCCTTTCTTTCACTAATATTTCCTGGGGCTTCCAGATCTTTTAATTTTATCTAAATACCCTTAACGGTGCTGCAGAAAACAACGAGAAGAGGTTATTTGATATGTTGTCAGTGCAGTCTTATTTCATTTCTTTCTGTATAGCTATACTTAAGACAACAAAATTGGATGAGGAAGTTGGAAATAATGTATGTTTGGACGAGTAACATCATTATGACTTAAAAAGATTTTAAGCATCATCAAAAATGAAGCATCTGGAAATCGTTGTATGTGGGTGGAGTGGCTTTGGTGCATACATAATGAAATTTAAAAATGGACATCTTTGTAGTTTTGGTGCCACCTGTAAATTTATGGTCAAGCTTATTGAATCTTGTAGTTCAAGGAAACTATTTCCAGCCTAAGATTTCCATAAAATATCCAGCCCAGCAACCTGTTAGTGAATTCTCCTCCTTGGGTGGTCCACTGTGTGGAGAACACAGATGTAGACAACACAGGAACAAATTAAAAAGAGCCGTGCATCCTTGTAGAGGGAGATGGAATATGTCACCATACCAGTATCAAGATCCAGACCAAAAGGGATATACCTTAATGAAATACATCTTCTGCTTTTCCAAAGACTGTAGATTCTTATGGTTGGAAGATACGTTAAATATCTTCTAGTTTTGTTATTTAGAGAATGGTCTTCAGACCAGGCTTTATGAATAGTTCTGGTAGGATGCAAGGACCTACCCCAGTAAAGTCCACTATGATGAACAGGTAGCTGCATATGCTTGACTTAAAGCAACAACTATTTCTTATATTTCATGAAAATGAAGGTAATCTGGGAATTTTAAAAAGTTTTATTTTGTATTCACTAAAAAAAATGAAAATGGCATCTGGAGCCATAATTGTGCATAAATAAGTAGACTTTTAAAAATATATATATTCTTCCAATAATAAAAAATTACCCTTCTTCCCATTGTGACCTCATGTACTTTTAGGTAAGAAAAAATTTAATAAAGTTAGTAAATAAATATCCAGTCTTACACATTTCTTTTAAGTAAAAGTCTGATGATTAAAAGAAAATGATATCTTTTTTTGTGTTACTTTTTTACCTCTCTCAGTTAACTCCTCTTGACCAACTCATGGCTCTGCTGAAATGATTCACTTTGGTTTATGCTTTACTAGTTTCTCAAATATACACAGTTTGGGAGAAAACAGTATACACTACTATGCAGAGACTGCACAAAACTAACTGGTTGTTTAACAGGTTTCTAAAACAATAGGAAAATTTAAAGCAATGGAAACACACAGCATGAAATCTGTGTTTAAATTGCAAACAATAAGAAGTCATAAATTTTTATTCATATTAACACAATACCATGGACTATGAAACACCTGGTATTCTTCCATATATTTCTTTTGTCATAAAAGGGCAGTAGCCAAATTTACTGAATTTGATAGTCATGACATTAAGATATTACATACAGCCCTGTAGGATTTGGGGTTAGAAAATCATACTGTATTCTAACTCTTAATATATTTATTTTTAGAATATTTCCCCTTAGAAATAAATCAACACATTAGGACTTAGCTTATGTTTATAGAATTATGTCTAACTCATTGTAAAAAAAATTGCAAGTAAAAAATATGCAACATAAAAAAACAAGGAAATTCCTCAAATGCACACACCCAGAAGTACCATTTTTTTGTGCATGTCTTTTATTATTTATTTCTTTTTTTAATGAAATGAGACTAATAGAATACATGATATCCTATGCTCTCTTTCCTAACAATGTATTATGAAAATTCGTGTCACTGAATATTGCTTAACATAATTATTTTACTATCTAGTCATTGACTTTAAGCATATTTTTCATGAGCTTAATTTATGTGACCAATCTTCCATTGTTGGACACTTTAGTTGTTTTCAGGATTTGTTTTTGTTTTGCTAATAAGGCTACAGCTAGCTGTAATTTGTTTTGCTTTTGTAATGTGTATATCTAGACACATTATCAAATATTTTCTCAATCTCAAATTCTGAAAAGTGGCATGGTGAAAGGAGATGTAAAAAATGAAGGCAATGAACATTCGTAAGAATTTGGATGCAACTACCTAACTATATTTGAAGTATATTAAGTCAATTTATATTCCCACAAGCAGTTTATGTTCCTGAAATAGTGAACTACCAGACAAGGATAAAACATTCCATTAATAAATATTAAAAAATCCTGAATAATATACAGCATGCATAATTCGTGGACTTTTTAGGAGCAAAAAAAAGAGATATCTCTAAATGTTAAAATCAAAGTGGGAGTTGAGAGCCAGGGGCATAGTGAATGAGATGCTGACCAGGAGCTATCAAAAGGCATCTGACCAGTGGCTCTTTGTTCTTGTTTCTTGATTTGTTTTTATGTCTGTTATTGAAGTGAAGGATACTTAGTGTAAAGTGCATAAATTGTATTTGCAGAGATTGGTAAATTTTTGCAAAAGGAACATATTTAGACCATCCAGATCAAGTTACAGAATATTACCAGCACTCAAGATACATTCCTCCTGCTCTCTTCTACTTTTTATTTCTTTTCAAATGATAAGTACTTCAAAACCATACTTTCTTTTATTACTACATACATCCAGTTACCTGTTTTCCATCTTTGAATCAATGAAATGTTTGCCCCTATTTTCTTGTGATATTTATGCATGTTATTGAATATCTAAGTTGTGATTTTTTTCTTACTATATGGCATTTTTAAATTAATAAACCATAATTAATTTACTATTAAATTATTGTATCTCCATAAATAGGATGTAAGTATTCTGGTTGTTCCATATCTTTTTCAAAATTAGGTGTTTTTTTTTCCATTTTACTTAGTTTAGTAGGGCATAGTCATATATCATAATGTTTTAATTTGTCTTTTTCCAAATACCTAATTAGGTTGAGCCCCTTTCCTTGTGATTATGAACCATCCGGATGATTTTTTTAATGAAGTGCTTATTTAAATATTTTGTCTACTTTTTAAATGAGTGGGCTTTTTTTCTTATATATTGAATATATTTTTACCACAAGTCCTTAGTGATATATTTGTATATACGTACACGTATGTATTCATGAAGTCTTTTCCTACTTTTGAGTTAGCATTTACTCTTTAATTTTGATGAAGTTAAGTTTATGAAATTTTCCTTTATGGCCATATTTTTGTGTTTTATTTAAGAAATCTGCCCATTCCAAGGTTTCTTCCAGTTTTATTATTTTACCTTTTATATTTATATTGAAAATTCATCAGTAACTAATTTTTGTGAATGCTGTGAGGTAGGACTCAGGATTCATTTTTCTTTACTTTTCTATATAGATAATCAGAGATTTCTAATTCTAGTCTGATGAAATATAAAATACAGGACTTAATATGTTATAATAATCTTAAAATCGAACAAAATACAAGAGGTATCACTTTTCTGACATAAGACAATAGACGGCATAAAGCTCTGATTCTTTTAAAATCTTTTTTTTTTTTTAAAGATTTAAATTTATTTGACAGACAGAGATCACAAGTAGGCAGAGAGGCAGGCAGAGAGAGAGGAGAAAGCAGTCTCTCCATGGAGCAGAGAGCCCGATGCGGGGCTCGATCCCAGGACCCGGGGACCATGACCTGAGCCAAAGGCAGAGGCTTTAACCCACTGAGCCACCCAGGCGCCCCTGATTCTTGAAACTAAGAAACATACAAGATAAACTCTGTAATTACCTGGATTTTTTTTGTGGAGGATACTTTGCCATTGTGAGACAGAGAAGTTAAGCCCAAACAGACGGCAGTGATCATGCTTAGGAGACCGAAATTTATGAGACAGTGTACCAGAGTGAAGACAAGTGTGCAGAGAAGAAACATCCCCTTGAACCTTTGACTAAACATTAGGTTACATATATATAGAATGAGATTCTATGTGGTTTTGGAAAGAACAACTCTTAGAGAGGTAGGGGAATGCTGTGAGAATTTGGAGTTGCTGCTAAGTAGGACGGGGATGCATCAAATACCCAAGGCATCACCAAGATACTTACTTCAGAAAGCCCATGCTTTAGAAACAAGGCTGTGGTAGTCTTAGAGTAAGGGCTACTTTAAAGCAGTGGTTTGCAACTAGGGAATATTTGGTCTCTGGGGACCATGTGTCAATATATAGAGACATTTTGGTTGTCACAGTTAGGGGGCAAATACTATTGGCATGAATTGGATAGAGTTTATGGAGACTGCTAAACATCTTACAGTGTATAGGACAGTTTCTTCCAACAAGGAATTATGTGGCCTAATGAGTTAACAGTGCCAAGTTCAGAACCTGATGATCTAGCATAACAAAGCCTAAAATGAAACTTTTGCAAGAACAAGTCATCAATCAGTTGTTTGTCTACCAAAATATATCACCCTTTACGGGAATACAACTTAATCCAGATTCTTAGCAATGTAGTAATCGCAATGTCCAAAATACAATATTTACTAGATATATGAAAAAGCATGGACATTTGATCATTAACAGAAGAAAAATAAAACAGTTGATAAAAGTAGACCCTGAGACAAAATAACAAAAAATGATATATAGATTAAAAAGTCAAGATAAAAATGTAGCAATTTATTTAATATCTATGTGGATAGTCCACTGTTACCAAACTACTTATTGAAAAGATTGTCTCTTCCCCCAGGGAACCATGTATATGTGGGTTTATTTCTGAATTTACAACTTGTCTGTCTACTATTGTGGGAATTCCATGCTATTTTAATTTGTACAGCAGTGTAATTCTTAATACCTGTGTTTTTAATTAAATCTATTAACAGACTTAAATGTTAAATCATTTAAAGTATCATCTTTTAAGCATTTATTTAGTTTTTCCTCAATTTATTATCATTATTGTTTTTCTTTTCCTATATAGAGGTCTTATATATATTGCATTAAGACTTATTTCTAGGTATATTTTTGTATACTAGTTGGAAATAGTAACTTCTAAAATGTTTGCTTTTCTAGTTGCCTGCAGCTAATATATAGAAATGAAAGAGAAATTTGTATGTTGCTTTTATTCAGTTCTTTCTAAAATCACTAAAAATTCTAGTAGTATATATGTAAATATTTTAGCACAGTATATTCTAAATATGCATGCAATTTTAGAATGATGGCTTTGTTTCTACTTTTGCAATTTATAAATCTTTTATTTACTTTTCATCCCTAAATGGATTGGCCAGAACCTCTAGTGTAGAATTGAGTAGAGGTGAGAGTACCCACTCTGGTTTTAATCCATAATAGCATGGGGAAACCTTTTAATATTTCACCATCAAGTGTGGTCTTTGCTATATACATGGGTTTTTTAAGTGGCTGACTTATATTAGATTGAGATCAAGAAACATTCTATCTTTAATTTATTCTAATAATTGTATAATGAATGGGGTTTTGTTTTTTGGTTTTGTTTGTTTGTTTTGATTTTCTTGCACCTTTTGAGTAATCATACGATTTTTTACCCTTATTTGGTTACCATGGTGAATTACATTGATTAACTTATAAATTTGAAAATAATGTTACATTTATGAATAAAATAATCTTCCTAGTGGCACATTATAAGTTTTATACATATCTAGCCTCAATTTATTATTATTTTGTTTAGGATTTTGCAGTTAGGTTTGTGAATCTTTTACTATACATTCTCATTATGTCTTTACCAGGTTTTGATATTGAAATCATATTTTTATCTTTTTATTTTCTCATACCATTTTTTCTAAAATTGATATTGATCTTCCTTAAATGTTTAAACAGCATTTAAGGAAGACCTTAAAGGAAGGAAGCCAGCATATATAGCTGTAAAGCCATATAACTATGAGGCTCACTTTGTGAAAAAGCTTTCAATGAAAAAGTTCAATTTCTCACACACACAGGATTATTCATATTTCTGTTCTTCATGTGCCTGTTTTCTTAAGTTTCTTTTCAAAGAACATGTCCATCTAAAATTTATCTAAATTAAAATTAATTAATTGATTTAAATTATTTAAATAATTATTAAATATTATTATTAAATTATTTATTATATAAATTATTAAATATTATTTAAATTATTAATTTAAATATTAAATTTTATCTAAATTTAAATTTAAATAAATAATTTAAAATTTAAATTTTAATATTTAAATTAATATATAAATTTTCAACATATTGACATAAAGTTGTTCATAATATTCTCTTGCTATCTTTATAATGGTTGCTGGAATTGAGCAATATACTCTTTTTCACTTATGGTACTATTACTTTGTGCCATCTCTACTTTTCTTTAATCAGTTTTGCCAGTATCTTAATTGTGATACCCTAGAGGCAGATTTTGAGACCAGTAATCTTGTGTGGGTGATTAAAAGGAGAATTCTGGGGCACCTACGTGGCTCAGTCATTAAGTGTCTGCCTTCAACTCAGGTCATGATCCAGGGGTCCTGGGATTGAGCCCCACATCGGGCTCCCTGCTCAGTGGGGAGCCTGCTTCTCTCTCTCTGCTATTCCCCCTGCTTGTGTTCTTTCACCCTCTCTGTCAAATAAATAAATAAAATCTTTTAAAAAAAATAAAATAAAAGGAGAACCCTTTAGAACATGAGGAAATAGAACAGGGAATGAAAGAAATTAAAAGAAGATGAGCTTCTGGTGAAATCCAGCATGAGACTAACCATATATGAAGCTCTGGAGCATAAATGAAACAACAGAGTATATCAATCCCCTCACACATATCTTGCGGCAGGAGAGTGGAGCTTTTCTAGGGCTTCTGTGTCCCTTTACACCAATCAAGCATTGGCTATGATCTCCCTTAGAGGAAAGTAGGTTTTAACTTCTAGGCTTTTCTGGTGAGGCAGCAAGTCTCCAGAGAAGTTTACAGGTGTGAGCAGTTTGCATTGGCACTCATAGAAACTGGGTATTGGGCTCATCAATCCAATTAAAGGAATCTAAGTGTGATTAGAAAAATCATCAGTAGTAACCTCAGTAGCCTAAATGTTGCATTACCCAGATGTACTTGCTTCTCACATTAAGTTCACTCTATTTTGTTACAGTTTCTCTAAGATTCTTGTACGTTACAATTTCTGGGAGTCCTTAAAAAGTCAGGGTTAATAGGACCAGCAACAGCCTTCACTGATTGCTGCATTTGGTCCTAAGGCCATAACTGATACGTATCATCTCCCTTTGTTTCCATCCATTGTAGATTCCCTTTACTCTCAACTACATCTGTTGGCCTGGATGGCTTATCTCATGGCTTGATGCACTTGGGCATTTTGGTTGAACCTCCAAACACTGTCTAAATCAAATTTTTAAAAAGTTAAAAACATGACTATCATCCAAATGGGAAGTGAACACATATTAAAGATTAAGATTTATGTTATGCATTAATGGTAAAAAATGCCAAAGTTGGTTTCACCTCGATATTTGCTCATCATTTTCCTTTTAGCTTAAAAATCCTCCATTACCCTATATCTAATCTGTTACTAAATTCATCCATTTAAGTGTTTGTTTCAGTTAATTATGTTTCAGTTTTTAGTTTTCTCTTTGATTCATTTTTTGTATTTTCTAGTGTCCTGGCAAAATTCTCCATATCTTCCTTTATTAAGTTTCCTGTCTGATAAATGAGATATCTGGATAGCCAATGATTTTAAAGTGTATTTTTTTTCCCTTCTTGGATTTTAATAATTATCTTCTATTTCCTAGCATACGTGTCTACATTATAGTGATTACTGGACATTAAGCTTGCAAAATTATAGAAGCTCTGAATGATATTGTGTTCTTTCCTGGATAGTTCAATCTTCTGGAAAGCAAACAAACTATGAGCAGATCATGTTAATCTAGCCACTTCAGAAGTCTTCAGGGATATTACCTAGGGCCACTCTTTTTTGACAGTCTTAAAGTCAAATTTTCTTTTCTCTAGTTCCATGAAATTGAAAATTCTACTTATCTTTTTTAGTTTCTTAACAGCTACTTTTTTGCTTGGTTTTTCAGTGTCTTGCCTTGAATACTCATAGTCTAGGAATCATCAAATGCCTTAAATGGAAATTGTGAGCTAAATGTTAGACTCGTTTCTGTGTGATTGCCTTTTGTTTGGCATTGTGCATTTTCAAACCCTAGAGATTGTGGTAGTACCAAATTTTACATCTGTTTCTCTGATCCAGTGATACTCTCACAAGTTCTAAATTGTACCTTTATATTGCCTATATCTAATTATAACTTTATATTGCCTTACAATCTTACACTTCAAATTTCAAATGTCTTAAAGTGACCTTGAATGTAAGATTATCTTAGAGCATTCTGTTTTTCTCTGGTATCTTGGCCCTTTGTATAATGGCTTCCTTTTTTGCTTTCCTGTCTTCAAATAATGGTGTCCTGGTGCCTTCTCGTTCTCTCATTTTCTCTATCCTCTTTTCCTTCCTTCTTCCATGTCTTTCTCTTTCATTTTCCAGCTACTACAGTTAGTTATAGTAGTTTTATTATCAAGATATCATAGTTCTGATACCAGGTACTCCATCATAGCAAGAAACTACTATTTGTTGAAAGAAACACAAAATAAAGTAATAAAAATAAGATCACAAATAAATTAAAAAAAATACAAATAAAATACTGGGAAGAAATATAAAGGCAAAAGCTATTTTCTTTGAAAATGTAGTAAATATAGGCAATCATCTGGCATATGTTATCAAGAGAACTTTGAATACCTTTATATGTAATTAGAAAATTCTGATGACAGAAAATTTTATAAATTATTAATTACCTTAAAACTAGTCCCAAAAGAGAGAGAAGAGAAGACAAGTCACAGACTAGGAGAAAATATTTGCAAAAGGCACATCTTTTATTTTTATTTTTTGTTTTTTTAAAAGATTATTTATTTATTTATTTATTTGACAGAAGAGGGAGCACAAGCAGAAGGAATAGCAGAAGAAGAGAGAGAAGCAGGCTCCCTCCTGAGCCAGGAGCCCAATGTGGGGCTTGATCCCAGAACCCTGGGATCATGACCTGACCTGAAGACAGCTACTTAACCGACTGAGCCACCCAGGACCCAGGTGCCCCAAGACACATCCTTTAAAGGATTGTTGTATAACATACAAAGAACAATTAAAACTCAACAATAAGAAAACAACCTGGTTAAAAAGTAGGCCAAAGATCTGAGAGGCCTCTCACCAAAGAAGATACACAGATAGCAAATAAGCATCTGAAAAGATGCGCCATATCCTATGCCATCAGGGAAATGCAAATTAAAGCAAGGAGGTGTCACTACACACCTATTAGAATGACCAAAATCTGGAACACAGACAATATTAAATGCTGATTTTCATTCATTGCTGGTGAGAACATGAAATGGTATGGCCACTTTAGAAGGCAGTTTCACAGTTTTCATAAAAGCTAAACATACTTTTACCATATGATCTAGAAAATCAAACTCCTCAGTATTTATCCAAAGAAATTTAAACTTAGTTGGGTGCCTGGGTGGCTCAGTTGGTTAAGTGGCTGCCTTTGGCTCAGGTCATGATCCCAGGGTCCTAGGACCGAGTCCCCACATCAGGCTCCCTGCTCAGCTGGAGCCTATTTCTCCCTCTTCCTTTGCACCTACCCTTGCTTGTGTTCTCTCTTTCTCTTTCTCTCTCTCTGTGACAAATAAATAAAATCTTAAAAAAAACAAAAACAAAAAACAAACTTATGCCTACCCAAAAAACCAGCACATAGATGTTTATAGCAACTTTATTCATAATTGCCAAAACATTGAAGCAAGTAGGTAATGTCCTTTAATAAGCAAATGAATAAACTTTAGAATTCCAAACAATGGAGTATTATTCAGTCCCAAAAATAAATGAGCCAAGACATTATGATATGATATGGACATATTATTAAGTCAAAGAAGTCAGTCTTGAAAGGCTACATACTCTGTGATCCCAGCTATACGACATTTTGAAAAAGACAAAACTATGGAGACAGCAAAAAAACAATGGTGGTAGTGGCCAGGAATTGAGGGAAAAGAGATGAATAGATGGAGTACAGGGGATTTTTGGGGCAGTAAAAATACTCTGTATGAAACTATAACAGTAGATACGCACCATTATACCTTTGCCCAAACCCATGTAATGCAAACAGTGAACTGCAATGTCTAAGGTAAACTATGGACTTTGGGTGATAATAATGTGTCAATGTAGGCTCATCAGTTGTAACACTAATGGAAGGGAATGTTGATGATGGAAGAGGCTGTGTGAGTCTGGTGGGGAGGGGCAAGGCTATACCTGGACGCAGTGGGAGGGAATGTCTGTACCTTCTTTAATTTAATTTAGCTGTAGAGAAAAAATGAATATTATCATTGTCAAGGAAGTTGGGAAAAAATTCCGCCTTAGGAAAAGATGATTTCATAGTTGTAAATAAACTTATAAGAAAAAATATTTTTATTTCGTACATAAATCACTTTGGAGAATAGAGATAGAAGGGAATGTCTCCAGGTTGTTTTGTGAGGCAATATAACTTTGAAACTGATCCTAGATGAAGACAACAAAACAAAAAGTTATAGATCAATCTTCCTTTATGAATATAGAAACATTCTAAGTACTTCAAAGGGAAACTGAATCTGCCATGTATAACTAAAATTAAATGCAAGACAAACTAAAACAAAACATCATAACCATGAAAGATTTTCCCAGAAATGCAGACATTTTAGTATTAGAACTCTCTTCTATCAGGCTGCCTGGGTGTCTGAAGGGGTTGGGTGTGTCTGACTCTCTGTTTTTGATCAAGTCATGATCTCTGGATCGTGAGATGGAACCCCAAGTGGGGCTCTGTGCTTAGCACAGAGTCTGCTTGAAGATTCTCTCCTACTCCTGTCCCCCACTCACATACCCTCTCTCTCTCTCTCTTTCAAATAAATAAATCTTTAAAAAAAAAAAAAAGGAAACTTTTTTTTTTTTGCTTCACCATAATGTATTGAGGAGAAAATAACATAGGCATGCAAAGAGACACATAAACAATTTAAAAAATTTGTCAGTGATTTATGATTTAAAAGCAAAAACAAAAACAAACCTGTTTTCAAATTTGGAAGAAAAGGGAATTTGTATAAATCTAGTTTTTATTTAGGGTTGTTAAGAACTCTTGGCCTTTAAACAGAAAATGAGTTTTTGAAAAGATTATCACAAATAAAATCTTTAAATCTTAAAAAAAAAAAAAAGCGGGGGGGAGCACCTGGTGTTTCAGTCGGTTAAACGTCTGCCTTTGGCTCAGGTCATGATCCCAGGGTCCTGGGATCAAGCTCCATATTGTGCTTCCCTGCTCAACAGGAGCCTGATTCTCCCTCTGCACCTCTCCCTGCTCATGTGTTTTTTCTCTCTCTCTCTCAAATAAATAAATAAAATCTTAAAAAAATGTTATTATAAAACTAATAAAATTATTGGCTCATTCTGAGACTCAGGTTCCTGGCCAGGCCACAGAAAGCAGTGGCTGCTACCACATTGCTCCACTGGATGGTTAAGAGCCAAACGCTTCGAGTTTGGTTAGCTTCCCATTGTGCCCCAGGAACTCAGTGTTACAGAACCCCTGCTATCTGCTCCATGATCACTTCTACTCCGCAGACTCAGTTCTGCAGCTGCTATCACCGCCAGGACCACAAAAAGAGTGCGCTGATGCTCCCACTGCTGCTCGTTCTTAGCTGATTCATGAAAGTTGGCTGAAGTTTTGTTTGATTGAGGAATTTCTGCTCTCGTTTAGAGGACTCATTCTTAGCTTTCAATTTTGAGGGGATTCTTTGTCTCTCACTAAGATTTTTCATAGGAAGGGTGCTAGTAGGCCAAAATAATGACAGATATCCATGATAAATAGCAACAAGAAAGACTGACCACTAGAATTGGTCCTACTTTACAATTATTAGATAGATATAGTAAGGTCAGGAAAAGAAAGAAACAAATGGATTGAGAAGGAAGAAACAAAGCCCTTCCTGATACACAGATGTTAGGATTGTCTGAACAAAAAATTTAGACAATCTGTAGACAACCATTTGAATTAATAAAGCTTAGAAGTTTTGCTAGAAACAAATCAGTATTTTAAAAAAATCAATTTTTTATACCCAACAACAAGAAATTAAAAATGGAATTTTGATAAATATTTCATTTATAATAGCAACAAAACCAATTAAGTGCCATGCATAAGAATAAATCTAGTAAATATTGGCTAAAAGCTTTAAAATATAATATTATTTTAGGATCTAACAGAAGATCTAGAAAAAGATTTTTCCTATTCATATTTAGATATAAGAAATATTACAGAGATTACAATTCTTAAATAAATCTATATAATCAATACAATTCCATTTTAAATATCTAATGCGATTTTTAAAAAAATCTAAACTCAAAAAAGTGAGTCTAAAATTCACATGAAAGAGTAAAGGGCCAAGAGATAATTATGAAACAAAATTAAATCGTTTGGTGATTGCATCGAAAGAGTTGTGCTTATCCTCATACTTGATATGCATGTAATGATGTAGCATTAAGAATAAAAGTTGCTGTAGGCTTTTGATAACCTTTTTCAGATTAAAGAATTTCCATTCTATTCCTAGTTTGCTATTTTTTAATCATAAAAGGATGTTGAATTTTATCAAAATGTTGGGCATTCATTGAGATGATTATAAGCTTTTTATTTTTCTCCTTTATTAACATGGTGAATAAATTTCATGTCATTAACCTTTCTTGCATTCCTTTGATAAACTCTGCTGGCTTGTAATTTAAAAAATAATTGATAGATGCAGTTTACTAATTTTATTATAGGATTTTTTTTCATCTAGTCTGGGAAGTGAGATTTATGGTATTTTTCTTTCTAGTATGGTATTCATATAGACTTTGTGGGGGGGGTTCTTTTTTGGCTCTTTGGAATGGTGTTTGGTTCTTGAAAGATGAGCAGAACTGACATCTAAACCTGGATTTGATTTGTTCTTGTTGTTTTTTGGTTATTTTAAGTTATTGATTCTATTTCTTTAATGGTTTTAGATTTATTTAATGATTTAATAGTTCCATATCACCCAGATTTAATTCTAATCTGACTCTTGACAGTCCCTTTAGCAATTCCATAACCACCCTTTTTAGCTCCCAAAACAACCTCACTCTGGAAGTCAGTCAGTAATTAGTGAAATCCCCCAAACCTTTAACAGTTTCTCCATACGTTCTCTTCACATTCTTCTTCCATGCTAACACCTAGCTGACACTTGGAGACAGTGAGTCCTGTGAAACCCTTTGAAATCCTCCATATGGATGTCCTCCATATTCCCAACACCTAAAATAACCCATCTTGCTCTCATGAAGGAACAATCAGTAATTATTGCTTCAGCTCTTTTTCCTGTCTGGTCCCTGGAACACTGCCTCTGTGAAGTCCCCTCAAATGATCTCTCCTATATGTTTCATACTGTTGTGCTTAAGGGTGACAGAGATTTTTTGTTTGTTTGTTCTTTGTTTGTTTTCAGTCCTTACTGCTACTTCTGGAAAATCTCCCTACCCTTAGGATCATTCAAATTGAAAAAATCTCTTGTCATCAACATATATTGCACACATTCTGAAATGCACCAAGGTAAGTGGGTGTGCAGTGTCCTCTAGGTCCAGGAAATTGTGGTGTTTATTGTAGACAATTAAAAAAAATAAAAACAATAATAAAACCAATACAAATGTTACTTTTTTTTTAATTACTCATGTAATTCTAAAAATGTTTGAGCCTTTGGGCATATATTTGTATCCTATCCTTTTTTTGCTATAAGCATCTGACAACTCCTAGGGCACTCTTTTAATTTATTTGAAGATTTTAGTTCCTGGCTCATGTCTTTCCAACATGACCTCTGTGTTAAACTTTTGAGATTTCATATTTCACATGGATTTCATATTTTACATATTTCATTCCATAGACTGAATTCTCAGTTTGACCTCTGCTTCAGTGGTCTCGTCTCCCAGCCTTCTTTGGCCTCCAATTTCATGGAAACTACCATAGTCCTTTCCCTTACTAGCAATGGCAACATGTTCATAATCTCCATTATAAGCATCCACTCTTTGAACTATGTCATATGGTTCCAATTTCTTATAATAATTTTATCCACTCATACTACTTTTTTAACTGCCCTTCATATTCTTTCCTTTCTCAAATTAAAATTTCTAGCCCCTCTGTGTACTACCCCCTTCAATACAAGGTTTACAGAAGAGTTAATTCTCAGAAGAGTAACCCTCAACCAACAACCCTCAACCATCCAATGGGATGTCCCAGCTTTCCTGTTCTTGAGTGGGACACCTTTGATGTCCATTTTCCATGCATCTTTGAAGGTCCTTAGAGAGACCAAGCTCCCATTTCTCAAATGGTAACTTGAGTTAATAATACGCTATTTACATTGGATTTTTAAAAACCTTCCTTGTTTCAGTGTTCTTAATTCTTTACTGGTGCTTCTTAGCATTCTCAACAAATAAACTACCTGCATGAAGTTCTTGTCTCTGGCTCTGTCTTTAGGGGATCCCAAATTAATCAACTATGGATGAACTATCTTTACTTTTAGCTAAGGTTAACCCCTCCACGTGGTTGATAGAATCTATTCCCCTGTCTACTCAGGCACGTTGCTTCAGCAATTCACCCTTATTTCCTTTATTGTTCTCTCTCTTCTCTTCAAGTAGATATTCCCTTTTCTTTCTAGCTACTGTCTAATTTCTTTCCTTAGAGTCACACTCAAGGAGAGAGCTTTTCTTTTTAAATTATTTAATATTTCAGTATTATTAAATAATTATAATTTAATTCTCTGACTGCTCGTTCTTAAATATAATTCGATTTTTATCTGCCTCTCCACCTCCATACCTTTTCTCTACCTCCATATCCTCCCAGTAGCTACTCTTGTGATGATTACTTATGATTACTTGTGATACTTGTGACTTCCTTGTTGCTAGATTTAGTGGTCAATTCTTATTTGTCATTTTCTCGATTTACTCAGAGGGTAGCTATATAACCATCACATGGTTTCCTCAGTTCTTCACTTCAACAGAGCTCTGGTGCTTCTCAGATCTCAACCTTCTGATGCTGGCAGCCTGGGTCATTCCTTCTCTCGATGAAGAGTGACTGAGTTTGCTTCATTGCAGTGTGGGGAGAGGTAAGGGCTAAATACAAACATTTTCTTCCAATCTATATTCTCACTACTTCTTGGCCATTCACAGCTTGACATTTGAGTCCTCTTCTTCCCACCAACCCCTCAAACTTCTACATTTCTACCACTTTATGGCAGGACTCAGATTCCCTAGGGATATTAAGTTTTTGTTGTTTTTGTTAATTGTTAGGTTCTATGATTCTCTCTGGTTTCTTTCTTTCTTTCTTTTTTTTTTTTTTAAAGATTTTACTTATTTATTTGACAGAGATCACAATTAGGCAGAGAGACAGGCAGAGAGAGAGGAGGAAGCAGGCTCCCAGTGGAGCAGAGAGCCTAATGTGGGGCTTAATCCCAGGACCCTGGGATCATGACCTGAGCCAAAGGCAGAGGCCTTAACCCACTGAGCCACACAGGCACCCCTGATTCTCTCTGGTTTCTATAGTTTCCTCAAGTTTGATTTTGAAGAAGGAATCAGCAACCCAAACTAATTTTCAATCTTAATGAGAATCTGTGAAGTAAAGGGTTAACTCAGCATGCTTGAGCTCTTCAAGCCCTGCACTTGCAGATAAAAGTCTGTCTTCAGGAGGACTAGCCTTTGATCTACTGCTGTGCATAGAATCTCTGAGCCCTTAGAATGTCCTGCCTGGTCAGAGGGTCTTAGCATATCTCAGCCTTTGGGCCATATTGCATCTGTTTGGATAGTTCATGCTAACGAATTGACTTTGATTAATGCCTGTTTCTGTGTGTCTGAAGCTCTGGGCCACACTATGCAGACTGGGAAGCTAAGGTCAGTCATGCTGCTGCCGCCTGCCTATGTGACTAATCCTCAATCAAATCCCTGGATGCCAGGGCTTGAGTGAACTCCCTGGTTGATAATGTCGTACCCCATTGCTGGGAGCATTGTGTCCCCGTGCAACTTTCCTGGGAGAGGACACTTGGAGGCTCTAGGTTTCTCCTGGTCTTCGTCTACATGTTTTTTCCATTGGCTGATTTGGATCTGTATCCTTTTTCTGTAATAAAGTGTAACCATGAGTATAAGAACTTGGAGAGAGTCCTTCAAGTGAATCATTGTGTCCAAACGTATAGTCTTGGGGATTCTGACACAGAACCAGATTCTGACACAGAACCAGATAAGGGTATAAAAAGATTGGGATTTTGGAGAGTAAAAAGGATGTGAGGAGAATTTGTTTGGGAAGAGCTGTGCTGTGACTTCCACGTACCTCAAGTTTCATGAGAGACTTTACCAGGATTCCTAGGAGAACTTCCATCCTACTGGATCAGTTTTTGACTCCCTCTTAGAACATGTGACCTGATTAGTTGTGTTTGAGGTAGGAATGATGATAAAGGGTGCTATTGTGCAGAGTGTGGCGTGCACTCTGAGTCTGTCTAAAGTAATAATACATGTATGTGTTCTGTGAACAATCTGGGCCATGCCACACACACACACACACACACACACACACACACACACACAGAGGCACATACACATGGTGAGAGAGAGGCAAACAGAGAAATATTATGGGGTTTTTCTTAGCCTTGTCCAGCAGTGCTGCCTGTAGGAACAAATAAACCTTAGCAAAAAGAGAAAATTCTGGAGTTCTATAGGCCAGATAAAATAGCCTGTCTTAACTGTACCAAGGAGCTTCAGGTAAGAGATCTCAAACAAACAAACCAACAAACCAAAAACAACCCAATAAAATCACCCACCAAAACATGTAGTCAGCTTTAAGTATGTGCCGGGTCTGGGGAGTACAAACTCAACAAAATACTCATCAAGTAAGATTTTTTTCTACTTTTCCCTTTTCTCCCTCCCCATTCATACCCAATGGAATATGATCAAACACCCTGATGGGTAGGATGAGAAAGAGGGGTTGAAGCATAAGGTCGGAAAAGAGAGGATTGCAGCACTCTTTCCTGACCTACTGCTTAATACAAGTTCAAATAGAGTATAGGAAAAGATTTAACTTCAACCCAAGTTTAGAATTTTAAGACTAGATATATTTGGTGACTGTATTGCGATTGCATTATGATTAAACCACAAGACATCTTATTGCCTAAGATTGATTGGAAAGTTATGGGGCCATGGGAGTTTTCTTCCAGGGGTAGGGGAGAAACTTTTCCCACTAAACACAGTTTAAAGAGTTGTTGAGGGGAAAAAAACAAAACAAAACATTGTTTCATTCTTATACCCAGAAGGCTTGCTTGTTTAATATATCTGTAACACATACATTGTACATGTTTGTAAGAGTGTGGTTCAGGTTTTAACGTTCAGTCTTTCTTCCCCTGTGGATTGATACAAACTCTTCAACAGGAATAACTAAGGGAGAACATGGTCTTTTCTTCCTCTGAGTAATATTGTTATTTGTTTTCTTGTGGCTTTCATTTGCTGATCTTTGCTCCCATGGATACAGCAGCAAGGAGATCAGAGAAATGGACTGTGTAGGAAGTTAGTACCATACCCATTCCACTGCGTCCTGTTGTCTAATTGCTATCTCTGCCCCACATTTACACTGGATGCCCCTGGCATGACCTGGCCATCAGGGTTGCAGAAAGAAGGGCTCGACGCCCTGTCAGAGGAGAAATGGATATGAGTGAGACTGCAGAGACCTCTTCTCAAACTCCTCATTTCTTTCCAGAAGTGTAGGCTCTTGGAGAGTAAAGCAGCCACTCTGAGCAGAAGAATTGGATAATGATGGTCCCCCGTATAATAAAGGAGAAGAGGATGCTGAGAGACGGATTTGACAGTGTGCTACCCCACTGTATTGCAATTACTGGATTTTTCAATGAGCCTTTGCAGAATTAAGGAAAATTCTGGAAGATAGAAACTGTGCAGTTGCTTATTTGTCATTTGTTTGTTTGTTCATTTTTAACTGTCAGTGAGTTTTAAGATTAGTTTAGTCCTCATCCCCCGGAAAAGGTGAGCACGGCCTCTGTTAGCAAAGCAAGTTCCAAGAATCTGCCAAGGTGGGAAAAAACATTTGGAAGAGAAAGACAGGCAGTGGCGAGGAAGCTGTTGCTAATCATAAATTAACTAGGTCAGTCACACAGAAAAAGTTGGGCCCAATACTCTTTTTGGCAAGTAGGGACTTGAGATTTTTATGTTTGAATAGTCTTCCAAGTAGGGGTAGGTTAAGGTGGAGTTAGTCCTGTGGACTCAGTGACCTTTAGTCAAATACCAAGTCTCAAAACATGATTGGCCAGGGGCAAATGGGGCCACATAAATAAAATCTGCTTTTAAGTTTAATTATATCAATAGAACAACAAGTACTATGTTTACATATTCAGGACTGATAGTTGATGGATTTTTCTTATATTAACCATTTAAGTAAGATAATTATTTGCCATTCGGTGACATTTAATTATAATGCTATGACTGATCTACATAGTTTGAAGGGGAAAATTGCTTTATATGTCATTTAAGATTTGTATGAACACATTTAAACTGCAGAAAAGATTGCTTGGAAAAATGCAGAGGTGGCTCCCAAGAGCTCTTGATTACCTTCTATATCAAGATCATTTTTTGAAAACCGGCTGTATTATCACAGCATAATTTCAAGGTGACCACCTGTCAAAGAGCTTCTGGGAAAAAAAAGGCAAAATGTCTCTCTCTCTTATTTGTGCACTTATTTTTATAAACATTTCTAATTTTCCAGAGGGTATTTCAGGCTAAAATTTTAATGAGATCGCAATAGTTAGCAATGAGTAAATAACATGAATTCTCAGTTGACATAAATTTTATGCCAGGTTTGAATGATGAAGGTAAAAGCTATCACGGAGACTGGAAACAAATTTATTAGCAGATGTTTGGTTGTGCAGGAGAGATCTACATGAATAACAAAGCTTACTCTATTCCTAGCGAGAGCTCTCAATTTCTCTTTTTCCCAGGAAGTGCATTGTACTCTGGACTGAGTTGAGTCGTAATTAAGCTGTACCAAGAAAACATTCAAGTGACAATGATTCGCAAATGATCAGATTATTGTGGGTTTAGCTTAGGGCTTCACCAGCTGGAGTGATTTCTCTATTATACCCATATGTCTGTTAATAAATTTGATTCAAATGTGAAACAATTACAGATATTTTAGAGACTGGGCAGAACAATTAAAAACAAATAAGGTTGCTCTTGTGACTTGGTCTTCAAATGAACGAAGAAACTGAAATGATGACACTGAAAAATGCGACTTGGCTAATGATTACAAGATGAGAAGAAGCAGTTATCAAGTTGTGAATGTCTTGTCTCAGACACAGTGTGTCGGCCCATCCCATCCCACCGGATGGCTAAAGACAGTGAAACTTACAACACATTACGTATTGTGCAGACTTCAAAGGAATGCCAGTCTTATCTTCCTGAGTTTACTTCATAAATGTGTCCATGAACGTGGAGGGGAAAGATCATTAGCACAGTGAGATTAAGAAGAAATCATTTGGAACAAAATACCATGCTTGCAAAAGAGTGTCTTGATGAAGATAAACATGGACAAAGGGAATTTCTAGAGAATTCTTTCAAAATGAACTAGCTCTCTGAAGGAGAAGAGGCTTCCTCCTTCCTGGAAATGGTCAATTTTCCCCTTTCCCTAAATCTGCTCTTTGAGCTGAAGATACGTTATTTGCAATGTCCCACTGTCTCTTATTACATATCCCAGTTTAAATGATCTCGGAAAGTTGGCTACAGTTCTGTGCAATCTTTATAAATTCATGATCTTACTAAAAAGGGTGTTACCGAAACAGCTGACCTCTCCCATCCTCACATCTTGCAACAACGCTCTCCTGACAGCTGTATTAGCAAAATTGTAAATCTAGTAAGGAACATATTAATATGGAAAGGTCAGTACATGTCAGAAATGGTAAAGTGTAGATAACTGATAGAAAATTACAAATTGGGAACTGCTTTGAAGAAGGCAAAAGACCATTGACTGGTTCAATATATTTGAACTTCAGAATATTTGTATTAATGGCTTGAATCACTGTGAATTCTTTGGAGATTGATCAAATCGTTTATTCTTCTTTGAGGGGTGTACTTTTTCTACTCTTTATCCTTCTTGCTCACAAACTGACGTGTTCCTTCCTCAGATCTGTTTTTTACAGTAAAATTCTCATTTCCTCTTTGTAGAAAATAACACGGTTTATGGAAGAAGCAGTTAATATTTACCCAAATGCTGGGATTGGTTGAGGGGTAAATAAACCCACGAGAGTTCTATGTTTTAAAAAGCAGCAGTAGGGGCACCTGGGTGGCTCAGTGGGTTAAAGCCTCGGCCTTTGGCTCAGGTCATGATCTCAGGGTTCTGGGATCGAGCCCCACATTGGGATCTCTGCTCAGCAGGGAGCCTGCTTCCCCCTCTCTCTCTGCCTGCCTCTCTGCCCACTTGTGATCTCTGTCTGTCAAATAAATAAATAAAATCTTAAAAAAAAAAAAAGCAGCAGTATATGCAGGTATATAAAACAATGTCAGAATTACTTGTCATCGGAAGAGCAGCATGTTAACATAGTACTTATTTGTTTTTAAATGAGTTAGTTTGGTTTTTGGAATGAAAGGCAAGCATGAAAGGATACTTCCCTGGTTGAAATAAATGAACAGTTGTGTATTCAAAGACCAAATGCCACAGTGCTCTTATGTTGCCTTCTTAAAGACCTGTAAGAAGGGCAGTTTAGGGACAGCTCCCAATTTTTCATACAGATAATGTTCTCTGAGTAGTCTGCAGTTAGCCCGGGACCAGCTTCTGGATTCGGGGAGGTAATTAGAACATTACTATTACATTGGGATCGTTGCATTTTCATGTTAATTTTCTCACGTGTTTGGAGTAACTGTTTGACACTTGATTATATAGGCAGGGTGGCTGTTGTTTCATTTTGATGGACAAACAAGGTCAGGCCCTGAGAAGCAAAAGGATTTGCCATGTTCGTTCAACCAGCCGGTGAAAGGGTGGCCTGAAACAAAGGGTGTTTAACGCTGGGAGTCCAAGGCTGCCTAATACAACAAAGGCATCTGAGGCCAAATAAATGTAGAAGTTCCTGAAGCATCTAGATAAATCCTTAGATGTTAAACCCGTAACAGATTAGTGAAGGTCATCAGGTGTTCCTAATATACATCTCCTGCTTCTTCAGGCTAACGTCATGGAGGGCGGCCACGCAATCCCCTATAAAACCTTTTGCCATCGCTGTCAGCGATGGGGTCCTGGACTCCAGGCCTGTTGGCCCATCCCAGTGAGCCATTTCTCAAGTTCTTATCTTCCGGATACAGAAGCATATTACTAGGGAGTGTGAAGGGAGGTTGACTTTAATCTTAATTGCCTGCATGCATAACAGTATTTTTTAAATGATCTCACTCTGTAAAATATAAAACCCTACCACCCCACAGAAGTCAGAAATCCTAGAGTGGAGCAAAGGTTATTAGAAAAGAAAAGCCAAGCTTGCAGTTACTCTGTCTTCTCTCCCTCTGAATTTGCCATCAAAATACAGACGCAGTTCCAAGCAGAGCACAGATTACAGAAGCCACAGTCCGTGCAGCTACTCTACCCCTGCTCAATTTGCAGGCCAGGCCACGTACTTATCTAAATGTTATTTCAATTTGTTTTCTTCTCTGATGTTAGAATGCTCTTCCGAAATCTTTGTTCAAATAACCTGTCTTTGCAAATAGCTCAGCGTACATTATGAGTGCCGTGCATGTGGCTTTGCCCATAATAGATGTTTTGTTAATCAACATTTAAGTTTTGCTATGATTTATGCCATGATTAAGGCGCTTCCTTAACCTCGTTAGGGAGTTATCCAATTCTACTAAAAAAAAAACTACGGAGGCCAGACGTGGCTTCAAGCACTGGAATGTCTTTGTTAGTCAATACAAGGTAAACATAGACCAGCTTCCTTCCATAATACCTATGTTCCGGTATTTATATACGGAAGGTTTCTAAATCCAAACTAGTAACATGTTGTACTTTCAGTTGCTTGTACGACAATCTGTGATCTAACGTCACAAGAGAAACAATGGCAAAAATCATTTACTTCCTAAATGTAGGCAGCCTGGGGTTGGGAGGATGTAGGGCTCTGGGTTGGCTTCATATGCGGACAGTTAATCTGATTGAGAACATTATGGTGTCCAGTCCTGAGCAAAAAGTTCAGAACTAAAGCCTCTGTGGGGGCAGAAACTGCTGTTTCTAGAACCCATGCCACTGTTGAGCTTGAAAAATTTTCAACAACATTTCAGTGCTTGGTACCAGCTGTTTTTCAGGCGCATGAAAATTTCAGATATATCTCAAGGTAGCTGAGAAGGGTGATCAAGGGTATAAAGTTTGTAATATGTCAAATTTCTCCTCAGACGTATCCTCAGTACACACATGCTTTCGAGCCAGAGAATTCGGGTTTGAGCCCTGCCTGGCTAGTCCTGTTGCTTATTTGCCCTGTTATTTTGGGCAAGTTATTTTAGATCCCAGGTTCTTCATTTCCTCATTCACAAAGTGTAAAAATAAAATCTGCTTTATTAACTTACACATGCTTAATTGCCTAGCAAAATTGTTGACATTAAAATAATAGTAATTATTACTAGTATTTTATTGGTTTTTATTAGCATTTAAGATGATGATACATGTGAAAATACCCTGAAAGTTCTAAAACACCATATGCAGCCACTTACTACTGTAATTACTGTCCCTCATCAGTATTTTCTAAGCATACAAACAGAATTTTAGATTTTATATACATATAACATTTCAAAACTAAGTTTTAAGGCATCAAGTGAAAATATTTTTATTTATACATGTACATTTATAAAAATATGTGTGCATATACATATTTAATATCATTTTGTATTTCACTATCAAAATTACTCATCTAGAAATATTACTGTGTGATCTTTGCTGACCTGAGGAGTTTTTTTTTGTTTGTTTTTCTATTTTATCTACTAAGAGGGTATCAAAACAATCTGTGTCATAGATTTGTGGGGAGAATTAAATGGAGCAGGAGTACTTAGAGATAGACCCTTGATGATTATTAGTTAACTATGGATCTCAAAGGAATGAACTATAGCTGAGTTAACTTTTAAAACATCACTTTCAGCTCCAATACCATATCATTCTTTACACATTTTTCTATATGTAAAAAATAACATACATGTCAGGAAGAATAAATTGATGTGACTTAGAGGCAATGTGTATGCTTTTTACTATGGAAGATCCGGAAATCCTTAATTTCTCACTATCCTGTGGGTGAACGTGACTCTTTGGGTTTTATAACCCTGTACCTTCCCGGAAGTCCAACACATGAGAGTTTTTCGGTATATGTTGCTTGGTGGAGTCAACAAAATATAAATGATGAGAGTAGCACTACTATGGAAGGAGCAGGTGATGAAATTACCTGAGGGCATCCATCGCTCTTAGGCATGTATTTTCCTAGACAGTTGCACGATCTAGGCTATTATCAGTCCCTCCTTAAGGGGACAACATGCAAGTGTACAGCATGCAATGTGTCAGGATACCCTGTTTCCACCTGGTGTTTCCTCCTTCCTGCCCGGATCATACCCCACGTAGAGTAACGAGCATTGTTTATGCAGAGCACTGCTATAATAATTTGTTCTCAGGACATAGGAAATAGCACATATTTCTGCATGACCCAAATGGGGCATTCCTAAAAGATGTGATAATTGCTACATGCTTGGCATTTTTATCTACAGAAAGGTAAAGAAAAACTGTCCTGATGGCTTTTCTAAATTAAGCTCTCTCGTTGATTCAAAGACGCCAAGTCAGGACACAGAGATATATTTGGATTTTTAAATGTTTTCTTTGTTTTATTTTTCCTTAAATCTGAGCAACATTTACAGGTCTCTTTTCCTAAAAAAAACCCATACCGAACATATGTCTATTTCATTTAGATCCTAAGCTAAAGGAGAACCATGTGCTCCAGCAATGATCTATGTTGCCTCAGGGCTTGGGAGAATTTAATCATTTATTTGGATCCGCAGATAATTGCCTAGTCAATAAACTTTGATGTGGGAATGTAAATGATTGCATTTGAAGATTACATTTGAAGTGTTTATAATCATGCCCAAATTTTAGGATTTCTGTGAATATTTTAAAATATATGCTGGAACAGAATGATCAAAAAAAAAAAAACTTGCAACTTTACTCTGCTAATTAGCTTTCCATTGGAAAAAATAGTGAATCCTAGATTACTTGAAACAGATTTTACTTCTTCTCTAGTAAGGGGATTCTTTTAAGACTAGAAAGGGTGATTTAGATGGAACTGAAGCTCAAAAAACTTACACAATGGATGATTTATGACCTAAGATCCTAAAAATAATTGACAACATAACTACAGCCTGTTATGTTAAGGATCTCTTCTGGGGATGGCGATTAACAGAATAAGATCATTCTAAATGGAGGCCTCCAGTGGACAGGGTACAGGTCCACGATCACCTCTATATCTGTACATAATGAGTCTATATATGGCATTTCCATCAAACTTGTGAATAACTGTAATAATAACTACAACTACAACTGACACCATGCACTGAGCAATTTTGCCCCAGTTTCTCTCATTTTATTTTCACAACCAAATGTTGAGCTAACCATTATAGCCTCAATTGGCAGAGACAATACTAAATGAATTAATTTATCTCTCATTATTCATCTTAAAAGTGGCAGAGTCAGTACTTAAACACTTGTCTGTCTGATTTACAGCCTATAATATTGCCACTACTTTACTCAGTGCCTCTCGATGGCTTACTCAAGATTTTTTTTTTTAAAGTGGTACTAATAGGTAATAGTGTGGAGTGTGTGATAAACAAGAGAGAGAGTAAATTACATTAAAATAAATATGAAGCCTGCATTCAGATTCAAAAATTCAACTGCATGGGACGCCTGGGTGGCTCAGTTGGTTGGATGACTGCCTTTGGCTCAGGTCATGATCCCGGAGTTCCGGGATCGAGTCCCGCATTGGCCTCCCAGCTCCGCGGGGAGTCTGCTTCTCCCTTTGACCTTCTCCTCGCTCATGATCTCTCTCACTGCCTCTCTTTCAATAAATAAATAAAAATCTTTAAAAAAAAATTCAACTGCAAAATTTAGAATAGACAGAAATTTGAGTTAGTAATATTTCATGTGAAATTGTGATGTAGCTTCCTAAAATTTTGACTATATTAATAGCTCTCTGTGGGCTATTTTGGGCAGGCAGGATAATTTTTCATAGCAGAGAGCAGTCTGTTTGGGAAGAGATTTAGTACCCAGACTCCCCACTCGCTAATGCCCTTAGTCCACCCAGGCAGTGAGAGAATACCTCTAAATAAACACTCTCTCCACCTGAATGGTCAGCTTCTCGCTGCTGCATTAGTCGACATGGACCGGTTAGAAAAGAGGAGTTAATTAATAAAATACTTTAATCTGGTCAGAAATTATTGAGGCTATTTACATCACATTTTAAAAAGACTCTTCATTGTTAAAAGAATGTCCAGAGGACAATTGATTCAAAATTGTTGCTTTTGGGGAAACACCCCAGTACTTGTATAATACATTTCTCGTGTTGCCTTAACTTGTTTCCATCGGATTTCAGTCACCTGCAACCAAACCATCCTCATAGGGTAGCACAGCGTTTCTAAGACTTCAAACCGTATAATACAGTATTTCATGTAAGAAGTGCCCAAAGAATTAAGATTATTTAGTCTGAAGAAAAATGTTGAAAGAGGACATGGTGTTTCCCAAAATTCCATGAAAGATACGGCTGAGGAATTACACTTGTGTTAATGCGCCCCAGAGGGCAGAACTGAGACCAGTGGCTAGATGATGGAATAATTAGGAACGGCCGAAAATGAAAAGGCAGTCTTGACAAGTGGGCCCTCCTTTATCATTCTGTATATTCAAGAGGAGGCTACCTCCTGAGATGTTGACTATGAATGAAATGGGAGGTTAGATTTTTGAGATCTCATTCAATGATTTTAGACCCTATGATTCTGTATCTTTGGGGTATAAGGTCACTGCAGATGCACTTACTTTTAACTTGTTTGATAAAATGCCTTCCCTTTCCTCCTACATTCTCTGAATACATATCAAGTGATGCTTTCTCTTGAAGACCTATTTTTAGATGCACAAAAACTGCATAGATTTAGACAGAGATCAAAATAGTCAAGCAGCCCATCAGGGTCCCCAGAGCTTTCTGCATCTGAAAAGAAGAAAAGAAAAATCCAAACACTTTATTAGCAACTGTACACTCTCCTTAGAACACATAGGCTTAGCCTGCTGTGTTGCCAACACTTAGACTCCCCTCGTCCAGGGAGGCACTCAAAGCCAAGCTCATCAAGGCTGAAAAACATTCCGCCAAGGAACAAAGCATTCGTGGTTAATGAACTAGTCCAGCAGGACTAGCCTGCTAATGGGAAACTGGTCCCTTCTGACACTCAGGTGAACAATTCCCCTGATTTCTCAGCCCCCTACTTTTTCTTTTTTAACAGAAGAAGGAAAACCTCTTTGATTACTATTAAGTTCTTATGAGGCTGTGAAAATCTCCTACCGGAATCACTATAATTCTGTGACACACAGAATTGGCCCAATGTTCCACAATCAACGAGGATTACACAGGGTACAACCACTTTTTCCCCATCTCCCTTGGCTCTGGGTACATTTCTTCTCTTAAAACTGTGTGCTCCTGAAAGAGGAAACAGAAGAAGACACCAGGAGAGTTTTGGCTTCGTGAAATTTTTAGTTTTTCACTTTTAGAGTTAGTCCCTGAGTGGGAGAACTTGGATCTTAGGATGGACTGGGAATAATTCTCTCTCAAAACAGACCAGCCCTGCTTGCCTCTCCTGTAAGTGAGAGGATCATCCTTTTGTTCTGCTTGTAATTGCTCTCACCTTATTCTTTTATTTCCATTTCTCTTTTTGGCTCTAACTTTTTTTTTTTTTTTAAAGATTTCATTTATTTATTTGACAGACGAGATCACAAGTAGGCAGAGAGGCAGGCAGAGAGAGAGGAGGTTAGCAGGCTGCCTGCTAAGCAGAGAGCCCAATGCAGGTCTCGATCCCAGGCCCCTGAGATCATGACCTGAGCCGAAGGCAGCAGCTTAACCCACTGAGCCACCCAGGAGCCCCTATTTTTGCCTTTTACAAAACAAACAAATATGTCTATATCAAATATTCATCCTCAGAGAGGTGGAAAAGACCAAATGTCCCATCCACGCTCCTCAGGACGGCCCTCACTTGTTAATTGTGATACTATTTCTTGTGTTTGATGCTTCTTAGACCTAGTAGCCACCTGCCACTCAGGACTGATTCCTCAATCTGCACGCTTTTTCTGATGAACATGTGCCAAAGTGCTTTGCATAAGATTTAGGACCTAAGTAGTATGATCTGGATCATAGGGACTCTCATTCTCTGCCAAATCTTTTCCATCACTAGTTTACATTTTGACCAAGGTGGGAAATTCAGATATCTCTCCCAGAGAAGTTTCACTGATTTTGAAAAGTCAAGACTTATAGGTTGAAGATTAATTATGATGTTCATTTCTAGTATGTCACCAAATGGCTAAAAAAAATTTGAAATAATTACCAGATGTGTCAAACATGTATAAATTATAAAAGGCCCAAGTAATAAACATTGCTATGATTTAAGAATCACAAGTAAGACACAGAGAAATGGGGAGAATCAATAAAGAAATCTATAGAGAAAAATGACTAACAATGTGAAAACATTAACATTTTATAATATTCTTTTCTCTTTTCTTTTTTTTCTTTCTTTCTTTTTTTTTTTTTCTTTTTTTTTTTTTTTTTTTTTGACAGACAGAGAGTACAAGTAGGCAAAGAGGCAGGCAGAGAGAGGGAGGGGGAAGCAGGCTCCCTGCTGAGCAGAGAGCCCGATGTGGGACTTGATTCCAGGACCCTGAGATCACGACCTGAGCCAAAGGTAGAGGCTTAACCCACTGAGCCACCCAGGTGCCCCAGTATTATTCTGAAAAAAGTTAGATCTGGTTTGTATCAAATCGATTATCATCATAAAACTCCAGCGTATCTTTTGAAGCATTTGGAGTTTGGGGAAAACACTGCAGCTTCTGGAATGGAATCCTCACGGAAACTCTGCTTTTGTGGGTAAATAACATGCCCTCAGGGATTTCTGTACATCTCTTAACCCTAGGAGCTATGTACAACGCTGTCTTTCCTTCAGCAGGCCTCTTGGGTGTGTGAACGTGCTGCAAAGCTGGCTGGGTCAGTCAATCTGGCTGCCCCAGTTCTGTCTGCTAGGGGGACTTTCTTTTCTCCATGTTTTTGTAGGTCAGTCCTAAGAAGATTTTGAGTTAGGATTTCATGTGTTATTTATGTGGTACATTCTGTGTTACTGGAAACGAGAGTGGGTGAACATTGCCTTGTTTTCTAATCAATCACTGGTCCATGTAGTGATCACGAGATTTGTGTCCAAGCCCTACTTGGCTGATCTTCAGTTTCATAGTGAGATCTCGGTTAGCAAATGGAGTCATTGTCTTCACGCATGTGGACAAGACCACATGACCTCTGAATGAGTTCTCATTCTTAGAAATAGGCCTATGAATTCTTCATATCAAATTTGATCTTTGATTAATGTTTCCTGCTTCAGAGCATAGATAGAGAAGCATAGGCTGGTGGAAACAAGGTAGGGGACATTTTTTTCCTAATTTACTTTTGAGTGGTGCCCCTATTATTGTAACTTTGGCACTTTGAGGCTGCATTTTAGGTAATTTCCCTGTGTTTTTTCCCAATTATTGTTTTGGTTTTAGGGATTTATAATAGAACTGGAAATTTCTGGATTTCAGTGAGGTTTTCCTTAGGTAAATATTGCTTAAACCTCATCAGTGCTGAGATCTTTCACTATGGAAGAATACCTTTTTTCCTAGGAAATACATACAGTTTTGCTGTTACTCCTTTTCAGTTTTTCAAAGGACTGGCTTTGTTACAGTTTCTGTAGAAAATGCAAATATACTCCACTATTCTGTCTTTTTTTATTTTTTTATTTTTTTTTTTTTTTTTTTTTTTTTTCAGTAAAATAGTTTTAATTTTAAAATAGTCATTGATGTGAAAACGTCCCAAAGCTGGGAGTAACAGTCTAGAGCCAAGGTTGGGAGGGGGCCAGGCCTCACCCACAGCCCAGCTTGAGGCCCCCAAATCCCTCCCTCTTCTCCCTCCCAGAGAGAGGATGGACAAAGCTGAGGCAAGCCCTGAGTGAGTCCTCTCCCTCATCCCCCAAGGACCCCTTGAATGCAACAGCTTGTGCAGAGGACTTGAGGAGAGGAAAGCAGGCAGAAAATAGAAATTAGAAGTTAATAATCCAAATGACATTCCCCTCCCACCCTTGGAAAACAAACAAGAAAACCATTTGTGGGTACGAAATGGGGATGGAAGATGAACACTGATGTAACAGACCTGTCAGCACCCCAGAACAGCCCAGTTTGGGCTGACCGGAAGAAAGGTCTAGAGCCCCAGCTGCATGTTACCTTTGGTAAGTACATACTCTATAAAGAAAAGGGAAAGGTACGAGGCAAGCTGGGGCCAGTCATAGTCAATGCAGCTAAAAAGCCCGGTGTGCTCTCCCCCTCTCCCCCAACCCTGCACAGGGAGCAGAGTGGTGCTGGCCTGAGGGAGGAGGGTATTCTGTCTTTTTTTAAAAAAAGATTTATTTATTTGAAAGAGAGTGAGAAAGGGTAGGAGCTCATGGATGCAAGCGCGAGCAGGCAGAGGGGAAAAGGGAGAAGGAGAGAATTTCAAGCAGTTTCCTTGTTGAGAATGGAGTCTGACATGGGACTCCGTCTCACAATACTGAGATCATGACCAGAGCAGAAACCAAGTGTGGGACGCTTAAACAACCGAGCCACCCACACACCCCTTTTCTGCCATTTTTCTATTAAATTTTCTAGAGCATGTAGTTTAATTCCTAAAAAACTGAAGAGGGTAGTTTAAATGATATCTTCACTCTCATAAGAATGACTGGGTTTGATTCTGGATGCTTCCTATCTAATTTTACTTCAGCAAGTTTCATATTTTAGGTCTTGTCAGTGGCAATCCCCTCTCCTGAAAGTAATTTCTCTATTAATTAGTTTCAAGCAACAGGAATACAATTAAAAATATTTTCAGTACTCTATAAGCAAAAGGGGAGATCTATTTTAAGGATACAATTTTCCCCAGAACCCAGGGACATTTATATATGTAGGCTTGCAGTTGGTTTCTAGGAACAAATAGAACAAATTCTCTAGAAAAAAATAATCCCTTTTTCTCTCTCAGGTTCTTATAGTAAAAGTCCTAAAAGAACAGTCAGGGAATCCCTAGAAGAGGAGGTGAATGTTTGAATTTTCCTGATAATCTTCCCTCTGTTTACTCCTTTCAGTCCTGAAGGTTTTGTATGGAAGAAAGAATCAAATGGTCAGAGGAGAGTTGGAAAGTTGTTACAATTTTGGAGGTTATACAAGTTTTGAGAAAGCAAAATTTTATACTCAGGTTGGGATGGGGCGTTGCTTGATTCCTAGGCATTGATTGTATTATGAGACAAACACAATTTTCAAAGATTCTTCCAGCCAAACTTGTGTCTTAATTTGTATTTCCCAAGAACCTTATAAATTATAATTATAGATGCTGGAGGATTAGACACAATTAGTCTCACAAATTTGTTGATAAAGAAGTCTATAATCTGTGTTTATTTTACATTCAGATGGATGTTTAAGTCAAGACTTAGTTCCTTTTATTTGCGTTAATTCACAGAGATCACTCATTGGAATCTAAAGAAAAATGCCGTTGTTTTCATTATTAAAATGGTTGGCTTCCCTTATATTATTGTATCACTAAATTAGCTCTTGTTTCTTGGAAGCTTTCCTTTTTTTCTCCTCTTAATATGGATATACTATCTGTGTGAGCTTGCTATTACTGAAATAATGCTGCATACATTTTTTAAAAAATTCTGTGATTTACAACATTAGAGATTCATTTTTCTTAGTCCTAGACTGAGGATCAGCCTATATAACCATGCTTTGGGATATTGGTCATCTTGCATCCATGTTGAAGTTGGTTCAGGTCTGCTCCATATACTTTTTTATTCTTCATAGACCAGCAGCTACTGGAGATCTGTTCTCAGCACAGTGAATTCCTGAAGTGAATGAAGATATCTAGGATAATGTAAAGGGTTGTAGAAACCTCACATAAACAGTAGTGTGTGTGAGTATAGGTAGAAAATTAACATGTAAGTCTACTTTTAAAAAGTCATCTGAACAAATGATTTTAATGTCTGATTATTCAATCAGTGTTCTGTCTCTATTCACTTGATGTTCCAAAAATTATTTTCCCGTTTTCCAGAGAAATCATGGTTTTGATATAACTTTTGTTTTATTTTTTTAAAATTTTGTTTCAGATTTTACTTATTTGAGAGAGAGTGACCGAGTGAGCATGGGCAGGGTGGAGGTGGGGAGGAGCAGAGGGAGAGGAAGAAGGAAAAACAGACTCCCCATTGAGCAGAAGGCCCAACACAGGGCTTCATCCCAGGACTCCAAGATCATGACCTGAGCCAAAAGCAGATGCTTAACCAACTGAGCCATGCAGGTGCCCAAAACTTTTCTTTTAAATTAAGGAGTTATACTTGAAGAAAATAATAGCAAAGAGCAGCCCTAGTATACATGTGTATCCTAGCGTGCTTCACTTCTCTTCCAGTGGCTTATACTATAATCAGAGCACAGCAAGTTCTAAAATGCGGCTTTTGCATGAAAAATGTTGGTCACTGCAAAATAATATTATAGTATGGTGAAACTATCAGTGAATAGAGGAATTAATAGTTCTTGTGAAAACTCCAAAGGAAAGCTAATTATTTCAACTTAAAAATCACATGAGTAAAGCTCTCTTCTGTGTTTTAGTGCTTATGTGCATAATATTGTCCTGTATATTACAGGAATATAATGGAAGAAAAGAACACAAGGAAGTCATCTTTTAAAAATAGGTACATGACAATGATGAGGAGCACTGTAATTTAATTCTGAATAAAATCCTTTTTTTTTTTTTTTTAAGTTGTGAGTAAGTTGTTATCAAGAATTATTATTCTGGGGCGCCTGGGTGGCTTTGTCAGTTAAGTGTAGGACTCTTGATTTAGGCACAGGTCATGACCTTATGGTCGTGAGAATCAAGCCTGCTATGGGACTCTGAGCTGGGTGTGAAGCCTGCTTAGGATTCTCTCACTCCCACTCCCTCTCCCTCAGCCCCTCCCCCCACCCCCTGCTAGCGTGTGTGTGTGTGTGTGTGTGTGTGTGTGTGTGTGTGTGTGTGTGTCTGCGTACTCTCTCTCCATCTCAAAAAAAAAAAAAAGAATTATTATTCTGGAAAATCACCTAAATGTAATTCAAACTCTCTTATTTTCTCAAAAATGGAGCTTAATCTGAGAGCGTAGTGGAGAGCCCGAGTGTAGGTTATAAACAGGTATATGTTTCATTCCTTGCAAGCTAACTCAAAGGAAATTACACAAAAAAGAAAACAGTTTGGGGAATAATAGCTAAAGTGTATTTAGATTTAGGGCTATTTTACTACTATCATTAAAATTAGTTTATTGAGATAAAATAATGAATGCTAGCATATACAGAAGACAAGGGTTATTAAATGAAGCTTGCCCCAAACCATGTCAGGGCAAGCAATGAGGATTTAAGGAGTAGAGGCGGTGTATGCTTCTGGGTATTTCAATCTAGTTCAATTATACGTTCAATTTTGGAGGTTCCTATAGCATGCCGGACACTACTTTAAAGTATGGGGGATCAAGAAAAACCATTACTGGGGCTCCTGGGTGGCTCAGTTGGTTAAAGCCTCTGCCTTTGGCTCAGGTCATGATTTCAGGGTCCTGGGATTGAGCCCCGCATTGGTCTCTCTGCTCGGTGGGGAGCCTGCTTCCCTCCCTCTCTCTGCCTGCCTCTCTGCCTACTTGTGATCTCTGTCTGTCAAATGAATAAATAAAATCTTAAAAAAAAAAAGAAAAGAAAAACCATTACTTTTATCTGAGACCATAGGAAACTTACAGTTAAGAGCAATAAATTGACAAGGCAAGAGGTTTTTATTTGACTGGAATAAATTTGGTGTCTCACTATTTTAGTTAGGGACAAAGTTTTACCAAATAGACATTATAGAGATTCTTTGCTAGATAAAATGACTGGCAATGGGAAAGAAGCATCTCCTGGGGAAGCAAGTTTCACAGATGATAGCTCTTAATGGAGAGAGTGTTAACTTTCACTGTTCTACTTATTCCATGAGACAGAGAGGCAGTGTGTGTTTGCAGAACTATGACAATGAAGCGGAAAATAGAATATGTATAAAATATTAAGCTATTCAAATTTCTTACTTAAAAAAATATTTTATTTATTTATTTGAGAATGAGAAAGTGAGAGAAAGAGAGCATGAGCAGGGGGAGGGGCAGAGGGAGAAGCAGACTCCCCTTTGAGCAGGGAGCCCAATGTAAGGCTCCATCCCAGGTCCCTGGGATCATGACCTAAGCCAAAGGCAGATGCTTAACAGACTGAGCCACTCAGGCACCCCTCAAATTTCCTACTTTTTAAGCTGAATTTTTTTGGCTTGATTCCTTTCATAATCTATAAATTTCAAAATGGAATTTGGATACAAAATCAAGCAATTGGGGCGCCTGTGTGGCTCAGTAGTCAAGCATCTGCCTTCGGCTTAGGTCATGATCCCAGGGTCCTGGGATGGAGCCTTACATTGGGCTCCTTGTTCAGTGGGGAGCCTGCTTCTCCCTGTCTTCCTGCTTGTACTCTCTCTTGCTGTTTCTGTCTCTCTCTCTCTCTCTCAAATAAATAAATAAAATCTTTAAAAAAAATCAAGCAATTATTATGCAATGAAATCAACCCACAAGAAGCCAAGTAATCATAGTTCCCAATAATAAAATTCAAAAAAGTTGCTGAAATTGATTTTATAAAAAACAGCTTGGGACACCTGGGTGGCTCAATCAATTAAGTCTCTGACTTGATTTCTGCCCAGGTTTTGATCTCAGTGCCTGAGACTGAGCCCCCTGAGACTGAGCCCTGCATCAGGCTCTGAGCTAGGTGGGTAGCCTGCTTAAGATTGTTTGTATCCTTTTCCCTCTGCCCCTCCTGTGTGGCTCACACACACGAGCTCTCTCTCTTTGTTTAAAAAAAAAAAAAAAAAGCTTTATTTTAGAATTTTATGCCCCAATAAACTTCCAACTAATTATCTTTTAGTATAAATTCAGTGTGGCTTCCTATACCTTTTATTTCTGTAGGTAGTGCAGCCAAGTGAGAGTGAATGTTCAGAGTAAGGACTCCATGAACTGCTGTAAAAGTGTCGCAGTCATCAAACAGGTTTCAACCATGTTGGACCCGCATCGTTACAAAGGCAGGAAACAGGACTCTGGCATTTTACAAAGGTCATGAACTGCAGGTTGTGGTTTGATTTAAGTTAAAGAGAAGATAACACTAATCATGTCTATCAGTGATTAATTGGAGTCTATACTTGGTTTAAATTTTATGTAAATTGAATTTCATTGGGATGTGTGTGTAAAAACTTTTCTAAATTGATAGTTGCACGAGGATTTAGGATTGAGGCCTTTTTTGGATGTTTATGATCTTTAAAACTTACTGATCTTTAAAATTTACAAAATAATTCAGATTTGATACTCCTCTTTGGGACAGTTTGCAAGCAACCTTGAAAGTCTGGGGTAAAAATATGAAGAGTTATGTACTGTCCCCCAGCCTTGAAACTTAACAACTCTTCTTCCAGGTCAGAAACACTGAACCTCCTCATCTTATTATGGCCAAATATCAACTTCCTGGATAGGTCTTTCCTTATCATATCAAGTAAGATATCATTCCCTTGTCTGTCAATCTCTGTTCTCCTTACCTACTTTATTTTTCTACTTCTTGCTGGCACATTATATGTTAATTTGTTTGGTTCTTCACCCTTCCCACCAACCCCCTCCGTCATTACCACCATCAGCACCACCACCAGAATGAAACTCCATAGGAGCAAGGATTTTTCTGTTTTATTCATTTCTATATCCTCAGCACCTAGAACAGTGTCCAGCACAATTAAGTGCTCAATAACTATTGCTTTCAATGAATGGATATACTTGGAGTGTAAGGCTAGTTAACTGTTCAGATGCCATCTTAACTCAGCTTTTTTTTTTTTTCTTAAGATTTAATTTATTTATTTGACAGAGAAGGAGAGCACAAGCAGAAGGAGCATCAGGCAGAGGGAGAGGGAGAAGCAGACCAATGAGCAGGGAGCCCAATGTGGGACTCAATTTCAGGACCCTGGGATCATGACCCAAGCCGAAGGCAGATGCTTAACTGAATGAGCCACTCAGGTGCCCTTTAATTCATTTTTTATTATGAGTAAAATAGCTCTTGTTAGGGGTTGAGGATGTAATTTCAGGTTTCCAATTTTAGCTGACTACATTTTATGAGAGAAAATGTATGCTCTGGTGGTGCCCAAGAATTCAAGGAAGTCATGAATATCTTTGTATATGTCTCCAGAATAATAGTCCACTTTAGTGACTTTTTTAAAATTTTTAAATGCATCAGCACAGTAATACACACATACATATATGTGGATATGCTGCATAATATTACCTTAAAATTTTACATGTTGGATATTTTATTAACTAAATTTATAGTCATTTCTTTTTTTAAACCTATCCAATATTTATTTCTGTTACCCTTTCATTCTTGCACAAATTGAACTTTTTACACTGTGTGTTAAATTGATCTAATATGAAATCCAGTTTAATTATTAAATTTAGTTCAATATTTAATTTGGTTTAATAAAAGTGATCTTGCATATAATGTATGCATTTAATTGATATATTTAGGACAGGGTAATTTTGAATAGGTTAAATATTTAATGTAGAGTAATTTTTTAAATTATTCAGGATTAAAAATAGAATAGATCTATGTTATCAAAGTAGTGAGCAGATAAATGTCACAATTTAATAAATTTCTGTTCACATTTGTGAAATACTGCCATTGCTGAATTTCTGATCACCAATTTGTCTCTGTCTATGATCTGACTAGGAATTCTATTTTATTAAAAAAGGAAAGAAGGTGAAGATCTTCAATATTGCAAAATCTTTTTTCCTTCTCTATGAGATACCTAATACCGATATCATTTTTACCTACTTTTTTCACTTTTTTTACTCATTCAGACTCTTATTAATACATTACGACCATTATTATGTCTTTTAAAATATAAGATGTTTAAAATGACTTAGCACTTCCTTCTCCTTCCTCATTCCTAAATTACGCATCTTCAAAATTGCTTGCTGTCCGTTTCACAGCCACAACTCAAACTCCATTCCTAAACTTCCCATGCATATGCTTTCTTTCCAAATTCACAAGTATTGCTGATGGGTTCAGTATCATCTTTGATTTCTTTATCTTTTGCAGTCCCTCATTTTTAACCCCTGCTTGCTTTTATATTTTCCATTCCCGCTGGATGGCTCAAGCTCCATCATCATTCCTTCCTATATCATTACAGGTTATTTCCTGAATGGTCTCCATGGTCAGTTCCTTCTCTTACTGCTATACTTTCACTGTTCTGTATTATGCTGGTGGTGGGGTCCTACCCACTGTCATTGCTCAAATGGTAAATTCCTATGAGTGGACACTGTGGTCAAAGCCTTCAAAACGTAACCCTTAACTAACATGTAGATTTCCAAGGCATAGGATGTAGTTTTAAATTCCTCTTCATAATTACAATGGCCTATAGGATGTGAGTGGCCTCTAGAAGCTGAGAGAAACTTCCAGCTCATGTCCAGCAAGCAGCTGGAACCCGTAGTCCTAGAGCCACAAAAATACAAATTCTGTCAACAACCCAAGTAAGCAGGGAGTAAATTAATTTCCAATCTCGTTTCCAGATGAGAATGCACCCCAAATGACATTTTCATTTTAAACTTGTAAGACTCTGAGTGGAAGACCAAGTTATGGTGCTCAGACTCCTGACCCACAGACACTGAGATAATATATATTGTTTTAATCTGTTAAGTTTGTGGTGATTTGTTATGCAGCAGTGGAAAACTAATAGAGTTATGTAAACTAAATAATTGAGGCCAGGAAAAATCCCCCAACACTCATATCACTACATCCCTCTGACATCCCTTATACTACATCCCTGACACCCTGAACCTCAAATTCAAGCTTGAAAAGGCTACTTCTTGCAACATTAGACCACTAGCTCTTCTCTGACCATGGGATGTTTGTTCACATCTCTCTGTTGGTAAACATGATGGGTTTTTCTTACAGTTAACAAAAGTGGGGGCATATTCTACTTATTGTAGGTTGGACATGGTAGGTAGATAGTTATGTGCACAGACATAGCATTGAAGCAAATTGTATCACAACTTGGAAAAGTTTTCCCTTCTCGATTACCTACCCATCTATCTCAGTCAGCGTGGGCTGCCATAACAAAGTACCATAGACTGGGTGGCTCAGATGACACATTTATTTTCTCACAGTTCGGGAGGTTGTAAGTTCAAGATCAAGGTGCCAGTATAGTCAGGTTTTGGTGAGAACACTTCCAGGCTTGCAGATGGTTGCCTTCTCTATGTCCTCTCCTGGCAGGAAGACAGAGAGGAAACAAGATCTCTGGTGTCTCTTCTTGTAGGAGAATTGATCCTTTTATGAGGGCATTGCCCTCCTGAACTCATCTAAATCTAATTACCTCCCAGAGTTCCTGTATTCAAATACCATTATACTAGGGGTTTAGGGCTTTACCGTATGAGTTGGGGGGAATGGTACCCAAGTCAGATCATAGCAGCATCCTTTTATTATCTCTTCAGAGAAGTCTCTGTTTTGTCTCAGTACTTATCGTAAACTCCTTTTAAAAGAAACAATGAAGACTTGAGCTATCCCTGACTACTCAGTGTCTTCGGTAAGTAGCTAGAGCAAGTATAACGATTTTTATCTGTTTCAACATATATGTATTTTGAACTGTACCTTCTCTTTGTAGCAGACGATACTGTTTTGCTTGCTTGTTTGTTTGTTTCATTTATGGAAATTCTATTTAGTTTTCTTTTTAAGTGTGTTATTTAAAATTTAATAAAACTTGAATCATATGAAAGAAAATATGAAGTAACTATTAACATAGTTATTAGCATATGGTTTAGATGTGATCTATCAGACTAAACTTTGGGAAACTTCATCATTTGCGTTAAATCCTTCCCCTTGCCACTTGTTCCTTAAGATACGGCTCACATATGCCCTGCTCTTATAGGCTTCAATACCCTGCTTTAATTAATTAACACCCTTAGTGATTCCATAGAAGACAGCTCAAAACATTATTAGGGCATGTATCAATTCATTAGAAATTTGTTTCTCTTGATTTATTATAAATTCTTACTAGACAAGCAAGGGCATGTCTCACCATGCTTTTAGCATGGTGTTTTTTTTTTTTTTTTTAAGATTTTATTCATTTCATTTGACAGACAGAGATCACAAGTAGACAGAGAGGCAGGCAGAGAGAGAGAGGAGGAAGCAGGCTCCCTGCTGAGCAGAGAGCCGGATGCGGAGCTCGATCCCAGGACCCTGGGATCATGACCTTAGCCGAAAGCAGAGGCTTTAACCCACTGAGCCACCCAGGCGCCCCTAGCATGGTGTTTTGAACATGGGAGAAATGTGTGAGTCACTTTAAATATGGTACTACTATAAATGGGATGTAATACTGGCTGGTATAGCATTTACAGAGATAAATAAGACGACTTACCTATACTCTATGACCTTAAATTCAAATTACCTAAGTGAATCTTGTCAGAAAAGACTTAATGAAAGACAGCTATACAATTGAGTAAAAGTACATGATAGATATAAAAATATTAAATATTGACAATTAATTAGTTTTCAATTTTCAAACTAAAGAACATATTTTGTTTTCCAAAAATTTCAATTATAAAGCTAAAAGAAAGAAATGATTATATGTGAGATAAGTTTAGCAAGTAGATGAAGTTGTTTCCTTGTCTCTAATCATTTCTCCTATCATAAATTGAAAAATTTGAAAGCTTCATTACCTTTTAATTCAATTCATCAACCACTTATTGTGTTCCTACTAGGTGTGAAAAAGTACCAGGCTCTTTAAAATTATTAATGTATAATATAGTAGTAGGTGATGAAGAATAGCTAATTGACATGGGAAAAGAAAAAAGAAACACAATTGTTTTTCTCTGTCCTCTTACTTAAAGGTATTTTTATAAAACTATTTATTGGTGACATTTACCTAATGTGTTGATCTCAGTTAGGTTGAATATACTTATTGATTTTTTCATTCTTCTTCTTTTAGAAAATGTGTGAAATAGACTATAAAACTGAGTGTTAAAAGATCAAACAATTTTTTTTTAGGGTAAGCAAATAACATATAATATCCAATAATAACAAAAAAATTCACTATCCTAATTCTTTTCCCAGGAAAGAAAAGGGAAATATAGATGCATCTATATGTTATCAAATATTTGAATGAAAAATATATAGGATGCTCCAAGTAAGTGAAAGTGCTTTTCACTATTAAAAAAAATAGTGCTATCTAAATAAAGTCAATCTTCAGGTTATTCTAGACAGTGGAATGCTTTAGCTCTAGTGGGTATTTAGAAGAAGGACTGTTTGTACATCCTGTATAAACATCCATAGGAGGGATGAAAATCTGTTTACATCCAAATGCTCTAGATGAACAAACTCCAACCTTAAAATATCAACCTCTTTAGTATTAATCAAGGAAAAATACCTAAATTCCAATTATTTCTTTTTAATTTTGAAGCGAAGTACTTAGAGCCTGAATTTTTCCACTTTTCATTGTTAGGTTTTGGGATCATGAGACAGTGAATTCTTTCATGTTGAGAGAAAGTGTGGTAGAATTTCCGAAATTTTTCTTACTGTTTAAAAATATTAACTCAAGAATTGCCATGCTATGATTGGCTTAGCCACCATTTGCTTGCATTTGATAATATTTTGGAGCATTTTGGATAAAAAGGCTGCAGATATTATCCAGTATAATACATGAAAGGAGGATTGCCATAAAAATAGTAATGCTTAAAAGTACTTAGCTTGAGCAATCAAATTGAATTATTATAGTGTTGCTCTGTAATGAGAAAGGCAATTTTTCCCCTTAGTGTTTTAGATCTATGTGGAGACAAAGGGCAAAATAAGTGAAAAATGTAGTTCAATTGACCCTGGAAGGGAGAAGTTATTTCATATGTCGGTAGAGGTTTAAAACTCATTTGCCATGCATTTCTTGTTATTGCATTTTAATTATAGTGAGTACACATATGCTGACAGTGCATGAGATCATATTTGTTAAATGGACCTCAACTTATGCAGCACTCATCAGAAAGCCTCCGGGATTATACAACGTATAGTCTTTGTTATGCTTACAAAATAAAGGACAGCTCTGTTAGGCATTATTTCAAGGATAAGGATATGAACTAAGGAAATAAATTCTTAAAGTGTAAATAATTAGAAAACAAGACTTCAGAGTCTCCCTCAAAAAGAAAACAAATAGATTTAAAAACTTTCAAGGAATATAAATTAGCATAGCCATGGGACATCTGGGTGGCTTCTTCAGTTAAGCACATGCCTTAGGCTCAGGTCATGATCCCAGGGTCCTGGGTTCCAGCCCCACATCGGCTCAAGCTCCTTGCTCAGCGAAGAACCTGCTTCTCCCTCTGTCTGCTTCTCCCCTTGCTTGTGCGCTCTCTCTCTGGCAAATAAATAAAATCTTAAAAAAAAAATATTTAGGGGCACCTGGGTGGCTCAGTGGGTTAAAGCCTCTGCCTTTGGCTCAGGTCATGATCCCAGGGTCCTGCATCGGGCTCTCTGCTCAGCAGGAAGCCTGCTTCCTCCTCTCTCTCTGCCTGCTTCTCTGCCTACTTGTGATTTCCGTCTGTCAAAAAAATAAATAAAATCTTAAAAAAAAATTTAAAAAATTAGTATAGCCACTTGATGGTATATATCTTCAACATCTGTATAGATATGTCACACAATAGCAAAATATGAATCTATTTTTTATTTATTAAGTATATCCATATATATATATATATATGTATATATATATATATATTTACTAAAGTAAGTTCAGTTTCTGAGACTATTAGGCCAATAAGGTCAAAGTTGAGGATTAAATCTCTGTGTTGACTCTTTAACTCTGCTCTATTTTAAAGCCCCATACTGCCCATTATCCCCAAGTAACTTCTACAACCGCACATAGTTGCTCACAAAAAGAGCAACCAAACTGGGTCCTAGTACTGGAATCAAAAACTCAAACATGTGCCCTGCTGATGGGACCCCTTCAGTATTCTTGACTGATGGGTCAGAATTAACCATATGTGAATAGCTAAGTTGTTTTTATTCTCAATTATAATGCCATATAAAGTGCATATGCTGTGAACCCATAATTATAGTGAAGATGGTGGTGTTCATGATGGTGTTGCTTTTTATTATGAAATATTTTAGATATTCATGAAGGTGTAAAAAGTAAATACGCTTCTATGTACCTCTCATGTAGCTTTAGACGTAAGGCATTCCAAATATAGTTTAATGCCCTCTGATCGTATTCCACACTTAACTTCCCCATAAAAAGACAGCTATCCTAAATTTGATATTTATTATTCCTAAGCATGTGTTTACTTCCGCTGCTATATGAATGCCCACCCAAACAATAAACAATAGTCTTACATATTTTATTTTATTTTATTTTTTTTTAAGATTTTATTTATTTATTTGACAGAGAGAGATCACAAGTAGACGGAGAGGCAGGCAGAGAGAGAGAGAGAGGGAAGCAGGCTCCATGCTGAGCAGAGAGCCCGATGCAGGCCTCGATCCCAGGACCCTGAGATCATGACCTGAGCCGAAGGCAGCGGCTTAACCCACTGAGCCACCCAGGCACACATTACATATTTTAAAAATGTAAAAAATCTATATCATACTGTATTTTCTTTTTGGCATTCCCTCGTGGTTGTCTGTGCATTATTTCTGATTCATATAGCTCTGATTTGCAATGGTGTATGGTATATCTTTATATGTCTATTTCAGATGTAATGTATTCATTTGCTTGATGAATAGACATTACGTCTATTTCCAGTTCTTTACTGTTATGAACAAGGCTCCACGTTGCGTTTTGGGAGAGTCCCTGAACTGGTTATTCTTTTTTCGCCACTCTAGATGTATTCCTGACCCTGCTCCGTGTTCTGGCAGGCTGAACCTCTACTGACTGCACTGATTTATTCTCTTTTCTTTGGCTTTTCTATAGGTTCAGCTAATTGGAGACAACTTAGAAAATCAAAGGGTGAAATGTGAGAGAGTAAGTTTTTTAAAAATTATATTTAAAATATATGTCTAAATGCACACATCATAAATTTACAGCTTAATAGATCTTTGAAAAGTGAACACACCTTGAGAACCTCTATCCAGGTCAAGATATAAAAGAGTATCAGTATCTCCAGATGATTCGTATTTCCTCTTAGCTCTAACTTTCTCCCAAGGCAAACCTTATTTTTACTTTTGTCACTACAGATGAGCTTTAGTTGTTTATAAAATTTAATTGCAGCAATATGGTATCTTTTTTTTTTTTACACTTTGCTTCTTTAACTCAATATAATTTGTGTGTGATTGATCCATAATGTCGTATGTAGCAGTTACTATTCTTTTTCAGTATTGTACTATACTATTGTGTGAAATTATTTGTTAGTTCTACTGTTGATGGAATCTGGGTTCTTCCTAGCTTTGCGGTACTAAGAATGATGCTTGTGTGAACATTTTCAATACATGCTTTTGGTATACCTATGAATATATCGCTCTTAGATTTGTACCTAAGAATCAAACTGCTAGGTCATAATACAGTGTGCGTATGGTCTGTTGTTAATGGATTTTCCTAAATGGTTATACCAATCTATTCTCTTATCAGCAGCATAGGATAGCTCCTGTTGCTCCATATTTCCATAATACTTTTCAAATTAAAATTTTTCAAGCCATTCTAGTGGGTGTCAAGAGGTATAGTATTGTGATTGAAGTTGCCATTCTCTTTCCAGTGTTATAGAGCGACTGTGTTTTTTGAAGCATGGGCGTTCTTTTGGGGACATGATTTTCCAAAACTTTTGCCTTTTTTAATCAAATTGTCTTTTGCTCCATTTGTAGGAAAGTCTTTTGTTGGATATAGAAATTGCAAATATCTTCTGATTTTGGCTTGTCTTTTCACTTTTTTCATGACCTCTCGATAAACAGAGTTTCTTAATTATAATAAAGTCCAATTTATATGTAGTTATATAAACAACATATTGTTATTGTCTCTTACTGCTAATGCTTTCTTAAGTCTTCCTTATGAAATGTTTTTCTACTTCAAGCTCATGGCTACATTTTTCTATGTTAAAATCTTAACATAGAAGCAGTCATTTTAATCTGTCACAATTAGATCTACAATCCATTTAGAATTGATTTTGCATGTCTACTCATGAAAGACTGGCCTGTAATTTTTCTTACTCACACTAATCTGACCAGGTTTTACTTCTACTTCAGACTTTAGATTTCATACCTCCTGTATGTCTCTTGTGAACAGTGTATTGCAGGGATTTTCTAATGTTACTAATCTTTTTTTTTTTTTAATTGAAGTATCATTGGCATATAGTATCCTATTAGTTTCAGGTGTATATATCATAGTGACTCAATATTTTTATACATTATGAAATGATCCCAAAGTAAGTCTAGTTATCTGACAACATGCAGAGTTACTACAATATTATCAACTATATTTCCTATGCTCTACATTAGATCCCTCTTTTATTTTATACCTGGAAGTTTGTAAATTATAATCTCCTTCACCTTTTTGCCCACCACCCCAACCACCTTCCCACCTGATAATGGACACTTTCTTTCCTGTGTCTATGAATCTGTTTCTGTTTTGGGTTTTTGTTCATTTGTTTTGTTTTTTAGATTCCACATATAAGTGGTGTGGAATCTATGATATTTATCTTTCTCTGTCTGACTTATCTCACTGAGCATAATACCCTCTAGGTCCATCCACGATGTCACAACTGGAGAGGTTTCTTTCTCTCTCATAAATGGCCATATCCCACTGTATGTATATGCCACATCTTCTTTATCCTTTCACCAATATCAGTAGATACTTGGGTTGCTTCCATATCTTGGCTATTGTAAATAATACTTTAGTGGACATGAGATGCATATATCTCTTTCAATTGGTGTTTTCATTTTCTTTGGATAAATGCCCAGAAGTGGAATTGCTGGATTTTGTGGCAGTTCTACAGTTAGTTTTTTTGAGGAACTGGCATACTATTTTCCATAGTGGCCACACCAATTTACATTCCCACCAACAGTGCAGGAGGGTTCCCTTTTTTCACATCCTCACCGTACTTATTTTTTTTTTTTAAATCATTTTAATAATAACCAGTCTGGTTGGTGATTAGTGATGTTGAGCATCTTTTCATATGCCTACTGGCCATCTGTTTGTCTTCTTTGGAAAAAGGTCTATTTGAGTCCTTTTCCCATTTTTAATTTTGTTTTCTTATTTAGAAATTCTCTAATCTTTGTTTTAACTGGCAAATGTAGTTCATATATATTTCATGTATTACTGGTAGATTTGTATTTTTTTTAATCATACTATTTTGTAGTTTCTATTTGTCTTGTTTTTCTATGTTTAGTTATTTGGTTCTTCACTTGAATTGGTATTTATTATTATTACCCCATTATATTCCTTCAGTTGTCCTGAATGTTAGACACTTGATTTTCCATCTTCTAGTGAACTTCTTTAAAATTTAGTATGTATACTTTCAATAAGGCATCAGATCAGTATCCCTGTCATTTTTGTGAAAAACCGAAAGATATCAGGATGCTTTAATGGTGCTACCGCCTGCTGTAGTTATTATTTTTTTTTAGTGTTTTAGTAACATTTTTAAATTCTCAAATTAGTTGTTATAATATTAATATATTCTCAGATTTACCCATATATTTGCCAATTTCTCTGTCTAAAAAAATTTTTTTTGTATCTCAGGTCTTTCATGTTTTGTTTCTCATTTTTTTCTAAAAAACATTTTTTTAGAAGACCTCTACTGACTAAGCATTAAAGATAAATTGCCTCAGGTTTTGTTGAATTTTCTATACATATTTTTGCCTTATTATTTGATAATGTTTCGCTGGCTATGTATTCCTATGTTGAAGTCATTTTCTCTCAGCTTATTGAAGATACCATCGTACATTTTCTTATTTCTATTGATGCTTTTGCTGTTGGTCTAATCACCTTCTTTGTATCCTGTCAGGTTTGTTTGTTTGTTTTTTCTTTTCCATCTCTGATTTTAATGTCTGCCTTTATCTTCGATATTTGAAATCTCTCTATAATATGTCTGGCGTGGAATATAGTTTACTAATTTTAGGGCTTTTTAAAAAGTTTTTATTTAAATTCCAGGTAGTTAACATACAGTGTAATATCAGTTTCTGGTCTATAATACAGTGATTCAACACTTCTATACAACACCCAGTGCTCATCACAAGTGCCCTCCTTATCCTTATCACCTATTTAATCTATCCCGCACCCCACCTCCCTTCTGGTAACCATCAGTTTTTTCTCTATAGTTAAGAGGTGGCCTCTTGGTTTGCCTCTCTGTCTCTCTCTCTCTCTTACTCTCTCTTTTTTCCCTTTGCTCATTTGTTTTGTTTCTTATTCCACATATGAGTGAAATCATGGTATTTGTCTTTCTCTGATGGACTTACTTCCTTTAGCATGACACTCTTTTGCTTCATCCATGTTCTTGCAAAGGGCAAGATTTCATTCTTTTTTATGGCCAAGTAATAGTCCATTATAGGTATATACCACCTCTTTTTCATCCATTCATCAGTTGATGAACACTTGGGCTGTTTGCATAATTTGGCTATTGTAGATACTGCTGTTATAAACATTGGGAAGTACCTGTATCCCTTTGAATTAGCATTTTTGTTTTCTTTGGATAAATAACTGGTAGTGCAATTGCTGGAACAGAGTAGCTGTATTTTTAACTTTTTGAGGAAACTCCATACTGTTTTCCAGAGTGGCTGCAATAGCTTGCATTCCCACCAACAGTACAAGAGGGTTCCCCTTTTTCCATGTCCTCCCCAACACCTGTTTTTTCTTGTATTCTTTGATTTTAGCCATTCAGACAGGTGTGATTTGTATTGTTATTGTTTTGATTTGTATTTCCCTGATGATCAGTGATATTGAGCATCTTTTCATGTGTCTGTTGGCCATCTGTCTTGAATTAGAGAAGTTATGTCTTTCACCAAGTCTGAAAAATTTATTATCTCAGACATTATCTCTTTGAATATTCCTGTTCATTCTAGTCTTTTTGCTGGGCCTCTAATATAGTATACATTCTCATTTTATATCCAATATTATTAACATCTCTTTAATATTTTTCAACCCTGTTTTATCTGAGTGATATTTTTAAAATTTGTATCTTCAACTGTATATGTAATTTGCTTCTTAATTTGTACATTGAGTTTATAATTTCTATGATTTTATTTTATTATTCAATATTTTATTAGGCTCCCTCTTTTATTTGGGTTGTACTTTATTTCCCTTTTTCTAACTGTCTTTTATTAACTGTCTTTATTAGACTTTAAAATACTTAACCATCTTTTATTTCCTTGAATATTTTAAATAGAGAAATATTTGTACATTAATATTTTATATGTAAATAAACATTTTACATACTATACCCAACCTTTTATTGGGAGATGTCTCTTTTTGAATTTTTGTTTCTTTTGATTCATTTATGTTGATTTGTTTTATTGGCATTTTGTAATTTCAGTGGGTATTATTTTTAGCAATACTACAAGCCTTGGGTTGAAGGCACCTGCAAAGAGAGTGTGTATTTGCTTTTGTTTGGTGCTCTAAGGTGCTAACAGTCTAGGTCAACTTTAAGACAGTTTCTTGGCTTAGAGCTTCCCTGATTTTCCATGTAATACATTTTTAAACCTGAACTCTACATTGGTAATTATTGATTATGAAAAGGTCCCTCTTTTCCACTCCTATCCTTACTCCTCCAAGGTACAGGTCAGTTTCCTAGCTCCTTGCTTTTGTGATTGGACTATTTTCAAAGTTCACCCTTTTATACGATGGTGTAGCATTTCAAAATTCCTAGTTTCCTGTGATGTGTGTGCCAATTCCAATTCCCAAATTTTGACCAACCTCATGGCTTTATCAACCCTAGGCATCAACATAGTCTCACTGCTCTGGTGTTCATCTTTTTTCTTAACTTTGTATCTGGGGATTTCTCTCACTTTGCTTGATCTGTTAAATATCTAAAGAGCATCTGATTTTTTATTGCCTTCATTTCTAAGTATTTTATACTGAGAAACTTTTAAAGATATCTAGTCTACCCCATTAGGAGAAACAGAAGGATATGTTTGAAAACTAACTAAAAATTTCATGTTCTTCAATTCACATTTTCAGTTTTGCTTCAATAAAAGGTCTTGAATTTATTTTTATATATAATTATATAATTAATATTATATGTTATATACATTACACATATAATACAAACACATATAAAATCATTACGAAAATGACTCTGTGGCTGGAGCATATGTTTGTAATAAATACATTTACAGATGCTCTCTGTGGATGTATGCCTTTTGTTCCTGATTATTTTCACATCCCAGAGTAAAAGTCACCCTGCTGCTTCCTGCCAGCATTTCCTTAGGTTAAGTATCTGCAGGACACTTGCTTTTCAAGAATGTTGTCAAAAACACACTTCAATTAACCAGTAATTAAAAATTATTTTATTATTTCTGATTTCCTTCTTCATTGTCCTCTTTCACAATTTATGAATGTTCAAGGGCTTACATTTTTAGGAACATTAATTCTCTCTCACATTTACAGCCTTTTTTCTAAATCTAAACAAGTTGTTTCTATCGCACAAAGAGCCTTTTTCTTTGAGAAATTTTCATTGTTTACACTTTAAACTGGAGTTGAAATAATTATAGGTTTTGCTTTTTTAATTAAAAGAGGGAATGCAATGATATGATTGGGTTATGTTTATGCTGCTTTACAATGCCATCACTGGGATCTAAGATTCATGAGGAACATTAATGAGGAAGATCTTTTTTGAAGCCCCTAATGGCTATCAAACAAATACTTTCAGAATGTATAAAATTTGCCTGACTGGAATGGCATTATCACCAGTTCCTCCTGGAATTTGATTTCCTTTCATTTGTAACAAACAAATTTTTATGTTTGTTTTAAATGGCATCAAGGCACACAAAAATTTTTGCCATTTTTCATAAAATTTCAGAGTCTGGGAGATTAGATGGGTAAGGTGTTTAGCACATCAAGTATCTCTTGCATTCTTTTTCAAAAACAGGAAGCCTTGTACCTCTTGAGGCCCCTCATTGCATTTTAGAATAAATTTAATTAGAAGTATAGCTTGGAAGTCAATTAAGGTATTCTGTCCTTTGAGAGCTCTGTCTTAAAACAAGAGCAGATTTTCACCCCTCCCCAACTCTCCAGGGGCTTGGATTATGGTTGTGGCATGGGGCGTTCTGGGGACAGAGGTCAGTTTCTAGCTCTCCAGCTCTCTCTCTGTATGGATGCCTTTGTTGAATTGAGTTTATTTCTAAAGTCTGTCCCGTGTGATTGTAGGTTATTTCCTCTGCGTGGGTTGGTCCTCAGCCCTTTCCTAAATGTTCACAAGGAATCAGCATTCACACCTCTGTGTGTATAATAGAGTTTATTAAATTCTTGGGGAGGAGAAGGGATTTTATTTCACAACTTAAAACACTTGTAAATATCCATAAGAACTAGTTCTCCAGTCTAATGATAATTCAACGATAATGGTAATTTGTGCTTGACAACTATATAGTGGCTATCATAGTGTACAGTAAGTTCTCTTTTCAGATCATACCATCCTATTAGTCAGAAGGAGTCTTTCTCTCCTTTTCCTCTGACAGCGTACTGTTGTTGAAGCCCCGGGGGAAATTATCTGAGGCTCACATGACATTCACTTATGACATATTAAAGGGCCACGGCCCACTTGCAGGGAGGGCTGAGTCATTTACTAAGTGACCGAGAGACAGGTGAGCGTAGTGAGGAAAACAGGACCAGACTGGGGAGCCCAATTTCTTTTGTCCAAATCCTGGCTCTGCCAATTGCTACATATCATTGGCAATTATTTCACTTGCCTCTGTCTTTTTGTTCTCATCTATATTGGGATAATAATAATACTTTTGGAGATTTTTTTGCATGGAGTAAATGAAAAAATACGTATAAGACACTGAGGACATCACCCAACACGTAGTACGTGCTCAAAAATCAGGAGTTATTATTTTTTAACCTTGAGGCTCAGTCACGCCTTATATTGCTTGATCAGTTAATGAGGGACTATAATTTGCAAGATGACACTTATTGTTGGAGATATCTATATCTATATCTCTCTATATATCTCTCTATATAAAACTGCTGTTGAAATTGAATTTTTGTGCATAGGCAAAAAATATTTGTGTGATTAGAATAGGAATCAACATCTGCTTTTTCTGAGTGGCTTAGCCAGTTTTATATTTCTCTTTTAACATAAGAGCTTGTAAATTGTGCTGTGTTTATTTTGATGATCAGAAGCTCATTGATTCTCAGTTTGATTTCATGGGCAGTTCAGTATTTGCTTAGTGATATTTAGAATTTTTTTTTTTCTTTTCTACTATTTTGATAAACTGTTATGCTTAGCTTGTAATAGTAAAATGCACTTATTGCTAAACATCTTGATTACTAAAATTTCTGAAAGAAAATAACTGTTATTTTTAGTCCAACTTTTCCTAGTCCCTTTCCTGCTTTGCTTTTTTCAATTTAAACAAATTTTAATGAGATTTTTATAGCTTGAACTTTCTTTTAATACAAATAACAAATAAATTAGAAATTTATTTCCTGGTATTGAGATGAGATTTGTTTCCTTGTAACTTTTAACCTTCAGCCTTATTTCTAAGAATTACTATATATAAAAGCATTATGCCTCCATCAGAAAGGATGAATACCCAACTTTTATATCAACATGGATGGGACTGGAAGAGATTATGCTGAGTGAAATAAGTCAAGCAGAGAGAATCAATGATCATATGGTTTCACTTACTTGTGGAGCATAAGGAATAACACAGAGGACATTGGGAGATGGAGAGAAGTGAATTGGGGGAAATCGGAGGAGGAGACACACCATGAGAGACTGTGGATTCTGAGAAACAAACTGAGGGTTTTGGAGGGGAGGGGCGTTGAGGAACCGGTTGGGTGAGCCTGGAGGTGGGTATTAAGGAGGGCACGTATTGCATGGAGCACTGGATGTGGTACATAAATAATGAATTTTGGAACACTGAAAAGAAATAAAATAAAATGAAATGAAAAAAAAATAAAAAGCAAACTGAAAAAAAAAAGTATTTATCTTCACACTTAAGAGTAAAATAAAAAAGCCTGGCATATACTATTCAATAAATATAATTTCATAGCAACTCTTCCTCACATTTTCAGCTTTCCACCATCTTCTGATTGTCCTTCTAATGGTAGGGAAATTCCTATATTATGATCTTAACTTGTCCAACCAGGTAAAAGCCAAAGTGTCACTTTTCGGCAACTAAGCACAGTCAAGTGACCCAGACATTATCAGTCAGTGGTATTCTAAAGACCCCTGTAGGCAGTGAGTGACTGGGGAAGCAGCTGGATGGAGTTTGTGGGTGGAAATGTCTGGAGCTGGGTCACAAGGTCTCAAAGCCTTTTGTGTTACAGGAGCTGTGTGGAGCTGATGCCAACAGCAGTAAGAGAACATATTGCAGAAACCTAAGTCAAGGCTCTCGCCATCAGGCAACAAACACCCAGTCCAACTCTCTGGCCCTGATAAGATTCTGTGGTGTTCCTAATATCCTTTTTAGACTCTTGTCTTTTTGAGTTGTGCTGAGAGGACTGTGTTGTTGTATATAACTCTGAATTCTGACACATATGTTGAATAAAAGAATTCCTATTCTTCTCAAAGAAAAAAGAAGCCCAAATTTCCTCAAATGTTCCTTATTTTTAAGTAATAGATTTTGCCTCAGATCAACAAGCTTTGGAAAACCAAATTCAAAATAATTATAAGAGCGTAGCGACTTTATAAGAAGTATAGTTAAAATTAGTTAAAAGACCAACTGTCAGAGTAGAGTAGATTGTTCATTACATCTATTTTTGAGCAACATTATCAATGGCAAAACCACTTTGAAGCACAATGAGGGCTGCTTATCTAAAAGCCAAAATGATTATGCCTGCTGATGTTCCTTCAACCTCACTGTTACTTTCCTCTGTTTATGTGTTAACTTGTCACTGTTGTTAAAGCTCAGTGTCTAGAGTGGAAGACAGCATATCAGATGAAGCCGGTGTTTGCAGAAAGAAAGGAACTATCATCTTTCTTATTCTGGATCCTGTATTTTTTATCGATGTGTCCAAATTCACATTAGATTTGTCAGTATACTTAAGTTTTGAAATATAATGATTGTTGGTTAAAGACAAAATGTTAAAATTATAGGCATTTTTTGCCCTTAATCCCAGAAGAAGAAAAATTACTCTATGGATGAGGTCCTAGTTTATGGAACTACGTGAAATTCCAGATTCAAGCTAATTGCACTATTTTCCTGTGGTCCATTTTTATTACATATGAATCAAAGGGATATCTGCACTCCTGTGTTCATGGCAGTATTATTCACAATAGCCAAAATATATAACCAACCTAAGTATCTGTTGATGGGTGACTAGATAAGGAAAATGTAAAAATACAATCTAAAAAAAAAAAAAAATGGTGATCTTATAGAAACAGAGTAGAATGGTAGTTACCAGGGACTGGGGGAATGGGAAATGGGAAGATGTATTTCAAAGGGTACAACTTTCAGTTGTAAAATGAATCAGTTCTGAGGTTCTAGTATACAGCATGATAACTGTAGTTAAAATGGTACTGTATACTTGAAATTTGCTGACAGTACATCGTAAGCATTCTTAACCACACACAAGCACACACACACACACACACACATACACACACAATACTTAACTGTGTGAGGTGATGGGTGTGTTAATTTGATTTTGTTAATCATTTCACAAAGTATATACATATCAAATCATCACATGTACACTTTAAATATATATAATAATATCTATCAATTATTCTTCAATAAAGCTCCAACAAAAGAAAACTTATTCAGAGAAGATAGAGTTCAGTGTAAATATAATCAAAATAATAGTTCTTCCAAGTGCTTAAACCTCCAGGTGGCTAGTAAAAGTGGTGATCCCTGGGCATCACCCCAGAAGCAAGGTCCAGGTATTTTTACATATACTGAAGTTTGAGAGCGGACCATAGACATTTTTCCTATCCCAGCAAATGATATGCTGATGCCCATTTGTAGCTGGATTAAGGATGTTTTGCAAAACACAATATTTTGAGTAATAAATTCTATTCCTGTTGGTTCTAGTCTTTCAATTCTACATTAAAGTAATAATAATAGTTGGAAAATAACATAAAGTTTTACTGCTGTAGAATTTTTATGTATTCAACAATGGTAATAAAGAAAATATATTTGCAAATTTCCTCAGAGATATGGGCAACAAAACACAATGTTTAAAATAGACAATAGGGACGCCCGGGTGGCTCAGCTGGTTAAGTGACTGCCTTCGGCTCGGGTCATGATCCCAGCGTCCTGGGATCAAGTCCTGCATCGGGCTCCTTGCTCAGCAGGGAGCCTGCTTCTCCCTCTGCCTCTGCCTACCACTCTGTCTGCCTGTGCACCCTCTCTCTCTCTCTCTAACAAATAAATAAATAAATAAAATCTTAAAAAAAATAGATAATAAAATACATACTAGAGAAGTTATAAAATGTTGATATTTTCACTGTTTCGTCTATTGCATATTGTCATGCAGATACATTTGAAGCATAATTTAGATCAATTAATTGATGAAAAACTGAAAAAATATTGATAAGGAACTTGGGAAAATCAACTGAATGTTGATGAAAATTTAAGTAATATAAACTGCGTCTGATAGGTTCTGAGAAAATATGAAATCTCTGTATGTTGAAATGGCATAAAGAAGTGATATTTATGAGTGCTTGTAAATTTTTATGATCTTCAATAGAGTAGCATCTAGGGGTACCTAAGTGGCTCAGTTGGTTAAGTGTCTGCCCTCAACTCAGATCACGATCTCAGGGTCCTGGGTTCAAGCCCCTGAATCCGGCTCTCTGCTCAGTGGGGAGCCTGCTTCTCTCTCTGCCTGCAGCTCGCCCTGCTGTGCTCCCTTTCCCTGTCAAATAAATAAATAAATAAAATCTTAAAAAAAAAAAAAAGAGTAGCATCTACTGTTTCAGCTATTAGAATGCAACTGAAAGGAAGACACAGAGATTTGTTGAGACTTGTCCTGATAACAGGTATTAACTTGGTTTATTTCATCATTAGCAAGTTCATGGTTTGACTGAGTGTTTAACTGCATCAGATACCAACTATGAAGCTAAGGTCCAGCATTTTTAGGTGGTACACAAGATAATGGGCAATAACTGAAAATGATCTCAACTCAGAAAGGGTTCATAAAGCTATGCAAGTTGGTAGCACATGGCTGTGTTAGTGGGGAGCCTGAAGTTTGTTTGAGGCACTGAGGGACCCAGTGTGCACTTCTGCCCCTCAGAGGGGTTTGTTTAGTCATTTGGCTTGAAAGACTTGTCATTTCAAGATTGAGACAGATTGAAAATTTCTCAAAGCTTGTGTTGGGATAAGCACTGGATGTTACACGCAACTAATGAATTATTGAATACTACAACAAAAACTTAGGATGTACTAGATGATGGCTAATTTAAAATAAGAAAAAAAAGAAAAAAAAAGAAAATTTCTCAAAGCATGGCTTTTTTTTTTTAAATTCTTGATCAACTCAGACTAAAATTGAATGCATAAAGAAAGACTTGAGAACAATGTTGAAGTCTTTAGTTAAAAAAATGTCTTCTTTAAACTGCCATGCAGAACATTCTGGTAACATATTTTCACTTTCACGTTCACAGTTAAGTTTAGGGAATTTAAAACCTTCCTCGCTGGGAATGTGGTTCACCTGAGTGCTCTTTAACATTACTACCACACTGAACCTATTGCTAATGGAGAATCAATTTGAAAATTAAATTAACTTCACACATCTTTTTAAAATAAAATTTGAAATAGGCTAGTAGTCTGCAAAATTAATATCCCATTAGTTTAACTTTTCTGTAATTGATGAATGAAATTTGTGACCAAAGAGGCATTTAGCTGCCTAGTTTTTGTTTGCCTTAAATCTATGTGCACTTGAAATACAGTCTTCTTGACAAATGAGGTTACTAGAAACTAAATGGGAATTCTTATTTGCTACCATAGTGATGACATGAAGAATCACAGCCTTTAGCTCGGGGCTACTAAGCTCTTAGTAATGAGAGAAAGGTGTTCCATCTTCACCTACGGTAGAGTCACAATTACGGTGAACAAAAATAACCACCAAGGCTTCTCCACAAAATATTCATGACAGTGAGAAAAATATTGATTTTAAATGCCAAGAAATGAAATATCTTCTAAAGTGTTCATTTCAATCCAACTATTATTTTCCAAAAGAGACTGAATGGACTGTAAAGGGTTTCATAGTGCTATTTCACATTGAACACTTAAAAAAAAATCCCAAACAAGAACTCACCATTTTTCTCTCTCTCACCTACTCCTTCTCTCTAAGTAGGCGCAGTTTCCTTCTTTCTCTCATGTTCTCTTACTCTTAAACAGAAACCCCCTCAAAATGCGTAGAAGAAAAACAAGTTACGTGAGACTAAAAAACAAGTTATATGAGAATCAAGTTAACTGTTTATTTATTTATTTATTTTTAAAGATTTTATTTATTCATTTGACAGAGAGAGAGATCACAAGGAGGCGGAGAGGCAGGCAGAGAGGGGGAAGCAGGCTCCCTGCTGAGCAGAGAGCCCGATGCGGGGCTCGATCCCACGACTCTGAGATCATGACCTGAGCTGAAGGCAGAGGCTTTAAGCCACTGAGCCACCCAGGCGCCCCAAGTTAATTGTTTATTTTAACAGAATATTAGATAAATAGTGTCTGCAAAATAAGAAGTGTGCCGAAGGGATATTACTTTGATCAGGGCAGCACACTATGTCTCAGCCCTTATGCTTTATTGTATCAGCTTTTCTTTCATATCAAGTCAAAGTATATTATTATATGAGCCATATGATACTAATAATCCACCTTTAGACTTACTTGGGATTGATTATTTGCCACTTCTTTATGCATAAATGATGTAATTACCTTGACATGAATGCCAGCAAATTGTCCTCTTTTTTGAAATTGATATCTTGGATTCAAGTACACTGTTGGTTCAAGGTCAGAAAGAAATTGAGTTATTTAAAAATTGTAGTGGACTTGCTCATATATCCCTTCAAATATTCTCAGCCCCAACTGCGGCCATTGGAGTGGTGTTTAGCTATGTACAGGCTTCCACCAGGTTCTAATCTGTGCAAGTGGACAGCATCCTGCTGTTGGCTTGTATAGTCACGCTTCTAGCTTCCTGTGCTAGGGCTTCTTGGAGGCTCGCGCCTCTTGGGATCTTCTGTAGAAAACGATTGGCATTCATTCATATACAGCTTGGAGTATAAGAATATTGATGTCCAAGAAGGCATCTTGATCAATTAGAGACAGAAGCCCTTAGATGCATTTCTTCAGGTTCATGAGAAAGTTGAGGCAAGAGTATGCACTGGTGTCTATGACTGTGATCAATACTGTAATGCATTCTCATTGGCTTTGCCTCCTTTTTTTGCTCACTCTCCACTATCCCATCCTGCTGCCTGTTATCATTATGAAGCTAACTGCACACGAGACTTAAGTTTCTGCTCTTATGGGTGGGGAGACCCAGGGTAAGACAAACAGATTCCAAATTAGTAATATGTTTTTCAGCACTGAAGCCATGTACAGACAATCAATTACTTAGGTGCTAATATATTCCAGAAATTACCCTAACAAATGATATCACCGAGATGGAGACTTTGATGAGCAGTATTTTATTCTCCATTCCCTCCATCTGTGTCTATATGAATTGGAGCAGAACTAATGGGCAAACCCCTCAGCTGTGGTTGGTCTAGGAAACACCCTTGAAGGCAGAATGTTCCCTGGAAAATGCAATCCAAAGAATTATTCTCAAAGTACTATTGCTGCCATGATTTTATACTTAGCTTAAAGTTTTCCAAAATTTTCATTAATGCAAATAATTCATTGTTTTCATATATACTCTACAGAGAGCTTAAATAACTCTAGAAGATATAATTTGACATATCAAAATCATAAAATACCTTACAATTGATTATTTGAATGATGAATGAGCTTTCTTTTAAAAAAGATTTTATTTATTTGTTTACTTTTTGTCAGAAAAAGAGAGAGAGAGGGAGAACAGAATCAGGGGGAGTGGGAGGCAGAGGGAGAAGCAGGCTCCCTGCTGAGCAAGGAGCCCCATGAGGGACTTGATCCCAGGACCCTGGGATCATGACCTGAGCCAAAGGCAGTGCTTAACTGACTGAGCTACCCATGTGTCCTATAAATGAGCTTTTTAAAAATACTTTTCTTCTTTTTTTAAAAATTGAAATGTAATTAATATACAATGTTATATTAGTTTCAAGTGTATATAATATAGTGACTCAACAATTCTATACATTACTCAGTGTTCACCATGGGAAATATATTCTTAATCTCCTTCACGTACTTTACTGATGACCCATCCCATCCAACTCCATTCTAGCAACCACAGTTTGTTGTCTCTATTTCATAGTCTGTTTTTTTTGTTGTTGTTTGTTTGTTTGTTTGTCTCATTTGTCTTTCTTCGTTGGCTTTGTTTCTTAAAAAATTTAAGAGGCTAGAAAGTACATTTTTTTTTTGTTTCAGCTTCTTTTATGCTTAATTCCCCCATCATGATTTTCTGTATTATTACTGTCCTTGGTTTTATGCCTATAATTTTAAAGTATTTTTTTCTTTGATAACCTGCAGTTTTATTATCATTAGAGCTTTAAGTGGATAAAAATATCAAAAAAGCATATAGCAGGGACACTTCAAATACTCTAATTTCAAAAGAAAATATTTGTAAGTGACATTTTTAAACTAAGTCACCACATTACTCTTTTTTTTTTCACATTACTCTTTAAAATTAGAAGGTAAAGTGGAATTTTTTAAAAAGAAATTAAACAAAAATTATTGCATTGCTTGGGCTTCCATTGAGATTATGTTAATAGATTTAGTCGATTTTTTCCCTACGTAATATCTAAGCATCTAAACCTAAATGTTGAAATGTTATACCAAGATTTATAATCAATTCATTTAAAGCAATTTGATGTAAGTGAAATATGGCTCTAAAACACATACATGAAGTTTAAAATATAGCATTGTGGTTGTTATTAGGCTAAGTTCTAGCATTCAGGTGTACTAAAACTTTAACTTGTTAAAAATAGGATATAATTTAAAGGCTATGAAAATTCTTTCTCCCCAAAATACTCTCCATACTTAATTTTACTTTCCCTGCAGAGTTGAGGTAAGAAATAAAACTAATATGGATAAAGAGTTAAATATTATACATGGCATATACTAAGCCTTTTATAAATAATAATTATGATTATCATTATTAAGTCATCTGTACTTCCGTAAAAAGCGAGGAAGAGGGATTGATTTCCATACTGGATATATTGGCTTTTTCTTTTTAAGAAAATATGAACTGGAATTCTTTGATTTCGTATTCCCTGATAACTCAGTTGAGTAGAATGCCAGGTAATGAGAATGTCTCATTTTTTAACATGCTGTGAACTTGTGCCTACAATATTGGTGGGAAGGTTTAATACCTCTGGATGCCAGGCATGGCCAAGCCTCAGGAGCTCTACCAATGTGTGAAACTTTGAGCTGTGGGCTGTGTTTTTATTAAGTGCACTTGGCTTTCCTGCTGCTTTTCTTTCTAAGCTCCACCCTGAAAAGAACAGACCTCTTTAGCAAAATTAAGGGAAAACAGAATGATCTCTCTTTGGGCAGTAATCGTGTGAAATAGATTAAGAAATACACTTGCTCAGGCTGGCAGGCAGCAACTACGAACTGACAAATGTTCACAAACTCGTGTCACAGAACAAAGGGAATGGACACTGTGACTTGTCTTCATTTATCTTTACCTGCAAAGGTATATATATGTGTGTATGTGTGTGGGGAGGTTGAGGGGTAGAAATTTTTCGCCAGGGAAAACAGGAAAATATCTAAAAAGAATGTAAGGAAAACTAATAGTTTGAAGAGTACAGTTTTTTTCTTGTTACATTTATAATAATAGTAATACCACCTAAACTACATAGCAAAAGTTTTTTTGTTTTTTTGTTTTTTAAATTTATTTGACAGAGAGAGACACAGTGAGAGGGAACACAAGCAGGGGGAGTGGGAGAGGGAGAAGCAGGCTCCCTGCTGAGCAGGGAGCCCAATATGGGGCTCATTCCCAGGGCCCCAGGATCATGACCTGAGCTGTAGTAGATGCTTATGATGGAGCCACAGAGGCACCCCCCATACCAGAAGTTTTATGATCAAACTCCTATTCTAGAACTAATTTGATAAATCATGTTAATTGTCCTGACTATGCCTCATAATAACCTGAGGTTTAGCTGTAGATGGTTAATTGTTCCTTTCCTCTTCTATCATTAGTAGATTTTTTTTCCCCCAAGAGGTATGTTGGCCAAAGTAGGATCAGGCTTGCCCAGAAAGCAGAGTGACACTTTCCTGGTTTACATAAACTTCTTATTTTTAGATGTTACTTAGGGAAGAAAGAGAATAAAAGCATGGAACAGAACAAACATGATAAGTCATTCTGACGTTTTGTTTGGAACTTACAGCTCCCTCCCTGAGCTGACTTCAGAAAAATGAAAGCAAGTTAAGGATACTATTTTTGGAATGGTGTGTGCCTGAGTGGAAACTTCTGGGTACTACTTATCACTAGGGTCCTAGATTAAATTATTCAATTCAATGTTTAATAAAAGTTCACTGAAGGTCCATTGACTCATCCTGACAATCCCTGAGAGGCATAGATTTTTTCCCCTTTATACAAATAAATATAAGCTATTAAGAGACAGCAAGGACATTAGAGTGAGAATATAGTCTACTTTTTAATAAGAATGTGATCTCAGAAAGAGAAGAGACACTATTTCAAGGCATCTAGTTCATTGCTTCCAGTACATGCCTACATACATGGGAGAAGGAGCCTCAAGATCAAGGTGTGGGAGACTGTGGGTGGAACTGTAGGAGCTGTAGGAAGCATTATACTTCCAAAATCAGGAGGGAATTACTCTGGATCTCCTGTATTATCAAATAAATAAATAAACTCTAAAATAAAATAAAAGAGACAAGACTAAATATTGTGTAAACCTTGTTGATATATAGGTAGTACTATAGAGGGGTAGGATGCCCTCTTAAAGTATGTGGGCTATGTAAAAAAGACACCAAATGAACGAGCTAATGGGATCCATCTAGCCATTGCTGTGGAGAATCTAAACCTGAGAGTAAGAACATTGGCCATCAGCAGAGTGAAAGAACCCTGCCATCTGAGGAACCAGGGCTGTACAGGGCATGGCAGCTTCAGGCATAGGAAGAATAACCCATTTTGAAGAATCTAGAACATGGTTCTCAGGGTGGGTGGTACTTCTTTTCAAAGAATGTTTTGAAAATTCCTGAAATCATTTCCGGTTATCCCAGGTTTGGTGGAAATATAGACATTTAGAAGGAATGACCCTGGGTTGCTAGGTACTCAGCATTGTTCAGAAAACAAAAATAAAAACAAACCCAAAAAACACACACTTAGAAAAGTTTTCTTCATTTTTGCAGGATTTTGAAATATTCCATCAGATATTTTTATAGTTCCCACACCTACTTTAACTTTCTGAATCTAGAACATCACTCTTCGGTACATGTAAACACAAAGTAAGTGTTTTTGTGTGATCACAATGTACACCAAGTTACACCTCTTTGATATATATATATATATAAATTCAAGGTAAGTGTTTTTGTGTGATCAAAACGTATAGCAAATTACAACTCTTTGATATACATAAACCAAAGTAACTGTTTTTGTGTGATCATAACATATACTAAATTACCTGGAATGCAAATATCATGTAACTCTAGGGAAGACTGCACTTAATTTGTTCAGAACTTTAAAACAATTATTTATCATATAACAGAAAATTGCATTACCAGCACTCTTGTTGTAGTGAAGTTTCAGTAGCCAATAAAATACACCTAAATCAGTCAGCCTTTATGACTCTTTCAAGTATTTCTAGTGGATATGAGCATGGAATCACTTCATTTTGTAGTCTCTTCTAGCGCAGTCGTTCTCAACCATTTGTATGTAAACTGTACATTACTTTATGGTAAATTCCATTTCTCTTTATTTCTCTTTTACATGTCATGACATTGTATTGATTCTTTGAAATTGTATGTACTGGTAGATTATATTATCTATGAATTTCACTTCAGGTAGTGGAGAGGATGTCAAATATTTGTAATAAAAGGGGAGGTAGGCCTGATAAGGTTGAGAATCCTCTCCCAGGTTTTTGGTGTTAGAAAACAGTCCCTGGGAGACACTGGGATATAGGAGGACATTTTGAAACTCTCATTTCCTGTTTCTTTTCTGTTGCAAACCTAGTGTGAGGCCTATAATGAGTGACCTCATGATGTTTCTCTTCACATTTTTCCAAGACCATTTTGATTTTTTGAATTTTTGGTAGTTTCATTTCTCCTTGTAGTGAACATGTTATTACCACAATTTGGGGGAAACTCATCAGGAAATGCTTTTTAGTTACACACAAGAAAGGCAAACCCTATACAGTTGTTCTTAAAGGTAATGTTACCTTACAAGCCAGAATATGCAGATTGGCGGAGTTTGTTATCAAGTATATGCATGCATTTGAAAGTTATCATTATCAACTGTGAATTTGATGATAGGAGAGAAATTACTTCCTTCAAACCCAATATTTATCCTAGATCTGAAGTTCCCTGACATGGGGTTACTAATGGTGGAATCACAGAGGCTTTGGAAAATGTACAGTGGACTTCTGAGCTTGCCTTCTCGGGGCTTGGAACCCACACATAACAGTTGTTATGGACTGAATATCTGCGCCCACCCCCAATTAATATATTGAAACTTAATCCCCAATGCGATGGCATTTGGAGTTGAGGTCTTTAGGAGATGCTTTCATCATGAGGGTAGAGGGTTCTTCAATGAAATTAATGCCCATTTAGAAGACATCCCTTCAGTCGTCTCTTCTGGAGAAGATAGCCTTCTCTGAAGCAGGAAGCTAGCCTTTCCCAGATACTGAATCTGCTGGCAGTTTGATCATGGACTTGTGCCTCCAGAACTGGGGGAAATAGGTTTCTGTTGTTTATAAACCACCCAATCGACGATATTCTGTTATAGCTACCCAAAGGAACATTGACAACTATATTTTATTTCCAATCTTAGAGAGGGGGGCTTGAAGTCATAGTAAATTCATACTTAAAAGAGACAAGACTGGGGTGCCTGGTGGCTCAGTGGGTTAAGCCTATGCCTTTAGCTCAGGTCCTGATCTCAGGGTCCTGGGATCAAGCCTCTCATTGGGCTTTCTGCTCATCTGGGAGCCTGCTTCCCTCTCGCTCTCTGCCTGCCTCTCTGCCTACTTGTGATCTCTGTCTGTCAAATAAATAAACTCTAAAGTAAAATAAAATAAAATAAAATAAAAGAGACAAGACTAAATATTGTGTAAACCAGTATGTCCCCCCAAATAGTTAAGTGGGAAATATTGGTTAGATAACATATACTTTTTGGTCAATTGTATTTAAAATTTCTGGTTTTTAAGTAGTTGATGCTGGTTTACAACCTCCAGAGAAGCTGATTTTAAGATGCTTCATTGATTTAGTTGCTTCCTTCCTCGAGACCCAAATTAAGGCTGCGAGATATTCATAATAGTATAATCTAGAGTCTGGATCTGGGTGTCTGACACATTTCTATATGTTCTCAACAGACATGAACAGGAGCAGAAAAAGCCTATTTAGATTAATAGCCATTAAAATTTCCCTATTCACTGACACACTGAACTTGAACATGAAGAAGGATTGAGGACAGATGACACTGACAAGATGAGATGGGACAAAATGAGCTGGAGTAGAATTAGGACAGGGTATTCAGAAATGGGGCTGTGTGATTCATACCAGAGTTCATTTAGAATGCCAGGCAGCTGAAAAGTTTTTATCGAGCATTGCTGAAGGTAGGAGGTTGGATTGGACAACTTATTTTTATTATTTGGGCCCAGCCTGAAATAAAAACAAATCATAACACAAAATTCCATGCCCACATGTTTTTATATTTTTACTTTTTGTTCCACATATATTTTTCCATATGCTGATTCTACCTCCACATTTTTACTCGTGAGCCAAAAATCTTAATGATGAGTCATTAGAAATAAAACAGAGCAAAGGGATTATATACAAAATTAAAGGGTTTATACACAAGATCATCTACAACTGTTCATTGCTTTTGCTTGACTTAGATATTTTTGTCTGTTTGGTTAGTGTTAGTGTCTGTCCTTTGTATGTATACATGATGCTCACTAAGTATGAGCATAGATATAGTTCCACTAGCTTTTATACATAAAAAGCCTCTGATAATTGTCCATAAACCAAACAAAAGCACAAAAGACCTGAGAGAAATCTCTGGAGACTAAAACCTGGTGTGAAGTATACAAGTAACAGGTTGATAAAGTACACATTATTTTCCAGTGAGCTCTGTGTCACTGTTTATAGACACAATATATAGTTTTGTTTCTTTTAATGTCGAATATAATATGACTCCAAATATTTTCTCTAGAATTACAGGAAGTAGAAGACAATATGCATGTCATTTTTCCCTTGAACAACTTTTACTACCTTTTTTGAGATCTAACTCACATAGCATATAATTCACCCCTTAAAACTATATAATTGAACGATTATGGTATATGACATGATTGATATTTAAAATTATGGTTCTTTCTCTCATATATATACATTTTATATATATATATATATATATATAGCCACTTAAAGCCATTTTTAAGTGTACAATTCATTGGCATTGATTACATTGATAATGTTGTACAACCATCACCATATTTTCAAAACTTGTTTATCACTCAGAGTACTTTAAAAGAAAATCTACCACTGTGATTCAAAAAAAGTAACCTGCAACCTAAGAAACATTATTATTCTCAAACTAGAAAGGAACATTTTAAAGCATTTCCCATGCACATCAATAGCTCTGAAAGGGCAAAGAGGGTTGGTTCATTGTGACAATTATGAGTTTGTAATGAAATATCTGCATGCTTCCACACATGGGACGACACAAGCATCCATCCTCCACATTTAGCACAGGCTCAGTTACATCCACATGGACGTATGATTCTAAATGCGAATGCATGCACACTGTCCAACAGGCCGAGGCTCATCACACAGAAATAAACCAATATATGTGCACAGAGGCATATTGAAAATAGACGGCCAAATGCTGAGGAAGCTAATCTGGAATGAGATGATAAATGAAAGAACATGTCAGTTGAGAAAGAAGAATATTTGGAGACTAAGGGTTAGGTAAATTTGGTGGCTTTAAAATATGCCCACAAGTTTTTTGGACACTCCTCCCATCAAGAGGTAGAGTTCAGTTCTTTTCTCTTTCAAATATAGGCTAGCCTCACAAACTTCTTTCTCAAGAACAAAATGCCGAGGAAACAAGATGGCATGATTCAAAGACTAGTTTAGAAAAGGCCTGGAGGCTTCTGTGGGACTCCTGGCTATACCAGGAACCTAGATTCCATGCTGTGAGGAAGCCTAGTCCACAAGGAGAGGCCACATGTAGGTATTTTGGCCAACAGCTACCACTGAAGTCCCAGCTGACAGTCAACATCCATCATGAGGCATATGAATAAGGAAGCCATCAAAACAACTCAAGGTCACCATCAGACTAAAACCACACAGGAGGAGGTTTGAATAACAATCAACTAACCGAGCCATGTCAATTCCCAGAACCATGAAAGATGATAGTAGTCATTGCTTTTATGTCATTAAATTTGGGATAATTTTGTTGTACAGCAGTAGGTAACAGGAATAGTAAGTGAAGTGACTGAAATAGGGTAGGCAGATAATAGGGTAGTGATCAGCAAAGCTAATTTCTCCATTTTTGCTTTCCTTGAAATAGAATGAAGAAAAGAGCGTTTTTGTTTTATACTTTTTAAGACATTTTGTTTGTTTATTTGAGAGACACAGAGAGAGAGAGAGTGAGAGCACAAGTGTGGGCAGAGGGGCCGAGGGAGAAGCAGACTTCCTGCTGAACAGATAGTGCAAAGGGGGGCTCCATGCTAGTAGGACTCTGAGATCATGACCTGAGTGGAAGGCAGCCACTTAACAGGCTAACACACTCACGTTCCAGCCCAAAAAGAGTGTTTTTAAATTATGTTTTTTTTTTCTGTTTTTGAAATTGAGCAACAAAAGTTTCAAACAAAAATGAATTGAAAATATTTACAAAGAGGATGCAGATTTTTATGATTCATAGATTTTGACATTTTTTTTATTACTCATTTAATGAGTAATGCATATTTCCTAGCCTTGGAATAAGATATTTGTTTGAAATTTAATAAAAACATCTCCTAAGCACATGACTTCTGTCATTAACTAAACCTAATTATTTTTATTCATTCATTATCTATATTTATTAAACATCTAGTAAGTGCTGAGTATCTGGCTAGAGATATAACAACTGATAGTATATGATCTTTACACTCAAGGAGTTTATAAGAAAATCTTATGGGAGAGACAAAAAGTAAAGAAGCAGTTATGGTACAGCGTGGCAAGTTCCACATATAAGTAAGTTATTGATCTATGATATAGTGTGGGGACAAATCATAAGCTCTGGAGAAAAGGTTGGGGAGGTGTCAAGAAAGGATTCTTGAAGGGATTCTTAGCTATTTTGACATGTAAAGGAGAGAAGCTAAGAGTTCATCTTGTGAAACTCTAGAGATGGATGGGGAAGTTGGAGGAGGAGGAGAGCTAACAGTTTGGGCTGAGGGCATAGAATGTGCAGAGACCTAGAGGCAAGAATACACATATCAACTTCTGAGCACTTGCAAGTGTCTTAATAGTGCTGGAGCAGAGATCACAAGGCAGAGAAGCAACAAGAGAACATTAAGGACCCCTCTGTCATAGAAATAATTGTGAACTTCGTCCCGAGGGCTTTGAATGCTTTTAGGAAAGAGAGAGACATGATCAGATTTGACTGCAATGTGGACAACATATTTGAAAGGGGCAAGACCAGAATCTGGCAGGCCAATCAGAATACTCTCACAGCAGTTCATGTGAGAGATGACAGAGGTTGGAACCGGGTAGTGGCGTAGGAAGAATCACTCTGTGAAGAGGAAGTGGAACTATTGTTCATTTCCAGCAAATGGATCCTCCACTCTGCATGAGGGCCTTTCGGACACAGATAAAACAGACTGCATGTAAGTCAGTAATCTAATTTCAAGAGGGACAGATCCTGGGTATGTATTTCAGAGTGCCAAAGCCAATCCGGAAAGTGGATACTCATGCGGCATTCTGGATTGAATGCCATATGTGTTGTAAAAGCAGACAGGTGCTTTGATAAGCTAGTAACAGATTTCAAAAACAAAAATTCTCTTTTAATGAGAAATCTCTGCCACACTAGTAACTTATACGGAAACAACGGTTGGTGTCTGTGTATATCTCTGCGTCAAATGAATATTCATGCCTCACGAGCCACTTAACATTTTCACAGTTTGACCTTGAATGAAGGGGTCAGAGTACCACTTATTAAAAAAAATGATAACCCTCTTCTTATGAGCCTACTTGATATTGCAAATTGGAATTTGTTTAGCCCCTTTTGAGAATGATTCCTCAAATTAGGGCGTACTAGGTGCTTACAATGCCAGTGTGCTTTGAATGAAATCAACACCTATAGACATAGTGATTTATTTCTAAGCATTATGTATGTGTAAAAATATGCATATGCATGTGTGTGCGATGTACATGCATTATATAGTTATATTGGAGATACCTATGTGGATTAATGGATGCATAAATACAGGGAACGAATAAACAGGGCCACTCAATAACAGAATCTTTTAATGCATTCCATACAAATTCAATGAGGAATTAAAGTGATTCTTTGCCAACAGAATAGCTGATATGATAGGACAACTGCTTTTTTCTGCTGCTACCAGAACAAATTAACATCACTGTGGAGAGAAAAGAGGAGAAGTGGTTTGCAGCAATTCATACAATAAATAACCATAGTAGCTGTAGCTATTGTCATGGAGCCAAAACGCTTTAATTTAAATCATTTATACTAATTACTGAAATTGCAAGGGAATCGTTAGGAATAAGTATTTATAGAAATTCAAAAGGGAAATTTAGCGGTGCTACAGATTCCATATTTGTATTCCTTATTTCACTTTATTTTTAAGTGTTGTTACGAAGACAGTAGACTATGGTTTAGAAAGACAGATCAGGATCGTCACAAACAGGTGACCTGTGTGTGCTGGTTTGGGGCTAAATATTCATTATGATTGGAGAGCAGAAACTTATGACTTTTCAAGTCATCTTATGTTTTATTCTTTTATGTATAAGCTACTTATTATGTCAGCCCAGCCTGAAAGGAAAGCAAACAAGAAAATAATTGCAGACCACCGTTAGGTCCATTCACTGTCACACTGTCTCATTCCATCCTCATAATTACAAGGTGGCTCGGTTAGGATTAACATCAAGTTCAAGTGAACAATCTTAGAGTTTAAAGTTTATACCACATGAGGTTTTCTGACCAGTAAATTTCAAAGGTGGGATTCAAAACAGGATCTGTCCAGTTAGATCTCACAGTCTGTATAGGAATATCAGCCACCGCTGTCCCTCATCTCACCAATCTCACTGGGTGGCCAAGGATGTCATCTTTTTTGGTGTGAGATACAAAGGTAAAGCAGGAGCCAAATTTTGTGCTTCGAAAATTACAGTTTTTGAAATGGAAAAGAATTTAGAGTAGTCCAAGGGATCTACTTTATACAGGAAGCAACTGAAACTCCCAGAGGAAAATTGATGAACTCAGTGTCATTCTCATTGTTGGTAGTGGACTTGGGACTAAAATTCACATCTCTTGAGCCATACTGGAAATCGATTTACCCTGATATAAACAATAATAATAGAATACCTAATGGTCATGGGATTAAATGCATATCCAAACCAAACATGGCCTGTTTTGCCACACTTGGATTTTAGTTTTACTTCTCTGAAAATTATGGTCCAGAAAGATATGAATGTGTTGCTTTTGAGTTTCTTTTACTATATCTTCTCTTCATTCTTTTTGCTACTGTAGAAATGTCTAAAGGCAAATCCAAACAATAACAGAATTAAATTAAAATGCAAAAAGAAAGTAGATATGCCCAGTTTAAGATAAACTCATCCTGGCTTGGCTTAATGCATTTTTTGCTGGGACTTCCCTTTTTCTGTCATAGATCAGCTAGAATCTTTTACTCCATATATCCTTGAATCTATCACTCTATCCTCTCTTTTGGTATTCTTTACCAAGATATTACTAAGTATCTAAGTAGTATCTAAGATACTACTCTTAGTTTTTGGCCCTGAGGACACAAAGTTCTCTGATTTGAATCTCAAATACTCTTCAGTTTGCTCAAGAAATTCCATTTTTTTTTCAGCTCAAAATATCCTTGACCTCTGTCTACAAAACTTCTATGAACTATAATAAGACCCTAAATGTGCATAGCACATTTATGTACATTAAATGTACATAGAGGGGTTGTCAACATCTAGCTCCAGTTTGCCAGGGACCTATGGTTTTCAGCACAGTGTTCAGGAAACCTCTCTGTCTCAGGCAAAATGGGATTAGAACTAGTTTTTAATGATATTTCCCATATAATTACTTTATTTCGGTTTGCAAACAATCCTAAGGCTTAGACAGAGTAGAGATCATCATCATAATTCTGCAAAATTGTTTGCATTTCAGTTCTACAATTGATTCTATAATCTCAGGGACCACCTAACCTTTTTATGTTTAAGTGGATTCCATTGTATTAAAAAAGGAAAAAAAAAAAGCCACTTGACAAAGTCAGTAAGTCTTGGGTGTCATCTGTTAACTGGCTTATTCAAACTCTAGAAAGTGCTTGGTAATCAGAGATCAAAAGTGACTTACTTACTCAAAGTACTCATTCTAATGTCTTTTGCTCTTAGTATTATACCCAGCTGCTTCTCACCTTTTAGCTTTCATGGTTCTTTTGGATTCCCCATTTTATAGATTCTCTCCAAACTCTAGATCCTTCCCTGCTGGTCACCCAAGCATCAGCACGCATAATCTCCTTGGGCCTCCATGGAGGACATCTTTTCCAAGCAGCAGGTTACCTTCCCTAACAGGAAAGAAACGGAGATGCCCAAGTCATCTAGCTCTCCCTTGCAAGTTGTGTAGCCTGAGTAGATCAGGTTTCTTCTTTCTTGGGCCTATAATTTCATCTGTCATTAGAGAGGTGATGGGACAATATCATCTCTCATGATATCCTAGGATTGCCTTTCTCACAAGGGGCATAGGAAAATTAGCAAAATGGGTACTAGATTATTCCTTTTTAGAAGTACATGGAACAATGTCTGAAGCATAGGTTGGCATGAAAATGAATTAAGTAGCATGCATATAACAGGGTAATCAATAGCTAAGTAGATAGTTAAATGAAAAGACAAGTAAGATAATGAATAAAGAAGTGGGAATTACATAAATTATTTTTATGTAATAACTGGGCTGTTCCTGAGATTAGAATGTTGATTTTGTTGGGTGTGTTTAGTTAGTGACTTCAGAATTTTCCTATCAAATCTAGACAAAAATGCATGGGGGTGAAAACATACAGACAGAAATAATTAGCAAACTTTCTGGATCCAATTTAAATGTACTTTCCTTCTCAATTCCAAAATGTTTTGAATTAATTGATGAGCTCATAGTGAGAATTGATATAGAGAGAAGACTCCCAGAGCAAATCATACAAAATAAATTTTGTTCTGAAGCAAGAGCTGACACCCACTGTGTAATCAGAGTTTTGCTCCACAGGAACCCCCTCCACCTCCCCACACCTCACCAAAGTCTGGTGTTTTTAATGTTTTTCAAGTCTATATTTTAGCCAGAAGGATTTATATCAAGAATAAGCCATCAAGTTGTAGGGAGATGAAGAATGAAGGTCACAACCTTTCTATTTTATCTTTCTATTACTCCCAGCCTAAAACTGGCTCCTGGGGTAATGCCTATTTCTGTAAGAAATTCTTTTCACTGATCTCTTCTTTGTGGTCCTCATAATAGGCTGCCTTCAAGAGCATGTAAGCATCTAATGTGCATGCATGGAGACTTCTTCAAGGGGGAAGAACCTGGATCCTGAAGCCTGTGGGCTTCTACTTGACACCAGGAATTCTGAAGTGCCTGCACTCAAAAGAAATCATTCTCTTCCCTGGTGTCCTGATTAAAAAGAGCAATTCACAACTTATTTTAAGAGGCTGCAGACTCTAGAGGCTGGGCCAAGTTCCTCTCTTCTCTTTACAGGTGGTTCATAGAGTATGACTTGGCAACGTTTTATTGTGTTTTCATGTTACTGTAAGAAAATTATTAAGTAAAAGCAGCCTGATGCCGACAGTATGATAAAACACATGCACGTTCTCCCCCTCATTTATATGTATGTGTACACATGCAATGAGTTACTCAAAGTAAAAATAGAATCTTTGCAAAGCCCGTTTAGCAAATGTTGCGGTTCATGTTTGTACGCACGTGTTCGTATACTGGCCTGTGTGTGTGTGAGCGCGCACGTGCGCACACATATGCCGCATCGATTGCACAAGGTGCTTTTGATAAATGAACTACTAGTTGCCTTTCATAACTCCATTTTCACCTCATTTAGTCTCTTGCCATCTCTTTTGGAGTCTTTGATTTCTCTGTTGAATTGAATAAAATATTCTGTGATTTGAAATTATTTCATCTGATATCAGAGGAGTTTTTCAAATCCTCTCAGGTGTGGTTTTATGAGCAAGCCAAATGTTTGCTCTCTGTTCTGTAACTACATCTTATGAAACACTTGTAGTAGATGTAACACCATAATAAATCACTAAATTAACATGTTTTGTGAATTTAAAATGAAATTATTTAGTGAAGAAATTGCTTAATAAGCTTTGTCAAATACTATCTCACCATCAAAAGTATATTATCTGAGATTAGATACATGAGTGAAACCTTAAGAATATAAGTTGTCAGATGGATAGGCAATAACATGTTGAAGATCTTTAATAGAATATGACCATCACCATATTTCATATAACTCATTTGTTTTTTTATGACTTTTTTAAATAGGGAAAACTGATATTTTAACTTTGGAGACTCTGCCTGTAAGGACTCTGAGTAATAGAGATTATGTCATTTGCTTGAGGTTTCTGCAGCTAGAAAGTAGAATAGCTTGGAAAAGAAGATATTTGAAAAATATTAAGTATTCATTTAAAAAAAAACAATAACAAAGCTTTGTTAAATATATATAAATAAACTGAATAAACTATTTTTTTTCAGACCCACTAGACTCAAACTTCTCTTGTCATTGCAGTCCTTTTTTGTTTCTTTATCTTTACACTATTTGACAGATATTATGTGTGGAAATGTTAAATTTACAAAGAACGTTAGATTGGTTGTATGTCTCCCTGGGGAGAGGCTTCTACAATGGTTTACATATTTTATATTTTCTTCTCCATCTTCTTTTCCCCTTCCTACTGCCACTCATTTATTCAGTAGGAGAAAATCTTATCAGACATCCAGTTTATTTGAAGTATGGACCCAAGAGCTAGGAATACCAAGTTGAATGCAAAAAAATCCATCCATTTTAATTGGAAAGGCAAATAAATTAACTATTACCATAGAATATGCAAAGGGAAAAAGGGGTGAGGGGGTGGGGTGGGTATTAGAATCAAATGAGATGTGTATGTGTGTGGATGTTGTGTAATGTTTTACATTTCTTATTTTATATTTTTCTTTGATGGATGCTCTAAAAACAAATTACATATATTGGCTGCACATTATCTATTGTACTTCATACATTTTAAATAATAATAATGGCAGATACCACCATCAGTGGAGATCAAATTTATATTCTTTAAGTAAAAAAATTTTCTACCTCACTTCTTTTTTCCACTTAAATTAAGCTTGAAAAGGAAATTGGATTTTTTTCCTCTCTTGCCACTAGTATAACACCAACTATTCTTAAAGGAATCATATTCATATTAAGTTTAATAATTTTGAATTAAGGACTATATAGTGTTAGGTCGGCGGCACTGGGAATGCAGGAGGAACAATAAAATGGCCGCCAGACCGCCATCTTCCCCTACCCAGGACTTCTCCACCAGAAAGACATCTGTCAAGGACACGTCACCTTGAGTAAACTGAAACCTATGTGAGAAACAGAAACCAGCCACTTTGGGACTTTCCAACCCCCAACCTCTAACCTTACCAAATATGGTTATGAGCCCCTGCCCTGCCTTGGCCCAATAAAAGCTCACTCAACTCCTTCCTGGGCGCGACTTCCCTGACTCTCCTCTCCTGAGTTGGGGAACCTTGCCCGAGGGCGCCTTTAATAAACCTCGCCTTGCACCTATCTCGCCTGGTGTCATGTGTATCTCACCTGTAAAACCTTACATATAGTTTACTGGGAAACACCCCAAATCAATTTCTAACTTGACTGTAATGATGCTACTTATTGTATCCAGAAAATGTGATATACAATCCCAGGCAGTTATTATATGGACTGCCTTCACAACATAATTCTGAGGAAGAAACTTTAAAGCAGTATGTAATACAAATCAAGCATGAATCGGAGATGAAATATATACTTTCAATTGAAAAAACAAAACAAAACAAAACAAAAAAACCCAAAAGCCTGGGGCCTGTTGAGCATACCTTGTTTTTTGCTGAGGTTGTGATCTCAGGGTCCTGAGATGGAGCTCTGTGTCAGGCTCTGTGTGCTCATCATATGTGTGCTTATGTCTCCCTCTCCCTCCACCCCCACCCCCTGCTCATACCCTGCTGTCTCTCTCCCTCAAATAAATAAATAAATCTTAAAAACAAAACAAAACCCAAACTATTGTATATTGTGGCCATTCTTTCTTTTTATATATTTTCCTGGTGTTTTGCTCACCACAATGCACTGGAGTTGGCTTTGCAAAACTTATTATGAGTGCATAATGGGCTGGAGATGAAAAATTATGGCCACTACTTAAAATGATATCTTTCAGGCTATTAATGAAATTTTCATTTTATGGCTTAAAGTATTTTGTTAAATACAAAAATCACCATTAACTTCATGTGAGATTTTTCTAAATATCACAGAAACCCATACATACTGAAAGGCAACAGATATACTTGATTGTTTTATGTTTTCAGTGAGTATCTCCAGTAAAGTCTATCATTAAAAATGCCTATTTTCTTCAGTTCACAGTTAAGAGAATAATATATTAATAAAATTTTTCTTTTCTTTTTTTATTCATTTGTTTTTATCATAAATACAATTTGACAGATGGCAGATGTCGAAATCAATATAGAGCGGTATCCATGACTACACATTTCTTTGTTCAGTTGTGTAAAGATCATTTAAAATCCACATAAGAAAATTTTACTGGAATATATGTTAAATATTGATTTTTAAACACAATATCAGTACTAACATAATCCAGATATAGATTAGTAGATGCTACACATGTGGTTTGGTCTTAACTGTTTTCCTGGTCTGCTACAGTTTATTCAAGGAAACAAGGAGAATGTGAGATATTTCAGCAATTCTCTCTTCCTCTAATCCCTAGAGATTAGAATGACTAATGCAAATAAATTTAGACACACCTTTATTAGATTTAGTTTAGAGAAAGAGGACTTGCCCCTGAATTTAATTTAAATGCATATTTGATTGGAGAGATGGTCTTAAAAGGTTAGATTATACTATCTAACATACCTTTATTACTTTACAATATTTCGGAGACTCTATGAGTAAGGAAATCAAGTTCTAGAGACAATTAAAAGCTTATCCCAAATAATGTCCCTTATGGATGGCAGAGAACAGATTTATGTCATGTATTTCAGTTTCTCAAGTGAGTGATTCTTCTCTTTTCAGAGAAATCTTCTCTGTTCACTCTCACCTCTGATCTTTCAGTTGCTGACCTGGTAAGAAAATGCTACTTCATGCAAAATGTTGGTAACAATACACAACATTCCACATTGCTTTGTGCATGTAAAACCAATTACGCCCTGGACCATCATATATACTAATAAGGTCAGTGAAAACAATGCCTTTAGAATATTGAGCCAGTTTTATACCACATACCAATTTTGTGGCAGGCATAAAGAAATTGTTTTTAAATTTATTTTACATTCTTATTCAAAAGCATTTTCAAATCAAACATCCTTCAGACGTCCTTTAACTATTTTGCTGGGGCTTAGGAAAAATGCAAAGTAATACACTTTCAGGTGTACACTGTACAGTATAATTTGCATACAAATGCATTTTTACTGAAAAAGATCAGGGCAAGGTTTTAAACATGTTTCTACATTGAACTTTTAGGCATTGTGTAAAGTTGAATATAATATAAAATTTGGTTCGACACACTCTGTATGGACTAAGTTTGTATTTTCCAGGTAGCAAGTTGCTAATTTTACTGAAGCTGCTGCAGAAAGAATCATATACTTTTAAACAACATTAATGAATCAGATCATTTAATATCCTTTCATGCTCAAGCTTCATCAAAGACTTCCAAGCCCAGATATTAATATTTGATGGATATTTAGAGTTGGGGATCTTGATGGAATAAAGGGACATTTTTTTCCTCAATGTCATACAAGATACTAGTAATAAATCATAAAACTGGTTACAGAATTTTGACATTTCAGTATAACTTACTGTATCAATGTATTAAAAGTGATGTGGAAGGTAGGAGGAAAATAATATTTTCTAGGAACCCAACAAGATGAAATGTATATGGAGCCCTCCTTAAAATATAAATGAATCTGGGTAACCAAGAGGAAATGCAATAGCTAAAGAAAACTTACACAGTTAAGGTAATTTTAGGATCAATAAAGCTGGTAAGGGAAATAAAGATAATTGAAAAAGAGTTTTATGAATTTACTTTTTTTTCAGTAATGATAGAATAAAAAGTTGTGTATGCCATTCTTTCAGATTAATACATATCTAAGTAGATAGGCTAACTGCAGAATTGAAAAGATGAAAATGAATTAGATATAGAATAGAAAAAGATGGGAGAAATGGTATTTGAGAAAGATAAATGCAGTATTTATTCATATATATCACCCAAAATTCATTCAGAAAATCTTTCTTGAGAAGGTGCTATATGGTAGGTATGGTTCTAGGCACCAAAGATTCACTAGTGTGCAAATATAGCCATAGGGCCTGTCCTCAGAGTGTTTATAATGACTAGTCATCTAAAACATTTAAGAGATCAACAGAAATAATTGTGTAGAATCTAATTAGCTTAAAAAAATCTTTATTGAGGCATATTTGATCTACAAAGCACTAAACATAATGTATACAATTTGGTAACTTTAGACATGCACATACTGCTGTGAAACCCTCCTCCCAATCAAGATAAAATTTGATACCTTTTCATGATAAAAATTCTCAACAACTGATATAGAAGGAACTTACCTTAATATAATAAAAAAATATATATATGAAAAGTCCACAGCTAACATGACACTCAATGGTAAAAAACCGAAAGTTCTTTCTCTAAAATCAGGAACAAGACAAGGATGTCCATTCTCACCATTTATATTTAGCACAGTACTATAAGTTCTAGCCAGAGTACTTAGGTAAGAAAAGGAAATAAAAGGCATACAAATCAGAAAGGAGGAAGTAAATTATTTCTCTTTGCAGATGACATGATCTTATATAGAGAGAATTTTAAACTCCACAAAAAAATTGTTAGAACTAAAGAGAAAAATTAACAAAGTTACAGGATACACCATCACTATGCAAAATCAGTTGTGTTTCTATGTACAAAAAAAAAAAAAAAAAGTATTCTGAGAGTAAAATTAAGAATATGTTAGCATTAGGGTACCTGGGTGGCTAGGTCCATTGAACATCTGCCTTCAGTTCAGGTGATTAGGTCCTTGCTCAGGGGGGAGACTGCTTCTGCCTCTGCCCCTCACCCTGCTATTGTACTCTCTCTCTCTTAAATAAATAAATAAAATCTTAAAAAAAAAACTAAAAAAAAGGAATATTTAACATCAATAAGAACAAAATACTTAAGAATAATTTAACCAAGGATGTGAAAGACCCATATACTGAAAACTATAAAACATTCATTATAGAAATTACAGAAGAAACAAATGGTAAAACACCCTGTATTCATGGATTGGAAGAATTAATATTACTAAAATATTCACACTACACAAAGCAATTTGCGGATTCAATGTAATCATTACCAAGATTCCAATGGCATTTTTTACAAAATAGGATAAAACAATCCTAAAATTCATGTAGAACCACAAAGACCTTGAATAGCCAAAACAATCTTGAGAAAGAACTAAACTGGATGCATCACATGTCTTGTTTTCAAAATATATTATAAATCTACAGTGATTAAAACGATATGGCTAGCTCTTTACACGATATATTGATGCTACTTTTTTTTTTTTTAAGATTTTCTTTGTTTATTTGACAGAGAGAGATAGACAGAAAGAGAGTGAATACAAGCAGGGCGAGTGGGAGAGAGAGAACAGGCTTTCTTCTGAGCAGGGAGCCCAGATGCTGGGCTTGATCCCTGGATCCTAGAATCATGACCTGGGTCGAAGGCAGATGCTTAACAACTGAGCCACCTAGGCGCCCCAAATTGATGCCACTTTTAACTACATGAAGGGAAGTGACTCAGTTTTAAAATCTATGGTCTTTACTTGGCTCATAAAATGATTATTGTCTGATTTTTGCTTTCACTGTAACTAAATACTCATAACATCTAAAAATCAGTTTAAAAATATATTTGACATCAACCACGGAAACACTTTTCTAAATATGTCTCCTTCAGCAAGGGAAACAAAAGCAAAATTAAACCATTGGAACTACATCAAAATAAAAAGCTTCTTCTCAGTGAAGGCAACCATCAACAAAATGAAAAAAATAACCTGCTTAATGGGAGAAGATATTTACAAACAATCTATCCAATAAAGGGTCAATATCCAAAATATATGAAGAATTTATAGAACTCAACACTATTAATAATAATAATGATAATCCAATGAAAAAATGAGCATAGGTGACGCCTGGGTGGCTCAGGTGGTTAAGCAGCTGCCTTCAGCTCAGGTCATGATCCCAGCATCCTTGGATCGAGTCCCACATCGGGCTCCTTGCTTGGCGGGGAGCCTGCTTCTCCCTCTGCCTCTGCCTGCCATTCTGTCTGCCTGTGCTTGCTCGCTCTCCCTCTCTCTCTGAAAAATAAATAAAATCTTTAAAAAAAAAAAATGAGCATAGGACCAGCATAGACATTTTTTTTTTCCATACAGATGGCCAGTGGACACATGAAAAAATGCTCAGCATTACTCATCAGAGAAATATAAATGAACCACAATATTACTTCACACCTATCAGAATGGCTAAAAGAAAAAACACAGGAAATAGCAAGTTTTGGCCAGGATGTGGAGAAAAAAGAACCCTCTTGTACTATGGGTGGAAATGCAAATTAGTACAGCCACTGTGGAAAACAATATAGAGGTTCCTCAAAAAATTAAAAATAGAATTACTCTTGGGTTTTCCATATAAAGTATCATGTCATCTGCAGAGAGCTTAAGTTCTTCTTTGCCAGTTTGAATACCTTTTATTTCTTTTTGTTGTCTGATTGCTATTGCTAGGACTTCTAGTACTATGTTGAACAACAGTGGCGAGAGTGGACATCCTTGTCATGTTCCTGATCTCAAAGGGAAGGCTGTCAGCTTTTCCCTATTGAGGATGATATTTGCTGTTGGTTTTTCACAGATAGATTTTATGAAGTTGAGGAAATGTTCTCTCTATCCCTATACTTTGAAGTGTTTTAATCAGGAATGGATGCTGTATCTTGTCAAATGCTTTTTCTGCATCAATTGAGAGGACCAGGTGGTTCTTCTTTCTTCTCTTGTTGATTTGTTCTATCACATTGTTTGATTAGTGAATGTTGAACCAATCTTGTATCTACTAGAACTCATACAGCAATTCAGTAATGTGGCAGGATAAAAAATCAATTTACAGAAATCAGTTGCTTTCTTATACACTAACAACGAAAATATAGAAAGAGAAATTAGAGAATCAATTCCATATACTATAGCACCAAGAACCATAAAATACCTGGGAATAAACCTAACCTAAGAGGTAAAGGATCTGTCCTCGAGGAACTACAGAACACTCATGAAAGAAATTGAAGAAGACACAAAAAGAGGGAAGAGCATTCCATGCTCATGGATCAGAAGAATAAACATTGTTAAAATGTCTATACTGCCTAGAGCAATCTATACTTTTAATGCCATTCCGATCAAAATTCTAGCAGCATTTTTCAAAGAGCTGGAACAAACAATCCTAAAATTTGTTTGAAACCAGAAGAGACCCCGAATTGCTAAGGAAATGTTGAAAAAGAAAAACAAAAATGGGAGCATCATGTTGCCTGATTTCAAGCTTTACTACAAAGCTGTGATCACCAAGACAGCATGGTACTGACACAAAAACAGACACATAGACCAGTGGAACAGAGTAGAGAGTGCAGATATGGACCCTCAAATCTATGGTCAAATAATCTTTGACAAAGCAGGAAAAAATATACAGTGGAAAAAAGACAGTCTCTTAAATAAATGGTGCTGGGTAAATTGGACAGCTATGTGTAGAGGAACGAAACTAGGCCATTCTCTTACAACATACACAAAGATAAACTTGAAATGGATAAAAGACCTCAATGTGAGGCAGGAATCTATCAAAATCCTAGAGCAGAACATAAGCAGTAATCTCTTCAACATCGGCCACAGCAACTTCTTTCAAGATATGTTTCTACAGGCAAAGGAAACAAAAGTGAAAATGAACTTTTGGGACTTCATTAAGGTCAAGTTTCTGCACAGCAAAGGAAACAGTCAACAAAACAAAGAGGCAACCCATGGAATGGGAGAAGATATTTGCAAATGACACTACAGACAAAGGGCTGATTCCAAGATCTATAAAGAACTCTAACTCAGCACACACCAAACAGATAATCACATCAAAAATTGGGCAGAAGACATGAACAGACACTTCTCCAAAGAAGACATATAAATGGCTAACAGATACATGAAAAAATGTTGATCATTAGCCATCAGGGAGTTTCACATCAAAACCACATTGAGATACTACCTTACATCAGATAGAATGGCTAAAATTAGCAAGACAGTAAACAACAAGTGTTGGAGAGGTTGTGGAGAAAAGGGAATCCTCTTACACTGTTGGTGGGAATGCAAGTTGGTGCAGCCACTTTGGAAAATAGTGTGGAGATTCCTTAAGAAATTAAAAACAGAGCTTCCCTATGACCCTGCAATTGCACTATTGGGTATTTACCCCAAAGATACAGATGTAGTCAACAGAAGGGCTATCTGTACACCAATGTTCATAGAAGCAATGTCCACAGTCACCAAACTGGAAAGAACCAAGATACCCTTCAACAGACAGATGGATAAAGAAGATTAGTTCATATATACAATGGAGTATTATGCTTCCATCAGAAAGGGTGAAAACCCAACTTTTTTATCAACATGGACAGGACTGGAAGAGATTATGCTGAGTGAAATAAGTCAAGCAGAGAGAGTCAATGATCATATGGTTTCACTTACTTGTGGAGCATAAGGAATAACACTGAGGACATTGGGAGATGGAGAGGAGAAGTGAGTTAGGAGAAATTGGAGGGGGAGTCAAACCATGAGAGACTGTGGACTCTGAGAAACAAGCTGAGGGTTTTGGGTGGGAGGGGTTGAGGGGTTAGGTGAGCCTGGTGGTGGGTATTGTGGAGGGCATGTATTGCATGGAGCACTGGGTTTGGTGCATAAACAATAAATTTTGGAACACTGAAAAAAAACTAAATTAAATTAAATTAAAAAGATAAATAAAATTACTCTATGATCCAATAATTCCACTACTGGGTATTTACCCAAAGGAAAAAAACAGTAATTTGAAAAGATGTGTGTACCCCTATGTTTATTGCATTATTTACAATAGCCAAGGTATGAAAATAACTTGTGTCCATTGATAGATGAATGGATAAAGAAGATGAGGTATAAATAAACTATGGAATATTACTCAGGCATAAAAAATGAAATCTTGCCATTTGTAAGAAATACCTTATAAATTAACTCAAATTAGAATTTAAGAAACAAAATAAATGAGCAGAGAGACAAACCAAAAAATACTCTTTTTAAAAAAGATTTTATTTATTTATTTGAGAGGGAAAGAATGAATGAGAGAGAGAGAGAGAGAATGAGAGGGGGAAAGTCAGAGGGAAAGCATGATGGTTGCCAGAGGGGAGGTAAGTGGAAAATGGGGGTGATAGATAAGGGAGATTAAGAGTATACTTATCTTGATGAGCAGTGAGAAATGTATAGAACTGTTGAATCATTATATTGTACACCTGAAGCTATTGTTAATTATACTTGAATTTAAAAAATACTCAGGGATAATAATATTTTAACTATTTAAATATTTAACTATTTTTAATAGTTTAACTATAAACAATATTTATTTAAACATTTAACAATATTTTAACTAAATTTTGTTTATAGCTTACAATACATAATACACACATATGTAAAGTATTTAATATGCATAACTGAACTGACTAGAATATAAGCAAAATTCTTAGGAAACAGAAGGTATCAGAAAATCATGTGTCCTGATACGTGAGCACTGGGATATATATGTGCCCAGGAAACTTGCTTATGTCATATTGTCCATAGCATTGCCTGTGGAGGGCTATGTGTTCAGCCTAGAGCCTGCACAAAACCTGTGCAAAGCCAGGACCTCCGACCTCTAATACTCAATGAAAGGGGAATCTAGGAAAATAACCATACCTTACTGAAGGTAATGTTTAAATTATTAATAATGGCAATAACTCATTTTTAATAAAAATATTTGTCTATATTGCTCTGGACATTGATACTGGAAAAGAAAGTTTTCCCTGATAATTCATTCCATAAGCTGGCTCTCATGGGGGTTTGAAGCCAATTTATTATCATATTCTTTGTGTGATATGGATGAAAACAATCAAATATTAAGATATTGGACATGTTGGGTAAAGTGGAAGATTGATCTAAAGAATTGACAAAAACTGCATCATGATAAAATTGCTCATAGACTAGGAATAGAGGTAAACTTCCATAATCCAATAAATCTTTGTAGACCTACAACAAATAACACTAATGAACTATTAGAATCATCCTCTTTAAAATCAGGAACAACAATTGAGGCCCACTTCCAACCCTTCTATTAAAGATAATTCTGGGCTTCCTAGCCAGAGCAATTAAAACATAAAAATGAATAAAATAGATCAAGATTTTTTTTTTTTTTTTTTTTTAAGATTTTATTCATCTATTTGACAGAGAGAGATCACAAGCAGGCAGAGAGGCAGGCAGAGAGAGAGGAGGAAGCAGGCTCCCCGCCAAGCAGAGAGCCCGATGCGGGGCTCGATCCCAGGACCCTGAGATCATGACCCAAGCCGAAGGCAGCGGCTTAACCCACTGAGCCACCCAGGCGCCCCTAGATCAAGATTTTTTTTAAAAAAAGAAAGAAGACTGTTATTGGCGGTTGATGTGATAGCCTAAAACAGAGATCAGCAAACAATGGTCCACAGGCCAAAACTGACTTGCTACCTGTCTTTGTAAATGAAGTTTTGTTGGGTCACAGCCATGCTGTGCTTATTCATTTATGTACTGTCTATGGCTGCTTTCATGCTACAATGGCACAGCTGAATAATTGTTAGAGACCATATGACCCTTAGAGTCTAAAACGTTTACTACCCAGCCCTTTACAGGAAAAAAAAAAAAATGTGAACGCCTGACCTACTGTCTAAAATTATGAAATTAACAAAATAGTTTTATCACCTTTGTCAAAAATGCCAATAAAAACTCAGATCTCAGAGTCGTGAGATGGAGCCCTGTGTGAGGCTTGGTGCTGGGCCTGGAGACTGCTTAAGATTCTCCCTTTCCTTCTGCACTGCCCAACGCCACTCTGTGTGTCTTTAAAAAAGAAAAAAAGAATATTTAAAAGTCTTCTCAAGAAGAAAAATGTTTGGAGATATTTTTCTATCAGGTGACACATTGTAAAGTAACAATATTTAAATCAGAATAATATTGAAGCAGAGATAGAGAAATAGACCAATAGAACAAAAAAGGAAACTCAGACACGTATAAATATGGAAACTTGATCTATTACAAATGTGGCATTAGAGTTTATGAGGAAAATATATTATTTAGGAAATGGTAGAAGGGAATTGTTTATCCATAAACATATGAAAACAATCAATTGTGTAAGATGAAATCTAAAGTAACCTAAGGAGAAAATATAGGACAAATCTTTATAAAACTAAGATGGGCAATTATTTCATTAAAAATACAAAAAGTGCATAAAGCATAAAGGAAAAAGCTACTACATCTGAGTGCACTGAAATTATCTGTTTATCAATATGCACCATAAAAATAGTGAAAACACAAACCATGGCCATACAGGGGTCATTTCCCACAGTTAACCAACAATGTGTTTGTGTCCAAAATAAGTAAAGAATGACCCCAAATAACGCAAAGACAAAATAAGTTTCAGTAAAAATAGCCCCAATCTAGGAAACAAAGATGGGAAATAAACTTGTGAGAAATGTGCTCAATTCATCAGTTATTCAAAGCAAATAAAAATGACAGTATGGATCATCTTACGTTCACCGGACTGCCAAAATTTTAAAAAGATTGGAGATCTCAGCTCCAAAGCTTTTATTCCTTGTTGTTGCAACTATGAATTCACACAACTATTGTGATCCAGTAGTTTCTTTCCTACAGACACACCCCAGTGAAACTCCCCAGTGTGCTGGGAAACACGCACCAGAATGTTTAAAGCAGCAATGTGTCTAGCAACAAGTTCCTAGAGACAGAATAACTGAGTGAAACATCCATCAGAATAAATCTCCAAAGCAGAATGCTGAGTAAATAAAGCAAGGCACGCAAGATTATATACAGTATGATTCCATGAATAAAATATCCCAGAATACACAAGACTCAACCTAATCATGTTTAGGAATACATATGTATGTAGCCAAATTATGAGGAAAATCAAGGGACTGGTCAGTCTGAAGCACAGTTCAACTTTCACTTTCCCGGCAGAAGAGGGCGATAGAGTTGATAATGTGCTCTTTCTTACCAGGAGTGATTAAAAGCTGCTCCTCAACTATGTTATTTTAATATGGACACATAGGTCAGCCATAATGTTTTGGTATAAATGATACAAATTTATAATACACAGTTATAAAATATTTGTGAACAAACTAGATAAATTCGTTCAATATTTGTGAACAAACTGGCTCTGCATCACCCTACCCCACCCCCCACAAGCTATCACTAACAAATTTTTGATAGCCCAAAGCTTTGATGTGACATTCAACCTCTTGATTTTACGTAGGATAGGCTAAAAAAGAAGAAAAACAAATACCACCACGTACTATTTGTAATTCTTTGTTTTTCAGAGTCACATTGGAAAATGTGCTGTATCCATTAACCTTTTTGCAAAGAGCAGAAGGTAAGCTAGTTAACATTTGACAGCCTTGCAGAGTCTATCGACTTCTAATGAAAAATACTCTGCTACCTCTATTTTCTGTATAACTGTCAGGTGCAGAGAGATTGTTACAAGAAGAGCCATTACCATCACTATGTTTTATTCCCCCAACCCCCATATTCTGCCAGTAAATATAAATTGAAGGAGGTCTTGACTTATTACCATATGCATTTTAATTTCCTCACTCAGCAATCTCATATTGACCAGTTGTTTGTTAATGGTTTATTCTGTACCCAATAAATGAATTTTGCAGTTCTTGTAAATAGTGCTTGATAGGGATCCTGTAGGATGGTCCAGAGTTCACTATCTTGCCTTTAAGCACTAAGCAAGACAAGGCTAATGGAAACAACACATTCCTCTCTGGCCTTGGAAATTATCCAGCGTGTTCCCATAATCACAGAATGATTAAAAATGATGATGGTATCATGGAATATTTGTACAAGGGACAACAAAGATGCAGGTGCAGTGATAATAGTATGGTGGCAGAGACCCAAAAGGAAAATGGTGAGAACAGTTTCCAGTCTAGAATGTAATCAATCAGTAAGTGGATGTCCTCTCTGGCATATAATTAATAGCTTGGGATTTCACTCAGTAATTGGCTATTACCCAAGCCTTCACCGTTTGCTGATAGGTAATTCAAAAGTCTCCAAAGCTCATTGTCCATTGGGTACAAATAGAGAGTATATCCTTTTCCAATCCTTTATATATCTGCATAATTCTCAGCATTTATATCAGCAATATATATATTTTCTCTTATTACTTTCTCTTACATAATAAGTCCTCGAGTGAGTTTTTAAGGTTAGTTAATTTCACTAACTAATTTCTATCATTGAACTATATCAGTGAGGACGCACATTTTCCCTATCTTTTCACCCTGCCATCCTAAACCTCTTGACATTTGTTCTCAGTCTCATGCCCTCCTAGTCACAGAGAACCCTTACATTATGGCCTCAGATAATAATTTCCAAACAATTTACAGGCAAAAGGGGGTAGTTTTATTCTTTTACTCTCTTACTTTTGTCTAGCTCTTCTGAGACATAGAAGATACTTAACATCTAAGTTTAAGCTGTAGAAAATCATGGTTTTCTTTGTGTGGGTTTTGTGACATACAGCAATAAGGTTAGTTAACACATCCATCACCTACATAGTTACAATATTCTTTGTATATGTTGAGAACTTTCAAGATTTATTCTCTTAGTAACTTGCAAATATATAATACAGTATTGTTAAGTACAGTCACCATACGGTACATTACATTCCCAGGATTTATTTATCTAACATCTGTAGGTTTGTATCCTTTATCTCCACCCATTCCCTCCACTCCTCCCCTGGCCACCACTAATTTACTCTGTTTCTATGAGTTCAGGATTTTGTTTTGTTTTGTTTTGTTTTCCTGAAGGGTTTGGTTCCACATACATGTGAGACCATTGAGTGTTTCCCTTCTCCATCTGATTTATTTCACTTAGCATAATGCCCTCAAGTTTCATTCATGTTGTCACAAATAACAGGATTTCCTTCTTTTTTTATGGCTGAATAAACTTCCATTGTGTGTGTGTGTGTGTGTGCATGTGCGTGTGTGTGTGTATTGCTTCTATGTCTTGACTATTGTCTTGACTGTTATAGATAATGCTCCAATGAACATGGTAGTGCAGATACCTCTTCCAGATACCAATGTCATTTCTTTCAGGCATATACCTAGAAGTAGAATTTGTTGATTCATATGACAGTTCAATTTTTAATTTTTTGAGGAAACTCCATAGTGTTTTCTACAGTGGCTGCACCAACTTATATTCTCGCCAAATGTGTGCAAGGGTTCCCTCTTCTCTACAACTCACCAACACATGTGATCTCTCTTATTTTTAATAATAGTTTTCTAACAGGTATGAGGTTACCTCATCTCACTGTGTCCTTGTTGATTAGTGATGTTGAGGATCTTTGCAGGTACCCATTGTCCATTTGATTATCATCTTTGGAAAAATGTCTATTCAGGTCCCTTGGCCATTTTTATTTGGATTGTTTATTTATTTGCTATTGACTTGTATGGGTTCCTTATATTTTGGAATACTAACCCCTTATCATATATGTGGTTAGCAAGTATTTTCTCCCATTTTGTAGGGTGCATTTTAATTCTCCTTTTATTTTGTTGTGCAGAAGCTTTTTAGTTTGATGTAGTGCCACTTATTTATTTTTGTTTTTGTTGCTTGTCTTTGGTGTCATAACCATAAAACCATTGTCTGTTTCCTTGTTTTGTATATAAAATACCCAGGTTTCTCAACACCATTTGTTGAAGAGACTGTCTTTTCTTCATTGAATATTCTTGGCTCCCGTATCTTAGTTGACCATATATGCATGGGTTTATTTCTGGACTCTTGATTCTCTTCCAGTGGTCCTAGTGTCTGTTTTTAAGCCAGTACCACAGATTTGATTGCTATAGCTTTGTAGTATAGTTTGAAATTAAGAAGTGTGGTGCCTCTAGCTTTGTTCTGATGATTTTAGGATTTCTTTGGTAGTCAGGGCCTTTTCTGGTTTCATGCAAATTTTAGAATTTTTCTCTATTTCTGTAAAAAAAATGCCATTGGAATCTTAGTAGAAGTTGCATGGAATCTATAGATGGCTTTGAGTAGTATGGATATTTTAATAATACTAATTCTTTCAATCCATGAACATGGAATATCTATCCATTTATTATGTCTTTTCGATTCATTAATGTCTTAAAGTTTTCAGTGTACAAATCTTTTACTTTTTCAGTTGAATTTACTCCTAGGCATTTTATTCTTTTTGAAGCTATTGTAAATGGTATGGTTTTCTTAATTTCTTTTTCAGATAATTGGTTGTTAGTGTGTAGAAATACAACTGATTTTTGTATGTTGATTTTGAATCCTGCCAAGTTTATTGAGTGCATTTATTAGTACTAATAGTCTTTTAGGTTGAATCTTTATCATTTCTTATACATAAAATCATGTCACCTGCAAACAGAGGCAGTTTTACTTCTTCCTTTCTGTTTCCGATGACTTTTATTTCTTTTTCTTGTTTAATTCTCTCTAGGTAGTACTGTGTTGAATAGAAGTGCTAAGAGAAAGCATCTTTGTCTTTTTTCTTTCTTTCTTTCTTTTTTTTTTAAAGATTATTTATTTATTTATTTGACAGAGAGAGATCACAAGTAGACAGAGAGGCAGGCAGAGAGAGAGAGAGAGAGAGAGGGAAGCAGGCTCCCCACTGAGCAGAGAGCCCGACGGGGGACTCGATCCCAGGACCCTGAGATCATGACCTGAGCCGAAGGCAGCGGCTTAACCCACTGAGCCACCCAGGCGCCCATTTCTTTTTTTTTTTTTTTAAAGATTTTATTTATTTATTTGACAGACAGAGATCACAAGTAGGCAGAGAGGCAGGCAGAGAGAGAGGGGGAAGCAGGCTCCCCGCTGAGCAGAGAGCCTGATGTGGGGTTTGATCCCAGGACCCTGAGATCATGACCCGAGCTGAAGGCAGAGGCTTTAACCCACTGAGCCACCCAGGCGCCCCTGTCTTTTTTCTGATATTAGAGGAAAGCTTTCAGTTTTTCACTGTTGAGTATGGTGCTAGCTGAGTTCCCTGACCAGATGGTGCTGCTAGCTGGGTGTTCATGCAGCATTTCAGGCAGGCTTCTTGGTCAGACAAGATCTCAGTGTGTGTTCTGCGAGGAGGAGGAGATGCAGACTGTGTTCCCAAATTGGGCAGGGCTGTAGGCTGTGCTCTGCTGTTGGGCAATGTCTCTGGGTGGATCTTTGGTTGGAAGGGACTGCCAGCTGTATCCCTCAATTGAGTGAAGGGTAGAGACTGGGCTCTATGGTTGGGTGTGGTGGCTGGCTGAGCTCCCTCTTGGGTGGGGCCAAAGGCAATGCTTTGCACTGGGTGAGGCCCCTGGCTATGCTATCCACCCAGGCTAGGCCATAGGCTTTATCCTCAATCTGGCAAGGCTGGAGGCTAGGCTCTGTAGCTGAGCAGTACTGTAAGCTGGATTCTGAGGCTGTCCCGTGTCACTGTTCAGTTTCCTGGTTATGAGGGGACAGAGGTTATACTTAACATTTTGATAGTGCTCCTCACTTGGCTCCCTGCCTAAATGTGGCTATAGGATGGGCTCTGCAGCTGCCCAGATTCTCTGGACAGGCTTCCTGGTCAGCAGGACTGGAGGCTGTACACTTGGGTGGGTCTGCAAATTTAGTTCCCTGCTAGGCAGGGGCATACAATAGGCTCCATGGTCAGTACATCTCTTTGTTGGAGAACCAAATCTCTAAGTCTTTAGTAAAATTATCTCCTATTTAGATTTAAGGAGAAGAATGTTTTAGGTTATAAATTATTTGTAAAAGATTTAAATAAAAAGCAAAAATAAAAAGATAATATCTAGATACTTTGTAGTATTTCTCAAGGAAGATATTTAGCCTTCTGACTAAAAGGAAGCTGTAAGGCAGAAAAAAAAAAAAAATCACAGTAAAAAAAGAAAAATCAACATTTAGTCCAAGAGGGATCCAATAAGAAATCTAGGAGGAGGGCTGAACAGAAATTTTACTTTTATCTATTTATTATTCTTACCTCATCATGCTCTTAAATGGAAATATATACTATCTTACTATGGGATTTGAACACAGAGAAGATGTGTGACAAAGAGCTTGCTAAGTTTCTAGAAATAATACTCTGCATTTGCAAACATTTTTAAAAGAGCTTGTTAAATCTCCAAGTGGCTCAAAATGTGTATAAAGGACAAGAAATATGGAAAAGCAAGATAACATTTATGGAATACCCACTGCTTGTCAGGTGCAGGGTTAGGAATTTTCATATACTTTCTTAACAGTACTCTGCATAACAGACTTGAAAAAAAATACACATGATTATTGTTGTGTTTTATTTGAACAGATTATTGACCAGAGAAATTCTATGATCTGCCCTGTTGCTCGCAGGGGTGAGTGTGACAGAGTTGAGAATCAAACAAACATGTCTCTGACCACATAGCCCATTCCTTTCCCTTGGCAGAGAGGATCCCAGACATATTACCAAAAATGTCTAGGAAAAGAGATGAAACAAGTAAAAGCACTTAGAAAAAGTCTACCTTGGGTATATCAAAATTGGTTAAATTTATGTTTTAAATAATGAAAATAGCTGTGAGGTGGAAGTTTTTTAAGTGTGTTGTCAAAGAGGTCTTTATGTAGAGCCCTTGGAATTGAATTTCTATTCTTAATTTCTGCATATGACCGTTACAAGAGCAAAAGGCAAATATATTTCTTTATTATCAAAATTAGATGTAGACATTTCCTACTTTTCAGAATATACTCTTTTCTATGTGTTTATACTTACAGAACATACACTCTTGTAATGGAATATATATTTTTTGACACATATTTCAAATAACAAAACTGAAAGGGTAGGAATGCTTATCTTCTAGGATAGACTGTGGAGAACAGAATGATGGGACAGTTGTCAGGGGAGGAAAGTAATGGTGGTGATGATGGAAAAACACCTCGAAGGGAGACTGCATCAGGCACTATTCCCACGTGTTTCACATTATGGTTCCGTGTGTGAGCGCCAGGCTGCTCACCACTCTACCATGGGAAGTGTGAATCTGAGCACCACTGAAAGGGGAATTTTTTTCCCAGTGTCTCCCAATTACCAAAACACCTGCACAACAAAATGCTCCTTATTTAAAAAACAGTATCTGAATGTGCTCTTAATTCTCAGGTTCACAGAACTTGTCAGCCTGATATATTGTACCCTAAGAAAGCATACATAAATAATGTAACTATTAAAAACAATTTTAAAGATTATAATGTAGATTATTGGAGGGGAGTACAAATACATGAATAAGTGTTCAGTTCATTCATTTTCCTCACAATTTTATTATCTTCATTTGCTGAATACATTGGACATGGAAAATATAATGACATAGAAATGGTACATGAAGCTATTACATATATGCAAATTTAAACATATAGAATGTGTAATCAGGAATACAGATAAAAGTTACCAGGAAAAAAGAAGGTATTTGTAACAAAAGCAGATAGGTGGATACATGGATGGATGGATGGTTGGATGGATGGATGGATACATGGATTGATAAGTAGATGGTAGGTAAACTAAAATACTTGTCATTTAAAGTTTCCTTTCACTTGTTTTAAGTTCTAATAGCCAAATGTAGAGATAATTTTCTTGGCATGTAATCAAACTAGTCAAACTAAAAACTTTGTTACCCCTATAGCATGAGGGAGGAGATCATGCATGCTGGTTTATGTTGATTAGACCCAATGGCTAAAGCTGGTAGGCACATTGATCCCAACCATACTGAGTGGCAGTTACTTACTAGGGGAAACCTGGCTTCTCAAAGGAAATTATGAATAGTATTAAAACAAGCAAACAAGCAAACAAACAAAAAACAAACAGAAAACCAGAAGGAAAGAAAGAACGGCTGCTGGGTAAGCAACCAGTAAATGTACATAAGATTATGCTCTTATCACTGTCTGGATAAGAAATGGCAAGAACTTGAATTTCTATTTGAGAAATAGAAATAAGGAGCTGTGGAAAGTTTTGAAAGTGTCCACTATTGACTTTTACATGTGTGAAAAAGAGAGAAATGAAGACTGCCTCCAAATTTTGTGGTTTGGGTACATCGGAACTTGATAGTGGCATAATAGAAGGTAGGAGAAACAGAATGAGGACTAAGTTTAGAAAAGGGAGAAAAAGATAAGATTATGACTTGTTTGGATATGTTGAGTTTAAGGGGCTTGTGTGTGTCCGAATTGACAAGATTAAAAAATTTAATAGATGGAAGTGGAGTTTTACATACAGATCTTAACTAAAGACAAAGACTTAGATAAAAGTATAAATTACAACTAATTTAAGTAAAGTAATAAATGAGAATAACAGGAGTAGATTTGATGAGAGAAAGAGAAATGGGCTAAATACAGAATCCTGATGATGTTAAAATTAAAAGATTGATTGAATAAGATTAAAAAGTAGCACTGGAAACTGAAAAAGCAGTATATTTAAAGCAGAATCAAAAAAAGTGTGTGGGATTTTAATGTGATGGGAGTGAGAATGTCAGGAAGAAGAGAGTAGTCATCTACATATTATATAATTTTATATAATAGTTTTTATTAAAATAAGCATGCTTAGAGTAGAAGTGGATTCTTTTAGACAGCATGATAAGGGAAGACCCCTCAGAGGAGGTGACAACTGACCTGAGACTTAATATTAAAAAGTAGGAAGATTCAAATTTGGAGGGTGGATTTTTTTTCAGGCAATAAGAATAACAAGTGAGGTGAGCTTGAAATGAGTTAAAAAAAAAAAAAAAAAGGCAAGAAGACCAGTATGGCTAGAACATGGCATAATATAAAGATAGGCACAGGGCATCTGGGTGGATCAGTTGGTTAAGCGACTGCCTTTGGCTCAGGTCATGATCCTGAAGTCCTGGGATCGAGTTCCACATCGGGATCCCTGCTTGACAGGGAGTCTTCTTCTCCCACTGACCTCTCTCCACCCCCCATTCTCTCTCTTTATCTCTCTCTCTCAAATAATAAATAAAATCTTAAAAAAAAAAAAGATAGGCACAGATCAAAAGAAGGAGGAATTTACAGACTATAGAATTTAGACATGGAATTTTTTTTTTTTTTTAAGATTTATCTGAGAGAAGGAGATTGAGAGAATGAGTGGGAAGAGAGACAAAAGGAGAAGCAGATTCCCTGCAGAGCAGGGAGACTGATGTGGGACTCAATCCCAGGACCCTAGGATCATGACCTGAGCTGAAGGCAGTTGCTTAACCTACTGAGCCACCCAGGTGCTCTACATAGTGGATTTTATTCTAGGTGTGATGTGGCCTTGCTGAAAGGCTTTGAGGAGAAGAGTAGCATGATTTGATTTATATTTCCAAAAGAATTTACTGGTTCTTACCTGGAAGAACATCTACAGAGAGAGAAAGAAGAAGGACAGAGATTAATTAGCTATATATTACAGAAATCCAGATGAGGATGATGGTGGGATGACCCCAGATTTTGTGGTAAAATAGTAAGAAGTGTTCCCATTCCCACTCTATCTTGAAGGTGGAAGAGTTAAAAGACTTGCTTATGCAGAGTGGGGAGGAAAGGATGAGTCAAGATGACTTACAGGTGCTAGCCTACATGTGAACACTGAGACAAGAGCGAATTGAAAGCAGGGCGGGGTGGGCATTTCTGCTTTGGCCCAGTTTAATTTTCTGTTTCATAAACAATTAAATGCAGCTAACGAGCAGACAAGGTGATAATATAAATGTGGAGGTGAGGAGAGAATTTAGAGCTAGAAATAAAGGCGGGCCTGAACGAGGTAATGTGATTAGAAAAGAAAAGAGATGCACAATTGAGGTTTATAGAATCCATGTTTAGAGTTTCGACAGATAAGAAAGATCCCAAAAAGGAGGCAGAAAAAGTCATCTTTGTGGTAGGAGGAAAACTTTGAGGGTGTGTTGTCCCAGCGGCCAAGCAAAGACAGTGATTCAAGCAGCAACGAGCGTCTGTTTTAAATGCTGTTTTAAATACTGCCAAGAGCTCAAAAAAGAGGACTAAGAAAGAATCATTCAAGCTTAAAAATTCAGTGAGAAAATTTCAGTGGCTTGTTGGAGGTAAGATATTGGATGACGAAGATTATGAACGAGTGGAATTTAAGGAATTAGAACAGACATAAAAAATCTTTTTTTTCCTTTTAATAACGTTTTTCTATGAGAGCACAAAAATGGTAGTTTAAAAAGGCTCTGAGGTCAAAGGAATGTCTGTATTGTTTTGTTTTGTTTTTAAGAGATAGTAGAACATGCTTACATGCTAATTCTCTTAATGAGAAGATTAACTTGATGACGCTATTTCAGAGTGCGGGCATGGACCAGAAGGGAGATGTCAGCCACAAGTGGAGAAGTGGGCTCAGTTGTTGGCTTGGTTTTGGGGACCATTCATCCACTTGTGGAGGAAGGAAAACAAAGCATGGACACAAATTGAGATAGACTGGTCGATTTGTTGATCAGAAGATGATTAAATTATCTCTCACTTATTTCTGTTTTTACCAGGGAAGCATGAATCAAACTATTAATCTAGAGTAAGGAATTTATTTGAAAGATAACAGATTTGGTTATCTGTAGAAAATAATGGCATTGAAGTCTTTTCTACTGGTTTATCCCTGGCCAGAATTATTGTTAGTGATATAGTTGGATAAGATGCCAAAACCAGAGTTAGTAATATGACTGAACTGGGACAAATTAAAAGAATGTAATATAGTTAACATTAAAGGTCTTCTTATTCCTCTTGACAAGATGTTCCTTGTTCTCTTTTTATGTTTCCTCATATCTGTATGCTCTCCCCCCACCCCCCGCCGAATAATGTTCAGTAGAGCATTAGCAGAAAAAAATGTAAGATATTATAAAGGTCAAATCACTTTATTTTCATGAGAAATTTTTAGAGAACTGTTTGTTTGGAGAGATGACTCTCTGCTCAGCAGGGCGTCTGCTTCCCTCTCTCTGTCTGCCTTTCTACTTGTGATCTCTCTCTCTCTGTCAAATAAAATCTTAAAAAAAAAAAAAATGGGTAGGGGCACCTGGGTGGCTCAGTGGATTAAAGCCTATGCCTTTGGCTCAGGTCATGATCTCAGGATCCTGGGATTGAGCCCCGCATCGGGCTCTCTGCTCGGCGGGGAGCCTGCTTCTCCCTCTCTCTCTGCCTGCCTCTCTGCCTACTTGCGATCTCTCTCTGTCAAATAAATAAATAAAATCTTTAAAAAAAATGGGTAATCGAAAGTTGTTTGTAAACCTATCTAGTTATAGATCTTCAATAAGGAAAAGGAAAGAGTAGTAAAGGCTCTCCCACGATTAAATCACCTGATTGTGAAAAGTCTGGATGTACTTTATTGTTAGTATACCTTGTTCACTACACAATTCCTTCTTGATTAACTCCCCTAGGAAATTACAGCTTCAGCAATTGTTCATGCAGTTTCCATAGATTTGTACCATAACATTTTGACTCTTCAAATATTTTACCTTTGAAGATGTTGCATTTAACTCAATGGATGGTTTAAAAAATTAAATCTGAGAATTCTGATAAATGTAAGGAAAGTGGCAGTGTCCCCACTCTTGGTACAACACAAGCTGTTTGCTTCTCAGTCTTTGGAGACGGATTTGCATTCCCTGAACAATGTCTTGGAAACGCAGATGACAAATTTTTTTATGCATGTAATTTTTACATTCTATGGACAGGAATGTATGTTAACGTATTTCCTAGGCTTTTAAACAGATACAAATTTAATGGAAAGGAGTTTGCCACTATCATTTAGTTTGGCACCAGTAGTTATATTAAAGCTTTTGAACATTCAGATCTTTCCTGAAGAGCAAGAAAAAGAGCTCTTGTTTCTCTGCTGAAGTGCTTTTCAGTGAGAAGACATAACCATGAATAACTGCTCACAAGATGTCTCCAGTTTCCAACTCCTACTAGAATGTACATAGCACCTGTAGCACAGTACATTTATTTCTCACATGTCAAACTTTGACCCTCTTGTCAACCAATGGATTTTTTTTTAACATTTTTTTTTTCTTTTTCTATGGTCCTCCAACAGCATTGTGATATTTTGTTTTTAAGCATATCTTCTGCTGAGGAATTAATGTTATGCTTGAATCTTTTAATTTGTTTATACCTATACTACAGAAGAACCCAGAGTGCATCTGCACCCAGATATTGGCATCCAAGGAGAAAAGGCTGCCCATTTCCTACTTAGGCTTTTTGTTGGAAGATCTCTTTCCTTGCTGGTGGAAGGTTTCCTCTTCCTTGGAAGGTTTTTAGAGTACAGAGAGGTAAGTAAAGCTACATGTGTCTGAATTTATGTCCATTTTCTCTTAAAAGAAAATAGTATAGTATTATGACAGGTTGAGATTTTCCGAAGAACCATGATAATGATGGTATTTCTAATTCCACACACTTTCTTTTCTCCCACTTGTTCTTTTTGTTGGTCATCTATTTACAGGGTAGTGATGAGGGTCTGTAAGCTAGATTGCAGAATGTTAGAGTGAAGAGACTATGAAAAACTGGAGGTAGAGAGTATGTACAAGTCTTTCGAGAGGCCTGTCAGTAAAGAAAGGGGACTATGAAGTTTGAGGATAAGTGAGACAGGTTTGAGGTCCTCATAATTCCGTGACCAATGGCCTTCTATGACGCTACCACTTTAACCGCATGGCTAATTTTTTTTTTTTTTCTAACAGCTCTCTAGAATTCAAACTACTCTCTTCCCACCCTTTTTTTAAATACGAAAGATATTTGGCCACATTTATCTGAAAAGACAATAGTTAAGAGGAAGGGGCTGATAATATGTGACAGAGAGAAAATAAGTGATAGAGCAAAATACTTTTGAAGGCAGAAGGTAGATGGATCCTGGGTCCAGGAAAGGGGAAGAAGTTCTTTCCTGTTGTAACAAGAAGGAAAATGGAAGGAAAAAAAGTATCAGAATCTGTAAGTTTGTAAGTTTTTTAAGGGTGTTAAGAACATCCATATAACCATGAGAGACTGTGGACTCTGAGAAACAAACTGCAGGTTTTGGAGGGGAGGTGGGTGAGGGGGTTGGGTGAGCCTGGTGGTGGGTATTATGGAGGGCAGGTATTGCATGGAGCACTGGTTGTGGTGCATAAATAAATAAATTTGGAATTTTGGAACACTGAAAAGAAATAAAATAAAATAAAATGAAAAAAAAATCCATATGATAGGTCTCCTTTTTCTTTGCTAAGGCGTAAGCAAGATAATCTGCTGAGAGTGAGAAGAAGGAGGTGGTCTCCAGAGATTTGAAACTATCATAGAAGGCTTGAAATAGTTGGTTTGGAGAATGCAAAAGTGAGCTAAGGAAACATTCAGATTATCAGGAATATTTGAATGACATACATTTGTATAAAATATTGACGTATTAAGCTGCCAGAATAGGAAGTTTAGAAAATGGAATACGTGAAATTTAAACATTCAGAGATAGAACATTTCCAATAATGATAAGATCAAGGATGTGGCCCTAGCAAGGAATAACTGAAGTAGAAGAAAAGTCATTAGGTATGAACAGATAAAGGAACTGACTGATGGACTTTTTTTGGAAAGCTTGTTTACACCGACTTTGAAATTACAGTTGGCATAGCTTTTTCAGTATGTCCAACCATATTAATGATTTAATTGCATGGTAAAAAACTTCAAAAATGGACCCAGTGATTCCCCACTCCTGGGATTCCTTTAGTCTTCCTTTGTCTGGTCCCCCTCCATATTTAATAGAGTGATATGTTTAGCCACTACAATACTGTGGAAATGAAATAAATTATATACAAGTCTCTCAAGAGATTAACAGGAAAGAGAACCAAAATCTTAGATAATAAATGAAAATAGCTTGAGATCCATATTCTGAGAATATGACTTCTGAAGCTAGGCCATAAAGATGTTTTGCTCTCACATTTTTTTTTTTTCCTCTTAGATTACTATTCTGAAGGAAGCTGTCATCTTATGAGGATACTCAGGGAGTCCTGTGGAGATACAGACATGAAAACTAACTGGATCTTCTACCAAAATCAGCACCAACATTCCTTTCATGAGATTGAGCCAACATAGAATGGGATTCTGTAAGAAAAGCTATGGACAGAATGCCATGTGCTAGTTACCAATTCCTGGGGAGGGCCCTAAACCCTTCTGCCTGCTGAGTCTTGGTATTGAAGTCACCAAGGAAAATACAACTCTGTCGAGTACTGGATGGAGCAACACTTTAATTACATAGAGAAAAGATAAAGTGACATGACTTCATGTTGCAGTGGAAGCATGCTTTGTGCAGAGATGAAAAAGTACTCATTACGCATGAAACCAAGAAAGATTTTCCCACACAAAGTGATAAGCCCAACATAAGGGGTATGGGCTCTTTATCTCTTGGGTGTTCAGGACCAAGGCCCATTCTTTATGCATTTGAGTGTAACTTGGAAAACACTGCATGCACAAGAGTACTTTCCTAACAACAGCCAAATCTTCAAATGATTGCAGTGTTGGCCAATGTTTTCACTGCAGCCTCATCAGAGACCCTACACTGGAGCCACCTAGCTAAGCTATTGCTGGATTCCTGACCCACAGTAACTGTGTGATATGATACATATTTATTGTTATTTTAAGCCACTAAATTGTAAAATAATCTATTATTCAGTGATACACAACCATAAAATTTTGATTGATTAGTGGACGAGAAACAAGATGATGGATTAAGGACATTTAAAATCCCATGGATAACTATCACTTTCTAGGATTTAGAAAAAATTCTGTCTCAGGTGCCGAGATGAAGAGGATTCTCATGTCATGAAAACTAAGTGTTTTGTGATTCCATAAATCTGAAACAATGGCCAAGAAAGACACTTTGTTACAACTGCTTGAATTTTTCAGAGCGTGAAATGATTATGCGGCTACCATCTGTGATAGAGAATCAGGGACCTATGATTGTCACTTCTTCTGAGTTAGAGTTGACAAAATTTATTTCTTCAGAAGTTTACTGGATAGGGCATATTGGGTTCATCATTATTAAAAGGTGAGATAATTTTCTGCTTATTTGTGGGTCCTTTTGGCATGACTTAGATTTTTTTTTTTTTTTTAAAGATTTTATTTATTTATTTGACAGAGAGAGATCACAAGCAGATGGAGAGGCAGGCAGAGAGAGAGAGAGAGGGAAGCAGGATCTCTGCCGAGCAGAGAACCCGATGCGGGACTCGATCCCAGGACCCTGAGATCATGACCTGAGCCGAAGGCAGCGGCTTAACCCACTGAGCCACCCAGGCGCCCATGACTTAGATTTATTTAAAGAAATATTAGTCTAGTTTTACATCTTGATTACTTAATTATTTTAAAAAATACCTTTGTACTTTACCAATCTACTAGCAAGGAAAGATAGAATGTAAACTACTGTCAGAGATATTAACTTTGAAGTAATGCTCAATCAGATTTTTAAAAATTCTATATAAGAGAAAAATTATTTATGCATGGTCATCTGAAGATTTCCTCAAATTAGTATTTCCATTTATACCTTAAGAGCCTAGGGGACAAAAAAAGAGCAAATTAAATCCAACATAGATGAAAGGAAATAATAAAGATCTGTGAAAATCAGTAAGTAGAGAATGGAAATAAAAAGATAGAAATCAATAAAACCAAAAGCTAGATCTTTGAGAAAGTAATTAAAATTGGTAACATCTATCCAGGCTGATGAAGATAAAGATGGAAGAAGAAACAAATTACCAAAGAAACATGAGAGATGATTTTATGATAGAGTCAACAGATTTTTAAAAGGATAACAAAGGAATATTATGAATAATTTTTGGGAATAATTCAAATAACTTGGATGAAGTGGATAAATTCCTTGAAAGACAATACTAACAAAGCTTTCTCAACAAGAAACAGATAAGGTATATTGCCTTTTCATCTATTAAATACACTGAATCCAAGGTTTGAAGACTTCCCACAAAGGCAACTCTAGGTCTATATGGCTTTATCCGTGTATTCTACCAAACATGCAAGGAAGAAATAATACCCACTCTATATAAATTATTACAGAAATTAAAAAAATATATATTAGCCATTAGGGAAGTAACCAATTACAACCAGAATGAGATACCCCTTGCTATGGAATGAGTGTTTGTGTGCCTCCCAAATTCATGTGTTGAAAACTTAAATCTTCAATGTGATACTATCAGGAGGCAAGGCATTTGGGAGGTAATAAGGTCCTGAGGGTGAAGCCATCATGATGGGATTAGTGACCTGATAGGAAGAGCCACCAGAGAGATAATCTCTCTGGTGGCTCTATGAAGATACAGCAAGTTGGTGGCCATCTGCAAATCAGGAAGAGAATTTTCACTAGGAACCAAACTGTTCCACTCTTTGAGATTATAACTTTCCGGCCTCCAAAATTGTGAGGAAATAAATATTTGTTGTTTAATGGGGTGCCTGAGTGGCACAGTCAGTTAAGCACCCCTTAGTTTCTGCTCAGGTCATGATTTCAGTGTCATGATAATGAGCTGGATTTGGGCTCAATGCTCAGCACAGAGCTGCTTAAGTTTCTTTCTTCCTCTCCAATGGCCCCTCCCCCCCATGCATACATGCTCTTTCTTTCTATTTCTCTCTAAAATAAATAAATCTTAAGTAAGTAAATAAATAAATATTTTTAAGATTTCATTTCTTTGTCAGAGAGAGAGAGAGAGCGAGCGCATGTGCTTACAAGCAGGGGAAACAATAGGCAGAGGAGAAGCAGGCTCCCAGCTGAGCAAGGAGCCCTATGATGAACTCTTGGACCCTGGGATCATGACCTGAGCTGAAGGCAGACGCTTAACTGACTGAGCCACCCAGGCATCCCTTTTTAAAAAAAAATTTATTTATTTATCAAATATTTATTGTTTAAGGTACTTAGTCTATGCTTTTGGTTTTATTAGTCTAAATTAACTAAGATGCTACTACAACAAAATAGAATGGCTAAAATTAGAAACATTGAACATAAGCATTGGTGAGGACAGGAAACTCTTACTCTTGTTTGATATTTGAAATGTCACAACAACTTTGGAAAACAGTTTGGCAGAGTTTCTTAAAATATTATACATACACTTGGGACGCCTGGATGGCTCAGTTGGTTGAGCAGCTGCCTTCGGCTCAGGTCATGATCCCAGCGTCCTGGGATCGAGTCCCACATCGGGCTCCTTGCTTGGCGGGGAGCCTGCTTCTCCCTCTGCCTCTGCCTGCCATTCTGTCTGCCTGTGCTCGCTCGCTCTCCTCTCTCTCTGACAAATAAATAAAATCTTTAAAAAAAAAATATTATACATACACTTATATGATTCAGACATTCCACTCCTAGGTATTTACCGAAAGGAAATGAAAACATATATGCATACAAAGACTTCGCACAAATGTTCAAAGCAGCTATATTTGTAATGATCCAAAACTGGAAAAAAATCCTTAAAAAGGTTAATGTTAAAGAAACTGTGGTGTATCTATATAGAAGAATACTCAACAATATAAATAAAGAAGATCTCAATATACAACCACATTATCATAGTGAGTTAAAGAAGATAGACAAATAATGCATACTGTATGATTTCATTTAGATAGAATTTTAGAAAATGAAAAATTAATCTATCTCTCAGAAAGCACATCAGTGTTTGCCTGGGGTAGGATAGGGCACATTAAAGGGCAGGGTTGAAAGATTACAAAGGGGCTTGTGGAAACTTCTACATGATAGACATGCTCATTATTTTGGTTAGAAAGAAGGCTTAACATATGTATAGGGCAGCTGCTATTCTTTTCATGTAAAGTGACCCAAAATTGTTCAGAGCTACCATATTCTGTGGAGGGCCATTGACAACCTCATTTTCCCATCTGGGATCACAAAACAACAATAGTTAAATTTATCTAAATGGCAAATGACTTAATTGTTAATATTAAATTTTGATCTGTTCTCACTAATATAAATTTTAAAAATCATATTTTAATGTTGTTTTATAAAATAGTGAATTTTTTGACTTAAAAATTAACTATAAAATTATGAATTATACAGTTGTGTTTGAACAGAACAATTTGAATATCCTGGAAATGGCTTAAAATTGTGAAAAACTTGTTAAATGAGTAAGTCTGAAGTCTGATTCGCCCAGTGAGAATGATTCTTTAATAGCTATTCAGTGATAATCACGTTCAAAATAATACATTAATGGAATAGTGAGTATTATTATAATAACTTAGTATTCATCAGGAATGAAAAATAGAATAATTTTATGCTTTGAAATCTATAATAATTCAATGATTATAGCATACTGACTTTTTATAAATACAACATATCAGAAAGTGCCAATAGATTATTTGTTAACATGAAAACTGATAAAAAAGTAATTGGAAATGCTTTTCATTAGAGATATATAATGAGTTTTATCCATCCTGTGAATGTTTCTGTGGTTTTATTTTTTTAGGCACTGAAAAAAATGTGCATTTGATTATTTTAATTCATTTGATATGTCAGAAAGGAATATTGTCTAAGTCCTTTCAAAATTATGTTTAACACTCTGACCTAATGCATTGTGTGCTTGAGGACAATTCAGCTGTCAACAAGACATTTAAAAAATTAAAAGTAACATATGCAATCCAAAGGTAAAAACACTAACTTCCTCTGACTATAAAATAAGAAGGAATGCTAATTCTTTAAGATTGTTATAATATGATCTATTATCATTTAACTAAGAAATATGTGTAAAGCATTTTACAAAAAAAATAAAGATTCTATATGAAGAAATATTTCTTAGTAAAAGTCCTTCTGTCTTAGAATCAATTACTAAGATAGTTTCTGATAAACTCAGGGCTACTTTGAGGGTTGATTATCCACTGTTTACCCAAAAAGTGTTTTAATAACCGAACTCATTGTTTTTAAACAGTCTCTCTAGCACCTTCTCATTTGAACTCATCTATTTCTGTTAATAATATTAACTGTCTTCCAGAAAAACAATCTCCAAACACAGTGCTCTGCTCCTTTGGGTTTATCTTCTGGTCCTGTAGGTAGTGCCACAGCTGAGCTGAGCTGTTTCCCTCACTTTGAGGGAAACATATTCATATTCAGCCAACTGTATCAGTCATACTGCACCAGGCCCCTGCTGGCCATATGACTCCCCAGCTTAAAGCCATTTAAATGAGGATTCTAATATCGACAAGACTTTCCCCAAAATTCTTCCTGAGATTAAAGCTTTCTGAGATCTTTTCTCTAAAACTCAAGACCTTCAAAGGGTTAAGATCCCTACAATTATCCTCCCTCCCCTGACAAAATTATCTGTGTGTCTGGTCATTTCTTCCCCTCCCCGCCAATGCTTTTAGACCGTCCAGCCTGAAGTGATAGTTCCGGGCTGAATAATAAGGTTCTTTTACATGAAACCACTCTGTCAAGACTGGGATATTGTCTTTTAGCAATTTTGTGAAGACTTCAGGAAACCAATACAGTAGAATACCCTTTATTGCGTCACAAGGCTCCAATTTCAGTGAACGCATGACGTGACTCCCAAAAGACAATTAGAAGATCAAACCAGGACTACCAACATCTTAGCTTCAGAGAACATTCTCATAGTTTCCTTGCCCAGTCCACCTCAGTTCCATATTATCTAATTATTCCTAATAATATTATGTATATGATAAACCTAAAGCTTTATTAGAGCTTATTAAGTGTCAGACACTGCCCTTATTATTGCATACATTATTTTATTTAATGCTCCTTAGTCTTTAAGTGAATTTTAATGTTTGACTTTAAAGAAATTGTGGTTTAGGGACACCTGGTGGCTCAGTCCATTAAGTATCTGCCTTCAGCTCAGGTCTTAATCATGGGGTCCTGGGATCCAGCCTCCTGTTGGGCTCCCTGCTCAGCAATGAGTTGGCTTCTCCCTCTCCCTCTGCCTCTTCCCCTGTTCATTTGCTCTTTCTCTCTCAAATAAATAAATGAAATTTAAAAAAAAATAAAGAAATCATGGTTTAGAAACTTTAAGTAACATGTTTAAGATCATGAATCCAGGTAGCAATGGGGCCAAGAGAGGAACTGTATTCAAGGTTCAAGCCATTTCTCCTTCATATTCTGTCTCTATATATTTCCATCTTATCATTCAATTTATTCCAAAATGTATGAGGAAATACGTTGGAAAATATACAGCAATATTGCTACTACCATAACAATTCCAACAAAACTCTGGCTAATGGTTGGGTAACATCTGTCTCTCCAGAAAAGTTCTTCCAAAAATTACATTTTATTTAAGCATATAAGGTAACAAAGAACAGGAATGTTCTCATCATAATAATTTCTCACTTTCCGTATTATTTCACACTCCCTCTGATTGTATAAGCATTGGTATAATTGTGCATTTTCCCTTAGAGGCTATGAGTCATCTGAATATTCAAACATAGATTTGAAAACAAGACTGCATTCTTTTCATTATTTGTTAAAGAAGGACCTTTAGTTGTGAAATGGATATATAAATTCTTCTTAAGCACCAATTGGGAAAAATAGTGTAAATCTTCCTTAAGTGAGAGGTAATTTTGTTGTCTTTCTTCATCATCTTCCTTAACTCCATTTCTTCTTTATCTTTTACATGGCCACCGCTAAAAGTTTTAATTCTTGTTGTCAGGTATGTAAATTAGTTCACTACCTCTTAATTGGTCTTCCATTGTTAGTCTTCCTTCAGTATTTTGTATGCATGACACTAGCCAAAACTTTTTAAACAATTTATCATGACACCCACTCTCCCCAAATTTGCATGAGTCCTTGTTATCTTTTCCTGGGGGATAAAGGACATTTAACATTTATTTTTCTATCCAAACTGACAAAACGCAGAAGAATTCCCATGCTTGTCCTTGTGCATATATTTTTAAATGAACAAATGAATAAGTAAATGAGCGAATAAGGCATCTTATGTAGTGGAAGCTTTACATAACAAGTGCATGTGATATTTAATTGATTTCTTGTTTTTCAAATACTATTATGACTTCTATGAGGGCATCAACCCAAATCTTCCTAGTGGATGAAATCTGAATTTGTTATGTATTTTCATGACATATGAACCCTGTCGTGAGCACACCTGTGGAGGAGTTAAGCTATGTCCACATATCTTTGATAACAATGCCTTTTAAAGGTGGAGCCTAACTTCCTCCCCTTATGTGTGGATTGGATTTAGTGATTTGCTTCTACTTTCATGAATAGAATATGGTAAAAGAGACAGTGGATACTGTCTTAGAGTAGATCTCTCTCTTGGTTCACTCACTCTGGAAAAAGTCAAGTGTCATGTTATGAGAACTCTTCAGCAAGCCTATGGGGCGGGCTATGAGGTGGGAAATTAAGGTCTCCAGGCAGTAAGTAGCCTATGAGGGATTCAGTCCATCTGACCACATCCCTGTGCCGGAGCTTGGAAAGAGATCTTCCGGCCTTTATCAAGCCTTCGAGTGACTGCAATCCCAGCCAAAAGCTTCATTGCAATTTCATGAGAGATCCTAAACCAGAACCATCCAGCCAAGCTGCTCTTGTTTTTTCAACCCATGGAAGTAATGAGAAAAGAAGTGTTTATTGTTTATTGTTTATTGTTACATTTTGTAGTGATTTGTCCTATAATAATAAATAAAACAACAGTGGGGCAGATTTTATTTTGAAATGGGTTTATAGGGGTATATAAGGAATTAGTAAAAAGTAACTGATCTTGTATCTTCTCTCTCTTTTTATCATTATTTTTTACATGAAAAAAAATAGTAGCCATTATATCAAGAACATAGCAGTACTTACCATAGTGTATTTGGGTTGCAAAGTTAGAAAATACAGCTCAGGGTGCCGAGGAGAGATGATATCAGCATCATGGTGGCATGAGTTGTTCCTTTTTACTTTTCCCTTTGATTTACAATTAATTAAACATCCATTATGGGATAAAAAAAGGACTTTCTGCACAATGTACCAGAACACACCAGAGATCCATCTATCTGTACATCTGAAAGTGTCTGGATTGGACAGCTAAGGAGGTGGCAGAGTGAGGGAAGTGGTGGTTGAGCAGGAGGCAGAGGCACTGATGGCAGAGAAGGTCGTGGGTGGTCAGGTAACAAGTCTGCATGACTTTTCTGGCAGATGACAGGGAGGTGAAGGTAGTGAGTGGGGTTTGAGTGGCCAGCTGTTGCAGATGTAAAGACCAGTTCCTCTCTCTGAGGAGAAACCACAGTACCTGGGGGGCGGGGGGAGGAAAAGGAAGTAGGCAAAAAGAACTTAAGGAACGTGTCTCCTGCTGTTTGCCCAGGAGGCAAGACTACTGCCCATGCGCCTCTGGAAACCCTCACCCCAACTTGAGGATCTCCATACCTAACTGTAGACATATCTGAAGACCCAAGTTTTAAATACACACAACTTCCTGCCATCTCCCCCCCCGCTGAACCCCCGAATGCACCAGCTCTCAATCCTAGCAGAGACTTAGGTAAAAGAAACCAAAACTTGTGCTATAGAGAAACATTCTGGAAAACAAAAGGAAAATTCTTAACTATCCACTTGTTGAACTGTTAAAATCAAACTAAACAAAGCCTTGTCTAAATAAGAAGTGTTTAGTACTTCAAATGTGGTGGCAGAGGAACTTTTCATGAAACACCATGAAATATCATGGAAATACAGTATCACAAAAAGAAACTGACAATTTTTCCAGCAACCGAACACAAAGACATGGAATATCACAATCTAGCTGATAAAGAATGCCAAATAAGTGGTACGAAGAAATTCAGAGAGCTAGAAGAAACTCAGAAAGGCAATACAGTGATCTCAGGAATAAAATTAATGAATGTGAGTACCTTATAAAAAAAGATTGAAATTATTAAAAAAAAAAAAAAAGAGCCAAACAAATTCTGGAGCTGAAGAACTTGATAAAGGAGATGAAGGGGGTATTGGAAATGAAGCAGGTCATATGGAAGAGAGAGAACTAAGATTTCAAAAACTGGAGAAACTTTATGACAGATATTTGGTTCCATTAGAAAAGCTTATACAAGAGGCGCCTGGGTGGCTCAGTGGGTTAAGCCTCTGCCTTCGGCTCAGGTCATGATCTCAGGGTCCTCTGCTCAGTAGGGAGCCTGCTTCCCCCTTTCTCTCTCTACCTGCCTCTCTGCCTACCTGTGATCTCTGTCAGATAAATAAATAAAATCTTAAAAAAAAAAAAGAAAAGAAAAGCTTATACAAGAATAAAAAAGTATCCTGGAAGAAGAGAGGGAGAAGGGAGCAAAGAGTGTATTTAAAGAAATAATATCTGAGAACTTCCCAAATCTGGGAGGAAACTGGATATAAATCCATGAAGATAATAGAAGCACTTTATCATCTCAACACAAAAGACCTTCTCTAAGACACATTATATTAAAACTGTCAAAAGTAACGATGAAGAAAAAAATTTAAAGACAGGAAAAAAACAAATAAAACAATAACCTACAAATTTACCCCCTTTAGGCATTAATAGATTTCTGAGCAGAAATGCTACAGGTTAGGAGACAGTAGAATGGTATATTCAAAATAGTGAAAGGTTAAAAACTGCCAACCAGTATCTGCAAAAGTTATCCCTCAGATATGAAGGACAAGTAAATGCTTTCCCAGACAAACAAAAGCCGAGGGAATTCACCACTGCTGAACTTGCCTCATAAGACATGTTGAAAGAAGTTCTTTAAGCTGAAACAAAAGGATGGAAGTACACAGAACTCTGAGTAAGGTGATAAATAGTCAGAATTATAATACTGTAACTATTTATTAGAATAGTATATTATACTCTTAACTATAACCTTCACTATAGTATAAAGGTTAAAGGAAAAGAGCATTAAAAATAACTTGTTATGCGGGGCACCTGGGTGGCTCTGTGGCCCCTTTCTCTCTCTGCCTGCCTCTCTGCCTACTTGTGATCTCTGTCTGTCAAATACATAAATAAAATCTTTAGGAAAAAAAATAACTTGTTATGAAATTAAAGCATAAAAAGAGATAATTTGTGATATCAAAAATATAAAAGGAGAAGAGTAAAAGAAGGCAAACTTGATAGGCAAATGAAGATAAATTCTTAACAACGGAAAAGGTACTATTTTATCTATGAGATGTTTTATGTAAATATCATGGTCATCACAAAAAATCTGGAGCAGAGATACAAAATTGCAGGGAATGACTTCAGTGATCCACTATCAGCAATGGACAGGTCATTCAGACAGAAAATCAATGAGGAAATATTGGAATTGAACCACACTGTAGAACAAATGGACTTAATAGACATATATAGAACATTCCATCCAACAGCAGCAGAATATACATTCTTCTCAAGTGCATATGGAACATTTTCTAGGACAGAGCTTATGATAAGCTCCAAAACAAATCTTGGAAAATATAAAAAGATTGAAATCATATCAACTATATTCTTAGACCACCATAGTATGAAAATAGAAATGAACAAAAACTTTAAAAATGGGTTTACTATACAATCTAGCAATTTCACTGCCAGGTATATACTAAAAGGAAATGAAAACAGGATTTTGATGAGATATCTGCACTCCCATATTTATTACAGCATTATTCACAATTTCTAAGATATGGAAATAAGCTAAGAGCCCATCAACAGCAGAATGGATAAAAAAGATGTGGTACGTATACACAATGGGATATTATTCAGTCATGAAAAAGGAGAATATCCTTCCATTTGTGAAACATGGACCTTGAATACATTTTGCTAAATGAGGTAACAATGACAGAGAAAGACGAGTATTGTATGGTATCACTTATATGTGAAATTTTAGAAGGTTAAACCTGTTTTTTTTTTTTTTAAGAATAAAATGCTGGTTACCAGGGGCTGGGGCAGGGATAAGAGTGCTGGTGTTTAAGGGCATAAACTTGTAACGAGTAGTGAATAAGTCATGGAGATCTAATGCACATTATAATGAATACAGACAATAATATTAGACTATAGTTATGTAATGTGATAAATATTGCTATATAGGCAATCATATTACAATATAAAAATGTATCAAAGTAACAATGGCACTCCCTAAACTTATTCAATGTCCAAGTCAAATTTTTTCCACAGTAGAAAATATAGCTCAGACTCACACCATCATTATCATTCTTTCCAAATAATACATTTTTTAAAGATTTTATTTATTCATTTATTTGACAGAGAGAGACAGCCAGAGAGGGAACACAAGCAGGGAGAGTGGGAGAGGGAGAAGCAGGCTCCCCTCTGAGCAGGGGGCCTGATACAGGACTTGATCCCAGGACCCTGGGACCACGACCTGAGCTGAAGGCAGATGCTTAATGACTGAGGCACCCAGGCACCCCCTTACCAAAAAATATTAAAAATAGACTATTTTCAAATAGTACTCTGGTATTCAATCACTTTTATAGAGCCATGGGATAATATACTTCAGCTCTTAGGAACTCAGAGAATATAACATACATTACAATTACTCTGCTTGCCATCTTTTCCTTCTTTCCTTTATTTTTACAAAGTAAACTCTATGTTTCAAATTCCTTATTCATTGAGAATAAGAAATTCATTTTTTTTTTCAAAAACAAGATATATGTTTTGGCAGTGCATATGAACTTTCATAGAATGGCTGATTAATATTACACTTAGTTTGCAAAGCATGTATTCAAGCTCAAATGGCATTGTTTTTCTCTTTTCTAAAATTGAGCTTAAGTTAGGTATTATATTTGACTTTCTATTGTACCAGGTAATGACAAAACAATTTCTTAGAATGTGGAAATATTTTTATAATTAGCACAATAGCTATGTAAAGATTGACGAAAGCCGTAAAATAAGATAGACTCTTTAGTCAGCACGTTATTTTATGTGTTTATTTATAGAAATAGATATCAATTGTGTTTCCTTATTCCAAATATTTTTGCCAGAATAATAAAATAACTAAGCTTTTTTTTTTAGAAAGGATGCAAATAAAAGGATTTTATGTCATTTTTCAAAGCTCATTAAATAGAGCAGTAATTTTTTTCATTCTTATTTTAGACAATTGCCTTTATCCTCTCTCCTTTTACAGAAATGTGAGTCTCACCAATAATATTCAAAAGAAAAAACTAATCAGCCTTACAGAGAGAGACAGCTTGTCATTCTCCATTTTCCATATCTACATTAATTTGGTTTTTATTTGGTGTGGTTCTTCCGTTTATCCAGGAACTGAGGCTTGTGATTTTTTTTTTTTTTTAACTTGTGAGGGATGTCTAAATATGTTTGCATGGCAAATAGAAAAGCTGCAAGTTGTATACAGCAAGAAAATTCTCAACTGTGGTGAAACTCCATCCTGTGTGCTGTAGGGTGACTATATATACATGTTTATTTTATTGTTTTTAATTTGCATATCTTCCGTCTGTCCTTAAATTAGATGCAGGGTCTTAATAATTTCACTTGAAACTCAAAGCCCAGAATTTGCTGTGTGAGGAAGTTTCTGAATAAGACATCAAGTTTCTAGCCATCAGAGGATAATTTATTGATACTTGTCAAAAGGAAGTATCAGTCTAACAGAAATCAAGACAAAAGGAATGCCTGATGAATTTTCTTTGAAGTGCCTTTTATAAAAGTCCTTGGTAATACATATTGATGAACTCCAAATTGTCTTGCCTGAAGGGAAAAGAAAGTAGACTGCTTTACACTGTCTTATAAATATTCATCAAAAGAACAAGACTTATGTTTCCAGGCGTGAGGTGAATGATTACGGTTGTATGATTGCCTTGGAATCTGGATAATTAGTAAAACAGCCCTTGACAGTTAGAGAATTTTAAACTTGGTATCTTGCCGTCACTTCATTTGGAGTCAGAGATAAGGCTTCCTATACCAAAGGGAAGCAGCTCTTAGCGGGGTGATGGATTGCTACTATCATGTTCTAGCCATCAGTTGTTTCCACTGTTGGCTTATGTATTTGTTTAGATGAAAATTAAGGCAAAAAATGATTGGCTTTGTTTTGTTTTATCTTACTTTATTTTTTTCAAATTATTTATTACTTGGTAATTTATTCTGGTCTGATGAAACAGTACCACTTTTACTACAGATGATTTGCTGGATCTGTGTCTTAATTAAAACCAAGACACTCTAAAATGATACAATGACTCCATCCATATGTCCGTGGAGAAGAGTTTTGCGTGATATATTTTTGTGGTATTGTCATCTTGCTTACCGAGATCCACTTTGGACTGAGCAATTAACCATGGTTTCTTTTCTTATTGAGTCCATATGATTAAAGATCAAATTTGATTAAGTGGGTATGGAATATTTAATGTTTGGAGGATAATATGGTTCACTTCAACAATCAAAAATATCTATCATTTTCAAACTGGATATAAATTTCTCCTGACCCTTGTTATCCTCTAACCAGTTAGGAGGAAAAGATCCCATTTTCAGGAAACGTTACCCTTTACAGTGTTTAGCACTTAAACGCAATTAAGCAAATATAATATCTTCTTTGAAGCAAATAGTTGCTCAGCTTAACTAACTGAAACTAATTATCTCTGTTGAATCAAAGACATATCCAACAAGTGTTTGAAGAATGCTTTCTTCATCTTGAGCAGGAATAAGTATCTTTGTTGCCATTAGAGTTGGAGGAATGCTCTCTATTCTACATCTACCAGTGGATATTTACATGTCCACTCAAAGGTAGGGAAGTGAAATTTAAACTTACATGTATTCAGGAATAGCATGACATAAACCCACCCCCCCACACACACAAAAAAGAAAAGGAAGAAAAAAAGGAAGGACAGAATGAGTAAGTTATTCTTTCTCATAAAAAATATTTAGGCGTTTTCTCAAAAGTTATCTCCTTTTTGTAAGGGAGATTTTTATTGCTTCAAAGACCTTGACCAGCAACATAGAAAGAGGTTGGATTATCCTGCAGCTCTGAGCTGTGATCAATGTGGAACATGGCAGTGATGGTCAGGAGGGCATTGGCGTTCTTGACAAAGCTGGACAGTTTGGTAAGTAAAGTTAAATTTTTTTTGAAAGCAAAGGAATCACCTTGCATTCACTCTCTCCTTTTCTTTTCTTCTCTTTTCTTTCTTTTTAAAATTTTTTCAATCTTACACTTTGTTTAATGTGCTGTATAATTCGTCTCATTCGGAATCTTTGAAAAATAGTTTGGAAAAAAGACTCTCATAAGGCATATGGTGTCAGCAGTCTGGAACACTTAAATCGATCATACAGAACACCTAGATGAATTCAATATGGAATAGACACAAACCAAAAACAGCCTGTGAACTGACGTGTCCATATCTTTGAGGAAATCTATTATTTTTCTTTTATTTCTGAGAAACTACCACTGAGAGACTTACCAAGTATGCATGATAGCATTTTTAAACCATTTTTCCAAGTCTCCAAGGAACAAATCTCCATTTAAAATACAAATGGAGGATTGCAGGGAAATGGGCAGGGCAGAAAGAGAACCAACAGGAAAATATGTAAAATTTGGCTTTATTTGCTGCATTAACCTGCAACTATGTAACGTCAAATACTGCCTCGCAGTGTGGGACCAATGGTGCAGAAATGTATTCTAGTAGAAATAGTTCAGATGTCTAGATGCAGAGAGCCACAAGGGGAAGGCTACCATCTAAAAATAATAGCTACCATTAAAATTTGGAAAATGTGGGGGAACACAATGTTTACTCAACCACAGCCCTGGTAGGATTTCTGTTAAGGCATTGTGTCTGCTCAGAGTATTCTTAAGCAAGACAGAATTTATAGTTGTTGCTAGGAGGACATATGATACAAGGAAAGTGGTTGGGTTATTTAACTTTACAAAAATTTCCCTGGTAGTGATAGAAATGCCTTGTGATCTGTTCAGTGGTTCATTGAAGAAAATAATGAGCTTTAAGTGTAAACTGTAATGGTAGGTGGGGGAGGTTCACATGAGGTTGGCATTCACCAAAGGAAGAGTACAGGACATAAAGGGGGACAGAAAAAAATGTTTACCCACCAGCCCCAGGACCAAATTAATGTCAATAACTATAAATGTAAACACAGTAAGTTGTCTTTTTTTTTCACAGAAAAGAAAGGAATGAAAGAAATGAGGAGCTGGCACGGCAGTCATAAACAGACATTCATATTTCATAATTGTGGGAGTGAAAATTGATGCAAATATTGCAGTAAGTATAAAAATCCCTAGAGGAAAAAAAAAAAGAACGTACTCTCTAAGAGAAACCACTACTAGACATTTATCAAAAGAAAATTAATAGGAAATTTTGTCAAGGTATATACAGAAGGATGTTCATACAGCAGGATTTAAATAGAAAAAAATACTAGAAACAATTTAAATAATTGATAGTGAGATACTGGTTAAATATATGGGGTTAAAATCTGTATAGTTATATAATATTTAGTGATTATATTTTATAGATTTTTACTTATATTTATATAAAAATCATGTATTAAGTGACAGAAAGATATATGGGTGTTCAAGCTCTATCTAGCTATCAGCTATCTATTTATATGGATGATTTTATGGGCTGATTCATGTCCCCCAAAACTCATACATTGAAATCCTAACCTCCAGTAGCTCAGAATGGGAAGTGAGTTCTAATCCTACATGACCAGTGTTCTTATAAAAAGAGGAGACTGGGACGCACAGTAATGAGGGAAGACCATGTGAAGACAGAGAAGGGGATTTCTGCCAGCCAAGGAGAAAGAGAAGAAAACAAACCTGCTGATACCCTGATCTTAGACTCCTAGCCTCCAGAACTGTGAGAAGATACCTTTCTGTTGTTTAAGCTGCCCAGTGTGCTACTTTATCTTGGCAGCCCTAGGAAGGTATGTAGCACTCAAATTCTAAGAATAATAATGTGTGGATTTTTTTCTTGGTCATCTGAATTTTCCAGTTTTTAACAGAAACATAGATAATTTATATCATTTAAAATATGTAGGAAGTAAAAGGGAAAATGTCCAACTATCTTAGTTGTAAAACACTAAATATTTGGGAATGACTCCCTCTAAGAATTGTATTAAGAATCAAGGATAATACACTAACCATATCCAATTATTTACATGCAATTCTGCCCTGGAGCTATTTTTTAAGTTTTTTTTTTTTTTTTTTTGTTAACTATCATTTCTTTCTTCAAATGGAATCGAACAGCATCTCAGTTCAAACAGTTTCAATCTTATTCTCCACATCAGAGCTGACTAGCTGAAAACAAGTGAGACAATACTTCTCTTGCAAAAGTCTGAAGTTCCTAGTCAGTAAATCCCAAGGTTTTTGGGTTCTGAAACTTTTTTTTTTCTCCGAAAGCATCTAGTGGAGTACTAGACATGAAATAATCTTTCATAAATACATTCTGGATGCCTTATTTCAAAAATGAGCATGATGAATTGCTTCTCAATAATTTATTTTGCTTCAGCACTTTCCTAATTGATATATGTGACCAGTGTGATGGGGTATACTAGAAATCCTTAGGTTGTTAATTTTAAAATCTACCCATTGAAACAGAATCAGGAGCATGTCATTTTTCCCTTAAAAAAATGAATAAAACCCAGAATCTATTGAGTCAGAGAAATTGCCCTGGAAATGTCAGTATCAGGTGTGTGACAGCTGAAGAAAAGGACATGGAAGTGACAGTCAGACTGTACAGTGTGATCACTCATCAAAAGTTTGGGCTGCCTTGTGCATAGTATATTTTTTATTCTACAGGAGAATTCAGAAGAATCTCATCTTCTGAATCCAACATAGTTTCCAAAATCTCTATATGCATGTTAAGATTTAAAAGAATGTAGTTTTATCTATAAAAGAGGAATAATTACATGTGTTTCAAATAAGAAAACATAAACATTCAGGAAATATATCACTGGAGGCTTGGAAAAATATTTCAGAGGAGGAAATAATTTTCTTGACATTTGGTTATTAATTTTAATATAAGATTCTAGCTAACACTACACAATTGTCTAGAATCTGCTAGCTTCCCATCTCAAATGTTGTATAATCGCTTTAGCTAATTATACATAATATGATTTAAATTTCATTTATTCACACATTAGATCTTCTGAAGGTTCACTGCTAGAAAAAAATAATGTAGGACATATATCTTTCATTATATATTGTTTATATATATTATATGTTTCATTATATATGTGTGTGTGTGTGTGTATATATATATATATATGCCTCATTATGTATATAAAATTTTAGAGGGTGTCATCTTCATAAGGAACCAGATGTTATAATCTTATTTGTTTTTTAAAAATCCAATCAACACTTAAAGTGACATTATGAGAAAAAGATAAGAATTTATGCTTTCTTCTGAGAAAATAAGCATAGAGAACTTTATTTAAAAACACGATTACATCACAAAGAAAGTGTGTATCAGTTAAAACCAACTTTTCTGACATGACTCTGAGGACTGTCAAGTTCCTCTGTATTTCCTTCCTGTCTTCTGCTCATTAGTGATTTTGCCTGGTCACCTCAGCCTGCTGCCTGGTAGTGACTGGCCTTGCTCGCTTCTCTGTCTTTACCTCTCACAGGAATCCCTTCTGCCCCTCGCCCCTGCTCTCCTGACATCCATCTGTACCAAGGCCACCTTTCTACCTTCACTCTGGCTTAGTTTTTGACACTTACAAAAGCTACATTTTCAAAATTCACTAAAACTGAGAGCGTTTGCCATAAATGCTGCAAAAAATGTTACAAATATATTAAATCAAGAAGTGTTTCAAGTCATAAAATTGCTGCCTAAATTTTAAAAACCATATCCTGGAAGCCTTAATACAGGTGTAACTTTGGTAAGTTCAGATGTAGAAAATGTTAAAACTTATGTAAAAGTTCACTTGAAAGCATCATTATTTACATTTAATAAGCCCTTATTGGTTTTTACAATTTTAATAAAAAATTTAATATTCACATTTGGTTTTAGCCTCTGTAATAGAAGGTGACAAACATTAACTAAAGCAAAAAAGTGTTTTTAAAGATTTATTAATTTATGTGAGAGAGAGAGAGAGAGAGAGAGACAGAGTGTGTGGGGGGGGGAGAGGGTAGGGGAGCAGAGGGAGAAAGAGAGAAGCAGACTCCCTACTGAACACAGAGCCTGCCCACCACAGCACTAAATCCTGAGGTGAAGATGATGACCTGAACTGAAGTCAAGAGTCAGAGGCTTAGCTGCCTGAGCTACCCAGGTGCCCCCAAAGCAAAAGTTTTTAATAAAAAATAGTTCATTCAAAATTCAAAATTCTGAGCCCCTGGGTGGCTCAGTTGGTTAGGTGACTGCCTCTGGTTCAGGTCATGATCCTGCAGTCCTGGGATGGAGTCCCGCATCAGGCTCCCTGCTCAGCAGGAAGTCTGCTTCACCCTCTGACCCTCCCCTTCTTGTGCTCTCTCTCACTCTCTCATTCTCTCAAATAAATAAATAAAATCTTTTAAAAATTTTTCAAAATTCTGAAAAAATATATCTGATTAATCTTTCAAATGTCGTTTTCAGAATAAATTTGTGGTATTAAATTTTGAAATTATTAAAATGTAAAACTGCACTAAGACTTTGGGGATACCCCAGACTTCAAAATTCATTAGAAAAGAGATTTTTAAAAACCTAAACAAAGAAAAATATAGATTTATTATACTTTTTCAACTAACTGTGCTCTACCCTCCTTCAGAAATTACTGAAAATTATCCTGCAGGCCAGTGTCATTTGTTTTCAATCATCCAGAGATTAAATACCAAATAGGTCAAGGAAGCAGTCACAGGTTAATGAGAGGAAAAGTTCCCTGGACTTGTCATTTCATTTCTGTTCTCACTCACTAAAAGGATGAAGTCAATAAAAGTTATGAACTTGATATTTTCATCGTGGTAGCTGCATCCCTAATATCTCCCTTAACTAAAGTTCCCCAATCTGTAACCCTTGCTCTGAATAATAACATCATGTTCTTTCTTTACACAAAAGCTGGCTCTGTCTGGACAAGAGTGAGGACCCGCCAGGTAGGAGGGGATATGGCCCAGAGCTTGAAGAGTGGACATCGCTCTGGCCTTTCTCTGTTGTATCACTCTCCACGGGGAAGGAGAGTGTGGGAAGGGGACTCTGAGGCCAGAAGCATGTGTTGTGATATCATATATTCAACACAGAATAGGTGATGGATAAATGTTGATTCACAAAGGGAAAAAAATGTTCCCTTTCCTTGGTAGACTTTTGTATGCACTCCAAGATTTATTTTTGTGCTGATCATAAAGTTTTTTGATTTTTGTTTTGCTTTATTTTGTTTTGTTTTATTTTTGTATTTGAATGCTTTCTTGGTCTATCTGTTTTACTCGCTTTGAAAATGTTACAGTGCCATGTCTAATTCTACAAATATTTCACCCAGTCAGTGACCTTTTCTCTGTATCCATAAACCTGTACCTTCTTCTCATATATAATTTCATATGCCAGTTGCTGTGCCTCCTTTAGTCTATTTTGAAAGAAGAAAAGGAAATAACCCTTATCCTTAGAAAAGGAAAAGTCAAACTTAGGAAGAATCTATGGAAGACTTTCTAAAATATGTGTGGGAGCAGTAATATATGACTATATACATATATATAACTATATATATGACTAAAATACAATTACATATTAGATATAAAGAATATACTGGTAATACAGAGAAAATATTTGGAAAACACATTTTGTTCATCAACATAGAACCTACGATCTTTCCAAATCTGTATATAACTGGATATTGAGGAATCTCAGATTTTTTGATTATTTAATTTCATTTTTTTCCCCAAAGACTGTATTTAACTGTGCTATGTAGATTTTCCTTTTACAATACTGTAAATATATATCTGGAAGACTCCAAAACTTCCCAACCTTTTGTATTATTAAACTTATTTGAATCCATATTAAATTTAATCTCATACCTGATAGGAATTTTTCTTCTAGCACCGGCTGAACATGTTTGGAATTGTGCAAGGACTCGGATCCACTTTTTCTCTTCTCTTCCTTTTCTCATACCTTGAACAATGGAGAGATCTCAGCTAGGCTCTGGGTCATTTCCTGTTTTGGATTTAACTTTTCAGGAGTTGGGAGTAGAGAGAGAGAATAGTGGCAGAGGTTTCATCTAAGCAGGTATATATTGGTGTAGGACTATCCCTAATAACCACTCCAGAGAGCTGTTACACGTTTATCAGGCACACACACCATTTCTTAAAATCCACTCTCCGTTCAGGCATCCTGTATAATCTACCATCTACTGAATTGCCTTACTCTTGTCAAGAAGTCTTCTGGAAGGCATCTCTTTTAAGATGAACTTTGTTGATTCTCTCCCATGTGGCCCACCTTCCAGGCCATTGAAATACAATGTCTGCTCTTTCCCAGTGTATTCTCCCTCTTCATAGACTGCTTCCTGGCATAGGGACCAACTACTCACCCTGTAGATTTCCTGGGCATGAGCCAGACACCAGGCTAACATGTCTCTCAGACTCCAAAGGGCATGCATCATGCTTTCCAAGTGGTCTCTTTAAAGTCCCTCTTGAAGTGACTTCAAGTGGCTTGAAGTAGAGGGGAAGCACCCTCCTCCCTTCTCTTACAGGTATAGGAGGGATACACTGAATTTATCTAGGCTGTATGATAGCACATATAGAAAATGCTTAAAAGCTATATTATTTTAAATTAATAAATTCTAAACTGAAAAAATAGAAAATACTAATGGAACAAATAATTTACAAAAATACACATCAAAAACTAATGATGTATTATATGCTGGCTAACTGAATGTAATAATAATTAAAAAAAATAGATAATAAGATTTGCTTAAGAAGATACATATTGCTTCAATAGACAAATAATGATGTAAGATTCACCTTTGAAAAAAGCTGCAGGGCTAAATGGTTTTACTTGTGAATTACCCACCCCCCCGAAGAACTACTCTGCTATTTATTTTAAGTATAGAATATGATAGCAAGTTAGTTTATATGCTATGGAAATAACAAAACTTTGATATTAAAACTCGTGAAAACTCAAGAAGTAAAGTTATAGTATGATAGCCCTAGTGAACACAGATGAAGGAACTCTAAATAAAATGTAGCAAATAAATTCAATCATTTATTAAAAGAATCTTTCATCAGGATAAAGCAATTTTTCATCCAGGCCACATGATAATGGCAGTGATAATTATAATGATGCTGATGATAGCTAAACTTTATTGAGCATTTATAATGTGCCATGAATTGTTTGAAACATTTTACATCTATAGACTCATTTATTCCACACAACAGTGCATGCATACTTATATTATTACCATTTTACAGGTGAGAGAACTAAGTCTTAGAGAGAGAAAGTAACTTGCCCAAAGTCACATAGCTAGCCAAGTGGTAGAGTTGTGATTTGAATTCAGACACCTAAGTCATTTTTCCATACTGAGTGAATATTAAAACACAAGTAAGAAAAAAGTATATAATCTCAGTAAAAAAGACATTTGGACATATTTTAACATTAATAAAATAAAAAGATTTTTAAGTGATGGCACCTAAAAACTAGACACACATAAGCCTCCTTAACATGATTAAAAGTATCTCAAGAGTGTCTTTCTTAACAGGGAAACACCAGAATAAAATTCAAGACAAAGATATCTGTTACCTAGTTTTTTAAAGTTCCATTATAGAAATTTTTCATAAACTAGAAATAGAGGAGAATTTATTATTTAAAGCCATGTGGTTATATACCTAGAAAACATAAACTTGTCAAGATGTATATCTAAAAATAAAACATTTTATATTTACCCACAATAATGATGATAATACTTAGAATCACATATAACAAATTTTAAATATTTAGAAATGATAGTCAATTTTTAATATTTAGAAATAATAGGCCTGACTGAAAATACCTGGGATCCATGTGAATAAAACTATGATTTTCTTTTTTTGAGTTTAAAGAAAGATAGATTTTCAAGCTTACTTTTAGATAAATAAATTCAGATAGCTATTTTTTAAATAAAAGTGATGGAAATAGGTTTTTTTCTTTCTGATAAGTAAATGTTAGAGAGCTAAAGAAATTAAAATCAACCTAAACTTAGCAGAAGATTAGTGGACTAGAAAAGAAAATCCAGAAATACATCCCAGGAAAATTATTATTGAGTTTAGGGTCCCCAAGGGCCACCTAACACTGTTGTTTAAAATATCCAGATTCTAGTGTCCGATCCAAAGGTATTCATTCTGACTAAGTCTGGCATTATTTAAAGCATTCAAGGTGGTTCTGATGCATATGGGCTATGTATTATTTTGGTTGGTGATCAAGCAAATATTAAACCCTAAGAAAACATTTTTCAGTGATGTTGGTAAGTGTTGCTATGAAAGAGAAAATTACATTCTTAAATTTCTGAAGGTAAATTATAAACCAATTAGATAGTTATATATAAAAGAAAAAAAGCTAATGTAAACATGTAACCCATGGTTCCTAAATTTTGCACCAAACCCCTAAGGATACTGCAGGGGGTCAGTTCAGGGGCATCATGGGATATTTTCAGTTATCAAGGGAAATGGCAGTATTTGACATTTGTTAAACACTGCATGAGCTACTAAGTCCAGGCATACAGTTTCCTCATTAGATTGTGCAACATTTGTTTCATTGACATCCAATCTTTTTTATCATAATTATTGCTGAGATCAAATATAGTGTAAAATTTACTGTGTGAGGATGTGAATGTGGTGGTTTTCAGTCTGATTCTACGATTTGAGAAGCTGTGCAGTATTCAGTAGGGCACAGACACCCGATTAGCAATTGTGGTTAAATAAGAATTAAAAAAAATTCATTTATGTGCATTTTTTCAAAGAGTTAAATTGTTAGCAAGATATAAATACTTCTTAAGTTGTTTGGACCTCATTACTTAATGGTTGTAGGTATTCCTGTCGATCTAGGAGAACATTGAAAAATTTAGATGCTGAGGCAGCTGTGACCTGAGAAAGTTTGTATAACTTATAAATGGAAAAATATATGGATTAATTTTTAATCTTCATATGAGACAGGCTTATCTGAGCAATAGAAATAGCAGTAATAACATTAATAGTAAAACTGATATTTATGTATTGAGTGCTTACTATTTAAGAACCCCCACTTAAAGGTTTATATGAATTATGCCATTTGTTTATCACAACAATCATGTGAGGTAGATTTTATTTTAATCTCAACTGAGATTTAGAGTAATTAACTTTCTCAGGATGGCACAACTAGCTAGCATATCACCCCAAGTATTAAAGTGTAGTACAACTCTGTATGCAGCAAATACTGCAAACAGCTAATCATATACAAAGAGCTCTCACTAGATATTTAGAAATTGCATTCAAAAATACCGACAGAAAAATGAGTAAAATTCATGAATGGATAATTCACAAAAGAAATAATGCAGGAAAAAGTCAATACAGCAGGGAATAAAGTTTCCTAGTAATGCAAAAGTTCAAAATAAAACGATTGTGATTTCAATGTCAGATTACAAGCCACACATACTCACCTCTACTTGTCACATAATAGGCATCATTTAGGTATCTTCCAAAAGAATGATCATCCTACCTCCTAAACTTGAAAGATTTATATCTTAATTAATTTTGTACTCAAGTAACTGTTGATTAAGGCCTCTGCCTTCGGCTCGGGTCATGATCCCAGAGTCCTGGGATCGAGCCCCGCATTGGGCTCTCTGCTCAGCGAGGAGCCTGCTTCCTCCTCTCTGCCTCTCTGCCTGCTTGTGATCTCTCACTGTCAAGTAACTGTTGAATAACTGTGGGTGTCTAACCTTGATTCTTAGAGAACAACACAGATGTCGCCTTGCCCCTGGTGGAGATGAGCAACTGTGGATACCAGCCATCCTGAGATGCAGATGGATGGGCATTTTTGCACATTGTCACTGGTGACAGTATAACTGGATACAACCTTTCCGGAAAGCACTTTGACAACATGCAACAAAAGCCTGAAGAGAGACTCACTCTCTAATTCTCTTTTTAGGAATCTTTCCTAAGGAAATAATCAGAAGGGCAACAAAAGATGTTCATCATGGCATTATTTTTTAGAGCAAAACTTTGAAAGCAGCAATGGTCAATAACCCATGACTGGTAAGTGAATTATGGCAATCCATAAGACCGAATATTGGGCAGTCGATAAAAAGTCTATTTTTAAAGAATATTTAACAGTATGGAAATTATGCTTTGTGAAATAGCAGGGAAAAAACAAAATACAAGAACTCTTACCAATCAGTTTTTCAAAATCACTGAAACTCCAAAAGGATAAAAAAAGGGGTGGGAGAATATAGTTGGAATGTTAATACCACTGTCAACACACATATATAGATACACACACAAACACAGTTCTGAAAAAATACTAGAATACTCAAGGTAGTTATATCTGGGCACTAAGTTTGGGACTATGGGTGGTTTTGATTTTCTTTTCTTCCTGTATAATATAATAATACAAATTTTTTCCAGTGACTAATAGCAATGAGATTTTAATACAAATATACATGAGACATGAATGGAGATGAAAAAATAACTTTGCAATTGTCAGGTATATGGCTTAAAAGTGTCAAAAGTAGTAAAAGCAAATTTGTATAAGAACAAGTTATTTAAAGATAATTATTTATTCAACATTTATTTAGTATTTACTAATTGCAAGGTATTTACTGGCTCGGAGCTAAGTTAATTAGATAATTATTTCATACTCTGATGGAAAAGAGTAAGTTATTATTTTATAGCTCTCAGTATTTTATTGAGGCATAATTAATCAGACAGACTTTATTCAATTGGTCACCAGATAAGGAGATAACTAAAAGGCAAAAATAGGGGCTCCTGGGTGGCTCAGTGAGTTAAGCCGCTGCCTTCGGCTCAGGTCATGATCTCAGGGTCCTGGGATCGAGTCCCACATCGGGCTCTCTGCTCGGGAGGGAGCCTGCTTCCCTCTCTCTCTCTCTCTGCCTGCCTCTCTGCCTACTTGTGATCTCTCTCTGTCAAATAAATAAATAAAATCTTTAAAAAAAAAAAAGGCAAAAATATTTTGTTTTTCTCTAAAAATAATTATTGCATATTTTCCTCAGGGATTCTCAATCCTCTTAGAGAGTTAAGGAGAATATCAGAATGCGTATAATGAGTTTCCTGAGTAGTTTATTCAGAATTACCCACAAACAAGACAAGATCACAGCCAACAAGATTGAGAATGACAAGCTACCAACTTAAATCAATGGTCATGGTAATAAAACATTGTACAGGGAGAGGTTATGAAGGGACAAGAGATCCGGGACCCCAGGCAGCTGTTCTATCATGAGCTGTAGTGGAGAAATTACGAGACAAATTTCAAGGATGCCCTGAGGTAGAGCTTCAGATAGAGGGCTGAGAAACAAGTCCTAAAGCAGAGGCAGGGCAGGCTCTTTAACAGAAGAAAGGGTTGAGTCACCATGACAGCTAGGCTCAACAGAAAGCAACAGTACGCTGAGAGAGAAGATACCCTTAGGTATTTACTATCTGGAAAATATGGCTTCCCACATAAACTTCTCCGTGTGAGCCAGAATACAGACTCATTTTCATTTTTGAATTATGTAGCCTAACACTGAAAATACTCCTCTTAAAAAATAAGCTAAGACATATCTATAATGTTAAGAGTTTAGTGAGCAGAAATCCGTTTGAATCAGCACTCAATCTAGCAGGTAGAAAGGAGGTCTGAAGAACTGTACAGAATGAGAGATTTTTATAGGCAGAAGGGAGAGGGAGCAAAGAAGTTATACGAGGCAAAAATGTTGAATTGGTTATTGCAAAGTTCCTTTCCTTTAGGGGTCGGCAGGGATCCATCGGCATATTACCCAACTAGTGCTGATCAGGCAATTTCTGATTGACTGGTTTAGATTCCATTTCTGGGAGACTTGAAACTGTAATTAAGTCTCAGTTTGGTGTCATGGAGCATAAGCAAGTCCATTTTGGAGCTGGAATAATTTTGTCTCATTTTTAACACCCCATTCCCTTTATTAAAAAAAAAAAAAAAAAAAACCACGAAACCTTCTCCTTTATCAATTTTCACTTTAATATTTTTGTTTTGTTTTGTTTACTTTATATCTAATCAGCCTATAACATCTCCGCCATCACCACCATCATCATGTTTACCCCACCCACTCTTACCACAGCATCAAGTCTTGGAAATCTGATCTGAAAAACAAACAAACAAAAACAAAACAAAATAAAACAAAGTCTTAATCACTCTAGGGGGCGCCTGGGTGGCTCAGTAGGTTAAAGCCTCTGCCTTCAGCTCAGGTCATGGTCTCAGGGTCATAGGGTGGAGCCCCGCATCAGGCTCTCTGCTCAGCCGGGACCCTGCTTCCCCCCCCCCGCCCCCCACCCCCACCTGCCTCTCTGCCTACTTGTGATCTCTGTCTGTCAAATAAATAAATAAATAATCTTTAAAAAACAAAAACAAACAAAAATAAAAAACTTAATCACTCTGGTAAGAAATTAAGGAAACTACACCAAAAGATACAAGATAATGCTATTCATTGCAGAGAAACTTCAGGGCAGATTTCAGGACAAATTCATCTATGAATGGAAAACAAGGAGAAAAAAATGTCTAATTAAATCACATTGTCATCTCACACATCTATCCACAAGTAAATAAAACTGAGGTTTTATTTTGAAGAAAGGAAAGTCATTGAGAGCATCAGTCAATCAAATCAGTTCTCAAAACAGGTGAACAAAATATTAGAGTATGGTTATAGAAGATTAGAATATAAAACAAAGGAATAATATTCAACCTTGCTTGATAGATCTAATTTAGTAAACTGTGACTTAAAGGTTAAAATTGAATTATACATTATGATTTCAATTTTCTGCAACATTTTTCTAGATGTTATGCTAGTTTTCATTTTTGTCCCCTTTATCAGAATATCTTAAGAATAATTTCTTTACTGAAAAAATATTTCTGCTTCACTCAGTTCATCAGAACGTTACACTTTGCATCTATTTTTCTCTTCTCAATTGTTATTCTGCCTTTTTCTTTTTTCTTTTTGTTTTTTAAATATTTTAAGGTGTTTTGTTTTTTTTTTTTTTTGCTTAACTTCCTGCCTCTTTTTATTTCCCCTGTGTCTGATGTTTCACAATATAGACTATTTATGGTCCATATCTAAAAGGTTTCCAATAAATTTTCTATTCCTAAATTCCAAAGAATACCTTAAGTGAACTTTCTCTTAGGATAACATCTATTTCAAAACAATGAATCTCAATCAGAATAGCTTTGTGATCCATTTAGTTGTAGAAAAAATCAGATTCCAACATTTTAGCTACTTTTAGAACTTTCTCTAGCCTTTTATTTAAATGGAAATCTTTAGTGTTTATAATTCCAGTGGTTTTGGGAGGAAGTTACAAAAAAATAGTGATTACATTCATTTTAAATATATTGATTTAAATGGGAAGAAAGTGTTTCAAAAGAGAGGAAAGAAAAATAAAGCCACTTTTAAAAAAACTTTACTGAATATTTTGTGTAGTTTATAAGGTTTCCAGTCTTTTTTTTGAGAATAATAACTTTCCATTTAGTAGAACCTATATTTTTTTCATCTAGGTAAGAAGATTTGGGGGTATTCTTTGGAAATTATCATAAAAATGATATATTTCTTTAGCTCTTTTATGCTTCTAAAAATAAAGAGAGGTAGAGATTGAATTAGAATTTATCTAGTAAATAAAATTTTGATATTTTAATATCTAAAGTATTGTTTGAAGATAATTTAATTTCTATTTTATTTTTATGAATATTAATAATTATAGCTCAAAACCACTGTACAATTCTAGAACCTATTGTTATCACTCAAAAAATGATATGTTCTGTAGAGGAACAAAATTTGCCATCTCAAAATGGGTCTCTTTAGCATGTGGATTGCTTTAGATTTTTTTTTTATTACATTTAAGAAACAAAAGATTCAAGAAACTTTCCTCCTTTTTTTTTGTCCCCCTCAACCCACCAGATGCCTAAAAGAATTTAGACAGATCTGTTTCAAGAAGGCAGCTATCACCACAGATAACAAGTGTCTAATATGAATGAAGTGTCAAAAGGAGGGAGGACCCTAGCAAGGTCCATTTGCTAAAATTTCTCTCTGCATCTCATTGTTTCTGTATTGTCCAGAAAAGAGTTGTTTACCAAATATTTACTCTTTTTCATCTTCCTGCGGATTGTCTTTCTTCTCTTTGAGGTCCTAGACCCCTATTCCCTTCTCCTTAGCTCTGAATATCATTTAAGCCTCAATTGCCTGACTGTCTGTGGAGTCTTATGGAGCCCTTATATGTACATAATTAAATTTGATTTTTTCCTGTTAATCTGTTTCATGTCAATTTAACCCTTAGACTAGCCAAAAGAACCTTAAAAAGGTAATTTTTTTTTTTTTTACCTCCCCAACAGTTCCTTTGTTAGATCGTAACACAATCATAGAGATATTTTCTTAAACATTATTTTCTTTGTAGCAAATTGTATAACTGCTTGGCTGTTTGGCTACGAGAATTAATAATGATTCAAATAAATTATGTCTCAAAGGTTGACAAACAATTCTGTCAGGAGCTGTGTTATATCCTTAGGCCAGCCCATTAACGCCTATTAAAGTCATAACATTATTATAATTAAAAATGTTTTATAAAGGAATAAGAAAACATAACTACAATTCTGTACTTTAAAAGAATAATAATAAAACTAAAAATATGTATCAAAGTGACTATTTAAGGATATAAATGTCGACTTCTTAAAATTATAAAAGAAACTTTTTGGCAAATTTATAAACTTGAAGAATAGATGATATTTTTATTCTTAATCATGACTGAATTTAAAATCACATTTGTTTTATTTTTATGGTAACTTATCTACACAAATTCTGTCTTCCTCCCCATCACATCTCAATGAGCCATGTCTTCTGACTCTCATGTACCTAAGTGTCCCCTCCTATATTAAATTTGAGATGGCCCTGTATAGTAAGCAGAAAGGATTGGAAACAATGATATATAACTTACAAGGTTTAGGATATAAGAAGCCATGCATCTTTGCCTTGGGCTTTTAGAACACTTGTTTTGGGAGAAGTTAGTTCCCATATAAGAAATCTAATTATTCTGAGACAGACATACTGTAGTGTAACCCAATCTAGCCAGAGGGATAGGTCATGTAGAAAAGGAGGCAACTGGCCAGTTTTCTGCTGCTGAAATCAGTTATGTGTGATAAGAAGCTCACTTGAAGGGTCTAACAAGGTTGAGCCTTCCAAAAAACGCCTGCCCTACCCACCATTTTACTCTAACTGCTTGAAAAGCATCACACAAGACCATCCAGATGAATCCAGGCAACTCATGGACTATGAAAGGTAAAAATAAATTATTTTAAGCTACTCAGTCTGAAATTTTATTGTTACACAATAGAGAACTAGAATAATTTTCCCTTGTCAAAGGTATAACACCAATACTAAATTGCTTTTATCAACTAAGATTAAAAGGGCATAGAGAGTAGAAATATTTTCCTTATTGGTATGCCAAGGTGAAAAGGTAGCTGCTTAAGAGGTAATGACTTATTCTCTGGGGGATTTAATTGCTGCTCTAAGGAACCACTTTATGGATGCATTGTTGATAAACCAGTCTCCAAAACGTTAAAAATGTACCTATTTAATCTTTTTGATTTATAAACGGCACTTCTAAAACTTTTTAGTTTTTACCTAAGAGCCAAAACAAAGGTAAATGTTATTATATCCTATGATACTCTCTGTATCAATGACAGGTCATAGATAACCATCCAGATATATTTGTTTATGTATGCAAATACATACCTTAATGTAGTCATTCTTCAATACAAACATAATCCTGCACCCTCGAGAGATTTTAATGCAGTTCATAAAATTGGAATCAGAAGATTCAATTTAGCCCAACCTCCTTTTTGGGGGAACCATGACTTTATCTGAAAAAAAAGTTGGAATATTTCATGTTGTATTAGAACATAAAATTAAATTCAGCTATCTCAGAGGACAAGTTCAGATTTAATAAAAATAAATGTGACTGCTCATTCATTCAAAGAAACACACTCTCATTTTCCTACAGATGCTTTAGTAAAGAGAACACTTATCTAATTATAGTATTTAAAAAAATAAATTGTCTTTGTGCTTGCTATAAAATAAACAACATGGCTGCAGGGCCTGCCAAGCCTCACTTATTAAAGAAAATACCTTTTGATGACTAACAAAGGCAGATGTGTTTGAAACATGAGTATGCTGACTGGAGTCTCCTGGATGGAGGAGATTTTCAGAAAGGGAGGATTTCAATGAACTGAGTAAAATGTAAACCTAGATAATTAGAGTTAGGTAACTTTTGCTCCCTTCTGATTTACTCCACTGGCAGGGGTGAAAGATAGGGGGTAAAAAAGAATAAAGAATGAAGGAAAAATATAATATTGATTTTCTAAAAAATAGTAATTAAAAAAACCCAAAACAATGTCTTTTTTAACATAGAACATTTATATTAATACCTTTTAGGTATAAAATGGCTCAGTCATTTTGACAGTTTCAAAAAGATGTTGCGCCAGTCAGGTACTGGAGAGTTTGGTGGGTAAGTCTTACTTATGCTCACCGCTATGGGGTTATCAGGACAATGATAAGGAGAAAGTTTTCCTTTAAACTGGGCATTTGGCAGACAATTCACTTAGATATCATCAAAACTGGGCTGCTTTTCAGAGTAAAGGAGGCACACTTAATAATTAATTAATAGTTATGCTGAAGCAGTATGTATAAATTGTCACTGTCCCTGGCAAACCTGGACATATGGTCACTCCACAAAGAGAAAATACTTTCAGTTGTTGGCAGGGACTCCTTTGTACGTGAATGTAGGACGAGTTCTCTCATTTTACAGTTGAGGGCACAGATGAGGATTAAATTTTGTGTTTGAGGCCTCGCAGTTCACTAGTGGCAGACTGGAACACGGGTCTCTGAAGGCTTTTCCAAAATGACTGCAGCCAAAGTCTCCCACTACTGGTCTACCTAAAGGCTTACCCTTAGAGATTTTTCTTTTATTTGTGGATAGACATGCAAGATCTTGCCAAAAATACAAATATCCTCTCCGAGTAGTTATATATTAAGCCAACAACACCAAATAACTCGGCATGGATAAATTTATTATATTAGGAACCTACGTCCTTGGAAAATAAGGAACAGTGTCCCCAGGAAATGAGTTCTAGGACCGTGAGTGTGTGTGTGTGTGTGTGTGAAAGTGACCGTATAAAAGGAAGCATCCAAAGCACTGGGAGGCACCACAACAGCAGCAGGGTAAACACAAGGATACCCACCAAGCCATTGCTCATCTCATAAAGTTTACCAGCGACCTTAGAATAATGTTTCTCTAAACCTGAAGGGTGAAATTTTAATAGCATTTTTAAAAAATTTATTTTATTTTTATTTACTTATTTTTATTAACATATAATGTATTATTTGCTTCAGGGGTATAGGTATGTGAATCATCATCACAGCACTCACCATAGCACATATCTTCCCTAGTGTCCATAACCCAGCCACCGTATTCCTCCCAACCCACTCCACCCTCCAGCAACCCTCAGTTTTAACAGCATTTTTAAAAATTGTTATTATTCTACAACTATCCATATTGGGTTTCTTGTCCTCATTCCTTATCAGAGGTCGTAGACCATAACCAATTTTTCCTGCAAGAGTTTGAATTTCACTGCAGCTTATTTGCAAGAGTGAATTAAAGAAACTAAAGAAATTTGAAATATACACCATTTCTTTGACTACAGTTCTGGGTTTATTATGTTCTCATACAGTTCCTTACCTATGTTTATGTGGAAGAGTTCACTGTTGAGAGATCTGTGGAAACACAGAAGGGAGCTATCCATGTGGTTGAGCCTCACAGGTACCAGGGAAGAGTCATACAACCCAGTTTCACAGGAAGAACAAAAGCTACACTTAAACTATATGTCTTGGGGCGCCTGTGTGGCTCAGTGACCATGACCATGGCTCAGGTCATGGTCTCAGAGTCCTGGGATCAAGCCCTACATCAGGCTCTCTGCTCAGCAGGGAACCTGCTTCCCCCTCCCCCTCTGCCTGCTTCTCTGCCTACTTGTGATCTCTCTTTCTCTGTGTCAAATAAATAGATAAAATCTTTAAAAAAATAAATAAATTATATGGCTTGTTTTAGGTGCCCTGCAGGTATACCAGGAAATTTGGGAATCAGAAATGTTTTAAACATAGAGCTTCTTGTTGTCTTCTCCCTGTGGAGTCAAGGACAGCATTAACTCTTCCAGAAACAAAGTGTGACAATATACATGGAGTATTGCCAACCAAAGCTGAATCCTAAGCCTTGAATCCAGTTCTTAGCTTTTATTTAGCCACTGACCGTGGCTGACCTCAGTCTCTAGGAGTTCTGGAAGTCTAGCTGATAGCACGTGACCCAAGGCCTCCCACTTAAATCACATTGTTAGACTAATCTGGAATGACCCAAGGCCTCCAGATAAACAAAGGCAGTTTTACGAGGCAGAGCATTCACAGGTTTGGAAATTACTTTGCAGGAACAGAAGGCAAAGGACTGACTTCTCTTTGGGCAAGGTTAAATTCTTTATTGCACACCTCTCCAGGAGACGTCCCGGAAATCCTGCTGCAGAGCTCTGCAGGGAGAGCTCTGCCCTCCCTCTTCCTCACACCACCCACACACCCACTCACTTTCTCCTTGGGTCTTTATCTTCTGGTGCTGCTTGTAACTGATAGACTTGTTAAGAAACTCCAGCTCAAATTTCTAAGAAGAAGTGCTCTAGTTTATCACCATAAACTGTAAGAGTGAAGACTTGTTAACTGGCCCCTTCCTTGGCTCCTGACTAACCCAACTAATCTTCAGTTCATCAATCTTAGATCAGATAACAGCTCTCATCCAATCAGCTGTAGCCAAGAGCAATGGAGAGGTGGTATTTAACCAATGCAACACTCAGAAGTAATTGTCTTAAGTGCTGTAATTTGCGTAATACAACACCCGTCATAAAATACCTTATTTGTTGGTGTCCTGTATGAAAGCGCCACTATGCATATCTAAATTTAAGATTGATAGTAAAGATTAATTAGATTTCCTAGGCCACATAAGAAAACCTGTTCTTTTGCTTCATAGCCACATTACCAACTATTTGGATCTGAACCCTGCGTAAGTGATATTTACAGTCTGTTCGCCACTGAGGTTCAGAATTAAGCTACTTCAGAGCCACTAATTCTTTTGCCAGTCAGCAGGTATAATATCTACCTCTTAATAATATTTTGCAAGGAGAAGAATAGAAAAGCTTTTGTCTTATCATGAAATGTCAAAAGTAACATTCGTTTTATTTTGTAATGATAAAAAATGGGTACCCTAGTGCTATGAACTGAATTGTTTCACCTTAAAAATTCATATCTGGAGGTGCCTGGGTGGCTCAGTGGATTAAGCCTCTGCCTTCAGCTCAGGTCATGATCCCAGGGTCCTGGAATCAAGCCCCTCATCAGGCTCTCTGCTCAGCGAGGAGTCTGCTTCCCTCTCTGTCTCTGCCTGCCTCTCTGCCTACTTGTAATCTCTGTCTGTCAAATAAATAAACTCTTAAAAAAATTAAAAAAAAAATTCATATCCAGTAAGCTGTAACCCCCAATGCGGCTGTATTTGGAATAGAGCCCTAGAAGGAGGTAGTAAAGCTTAAACTAGGTCATAAAGGTGGACCCTGACCTAATAGAACTGATATCCTTCTAAGAAAAGGAAGAGACCAGAGTGTTCTTTCCCTCCACACACTGCAGAGGAAAGGCCATGTGAGGTTTCAACAGGAAGGCAGCCATCTGCAAGTCATGAAGAGAGCTCTTACCAGAAACAGAATCTGCCAGAGTCTCATTCTGGGACTTCTAGTTTCCAGAACTGTGAAAAATAAATGTCTGTTGTTTAAGCCATCCAGTTTGTAGTATTTCTTTATGGTAGCCTAAGCAGACTTGTTTGCTTTGAATTATGACTTTTTAGCCAAGAATTATGAATTATTGAATTATGACTAACTGAATAAATGACTGAATGAACATGTTTATTGAATGTGAATTTAATAAATGATGGAAAGTTTAGTAAAAATAAGGATTTGAGCCCATTGTATTCTTAGAAAGGTCATTTTCACTTAGATGTAAACTCAAAATTTCCCAGTGAAGGACCTAGAAATTTAGGAAGGCTTTGATTTGGCTTAGGTCTATAAAATTTATATAATTTTCTGTCACAGATGTAATGAGATTTTTTATCTTTTCTGAAGACAATTGGGAACCTCTCATTTGCCATAGATTCTGAATGAGACTGAAGTCATCGGAAGATCAAAAATCAGTGAAGCAGCAGAAAGCATTAGTGAGTGAGAACAATTCACCATATGACCATCTGTCCCACATTCTGAATTCAAGAGACTTGGCAACTCTATAAAAATATCACGTGTGAACTTTCTTTAATGGTCATATTTTTTACTGCCAGATGTATTAATTTTCAATTGCATTTCAATGGGGGATTAGTGATAACCAGTTAAACAAATCCATGATCCTAATGGATATATATATCACAGACTTCTTTTTCAGTATTTGAAGGTAACATCAAATTTATACCACAGTGTTCAGGAATTCACTTATTTATTTTGCACACTTTATGGGTGCTGTGATGCCTCATAAAATTTCTGCTAAGTTCTCCTACTAGGAAAATAATATGGCAGTGAAATTAATTTGCATTTTTTTTTGCTGCAGATATTTAGCTTTGTATTTTTGTCACTGTGTGTTTGTGTGTGTGTATGCGTGTGTGTGTGTGTGTATTCATGCATTTTATACAACCTCTTCACTGACAGGAGTGAATTGGAAGTCAGATCATGATCCAATATTTTCAATATGATTTGCATATAGTTACAACAAACAAAAAAGTGGCTTGGAATTATTTTAGGGTTATCTGGACAGGTGTTCTGATATAAGAAACATACCTATAGACCAAGGCACTGTAATTATACAAAGGAACATTGGTGTCCTACATCTCCTTTGGGCCTCCTTGACGAGAACGGGATATCAAGGAGAGATAAAGTCACTGTTCAGTGGTCAGGAGTGAAGACTAAGCAGATTTCTACTTGCTCTGAGACTGTAAGATTTATGAAGACAAGGACTTGGTCTCTTTCGTTTACTGCTCTATTCCCAGAGCCTATATTTGTTTGACACATATAGCAATTATTCAAAAAATATCTGTTGACTCATTGATTGGAAGAAAATGAAACCAAATGCCCTTCCCACTGCTTGGAGAAGGAAAAAGAAAGGAAATACACTAAATTGTTAAGTCTTCTTCCTCTCTAAGGCAGCCATCTTCTCAGCTGGTAAGATCCCTGAGAAAAAGCTCAGAGACAAATGGGCCATACACAACAGTTCACCACACTCTCTTTAAGGCAGAAAAATAGTAGACATCTTTTCTGTAGCTTTCTATACCTTTCAACAAATTAAGAGAGAAGGAAAGAAAAAGAGGATGAGAAGGAGGGGGAGGGAGGGAAGGAAGGAAGGAGGAAAAAAAGAGGAAGAAAGGAAGGGAGAAAGGAAGGGAAGAAGGAAAAAAAGAAGGGAGGGAGAAAGAGAAACAAACAAACAAACAAACAAAAACGAACAAACTAAAAAAAAAAAAAAAAAAAAAAAAAGGACAAAAGGAGGCAGAGCACCCTGAGCACCCTGAGGAGGGCTCTTAGCCACTTGTATCAAATCAATGTGGTATAACTCAGGCATGGTAGTCTTGGAGGGAAGAATGGGCCTTGTGAGGCAGAAGGACTTTCTGGAGAGTCTCCACTTGAGGGTGGTGTCTTGGCTGATAGAGTACCATCTGACTACTCAAGACATGGAAACTGGTGAGAGAGAGAACAAAACATTTCCAGTCTTGGAACACTGTAATTTCTTAGACAGAGTTTTCCCAGAAGTTACTTACTGTATCAGAGGAGACAGCAGGAAAGGAAACTCTTCATTTAGCTGACATTTGGATACTGTGGGGTTTTTTTTGTTGTTGTTGTTGTTTTGTTTTGTTTTTTTTTTTTCCCAAGGGATCCAGTACCAGAGAGGAGAGACCTAATACCAGACAGAACAGGCAGTCTCTCAGCCTGCTGCTTGGAAGGAAAAAAATGCATAGTTTTAGAATAGATGACAGTTCATCATGGAATGGCAAACATTGCTTAGGAAAACTGAACATGCGAACTAGATGGTATTTCTAAACAAATCTGTGATATTAGTGCTAATTAAAATGGCTCTGATATTGCTGACATTTCTATATAGGAAGGGCTTAGGGCACAACGATCTGAATAGAGGAGGGCAACTGGAAGCTGGGTTTGAATACGGCTACTACTTAGATTGGATTTCATAGAGTCAAAAAAAAATCTAAAGATGCTTTTAGTGAGATTTATATTTGTATAATATTGAGAATATACAGATTCTCCTTTACGAGGAATGTTATTTTATTTCCTTGGCATGGTTTGAAGGGTTGATGGCAATACCACTGATTACCTGAAATACAAAATGAAAACTATAAATAATTCATTTTTAATAATAAAAGTCACGGTTAGAAGAAAGTTAACCCAGAAACAGAAGTGACATGCGTGGAGCCACTTCATACCACAATCTATACAAAATCAAGATCAAGCAGCATGGCAATTACTATGGAAGTCTTAGTGAAAATATGGCTTGATTTATATGTTGCTTTGCCAAGAATATAGGCATTGTATATGTTGCATTATGTTATAAAATGTCAAGAAAAAAATCAAGTAAATATACTGGCATAAATACTGAACACATTAATGTATAGATTGTAAGGATCACATACAGGCAGTATAAAATGCTTTAATTGCTATTTAATGTGATATATTCAGGATATGTTGGGCTCCATTCTTTTTTTTTTTTCCCCCCTACAGGCAATATGGGCTGGCTACCCTACTATCTATAGGGATTAATTAGCCCTTTGCACAGCTCACAGCAGACATTCTGAGACAGAATAACCAATGGCATTATTCTTGAAGAATATGTAATCTTATCTACCTGCCAAATTTATCAAGTTTTGACTCTGGATATTCCACATATTTTATCTTGTTAGTGGCCAGTACATTTTTATTGAGTTGAACTGATTTTGCACATATATGTAAGCTCTTGGGATAATTGAAGAAGACTGATCACTTCATTCTGCTAGTGTTTATCTTTTAAGATACTTTCTCTTTTTTGACTTCTTATCTCTTTTTTGATCCAGAACAAATCTATTTTGGGAGTTTTGAGCAGAATCAATGTTTACTGGCTACACTGGGGGAAAAAAAAAACAAAAAACAAAAAACTTCTTTTACTGTATCTGTCCAGGCTGAAGTAGATGGGGGTCATAGATAGATATATACATATTTTTGTCATCATTCTTATTATCTGTTGACACTGCCCTCGAATACCAACTACCCTATTTATTGATTGTAGTCAATCTCAGCTAAATGTTTATAACTAAATTCTGGATTCAGACCAGTTTCTTAGTAAATATTAATGTTTAATGTTAAGTATTATTACAGTTACTATGTCTTGAGAGCTTTACAAATTCTGTCAATTGATGGAATCAAGGATATATCTTATGCATCTTGATCTTCCAGCAACTACTAAAATACTTCAAGTGAAAGAGAACATATTATTTTGTGTCATAGTCTCTTCCATTTTGTCCTACTTATATTTTAAGCTTTTAGAAGGGCAAATTAGAGCTAGAAGAAAGAAAACAGAGGACATTATAATCAGAAAAGGATATACAAACACAAAAATGCATTTCACATTCACTTAGCTGCAAACTGTGGATATAGTCAGAGTACACAGGAAAGTGAGAGGATGGCATGATGAGATGCTGGGAATCTGGGTGATGCAGAGCTGAGGAACAGGGGCTTTATTCCATGGGGAAAGAATTTATAATGAGAGAATATAGTCAGATTTGAATATTATAATGGTCACCTTAAGAAAGTGTAGATGGGGTGTTGGTACAAGAATGTGAACTCTGCAGGTAATTATGATTGAACTATTGCATTAGTCTAGGTGAAAAATAAGCTTAGATAGTGATGGAGAGAATAGAGAACAAGAAACAGATTTGATAGCCATTTAGTGGACATACTAACAAAGGCCCCTATGTTTCTGGCTGGGAAGATCAGCAGCAATTAATGATATTTACCAAAATTAGGGCTTCAAAGGGAAGAAAGAACAGACTTAAGGAGTTGAGGGAGGACAAAGAATGAATTCAAAGCCATGCTGTTTGTGGTACAAATGGAAAACTCAGTTACAGATGTTCAAGTAACAAGTCAGTTTGATGGCATAAGAGAGAGAAGTCTAGGTTAGAAATATTGGGTAATAATGCAAACGAGAAATGGAAAGGGTATGAACAAAGGCAGTAGTAGAGGGAATAGTGAAAATGGGACGGAATTAAAAGACATATTGAAGTTAAATTCAGTAAGACTAGTGCCAAATTGATTTAACATTAGAAAAATTCATTGCTCTAACTAAGCACCAGAGCCAGTGTTGTTAAAGGTATGTAATTCTGCAGGTACAACTTCTAACCTTTAAATAGAACTGCAATTAAAATTCAGTTTTATAGAAGATTTTTTTCTGTATTAGGCTATTAAGTGTAAACTGTAGGTCAAAGCACATGTTACCCATTTTTAGTATCCAAAGCACCCCGTACTATATGCACAGCCAATACATGATCTTGGTTGAGCTGAACTGACATACCCATAGTGCAACTTCCATCATATCATACATCTTTTTCAGCATACGCTTACTGAATGTATGCTATGGGCCAGGCCCTGTCATTTTTGCTAAGGATAAAAAGATTTAAGAATTAATATTCTTATAGTCAATGTTCAGTCTAGACAAAGACAGAAATACATATAAGATGATAATTGCTATGATGGAAGTAAGCACAGGATGGATACGTGCAAATATTGATGCTGGCTAGGAGTTAATTAGGTTTGCTGCAGGGGTGGTGGTGGTGGTATAGAGTGGGTATTAAGGGCATGAGAATGATCCTCTGTGAGCAGGGATTGGGGTCTGAGAGTTCTCTGAATAACCCTGGAAAAATAGTGAAATGATGGAAGGGGGAGAGAGGAGAGAATAATGAACCATAATGATAAATAGTCAGGTAGGGATATTGTCTCTGCGCCATGCTCAAGCATCTGAATAAGAGAAAAATAGGAAGAGAAGATAGTTTCAAAGAATAGGCTATAAGTTCAATATCAGGCTCATTGAGATATGTGTTAGTAGGTTAACTACAGTAATAAATAATGACTTCAGAGGCTTAACCCAGTAGAAGTTTCTATTTCATCAATATCACAGCTCAGTTACTGGTGTCTGGGGAGTTTATGCTCAAAGCAGCCACTCAAGCATTAAGACTACTTTCACCCTTCTGTCCACCCTTCTCTAGATCCTTAGACTCATCTCCATGGAGCTCATGGAAGAGCAAAAAGAATGGAAGGCTCTCGTAAAATTATTTTATAGGCTAGACCTGAAAGAAGCCTGTGTCATATCAGCATACATTCCATTGCATCAGTCATATATCAGTCAATCACATGTCGTTCCTGCCTTTGCCAGACCACTGGGGAATTTAGTTTACCTGGATGCCTTGCAGGGAAAGGAAAAAGCATTTGGTGAGCAAGTTTCTGTCTGCAAGTAGAAATAAAAAGTAGATAGCTAGGTTTGAAATCTATTAATATATTTATGACTCTTAAACATAAAACAGTGGCAGTTTAAATCATTTTGAATCATAGAAGTGAATGAAATATCTAAGTATGATCAAGTGTATTGAGGAAAAAAAAATCCTCAAGAAAAAGTCAGGATTTTATGGATACATTAAAAAAAAGACCATGGAAAATGAACCGAATGTCAATGACCAGAAAAGTAGGAGGAAGAGCAGAAGAGAGAATGTCAAAGTTATCAGGGGAAGAAAGCATTCAAGAGAGGGAGTGGTCAAAGGCATTATAAACTTTAGGGTAGTTAAGTAAGATGGAAACCACTGGCCACATTCTGAAACTTTATTTCAATTTGGTATGAACTCATCACATCCTCTAGATGGCTGAGTGACCCACAAGGAAGGGGACTATGACTCTATCTAGAGCAATAAATTGTCTTGATTTATGATGTCTCAACTTTCAGAATTAAAGATGATAGTTTTCTGACTAAACTTAATTGCTGAGATTTTAAATTACCTTTAACAAAAACTTTACATCTAGAGTTACTGTTTGCAGATTAGTTTTGTGTGTGATGTCTTTCTCAAAAAAAATCTAAAAAATCAATAAAAGTCCCTTTTAATTCAACTTACCTTTCATGTTTATGATTTTCCTATTAAACACATGTCCCAATCAGATAATGGTTTCTTTGTGGATTCAGAACACATGCAAGATATATTTACATATGTTCTTCACATTTATATGTATATATATCTATGTACTTTCTCATGGAGTTGTCATTTAATTTAAAATAGTGATGAATAAAAGCAAAATATATAAGTACCCTGCTAAATATCTCAAGGGTGTGTTTGAAATTATAAGGACCCGTGATGCCATTGTTTGGAAACTGTGTCATTTCAAGGAGCAGGGCAGATGGGAAGTGGGACACATTATCTGTTTAAAGTCAATGTTTAAAATATTTGAACATTAATAATAAATGCTCTGAAAGTATAGGTGCACATTGTATGGCATTGAAAATGTGAAGAAATAGTTTTCAAATGTTCTTTTTACTACTGCTCTTTCTTAAAGAAAAGTCTTCCATCCCCAATACAGAAAACAGGTGCACAAGGCACTGCTGTATTCGATGGTTCCCCTGGATGCTGACCTCTGAGGCAACTCTGAGGCCTCCTAAATCAAAAGGAGCAGAGTTTGAAAACAACTGTTGTGAAGAACATGCTGTGTGGGGTCAAGATGCTTGAGAGCTCTAAGTAGGAAAGATTGAGAAGAAGAAATTAAGCAAGTGGCCAGTGGCAGGCCCTCATACTAAAATAAATGAAAGAGCTGACGTAGAGTGGAGTGGTCTGTGGTGCTGAAAATGGACCAGAGGGCAAGACATAGGTCTGGGAGAAGCTTGAGAGCAGACCTTTACAGCAGACACAGCCAACAAAGCAAAACCAAATCTTCCAGACCTTTAAATAGGTAAAGCAGAAATGATATCGGGCAGCAATGATTCATATTAAATGAAATGAATGAAACTTTTGCCTCTTAACTATAAAAAGCATGAATCATGAAACATCTTCCTCTTGGATTCAAATTCCATTCACATGTATTCACTCAAAATGTATCTAGCAACCTGTGAGCTGGGCTCTCTGTTCGGTGGGGGGGACATCAAGAAATCAGACCATCATCCTTCCGCGGGAGTCTTTATTCCTCCTAGAAGAGGAGTGTGTGTATAAAAGTCATGGCAGCGGGAAAGACGTCATCCGAGTGGAGCACAGAAATAGGGCTTCTAAAACTGACAGGTGGGCCAAGGCAGAGAGGATACCCTCCTAATAGAAAGGAAACTTGAACTGGGTCAGTGATACATCAACAGTGAAAGCAAATTAGTAAGTCCAGTAAAGAGAAACAAACTTAAATGTATTAATGTCTTCGTATATGCCAGGCATTGTAGTCTGTGGTCCCTTTGGCTTATCTATTTGAATGTAACTGAATACAACTAGCAATGCACTATGACTTTGATATGCTTAACCTGATACTTTTCTCATCCCAGATTAACAGACACCACTCAGAGGATCTCATTTAAAAATACCCACCAAGTTGTATCCTATCATCAATATTCTCCTAAAAGGAATACTGTGGTCAGTCTTGAAAGTAATGACTTTTCTTCTATGATCCATGGAGGAAAAACAGATGTACCAATTAAAAGTTTCATAATTTTCTGAATAATGTATAAAAATTATTTTCTCAGTTTATATAGTCTCAAGATGATGATGAATGGTACATGTCATGAAATGTATACCTGTAAGATCAATATTCCTTTGACAATGATGTGTTTAAAAGGAACACTGAAACTTCTTAGGTGTGTGAACCCTAGAGATTTTACTTTCATAATCTCATTGAGAAAATACTTAATTACATGTAAAAATAGGATTTAAATCCGAATTGTGTTATTTCTATGCTTAGGATACAAATCAATTTTTGTATTTAAAAAATTACATTTCCTTCTCTCTCCCATCAAAGTTTTTTGATAATTTTTATTTAACCATCCTTTCCCTCCCCAATTCTACATAATTCATTAAGACATTAATATTATTACCACCATAAATAATGTAAAGTTACATTTTAAAAGATAATGGCATTTAATCTTCTAAAATAGATTTATCATCTATTGGAGATAAAAGTACCATGCAAATGATAAAATAGACATTTCATTGATACAATTAATCTATTAGCGATGAGGTAACCAATCAACTTTACACACTGAAAAATTAATGGACCGTTATATGATCAGGATAATTTTACTGCATGTGGCATAAATGCACTTTGAACTGCCTCGAGCAAACAAGAGTAATTTATTGGCTAAGATAACCAAGGTAAGGACAGAGTTGTAATGAGGTCTCTGCTCTGCTCCTCTCTTTATGTTGACTTCTCCCATAATTGCTAGACACAGTATTAATGGTAATCTCCACAATTAAATTACTTCCCATATGACATTGAAGAAGAGCTAAGAGTTCTTCTGTTTTGTCCCAAATTCACAAATCTCAAGGAAAGATTCTTGCTGGTCCCACATGAGTCAGATGCTGACTCTAATAACAATAAACACCACGAAGAGAGTATCAAAATCTTTATGAAGATGGCAACTTCTTTTGGGAACATCTAGTGAATAGGAGGCAAGAAAATTGCTAGAATGAGTTGGTGGGAGTGTGGTGAATTGCTGCATCAGGCAGACAAAACAACAGATGGTTTTAAACAACAATTTGTTTTGTCTTCCTACTTTCTAATTGGCGACCATTGTCCTAGAAGCATAATTGTACTTACTCTTTTTTTTTTCTCCTTTTTTGCAGCACAATAAAAGGGCTTCCACAACTTTAAGGCAGCAAACAGAAGAGTTTAACTTGCCAAAGTTACATGGAGGGGAAAACTCAGGTTAGTTTCAAAGGAATGCTATTCACTTGGATCACTTTAAGGGAGCTAAAAATCCTTCCAAAGATAACTAACTTTGTGATGATGTTATAGACTGAATGTTTGTATCACCCCCAGATTCATACATTGAAGTCTAATACCCAATATGATGGTATTTAGAAGGGGAGCCCGTAGGGGGTAATTACATCATGAGGGAGAAGCCCTTATGTATGAGATTAGTGCCCATAATCTGATCATGCTGGCACCATAATCTCCTACTTCCCACCTCCAGAACTGTGAGCAAATGTTTCTGCTGTCCATAAGCCACCTAGTTTATGGTATTTTGTGAGAGCAGCCCAAGCTAAGACAGATGATAACTAAACTGATAGCAAGGAAAATAAAATGCAGATTTTATTGTCAGGAGTTTTTTGTAAACTCTAAAAACTTTAAAGAATATAGTAGCTTAAAGAGAAACTTATGATACACTGTAATACAAATAAGTATAGTAATACAAGTGAGTATATTGTACTGAGGAAAGGCTCAGAAAATATCATCTTTCAAACCTTTAAAAGAAACAGGATATTTTTTCTTTCCTACTGTGAGTATATGGTGGCTGTTTACTTTTCAATAATTCATGTTTTTTTCTTTTGTGCCTAAAGTTTGTAAGCTAGGTCTGTGACACCCTAGAGATCCAGGTGGAGGTTTCTGGAAGTTGGGGCCCAGCTACAAAAATAATAAAATAATTAACAAGGAAACCAGAACATTCTTTCTTTTACTTTCTTTGCTGTTATTTTAAAAATTAAACAACAAGATAATATGAAGAACCTTGTGTATCCTTTGATCTTCCTCTCATACCACATTTTTGAAAACCAAGGGGAAGCAAAAGCCAGTCAAACCAAATGGAAGGAGAATCTTATAGCTGGCCATCATGCAAACCCATCAGATGATAAGGATCTAGTCTACGAGAAAAAGCCTTAGTTTTTGAGATTGGATATTTACAAGAGTTTAGATTTCCCAACAGAGATGTCATATGTTGTGCATCCCCTAAGTTTGCTTATTTCATTCCCAAATAAAATAAGTTGCCATATTAGAGGGACTTTAGTGGAACCATACTATTCTGTGTCTTTGACCTGTCAAAGAAAATTATCTTTGTCAATATATTTCATCCGCAGTTGAAGTACTTGTACATTTTCCACTATTTCAAGGCAAATCTTGAAGGAATTGGCAGCTATGTCACTTGCATTCTGTACGCGACAAAAACGCAGGTGTCCCTTGGTGAAGACAGCTCTTAGCTTTCTTTCTTTTTTTTTCTTTCTTTCTTTCTTCCTTTCCTTTTTCAGCTCTTAACTTTCTTCTATTGTGTTCAAGTTGTTGCCATCAAAGAAGAATTTGCATTTTATGAGCCCATCTTGGAACCTGGAAGGAATGTCATTGTCTTCAAAATGGTAAAGAGCTTTTCTTTTTCTTTTCTTTTTTCTTTTCTTCTTTTTTTCCACCAGGGAAAGCTTCCATGGGAAGACAAATCTTGGTGTGCTCTGCACAGGTGGAGCACCTGCGATGCTTGGCAGCACATCTGGCTTGGCTGCTTTCTTGAAGAAAGACGCTCCACATGTCATAATGACTCACTGCCTTCTATACCGGCATGCGATGTCATAAGAGCCTCTGCCAGCAATTCTGAAAGAAGCTTCGTCCACTGCCACGGAAAGATCAGCTTTATCAGAGCCAAGAATTCAAATCACTCATTTCAGCATGTGTTGTCAAGGGATGAAAGAAGAATGTGGACTTCTTTACTACAGATTCCAAAAGCAAAACGTTAAGTGCTTGATTGTACTTTGGGAAATAGTTTTCCCTTTTTGTTTTCTCTACTTCTCTTTTATTGATTGATTTATAATAATAATAATAATTATTATTATTGTTTTTTATGGAGGGGAACAGAAAAAAGATAAATTGCTCTAAAGGAAAATCTACTCAGAACTACTTGACAAGGAGGAGTTGATTCATATCTTGGCTAAGGAAAAGTATATCTGACAATATGAATGAGGTAAATCATTCAAGACAAAGCCTTGAATTGTAGATGCTGCTAAAAACAAAACAAAAATATACAACTCCCTATCCCTAGTTCAAACCACCACTGCAACAAACTACAAACTATCTGCATCCACGTCACCAGTTATGAACCAACAAATAGAATTAGGCAACTATCCTAAATTTATAAATGCTAGAAAAATAATTTTTTTAGTCTGTATTGAGGGTGATAAAGTCTTGCCAAATTCTCTGTGTAAAGAAATCTACAGATCCCTGGAAAAATTATAGAGTCCTTCCCAAGGTTACTTTTCCCAGACAAACTTAAATATTGAAATCTGGATCAGTGATCCTCTTCTTGCTGTCAAAGAAAACATTACTGCCGCAGACTTTGACCTTGAAGACAGGATAAAGACTTGCCCTGCCAGGATTTCAAATCAAGAAGTCCCAGAGAATTCAGTTATTACTTGACAATGCACACTAGCCTGCCAAAAGCCATTTGTGAAAAACATTGATTCTACTCATAGGGCTTCATAAGTGAGGTTATTAGCATATGGAGTCACTTAAACGAACCACCAAAAATATCAGAAATAGATGTCAAAGATAACGTGCATGCTTTCAAATTAATGACAATTCCATATTTTTTAAAGTTGAATAATACAGATTCTTACTGACATTTTCCTTGAGGCAGAATTTATTTGTCATATTTGTGAAATTGGATCTTAAATTTTGGATGCCCTAAAATTTTCAGTAAGCATTCTTTAATTACATTTATAAATACATGGGAGGAAGAAAGACAAAAATCGTTGACGATTTCTTTCATGTTTTGTCTCCTACAATTTTGTGATTAAGTAGTTAGCTATAACAGCTACAAAGTTACAGTTTCCAAACTTAAGTAAGCACTCCCAAATGACCAGCAACCTGGACTACTCTTTCTCCAGATAGCTTTGTTTTTAGGTCTTCCTGGAGGCAGTCTGAACTTCTCCACACTTTGGATTTCTAACTCTGTCATGCCCTTCTTGCTCTTAGTAGATAAGTAGATAAGAAGTTGAAGTTTCTTCAACTTCTATCACCAAACCAGTAAACTAATATGCATCTGTAGATCTACTCTTTCTCCTTTCTCTCTACTTACCATGACTTTTGGTACTTCTGTATGATCTCATCTAGTGCAGTGGCTTCAATTATGTTCAAATGTTACCAATTCAGTATCACTCACCACATCCCAGAGCTGCATATCTATATGCCACAGTGGCTACTTGGATTGCCCATAGAAATTAAATTCAACAAGTCCAAATCTTAATTGATCTCTTTTTACTCAAGCTTCTCTTTCTCCTCTGTAGCCCATCTGAATGGGGGTGCCATCAACAATCCAGTGGCTTCAGATAGAAATCTAGATTAACCTTCAACTTTCCTCTCTCATACCACTCACATCCAAATAAATAAAATTTTATCTATTCTGCTTATGAAAGTCTCACAAAACCAACCACTTCTCTTTATGCCCCTTGTCAAGAATACGGGACGCTATTGGGTGCCTGGGTGACTCAGTGGGTTAAGCCTCTGTCGTTGGCTCAGGTCATGATCTCAGGGTCCTGGGATCCAGCCCCACGTAGGGTTCTAGCCCCACATAGGGCTCTCTGCTCGGCAGGGAGCCTGCTTCCCCCTTTCTCTCTGCCTGTCTCTCTGCCTATTTGTGATCTCTCTCTCTGTCAAATAAATTAATAATAATAAAAAAAAGAATACAGGACGCTATAATATCTTCCTTGTGTCGCTACAATTGGCTTCTTACTGCTTTCCTTCACTGCAGTTTTATTTCTCCCTAGTCCATTCTCCACAGTGCTTTGAGTAAGATTTCTACATGGCAAATCTAATTGAAAACCCTGCAAAGATTTTCCAAAGTTCTTTGATAGAGTCAAGCTTTCTTAATAGGGCCCACAAGGTCCTGCATAATCCAGCCCCGATCACTTTTCCAATGTTATTTATTATTCCTACACCTTTGTATGTCATATTCTAGCCATTGAGTCTTTTAGAGTTCTGCAACTACTCTCTTAAAACCACAACTTCTGTTTTCTATGCCTTCCTATCAACTGGCTAATGACTACTTTTCCTTCAGATTTCAACTTAGAGGCCATTTCCCTAGAAAATCGTTCTTAATTCTTTCAAGTCTGAGCTCAGTGTTCCTCTTATGTGAGGGAGTGTGCTGCTTTCACAGTAAATAACACCAGTCATATTGCATTATAATGTCTCATTACTCACCTATCATATTTGGGGGTATGGCAGAGGAGATAAACTTTTTCCTTATTCTGTGTGTTCTATAGTCTGCCAGCCCATGTCTATTACTAGTACTTAGTAGAAGTTCAATGAGATACAATAGGAATACATTGTGCATATAATTTTGCTTGAGTTTAACATACTTTCTTGGGGAGAGTTTATAGCTTTTATTAACTTCTCTGAAAAGTCCTTAGTCTCAAAATAACTAAGCATGCTTATAGTATGCTAACTGTGAAAACACTGTAAGATACAATCCAGCAGATTCTAACAGAGTATATAAAAATAGCCTTCCCACATGTATCTGTACAAATGGTCAATTGAAATAATGACAGATGGTTATCCCTTTACCTCAAAACTGAAAAATAAACAAATATTGTTCCCTCAACACACATGTACATGTACACATGAACACACACATACACACACTCCCTTCTTGGAAATACCTTTTGTAACAATGCACAAGGGAATTGCTGTGAAAAATCTGAATGTTTTCAAGAGCCTATGATTTGAAAGCACAAGAGAAAAAAAGCTATGAAAATCAAAAATGGTTCAGTGAATTTGGTTCAGGGAAACAATATCAAGATTGGCTTGGTTTACTTGTTTTCTAAACTTTAAATTTTGCAACAGACTCACAATAACTTGTAAAAATTATACAGAGAGGTTCTATTTGCTCATCGTCCAGCATTCCCAGTGGGAACATTCTAAGTAACGACACTATATTCTCAAAACCAGGAAATGAATTACTCTTCATCAGTGTTCACGATAGAAAATATTCTGTTTCATAACTGAGTCTCTTATTTTTACCATGTAAAACTGTCTAAGATTTGACCAATTCAGTAATCATTTGAGTTACATTTATTGATCATTTTAATGTCTATCAGAGAATATATTAAGTATTTCAAATTCTTAAAATTAATCCCATGGAGTAGACACTAATATTCCCCAACATATAGATGATGGAACTAAAACATAGAGTAGTTGAGTAATGTGCTTAAGGTCACACAGGCAGTGAGTATCTGGCTGGGGAACTTCAAAGTTTGCAGGCCTAAATCACCACACTCGAATAATGATCTACTTCCAGAAATGCTTCCCATCTCTGGAAGAGTTAAAAGATTAATTGACCATCTCTCATTATGAATTAGATTAAACTGCCTGCACGCTTGCTTGCATTCTTCTAAGACAGATCTAAGATCTATCTCCCTGGAGGAAGAGAGGAAAATCAGGGAAGAAAGAAAAAAAAGAGATTATGTTTACCAGGCCTGGGTGGGAGGCCAGGAGGAAGAAACAAAGACCTGGAGGCCGGCTATCTCAAGGGTGCCTATGTATGACGTTCATTTAGGAAGACGGAAAAAGCGGAAGGAAACTGAAGGCAAACTTCGAACGTCTCCAAATACTGCTGCAGACCAGTTCTGAATGTGGGAAGAATTCAAGTCTTTTCATCACGCCCTTGCAATGTCATGCCTCCAGGATCCAGACTCAGGACACTCTACAGCACATTACTCATTCATTCCAGATTTTATGGATCAGTTCTAACTCTGAGTATTCTGTTCTCCTAGGTTTGAGACAGAAAACGTAAATTTCCTGGAAATTTCTGTATTATGCATTAGCTTGACAAAATTCTCCAGTTATGTCTCAATTTTTCATATCTGATTATTTCATGGCAACTTTGACTTACCTTACCTGGTCCATACCAAACACCCCCATGCCTTGTCCCTTCGACCATCATAAATTCAGATTGTTCCAATTAATTTGGTATTTCCTCTAAATATTGAGAAGGTTATAACATTTCTTTTCTGTGAAGATGCATTTTGAAATCCTAACAATTGCTTTCCATATCACTTTGAGATTCAAACTGTACAAAAGGTAGAAATTGCCTATACCCTCCGATTTGACTGTAAATACTGTAAACATTTTCTCTTCAGAGTAGTTCATGGTGAGGAAAAAGCCATCGTTTGATTCTTAGCATAATTCGTAGTATACATCATAAGACAAATTCTTCCTTCCTCCTGTTATTGGCAGATGTCTTAATTAATCTTTCTTTCATATTAATGAAAGCCTCAACTGTAGGACTTACCCAACTCTTTAAAAAAAAAAATCTTCAGTAAAGTTAATAACCTCAGAGAGTTTGCAAAGCTAGTATGGAATTTACAGAACAAAGCTGCGAAGAGCCACAGGCCTTCTCTAATAAAGACATCGCTTGTTTCTACTGCATAGTTTTGCTTACACAGCTTTAAAGACGTTCTCTCTGTCTTGAGGGTACTAAGCCCATTCAAATGCCCTATTTTTCTTCTAATTGCTTTTCTGCCACTGGCTTGTTAGCAAGTCTCGCCATCTTATACACACACACACACACACACACACACACACACACACAGACATACACACACACACACAGACATACACACACACACACACACTCCCTTCCCCCACTTCAATATTTACCTCCAGCCCATCAAGCTCGTCAGCCTCAGGATGTAGGAAACACATTGCTCCTTAAAAATCCAGCAGAAATGTGCATATCTGAACCTTCATGCTGTGTTTAGAAGCTCTGTCAGTTTCTCCTTCTCTTTTCTTTGTGTTCTGTGATATTCAGCACTTTCTGCAAATAATGTAATGAAAAAAATAGGAAGATCAAAGTAGGTGCTTATCGCCAGCGACATGTCCAAACAGGCACTCTGGCCTTCTCTAATATGCTCATCTAATTTGCTCCTGAGCCCAGGCCTGGAAGAAAAGCATCTTGAGGAAGTTTTCTTCCATGGGCCCAGCCATCTGCTAATGCGGGCCTGTGCCAGTAATTTACAAGTAATGGTTTACAGCTGTGAACCCTGGCTTCTGAGCTGTTTTGGTCATTTAGTAATTACAACAGTTTCATTAACATTTAAAGGGAATAGTCTGCTCAATATCAATTAGGGACTATCTGCAACCATGTAGCTCCATTTTCATATTTGCATTTGACATTTAATATTCCACACACATAAATTCTTGGTCTTGAAAATGCATTGCCACAGAAGGTCAAAATTAATCCAGAGCCCATTTCTACCTAGCTCTACTAAGCTTTAGGAAATATTTCTGCAGAGAGTGGGAACATAAAAGGTTATTTTGGGGTGGTTTTACACATCTGAACATTTAAGTACTTTTCCCCATCACTAAAGTTAAGGTTACAGAGTTCTCCTCGATTCTTGTTATATCTCCTGTATTCTGGGGACATTCCAGACTTATCTGAGGCAGATTTGCATAGTATTAAGCAGAAAGATGACATCTTTTACTGCAAATCTTACATAACTGTAGTGATATTTAACTTTAATATTTGAGGGTATTGGGGGTGCTGTGGATTTCAACACTTAATAAATAGAACTAAACTATGACCAAAAAAGTCTTTTTAAGAACAATTATATCAGGAAATAGGTTTTGATCTCTAATTAAATTGTTGGGCAAAGGGTGGTTATGGTAGGGTTTATGTCAGAAGAAACAAGAGCTCCATGATGATTTGAATTTCATGTGGCTGAGGATGGTCTACGGATTTGATCCCTGATGGTAAGTGATTTTGGTAGAGGATAGAGTTAGAAAGTTTGAGCAAATTCTGAGTGAGCTGAAGGTTTTGTTTTTTTGTTTTTTTAAGGAGTAGAAAAACAGAAGCTCCCATCAGGAGAGAGAGGAACAGTTTGAGATTATTAGGGGCAGATCACAGAGGTTGTTGCTAAGAGTGGTTTGAGTGACAGAGGTTAAAACCAGTTCGAGTTGAAGTCTGGGGTTTATTTTGACTCTCGGTTCCCAGGGTCTGGCTGTGATACAAGGTGAATCATTGAGCAAGTACTATTATTCTAAGGGTCAGAGATAGGGAAGAGCCCACTGAAGGAAGGGAGAGAGATGAAGAGCTCACTGAAAGACACTCCCGTTGACCAGTATAATTGGATTCCATGCAGGTCTGTGCAGATAGGAAACCATGACTTACCGATACGGGGATATGGTGGAGTATGCACCCTGAGATGTGTTAATATGCAGCGAATGCATTTTTTTAATAATGCTTAACAGATCCATTTGTATGCATAACAACAAGGAGGATTAGGATACTAGATAAAAAGGAAAACAGTTTTCTGTCAAATGGAGAAGATGAAGATTCATAAGTAGCTGACTTTGGGATCTGCTCTAATGGGAAGGCTTGCTGTGTTGCCTTCAGATACAAAGTCTCTACCTGAGGTTCAGCAAGGTTTTCAAACAGACCTTCCTGCTAGACCAGCTTTTTTAATCCCTTTTAACAGCTGAGCTGGTATTCCAGATGTAGCCAGAGAGCTAGGTTCTTGTCTCACGGAGTTGAAGAATGAATTTCCTGGACAAAGGAGAGTGAGTATAGCAACAGAGATTTTATTAATAAGGATACAGAAAAAGCTCTCAGGAGTTATATATATATATATATATATATATATATATATAGGGCCCTTATAGGGTTGCCAGGAAGGCTTTTAGGGTTGGTCTTTTTTTTTTGAAGGCTAACCTTCAAAAAGGGAACTTAAATCATTTTAACATCTCTACTGATAGCACCATTGAGTAAGGACTAGTGATAACACCTTTAATGATTTACTTCCTTTTTAGGGTCAGGTAATTCTTGGTGGCAAGCAGCTGCTCAGCAGTGGGGTCTGGTTTGTTCGCTTATCTCTGGTTTCCTTATACCTCCACATTTTTGTGATTTTTGTGAGCCTGATGCCAGAGCTGGGTATCTATCTCTCCCTACCTAGGCCCTCTCCCCGTCCCTTACTCACAGATACCCTATGTTCCCCTTTTGTTTATCTAGGAACTTTCCCAAGAAAGTTTGAGTTTTTAACCCTATTCACAGTCTTACACTTCTCAAGCAGACAGAATAACTTTAGGAGCACAGATAAAGTGAAAATCAGTGGTGGTGGTGATAGTGGGGGAACCTGTATGTGCTAGAGCCCTAAGGTTTGGAAAGAAGTCTCACTCCCCACCTCCTAGCAGCTCAGCCTCAGGTAGGGGTGAGAGGTGGAAAGGAACAGGGCTAGCTAGTAAGGAAATATCCTGACCAGATCATTTAGGTTGTCTTTCATTTAGGTTATATTATATAATTTCATATAATCTGCCAAAAATAACATATCTTACAAAACAAATCATTCAGGGCCAGTTTCATTCAGTATACATAAATGTCATTGTCTCACACATTCTTTGGCTTCTCTAGAACTTATTTGTAATGACCTCCTATTGCTAATTAGACCAATCCAGAAGGTTTGCTCTATTTTCTCAAATAATTTATGATTAGCTTTGTATCACTATGCATCTCCAGTTGGCTTGTGTCTTTATAACCTTTCACCCCAACTAGAGCATTCCAGAGGACAGGGTCAGAGGCTTCTACTTTTCTACCTTCATAGCTCCCAGCTGGGCCTAGAAAGTTATTGCCAGCTCTCCAACTGTGATCAGGCAACCCAAAAGGAGGCCTAATGATCAGGGAAATCAATAAAAATAAATAAATGAATCAATCCTCCAAGACTGAAGGTCAGAAGCATGACTTTAGTTTACAAAAAATCTAGAGCACATGATGAGGCAAAGTCTGAAACACAGGCACTGGGGACACTAAGTTACCATGTGGACATGGATCTTGGGACCAGGGACAGATTCCTCAGTTTGTCAGGTCATCAGATAAGCAACTTATTCCTTTGCCTCATGCTTATGGATAGGGAGCTTAGTGTATCTTTTGGGACTTCAGGCATTTGAAGGCTCAGGAGGTAGATGGAACCAGAGCCTTGATTCCAAAGATTATGTTTCTGGACTAAGGGATATTTCAAAAAGAAAAAGAAGAAGGAGAAGGGGAAGAAGGGGAAGAAACAAAATAAGAAGATTGAAGAACATATGAACAATAAACAATATATTAAAAAGTTCTGTCTGGATTTCATTGACCTTGGTAAACAGTAAGCCGGCTCTGATACCTTAGGGCAAAGTCAGTGACAGGTCTGGAGTCTTGGGGAATTTGTGATGAAGAAGTCCTACAATAGCTAGTAAAGATCAATTTGGAAGCTTGTGCTGTGAAGAACAAATATTTCAACCCTGGAAGATACTGAAAGAAAGCAGTCAAGGGCTCAGTAATGTAATGAGAGGAGGAGAGGAGAACCCAGATGTAAGAAATGGAGTGGTAGGACATTATGGAAATATTAATGAGCTTGATTCTGAGTCCATGCATATTGACCCTTAGCTTCTCAAGTTTCCTGTGTCTCAAGTTGAGGTGAACCCTCAACATGGGTAGAGCTAAAGCTAAGGAGAAGGGTTTTGGCCATACTGGAGAGAGACCCTGGCACCTATGACCATAATCTCTTCATGGTTGATCAAAATGCAATCTTAACCACATTTAACAAAACAAAATTTTAAAAATTTATAAAACTTGTGTGTGCTTGCATTTTCTTTCTGTATTAATCAGAGTAATTAGTTGTTGGGCTGTCAAAATGGATAAGTCTCAGTAGTTTAGCAAAATAGTACCTTATACCTTCTTCCTGTATAGTCTACCCATGACTCTATGCAGTCATACCAGAGATGTGGCTATATCCAGATTTGCCTTCATTTTCCTCTTCATTTAAGCAGTGGTAGGTGGGAACCAAGAAGAAGGGATCACTACCACTGGGCCAAGGCAGAAATCAGTCAGATGCCAGCAGGTGGTTAGAACCAGAACCTAAATATGACTGGGGAAAGGGATATTTCCTTAGCTCTGTCCATAGCACATAGAAGCTAAGAAATGTTGTTTTCTGTGTACAAATGAGAAATGGATACTGGTGTAGTAAATGATTAACACATTCTCTGTTGAAATTATGGAATGCCCAGATAACTATAGAATGGAAGAGAGAGGGAAAAAAAAAAAAAAAAAAAAAACATGCACCGAGTTTTATAACTTTTACAAATTTTATATCATGTTATCATCAAAGAATTTTAAGGTAGATATAATTCCTCATTCTCCAAATAGGAAGACTAAAGTCCAGAAAATTAGATAGGTTAAACATGATATAGGTAGTACTTGTCAGGTTGAACTCAAATGTATCTGTTTCTCAAGAACCTACCAGAAGTCTTTGGTGAGTTTTTAATGACATAGTTGGGGGTGAGGGGTGGGAATGAGAGTCAGGCAAGTGCATATGAATCTATAATGTGCATCTGCCACTCCCTTGCTTGTGTTTCTGAATTAGCAACTTCTCTGAAGCTCTGTCCTCAATGGTAAAATGGAGATACTGTGATATTAGCAGCTTTGTCATGGTCAAGTAAGTAATCCACTATCTCTAAAACCTTCCTAAATATTGAAATTACCTAGGATGCTCATGGGAAATTCATATATTTCAGTAAGGTCTTTCAAATTCTGATAGATAGGGACCAGAATGAAGCCTGGACATTTGTATTTTTAGTAAATGGCCTTAGACACTGACAAAACCCACAACTGAGGTACAGGCATCAGCACAGTTCTTCTTATCACTTAATGACTGTTGTTATTATTGAAGTTGACAGCCTGGTTACTTACATTTCCAAATATTATCTGCTCTGGAAGTCCCACTATTACTCACTATCTACCCATCAAGCTACTCCTATTCATGTTGCATCCTCTGGAGCTCTCTGCACTCCTGGGTCACAACTTATTATTTAGTTTTTACTATGAAAGCACGGAGATCTGTCTCTCAGATGGATTTTATAACTGGAGGCTGAGCACTTAAAGCATCCAGAAACTATACCTGGCTAATTTAAGTAGGAAAAAAAAAATACAAAACAAAGCAAAAAAACCCACAAAACAACAACAACAACAATGACAACAAAAACCTTTTACGGAATGTTGGATGATTCAGAATCTCTCAAAAGGCGAAGGCATGGACTGGAGAAGCAGGAATTTGTTTAATAACTCCCACCTCACAATCCTGTGGCAACCCTACTGTTGCTGGATTCAAATGCTACTCCTTGCTCCTCTGATTCCATCAAAGCCAGACACCAGTTGCTGTTGGTCTAGTCCCTTGTAGGTTTTGTGCCCAAATCACTTGCCTGTATCTTAGTGACAAGGGAGGCTGAAGAAGTGAGATTCCTATTACCTCTGCCTCTTTCACATCTCATAAGATACAAAATTTCTCAAACGAGAGAAGATCCAGAAGCTACATGATAAAAGGATTGAAGAATGTCCACCATGACACCCTTTCTAATGCCTACCTCACTCTGCTATGAGACTGACACAGCCAAATGAGAGACAGAGGAAATGTTTAATAAAGGGAACATCTTCCAAGGTGTGAACAGATTAAGAGAAATTGGCAGAAATGATGTAGCCACCCAGGACCAATATACTAGGAAAGCTATTATCATCTTTTGAGTGGCTAGGAGAGGAAGCAGTTAACTAGAATCCAGAGACACCAGCCAAAGCTGAAGTCATCTGGATTAAAAATGCTATAGTCTTTGCTTAGAAAAAAATTAGCCAACTGAAGGCCTGGCAGGAAGGGAGCCAGGGCAATAGAAAAAGACTCAATCTTCTCCTTCTTTACATTTTCTGTTAGTGCCTCTCCTTGGTCAAACCTGACCAGAAGCTGGAAGGCAAAGGAGCTCAACTGATGCACTCCATAAAAGTCAGTCCCCCCGGGGGCATAGAGCAGGCGGAAATTGGATTGCTAGGGACTAATGAGACATACCAGGGAAGGACTGAGAGAGGCTTCTAAGAACTGACGGTGGCCTCTGACCAATAACCAGCACGAAGCTGGGGCCCTCATTCTAACAGCCCACAAAAAATTGAATGCTGCCAACAGCCACACAAGCTTAGAAGCAGACTCTTTCTCAATCAAGCCTCAGGTGAAAATGTATTCCTGGCTGACATCATAATTAAACCTTTGTGGGATCCTGAAGCATAGGATCCAGCTAAGCTGGGCCCAGATTTCTAACCCAAAAAGGCTGTGAGCTAATAAATGTGTCTTGTTTTAAGCCAAAAAAGAAAAAAAAGTAATGTGACCAAATCATAAAAATGTACATTAACTAGAATAATGACAAAAATAATTCCATGTTTTTCCACTTTAACAGAACTTCTTTTTTGACATTTCTGTATTTTTAAATTTTTTTTCCTATATATCCTTCAAACATTATTTAAGCATAATACTGAATAACTTTACATTATTGATTTTCTTGTCAGCCATTTTCTTTTGTTCACTAGAAACTACTAAAGATATGGACTGTGAAATTTTAACAGTAATTTTCCATTCCAATGACCTTTAACCTTGAAAAAAGTTTAATTTAGAGAGGACATAAAATTATTGGTGAAGTTTTGTGTTGTTAATTCCTGTTGTCTCTCATTTTCAATCATATATATGGAGGAAAATGTGGGCCATATTTTGACACAGAGGTGTTTGGTGCTTTTTTTTTTTTTTAAGCTTTTGCTTTTAGTAAAAGAGAAAACAGACATTATAGCTATGCCAGTAAGCCAGGATGGGTTTGATTAAGTTGTAAAAACAAACAACCCCCAATTCTCCGTAGCTTAACAAATTAAAGTGCAGTTTTCTTTGTTTTTGTTTTTGTTTTTATTTAAGTAATCTTTATACCCAATGTGGGGCTCGAACTCATGACCCAGAGATCGAGAGTCACATACCTTTCTAATTGAGCCAACCAGGCGCCCCAAGTATAGTTTTCAATCACTGAAAGTCCTCTATGACTCCAGGGCAGCCATCCTCAGTGGCTGATGTGGGTTCCTTTAACATCTTAACACAAGGTGTCTACCACAATCAACCTCAAAGGCCAAGAAAGAGCTAGAGATTCAACACTGGTAATTAAATACTTCGGATTGAAATATTTTACCTTTGCTAACATAAATAACCAAAGAAAGTCGCTTGGCCATGCCTGAATACAAGGGGACTTGAAGAGCAATCCAGTGTGTGCCCAGAAGGAAAGAAGTCCTAGAACTATTGGCAAGCCACTATAAAGTGACCACAGTGTTTCACAGATATGTTTGGATGTCTATTGTTAGCAGTGAGGTAAAATAATACCTTAAGACCAAGATTTATTTTAGATACTTATGCCTTTTTTCTTTTATCAAAATCTAAGAAATCTCTTATGCAAGTCCACTTTTGTTTTGTTTTAAAAATAAGGATACAGATTTCTTCCATTTACAGAGTCAGTGCTATTATTATAGGAAAGGAAATGAGTGCTTGAACTATTTCTCATAGCATCAATGGGAGTGACTAAATATTTACAGACGATTTTGAGAGTTAACAAGTCACTTTCACCCTCATCAAGATCAATACTGATGATACCAGGAAGCCAATTTTTCATTAAGTAAAGTCAATAAAGATGATACAGATCTATACAAAATGGGGGAAAAATAAGAGCTGCTGCACATTCTATCGAAACTTACAATACATATGAACAAGATTCATGGGAAAATAGCTAATCAAAATGGCTAGATATAAATAGAACTTTAAAAAAATCTTCAAGGTTAAAGTGTGTCTCATTTTGTTCATTTCTGCTTTAGGAAGCTCGATTACTTGGTTTTTCCACAGTCTCTGGAAGCACTGTGCTTACACCCATGCTTTCCCCGGGCTGATTAGACCCAGAAGGATGTCAATCCGTTGGATGACCCAAAACCAAACAGAATTTTTCTGGATAATAAAAATATTGAGATATCAGATGGCATTTGGATTTCAAATTTCTAGGAAGGAGTCATAGGTTGTGGGAGTATTGGGCTATGTGCAAGAGAAGGAAGAAGAGGGAGGCCGGTTGGGCTCTGGAGCAGGATGAAGCAGATGCAGGGTGAAACCAATGATGAAGACTGAAGGGTGCTGAAGGGCTGGACTGCGGTTCCTAGCTTAGATACCTGTGAGAAACACAATGATCCCTCTTATTTCAGCTAGTTTGAGCAAGTTTCTGTTCTTTGCAAATGAGAATTTTCAGTAAAGCACATATCAAAGATCAACTATAACACACACATCATTTTATGGAAACTGCTCTAAAAACCTTGTTACAGAAAACACCAGATTTGAAAACACAGTGACATACAGGGCATCTTATCTTTTAGAATATTGACTATCAGTGGCTGCATTGTTAACCTTTTTACTCACTATTTTTCAAGGACCTATTGCTGATTAATAGTTTATATGAACTCCATCACATATTTTTAAATTATAGTTATCAAATATCACTTTATATTTACTTAATTTTCCTTATAAAATAATCTTTTTGAAGGTTGTCTAATGCCAATTTTCATTTATATGGTGGAGCATTGGCACTGAATATCACAGATTCAGGAGGATGTATCAGAATTATGCATGCTTATTGGTTTAAAAAAAAATAAAAGTACTTGTGTAGTTCATATTTTAAAAGACCAGTCACAGGGTGACTGATTTCTTTGTATATGATTATAAGATTTGAACTATTTCATTATAAATTTTTACAGTGGGAAAACAAAAACAAAGTAAAACAAACAAACTATGAAAAGAGAAGCATTTCGTGGAGCTGTCAGTTTCTTGAAAAGGATTTGAGCATCTTAGAAGCATCCTCAGCTACAACCAATTATTCCCTTTCTCATACCTGGTTTTTCCTTGCCTCTTTGTTCTGATGCTTAAATTCTGCCATCATTGACTCATTTGTTTAAATATTATGTATTTGTGTCTTTAGGAATCTTATTTAAAATTATCAATTCCCATGGGATATGGGAAACCTGAAAACTTACCATTTAGAACTACGGAAGTGGGAACTTCCCTGCAGTACAAACCAGGTGGAAGGAACTAGCCTTGCATATCATTTCCAGAATAATTAGGAGATAAATAGTTATAAGGAATTATGGAAAGAGGAAGTGGGATGAAGTCGAAAGCAGTTTTCATGAATTTTTATTTATTTATTTATTTTGGTTTTTTGCTCATGCTAATTTTCCTATGGCAGAGAGAGCTGTGCTGTTAGGGGCAGAGCATGGGGATTCAAAGAACCAACATGGAGATATAAACTGGGATCAGAATCCTGAATTGTTTCCGACTTGATCAATAACCAGCTGTGTGAGCTTGGGAAAGCCATTTTAATGCTTTTCCCTCGTGGAGAAGTGGAGAGCAGTAATATCTATTGCAACAGTAAATTCATTATAGGAAATGTCTTACTGATGAAACACATTGCTTGCCTTGTGCAAGCCTTTTGTATGCATGTGTACAGACATGACTGTGAAGACAATTATCAAGTATTTAGTATGTATTGGGAGCTGTGCCATGGACTTCTGTACATTATTACATTCAATCCTCAAAACAATCCTATAATGTAGTTTCTATTTTTATTTTGTTTTACACAGAAGGAAGCCAAAGGCTTATAGAAATGAAGGAAATTTCCCCAAACCTTATAGCCAAAGATCTTGGCAACTGACTCCAGAACCTATACTCTTATTACCTTGTTATAACGCAGCCCAGATTTGCTATTTTTGTTAAACAATATATTTTGCATATGTCCTGAAAAGATTTAATAAAAAACGAGTTGTTTGCATGGTACCTGGGTGGCTCAGTGGGTTAAGCCTGGGCCTTCGGCTCAGGTCATGGTTTCAGGGTCCTGGGATCAAGCCCCGCATTGGGCTGTCTGCTCGTCAGGGAGCCTGCTTTCCCCTCTCTCTCTGCCTACTTGTGATCTCTCTCTCTCTCTGCCAAATAAATAAATAAAATCTTAAAAAAAACTGAACTGTTTATTGTCCAGGGCATTCTATCCATATTGTGCAGGATGAATAACGTGTAAGATGGGAACAAAGAAATTCGAAGAGTTTGTCTTAAGCAAACTAGATAAAAATAAATCTATGATGGCAAATGTCACCACTCTGATATAAGCATTACCTTGCCAATCACAGCCTGGACAATGGTTTGAGCCACTACCTGGCCCCCCATCCTGGGGCTGTCCCTTATCAGGGGACTCCTTGCAAAGTCAGACAGTAATCATTGCCACTAATGTTTCCATACCGCCTCAGAAACACTAGAAAAATCTGATCCTACACATCTGTGGCTGCCACAAATCATTAACTGATTCACTCTGAAATGGCAAAATACCTAGGACCTATCTCATATGAACATGAAATAAACATAAAGCCCATGGCTCCAGAGTCTTAGAGGTATTCCATCCTTACCCCTACAGCAGGAGTAAGGGAAGGAACCTAGAGCCGATGGGGTGGAACAGGAATGGAGAGGAGAATATGCTCCCATTTACAGCAACAACCTCTGGTCAGGTTGCTCAAGGATGAAAACTTGAGTCCGACAGCAGAATAATACATGTGATGACATTAGGTCATTGTCCCTGGAGGCAGCTGTCTTAATAAAAGCTGGTTGAGATAACACCTACAATCATTACACTGGAATCAAAAAAGTAATAAATAACTTTAAAAAATAAATATAATAAATAAAAATTGAAGACTGAGCAAGGCTAAGAGATGACAGCTCACGGGAAGAGGAGCTCATTTTTGGATTTCCTATGAATTGCCCAAAGACTTCAAACAGGGTCTCTGGAGCAGGTCATCTGGCCCCAGAGTTAGAGACCTCTCTGCTCTAACCTTGAGTTACATGTGCAGATCATTCTGAGCCACCTGTTCTCAGGGTTCTTGTGATGTTTGGTCATATCCTTTGGAAAGCACCTAGAGTTTCCTCCGAAATCAGTATTCAACAAATGTTTCATTCACTTTGCTAAATTCTGCAAAATGTTGGTTTACTTTTACATTTATGTGGCACTTTAATTAAAAGTAGACTCCCCTCTTGTGTGCTCTCACTTGCACTCTCCAGAAGTGACTGTCATTCTTATGCCATGTGGGAGAAACTGAGGTACAAAGAGCCTGCTCGGTGTGACACGCGAGGTCAGGCTCATATGTAGTCCAATTCTGCTAATTCCCTTTGCGAGGATCACCGCCTGCACACTTTGTCTTCAACATATTAATGTATACAGCAATCTAGCCATGTGGCAGCTGGTTTAACCAAGAGTAATACCCGGATTCTGAGATTTGAGCACCAATTATCAGGAGGTTCAAAGCACTGATTTATCCCAGTTCCTGCTCCCCCTCCAGCCATGTATGGAGCTCTAATGATGAGCAATTGAGAAGCCGAGTCTTTCCTCGTGTTCATTACTCTCCAACAAGATCTTAACTTGATAAGGCCACCCTGAAAAGGCTAGATCAGCTTTAGACAGGGGAGCAGGTGCATTTATCAACTGCTTTTGTTTGCTGAGTCAGGGATTGCTATGGTTTTTAACTTCTCTTTTCTACTAAAGAAGTTACTTACTTTTTTTTGTTTTTTATAGTTAGGCGATTGCTATCTATTCATGACAGCGTTTTCCATTATGGTACCTGAAGAAGGTGTTTAACCTTTTCTCCCAGTTTCTGAAATCATGTCTTTTCAATAAATTGTATATATTATGCAATGAAATGCTAGAGAATTGTCTTTTTACTTCTCCCTCCAAAATACTAGCATATGCCTAATTAATACAGGGATATTCCATAAATCATAGGTGCCAAGGAAAAAGCATGTAACTGGGGAAACTTTACAGAGAATATCAATCAGATCCTGGTACTTGTCATTTAAGTAGAACACAATTCTCTCAAGGTTTACCAGCCTCTCTGAACACCAGCCACAGCATTTAGAAACATTAACTCCTTGCTCTCTCGATCTTTAGAATAAAGGAACTCCAGCTTATTATCCTTTATATTGTTCCTGCCTTCTGTGTGTTTTTTTTTTTGGCGGGGGGTGGTTGGGTAGTGCTGTTTTTACAATGTTTTGCAAGTCAAATGAGTAAGTTCAAAAGAGGGCAGATGCTGAAAAAAAAATCAATGCCTCGTCTTTATTTGGTAGCACTTGGTTTGGCTAATTACTGGGTACAGGTAGGAAACATGGCTAATGGGGCTTAGCAACAGATGGGGAGCTGGTACAAAGCTGTGGGTTCTTCCTCTGCCTGTGCTGTGACTTCCTGCGGTGTTGAACAAGTCATTCAACCTGTTTTTGATTCACTTCCCTTTCACTAAATTATGGATAATAATGCCTACTAGGTATGTCACACATTGTTGAGAAGAATAGCTCATAGGAAGATCACAAAGCACTTTCAAAGAGTTGAAACGCTCTATAGGCACAGGCTCCACAGAATCAAGCTGAACAGGAGGCGATGCCCCTTTCAGTCAGGTCCTCTGTCTCCCATTTAAAACCGAAATGAATGCAAATCTGAAAGTGACTTTGCATTTGCCACGTGTCCCCTCTGCCTCTCAGGCATCCTATCACTAACTGATTGTAACTATGCAAATGATACCGTTATCTGTGTGGCACACACTGGCGTTTCTACTGCAGCACCAGCAGTTCGAAATGCTTGATGAATCCAGGGCTGATTGGCAGCTCCAAACTTATCTGTGACCTAATTTGTGGTCAGGAAGTACATGCAGATTTGGATAAGGGCGAAACCAATGACAGCAGGATTTCCTTGAGGTTTGAAAAGATTTGAAGTTTGGTTGCCAGGGACTTAAAAAGAAAAAGTACATATATATATATATATATATATATATATATATATATATATATGCTTTTTTTTTTTTTTTTAAAGGTCTGCATCTGAGATCTGGATTGAAAGCAGAATTCGTCAAATGCACCAAGAATTCTGAAGCTCTAGAGAGCTTCACGGAGCAAAAAGTAATCCCGAGATAAAGAATGGGAACGATTTCTGCGGCTGCTAAAATGACTGCAGAGGGATGATTGGTGGTGATGATTTCCCCATCGTTACGGAGCAAGGAAATCTGCCGGGTCCCCATGCCAGAGAAGCAACAGATTTACCTCGGTAATTCCCAGGCGCCTTAAGCACTGGCTCCTGTACTAAAATACAAACATAAAGAAAGAAGCCGAGTGTTAGATTACGTGGGTGTGGGGAGAACATCAGAGGAGGAGACAAGCATGTGTGGATCGCCCGCCCGGTTACACGCTCCGCTCACACTTCTATAGACTGCGCTACTGAACTCTACGGTGGTCCAGTGACTTGCCCAAGTTCACCGAGCTGGTAGGTGGCGGAGCCCCGAGGAAAACACACAGGCTCTGCTCTTTTGACTCTCCCAGACTGTGTCTACGAGTTGTTGTCTGGATCTCTATACCAACCGCGGGGAGAGAGAAGGCCGTCTGACCCGTGCAGTCGCTCAGGCCGGAGCACAAGGGGAAATCCTTTGGTTGCCTTGCCCAGCCGCCCACTGTTTGGAGCTCCGCGAATGTGCCTCATGGGAAGCTCAGTTGTCTCCCTTCCTCTGAGCCACCTCTTCTCTGACTGGTCCCCGCCAGCACTGCCTGTTTGCTGTTACTACTTCCCAGTGACCAACAGCTATTTTATGTTTCCTCCCATTGTGCTTCCCCGCACCTTTGTAGTCCTTCCGCCCACCTTCTGCGTCCGGCTCACCTTCATGTTATTGAAGGGCGGTTGTGTTTGTGGGCCGTTATTATGTTCTTGAACAGCCCTATGAAGTGGAACTTAAAGGGACCAGCTCGCAGAGAAACACACAGGAACCATCACTTCTCTCCGTATCTCTCACTTGCGCGAGGGCCTCTCAGATTGCTGCATATTCACAAGTCCGAGCCGAGTTTTGTTTTTTTTTTTTTTTTTTAAATCATGGGCTAAAATACCTTTTGGATAACATTACTTGCCCACTTACGGTCATGGCACTGCTGTTAAATGAGTTGCTTAATTACCTCAGCTAATCTCAAAATTTCCCAGGGAGGCAGGTTTTGGTGTTAATTCCATTTCATAGACTAAGATACTGAGGTTTAGGGTGATGAAGTTGTCTGCTAGGGTTACACAACTAGTGACGGATGGAACCGGGTCTCAACCTCATAGGTGGCTCACACCAAAGTCCTAAATCCACTCAAATCTTAACTTCATCCAATTCTTATCTTTATAAATTTTGTGCATCTGTCAAGGTAGTTCTTGGAGCCCTGATCTGTCCCATCTCTATACTCACAGGGTTTAGTGCACGGCCCACTGTGGACTCAGGTAAAACTAATACATCTATTTGTGAGAGAAGGGCGGAGAATTAAAAGGCAAGTTTTATATTTACCATCACACATCTTACACCTGCGTGTTTAGTCGACTTATAAAATGCAGACCAAATCCTTTGTTGCTGTTTTTGTATGCCTGTCGAAGTACCCTCAAACATCTTCCTATAATCAGATAAACTGGATGTGTTATCTCACAGACTCTGATCCTTGCCGTGTAGACACGGTTTAGATCTGCCCAACAGTATGGTGGGTCGGCAGAGGAGAGCGTGCCATGCATGGTACTGACACGCGTGTGTGAACCAGAACGTGCTCTGCAGAGCGGAGCTGTCACACTCAAAAGCATGCATCATGGGGCATGTTCTGGGCAACTTTAATGATGCTCCCATGGGTACACTTAGTGCTATATTAAAATGCCTCATGATAGCGCTTAATCGCTTTCAGAATACAGCTTACTGCTTAGTACGGCTGGAACTGTGGACCTCTGTTAGGGCATGAAGGTAAATGAGAGGAAAATAGCTCCACTTCTAATTCCTCCATTTTGATTATTAAATTGCAGCAGCATTTTACAAATATCAGATTGTGCTGTTACCTTCAAGTGAGCTGTATTCCTACAACTGCCTGAATCCAGCAACGAGCTCTGCAACTTATTTTCACATTTTAATTAGGAAAAATGCCTAATACTTAGTGAAAACTCGAAGCCCAAGCAATGATCTAGCTGTGGGTTGTAGCAAAGCACTGCTGAATAATGTTCTGTGTCTTACAAACATATCTTATTGTTTGAGCCATTAAATGTTGATATAGTAGTCGCCTGCAGCACACTTAAGCAATAAGCCATGACAGGGACTCTCTTAGTGCACGCTGCCTGGGGTACACTGTTGGGGGGCGGGGGGAGGTTGGTTCCTGATCACGCCGGAAGGAGCTGCTCCCAAACACATTACACTAACTGGCTGTTCCTTTCCCACAATGTGATAATTACCTGGGTTATTTATTATATATCTGTTCAAAAATTACTGTGCATCTTACGCCTAACAAAAACATATCAAATATTTGCAGTCCTAAAAAATTAAAGAAAGAAAGAACAAGGATCAGAATGTGTCTATTCTGCTTTGGGTATTTTAAGTTTTTGTTTCATTATTCCATGCCCTTAGCTCCCTCCCTCTGGGGATTTGGTCCCTCTTGTATCAAGGTTTCTTTCACCTCTGTCTGCAATAACACTTTCTTCTTTTATTTTAGATTTTTAAAAAGCTATCTCAGGAATTTCGGTGTAGCTCCTGATTCAGCTGCATTGATGGTAATTGAGAGGGGAATAGAAACTGAACTCAAGTGCAGCTCCACTTACATTTACTTCCCTTGAGAGAAGAATTTCCAAAGCTGCCAGTCCAAAGGATTCTACAAAATTTGTGTTTGTGGGAGCAGCCCTTTATTATAGTTTAGTCTTTTTGAAATGATCTGGAGTCCTGTGAAAATCATCACAGCTTCCAGAGGGGGTTGGTAAAGATCGTCTGTGTTTAAGAGAAAAGCAATGGGTCTTGGGAGTTTTCCTTTTTGTTTAAAAATAAACACTGATATCTCTGAATCGAATATCATGACTGCAGTGTCATGTTTATAGACCTCTCCAAGGGGACTTTTCTTCTGCATGGAGACGGTCTGTGAAGATCACAGCTTTTTGTGTTTAAAAATGTTGGGTGGCCCCTGCTCCTTTTTCTTCATTTCTCTGTCTATAGATATGTACGAACACATTATAGAGCTAGATATACTCTCATACTGGTAGAAACAGCCATGAATAAATTCAGTGAAAAAGACTGAGAGATGACCAGTGGCCCCTTACAGAGATTTCTGACTTTTTGTCAAGTGTGTACTCTTTTGTGTCATATACTGTGATGACACTTAAGAGAGATGTCATTCTGAGTAAGAAACTGTTTCATTATTGCCATTTCCTTATCTGCAATAGTTTGCTGGCATCGAAGTTGCTTGCAAAGTTCTGGGGCTAGCAAGCTAGATGAGAAGAACTAGGAAATAGATTTCTAAACAAGCATGACTGCATAATTCGATAGGTCATATATTCAGGGTATATGAAATCAGGACAGGGATAAGTAAGAGTGCCATTAAATTTGCATTTTTGGATTAGATAAAACTGCAAAGAAAAATTCTTATGAGGGAAGACTTCATGGTGGAAGTTGCATTTTCTTAACAATTTGAATAAAAAGAAAATTGATGGGTCAAAATTTGGAAGGATACCCTGCAAGTGATTTAAATAAAATGTCAAAATTGGAAATGTTATCTAGGAATTTTGGAAAAAGTATTACATTTTTGCTGTAGGCATTGGTATTGCACTTAATCGCACTGTCTATGAGCATGAGTTGCATTAGTGTGGAGTTCTATAAAAGTGGGGATGCCTGAGGCCAGTCTCCAAGGTGGATCCAATCTGAGAACACTTATGAGTCCTAAGTGTAACAGAAGTCCCTTCACCTACCTTTTGATCAGTCCAGCTCTTTCTTTCTCATTCTCTCTGGTTTCCCAGAAACACTCTCTCAAAATAACGTAACATTTTCTTGCACTCTTTTTTTCCCATCATAGTTTCCTTTCTTTGCTTTGGTACAGTTCTAATTTCTTAGTTGTTAACTTATCTTTGACAATTTCTTCTCAGTCATTAGGCCATCCTTTAAGTCACCAAGTCATGTAAAATATTGACTTATCCCTGTTTTCTCTTTTTTAGCCTCTCATACGCTGCAATGGCACTTGGCTCCATGTTGGAATTCTCTCTACATTGGAGGGGGCAGAGATACTATGAGCTAGAAAAAAAAAAAAAAAAAAAAAAAAGAAAGAAAAAAAGTCCAGTGATCATCTTTCTCTTCAGTGACAGTTTGTCTTTGTATAATCTTTATTATAGTTAGTGCTGGAAGTAGTTTGGGTTGATGCTGAACAGGAAAGGGAGACTGCTATCGCCCTCTTGATGAATATTGTTCCCCAATGTTTATGAGAAGATGTGGGGGAGCTCAGATAATCAAGCATGTACTGGAGAAATCAAGGGCAAAATTGAGATAGAATCAAGGCCAGACCAAGAGCATACTCTCAGGAATAGAGAGGAACCTCAACTCACTGGGAATTGTCCAAACCTGGGACTGAATTAAAGGTGAAGGTATGATATACCAACCTGACCGCCCTTTAGGAATGTGGTCTTATCTGACAGCTTGTAGGTGGGCCCCTCTCTGGAAATTGTCCTTGGCAAAAAGAAGCTGCCTTGCCCATTATTATGGTCCTTTTATAAGAGAAGCTCATATCTGATGACCAGCTAATACAGACCTCAGTGTCTCAGAATCTGATGTCCAGGGAACCTCAACTCTGGCATGTATATTCCAAAATTAATGTGATAATGTATTACACTGATACATAGTAGCATATAATGTATCATTTCTACATAATTTGTATAATAGAATTTAGAGAATGAACACACATGCTGCCTTTCCTCCCTCCAAGACACTGGACAGGAAACCATTAAGTAGTAACGCCCCATACTTTAGGGTAGGAAGTAAAATAGTGTCAACACTGAGTGCTACTGTCTCATCACTATTCAAACTGATAAGATGTCTGTTTGAAGTTCTAGCCCTAAGCAAGAAGTGACTCTTTCAGCTGTAAAGGGTTTAAATCCTCTCAGAAAGCATGGTGATCCCAGTGCACACAGACACAAATTACATGATTTTAACACAAAGTACTTGGGTTAGAGTCAATGAACCATAGCATCACAGGGTCACACAACAACATAGGGAAGGGTATATGGGAGGAAGGAAAGTCTTCCACAGAGACCAATGAGTAATTACCTCACAAAGACTGTACTTCACTCAAGGACACTTTTAGAAGATTAAGATACTGTATCACAAAATGACTTAAGAAAACTTAGTTATGCAACTCTGTTATGATGTTTTGGGAAATAAGATGGCTGCCATTTCCCTTTCTTCCTAACCAAGCAATAATGAAAGCAAATGCAAGGTCAAATTCTACCTCCTACATGGACAAATACTGAACAACTGTTTGTTCAGCCAGTTGGCATAGAACATTCCAAACAACTTACTCTTATAAGATGAATGAAAGCTCAGTGTGCCGTGTTTGTAGGTTCTACCATGATGTTTTGCATGTGAGGGTCACTTGAAGTGAAATGACAATATTCTAGAGACCAATGGCTGGATGCAAGAGCACTTAGAGATCAATTCTCAGGCACCATCCCTAAGGGGCTTGTTAGAGTTTTATAACCTGGTAATGAGAAAGTAGAGATTACTTTTGAAATAGTTAAGTCAATCCATGGATCTGAATAGCATTAATTTTACCAGAGAAAGATGATTTACAAAACATATTAAAATACATCAACATTTCCAACAAAAACCCATTTTCAAAAAAAAAATGTGCTAAGCTAAATAGCTAAGCATCTAGGTAGATCAAAACTACTATGGATTGATGAAGTGATTATATTAATTTGAACCATAGGAAACTGACAATTTTCAACCACGTTTGATCAACTAAAATAGCATCTGGTACTGTCCTTCCTAATTAGATATTCACTGCTCCTTGGAGTGAATTTATGATTGGGGGATCTGACTATCTCTAAAGGAGCTGTCACATACATGACCTATGCTAAGGTATTTTCAAATGAATTCTGTTCATCATATGAAGTGATCATAGGAACATCGGAACATAGAGAAGGTTTTGTTTGTTTGTTTGTTTGTTTGTTTTCGTAGGAAAAATGGGAAGTGAAAGAACCCGGAAATTTAAACCAAAAGACAACCATTTACCTAGTCACGCCACTAATAACTACCACCAATTTGTTAGTGAGAAAAAACTAAGGACAACCAGAAATCACCATCCACTATCTAGAGTTATTGTACATGAAATATGATTCCTATTAGATAGTAGAGGATGAATCAATCTTCACAAATTCTTTGATTTTCTCCACAAAGTTCTGAGTTAAAGAAGTCCTTCTCATTACTTCTCTGCATAGATAGGGGACCTATCTGATTTTACCAGTCAAGGGCCTTTACTTCCACCTCTGGATCTCAGAGAAAGCTGTCATACTGAGACTTCTGCCTGTTTGTTTGGATCTGGGATAGGTTGAACTATAGAATGATAGAGAAAAAAAGAAAAAGTGTAGGCCCTATGGATAAGAGATTTAAGAGTTAACATTTTTTTAAGACCATCAAATTGTATTTTTGAACCATAATTACAGATATAATAAAAACTCAATCAATAAAGTAGACATAACAAGACTCACAAGACCACCATTTATTGATTTTGTAAGCATTACCCTAGTGTATTTGATGTGCATCGTGTCAAGTATTACTGATTCAAATCTGTTGAAGGTGGAGAAATGCTAAATCAATCACGAGGATGGTGACATTTGTACAGAGCGATTGGCCTTTGAACATCATTTATATCTCAGAGAGAAGACACATTTTAGTATTAATAGCTAAGGATTGGATAGATACATATCTATATAAAAACAATTCTAACAAAAATCCATCTAAGAGAACAACAAAATCATCTTAAATTTCGGAAAGGAGCAGCTTCCAAAGGAATAACAATGCCTTTGAGATAGCTCTAATTTAGTACTTATTTTTCATATTTATTAACCCTAATAAGAAATCCTCCTCTAATAACCAAAGTACCTGGCTTTTTCAACTTTTCCCCTCAAACTCTATGAGTAAAGATCTCTGAATTAAGATTATAAGAATCATAATTATTCTTATCTTTGTTCCATAATTGCTTTTGGGGGATATAATTTTCTCTGAAAGATGTTGAAACTAAGGCTCAGAGATGCTAAATGAATTGGTAAAAGTCACAGTTCCTTAGTGGGCTTTTTTCCACATGCCTTGTTTAAATAAGCAGCCTTTCATCACTAGACCCTTTTTTGCTATTAAAAAAAAAAAAAAAAACACAAAAAAAACCCACAAAACTATTCAAACAAAAATACCCCACAAATATTTATTGCGTGCCATATAAATGTTAAGCATATTTTCAGATAGTTTGTAAACTGTTGTTATTCTCATCTGGTAAACATTGATGCTGTGACTCTGTGTAATTCAGTGAGCTTGCCTAAGGTCACAGGATAGCAGGGAGCACCACAGTGAAATCTAGTGATGTCTGACTCCAATGTCTATGCCCATTCCATTGATTCAATTTTTCAAAAAAAATAACCTTTGTCACCAGTCACTTATGTATATTAATAAGTCATTCCTGCTTTTCTTCTCCTGAGGCAGCCATCAGCACTTGGGAAAAAAAAAAAAATAGTTGCTGTGATATTTGACTCTCCTGCTCTGATTCTGCAATAATGAACTATAAAAGGCAGAAGCTAGGAATAGAATTGGATAGATGACAAATGTCAATGGATTATTTGTGGGACTGGTGCCCCATCTAAAGTTTGTCTTCTCCAGCACTGGAGTTACACTGCCCACTCTTGAGGTGCTAGATGAAATTCGAGGCCACACAGGCCATGGGCACCTCTCATCAGAACACATGGCCTTCATCCTTGTGGGGACCTGTGCTGAAGACCAGAAATGCCATGACCGGTTTGAGAGCATAAATTGGCCTTTGGCTTCGCACAATAAGGGATTTGGTCTTTGTTCTTCATGTTGTGCTCCAGGCCCATTGGGAGCCATTCATGCGACGGCACTGACAGGGCTCTGCCTAACTTTGGGGAGAGAAGCATGACACTCACCTACTTTAACAGGCGTTTCTTGCCAGCCAGCGCTGCCCACCCAGGGAGAGCCAAATTAAGCCAAACCACTTCTTGATCTCCTTTCTTTTCTTTTTCTTTCTTTCTTTCTTTCTTTCTTTCTTTCTTTCTTTCTTTCTTTCTTTCTTTCTTTCTTTCTTTCTTTCTTTCTCTTTCTTTCTTTCTCTCTCTCTCTTTCTTTCTTTCTTTCCCTCTTTCCTTTCTTCCTTTCTTTCTTTCTTTAATGCAAGAGAAGATTTTTCTTTTTCTTTTTCAAGTTTCTCCTTCATTTTCTTTCCATACTTCTTTCCATAACCTTATTGACTTGTTCTTTTTTTTTTTTTCTTTTTTTGACAAGGACATTTTTGATAAAGTTTTGTTTTTAAACTGCTTTAGATGTTACAGGGAGAAAAAAGTATTACATGATTTTCTCTTCTAAAATATAATAAACCACAAACTGTAACCTTTGCTTTTGACACAATGAAATGAAAAGAACGTGTCAGGCAAGACTGAGGTTTGAATGTTGCCTCTGCCACTTGAGAGTCAATATCTCAGACCTCAAAGCTCATTATTTCTAAAATGGGGGAAGCTATTTACCTTGCAGGATTGATAAAAGCATTAGAGATTATAAGGTGTCTGTCACAAATACCTAGCTGTGGATAGCACTGATTTAGTTAAGTATGGCTACTATTATTTATTACTACTGTTGTTATTTTCTACATGGACCCATCAAGGAAGGTGCTGGATCATAGGGTGCCTGAGTGCTCAGTTGGTCAAGCCTCTGACTTTTGATTTCAGATCAGATCTTAACCTCAGGGTCATGAGATCGAGCCCAAGTCTGGCTCCACCAGTCAGTGGGAAGTCTGCTTGAGATTCTCTCTCTTCCTCTCCCCCACCACTTTCTCTCACTCTCTGTGTCTCCAAAATAAATAAACAAATCTTGAAAGAAAGAAAGAAAGAAAGAAAGAAAGAAAGAAAGAAAGAAAGAAAGAAAAGAAAGAAAAGAAAAAAAAAAGAAAAGAAAAGAAAAGAAAAGAAAAAAGAAAGTTTCTGGATCAGACTTTTATGAAATGCAAAGCCATAAGCCATGGTACTGAGCTGAGCTGGAACAGGCCATCCATGTCCATGGCTGTTATCTTCCAGGAGGAGTTAAGATACAGTGTTCACCTGCAGTATATGCCAGAACTAATCCCCTTGGGTTCTTCTCTCTCCTCCAGCTTTGTAGGTCCCAAATCATCCACTTGATAAGTGAAAAATTTGGGACTTAAGAAAGGAAAAAAAAAATAACTAAAGTCTCTTGGTTGTAAATATTCTTTGTGTTGCATTGGCAGTGTAAGGGCCTATTCGGCCAGAGCAGCCCCACCCGGTTGAACTGCCATTTTGCTGTAAAGCTTAAACTGACCTTGCCCCCCCCCCCCCCAGGGGAGCTTATTTAAGAAAAGCAAGTCTGGGAAACCAGTCCCAGGTAACAAAGTCCAAGTACAAGGGTGGGTCAGGCCAGGAGGAGGTATTCAATCAGTGTGGGCGCATACTGTCTCCTAGCTACCAAGGAGTATGGGCCCCCGCCCTTTGGGAGCCTTTTGGCGCCAATCCTAACCAAGGTGTGATAGGCTGGTTCAAATGTCTACTAGGGTAAATTGTAATTCAATTGGTCACCTCGCATCACTGTGGAGTTTCCTGTGTGTGTTACAATCTCATTGGCCACCTGTATGTGGCCAGGCCCAACCTCATGGCCTTTGCTCTATAAAAGTTAGTCTGGAAAGCAGGGAGTGGTCATCCTCTCTGTAGGGGTAGCTCCGACCGGTCTGTTAGACGGTCGGTATGATTCCTGATGCTTGGCGTGAAATAAAGCTTTGCTTGACCTTCGCTTTGTATCAGTCTCGCTCCTTTAATCACGGACCCATTATTGGGGTACCCAATTTTGGGGGGACCCAACAGCAGGAAAGTAGAGGGACCAGAGCCTGGGGTTGTTGCTACCATCCAGGAGTCACCATATTCTCTACCCTGTGGCTACAGTGAGATGTTTTAACAAGTTAGTTCATGTCACTCCCTTGGTTAAATCTGTCTCTACTTACTATAAGATCTCAGTTCTGGATCATGGCCTAAAATCCTTTACATGGCCTGGCAACTACATGTGTCTTGGAGAGCATCTCCAGCATGGGATACCTTGCCCACCCAGCTCTAGCCACCTCTCTCCTTCTCTGAGGGCCTTAGCTCTTCCTGTTTTTCCTAAGTGAAATGATCTGTCCTCTGTGCTTCAAATGCTGGTGCTTCCCAGCTTCCATATCTTGGATCAAATATCACTCATTCCAGGAGAACTGCCATGACCTTCTATTCAAAGGTCATGGCTATTTTTTTTATCTATTATGTTGTCATTTATTTTGCCTGTGTAGGTATTCTGAAAATATGACATAATTTACTGGCCTTCCTACATCCTCTAGAACAATGCTTTTGAGCAAGATACACCATATGCCCAGCCTAGTACATAGCAGACACTCAACAAAATAATTACTGATGAACTACAGATGCCTGGAATGTGGGCGTATATGAGGGAGGGGATGGCCAAAGACAAGACTAGAGACAGACAAGAGCTAAGTCACAACAGATCTTATTCTACATACCAGGCCAAAGATGTATCTTTCTCTTTCTTCCTCTTTTTTTTTTTTTAAAGAAATAGAAGTTGATGGACTTTGAACCAACAAATAGCATAGTCAGATTTATATAATATCTCAGGTATGTGACATGAATGGATAGGGCAGTGGGTGGGTAGATAAAGTAGAGGTAATGGAACTAGACATTTAAAAGTGCAGACTTAGGGGCGCCTGGGTGGCTCAGTGGGTTAAGCAGCTGCCTTCGGCTCAGGTCATGATCTCAGAGTCCTGGGATCGAGCCCCGCATCGGGCTCTCTGCTCAGCAGGGAGCCTGCTTCCTCCTCTCTCTCTCTGCCTGCTTGTGATGTCTCTGTCAAATAAATAAATAAAATCTTTAAAAAAAAAAAGTGCAGACTTGATAGGACTTGGCAATGTCTTTGAACAAGGAGAGAAGAGGCTATTGGAAAATAATTCTTGATCATGAATTATTGTCTATTTACAGAGTTCTGTTTTTTCCCATAGATGACTTAAAAATTAAGCTTTAGCGACTGGTCATATCTCTAAAAAGATAGTCATATTTCTTCACTTATACAAACATAAGCTTTTCATATTTTATTAAATGTCAGCCTAAGGGATGATTTTAAGAATAAATATTCATCTATCTATCTATCTATATGTAATGTGTGTGTATGTTTACATACACATTTATTTATAAATTGGTCTAATATCACAGTATCATTTCAAACAACCCCACAAACTCATCTTGGATGACAGTTTAGATTTATAATTTTGCATTGATTTAATACTCTATTATTTCCCTTCAAAGAAGAAATATTTCAACAACTCACTACTGAGGTCAATATCTTCAGAAGACTCTGTACAATGGAGTCTACTATGTCAGAAGTGCTTTACAAATTTTCTGATGCTTATTGCTCACCTTTTAATTCTTTATCTAATTACTCCTTTCCCAAAACTGGAAGAAAACACAGAAGCAAAATAATCAAACACACAAAACAAACAAACAAAAACTTATGAGAGAAATCCCAGGTTGAAAAAGTGACATAGGGCTGCCTGGGTGGCTCAGTGGGTTAGGCCTCTGCCTTCGGCTCAGGTCATGATCTCAGGGTCCTGGGATCGAGTCCCGCATTGGGCTCTCTACTGGGCAGGGAGCCTGCTTCCTCCTCCCTCTCTCTCTCTCTCTCTCTGCTTGCCTCTCTGCCTACTTGTGATCTCTCTCTGTCAAATAAATAAAATCTTAAAAAAAAAAAAAAAGAAAGAAAAGGTGACATAATCCCAGGTGTCTTGCCCTCCTCTTGGTTCACAGGTTTTGTTTTAGGGGTAATTGTGGGCTGGGTCCGTAGAGGAGTCTGAGAGTCAGGGGAGTACAGTTCTAGATATTGCAGAATTCTTCTACAGCAAAAGAAACTTTAGATTCAAGCCTGGGGGCTTTGTTTGAGTTCAGTGAGCCATCATTTACATGGATTCTGGTTGAACAACTTGGGCCTGAACAGCCACTGGTCTTATTTGAATATTACTGAGCATATTACCATGACTCCTTTAAACTGCTGTCATTTATAGTGTATTTTCCCTGCCTTTGTTTCTATTCTTTGCCCTGATTCAAAATTTCTTCTTCTTAGGTGAGTAGAAAAGTCAATTATTATTACTACTTTTTTAAATAAAAAGTTCATGCTTCTGAAGAACTACCCAGGGCATTCACATTTTGTGGTTTAGCTCAGTGCTTGGTTTTACCTTTATAAGCCAGGTACGTTTGTCCTACCTAGAGACAGTGACATCTAGTATGTTACTAACTCTGCTGCTTTCTTATGTAACTCCTAGTGACTCATTCAATCTCATTCCCCTCATCTCATCTATAAGGGGCACATCTACAGATGGAAAATGACTTTCAATTTAGGAATATAATTACATTAAAATAAAGACAGTATAGTAATCTTGATTTTCAATGATTTACGTTCCCCTCCCCCTACATTTTACTCAAAACACATATTTACCAAGAGGTGTTTTTTTTTTTTTTTTGGTATCTTAAAAATATTTCTCATCCTTACAAAGGTGATATGTACCTTTATATTGACATATTTGAAAAATATAGGGAAAAAGAAAGACATCTTTCTTTTTGCATGTCTCTCTCTGGCTTAGCATCTTTCATTTGTATGGTCAAATAGAAGTTCTTAACACGTCTTGGGGATGATCCTTTCACATGACTTGCCACCTTTATTAACTCACCTGGTCCCAGCTTTTGCCATTTTCCAGGACTTGGGGCTTCCCATTTCTTCTGCTTTGAATATTCTTTCCCCAAAACTGCATAGACCCGATTAATTCTTATATTTAAAATTTTAGTTATAAAATTATTTCATTGGCTTTTCTAACTATCTTATTTGACTAGCCTTTCTGACATTTTCCCAAATTTCTCAAGGAAAGCCAGAAATTTGGGGTTTATGTGAGGATTTCTTTTTTAAATATTACCTAATATCAACTAATTTAAAAACAAATAGTTGAAGAGCAAATAAAATTGCCTAAATGCTAACCATATTTGGCCCACTGGTGACTTCTGTCTTACCACAATCAATACCTATCTCACTTACTCCTTCTTCTTTAACGTTATCTCCCAGTGGAAAAGATGTTCAAGAGAACAGAGGCCTTATTTGTCTTGTGCTGTGCTATTTGTTCAGTACCTGATTTACAGCAGGTTTTCAATTAAAATTCATTGAACAAATGAATTGTAAAACCCAAAACTAACACTTCAGTAACTATATATTCATTTTTCTTATAAATGTTAGCCAGAACAATAACAATATGATTTTTTTACAGTGGACATTTTTCTGGTAATTTGGTTTCTCACAATTAATTAACTAAAATTTATCAACCAATGTGTGTGTGTGTGTGTATATATATATATATATATATATATATATATATATATATATATTCTTCTACACTATAGACTCTATAGTATCAGGGTTTCAGCTGCCCTGTGGAATTTCCAGAAAATTTTGTTAATTGTTTTCTACCCTAATCACTCTACAGGTGCTCAGCACTTATATGCACCATAAACATTGTCCATTGGCTTGAACTGTAGTTCCTCTGAGTCTTTTTCATGTGCCTACATTTCTCTGTTAGCTGAGTATTTTTCAGGGAGCCTGAACCATGCTCAAAATATGTGTGTGTGCAAATCGGCTAAGTTAAGGGATAGCTGTGGTCTGGTTGGCACATTGTTGGCTGCTATTTACAAACAAACAAATAAACAAACAAAACACAACTTGAGCTACTTTTGGAGACTTGAATACGAGTTGTTGACCAAGACACCTAGGCTTTTATTCTAGCACTGCTACTAACTCTGCAGGTAGAAACAACCTTTCTGGGTCCACATTTTTTCATATGCAAAATGAAGAGGCTAAAGTAAATTGTATCTGAGACATGCCACTTCCATTAAGATGGTTACTACCAAATAAATTAGAAAACTTTTATTTGCAAGTATTGGCAAGGATGTAGAGGAATTGAAACATTTGTGGACTGCTGATAGGAATTGACTATGATGTAGCCACTATGGAAAACAGGGTAGGAGTTCCTCAACACATTAAAAATAAAATTTTCATATAATCCAACAATTCCCTCTTGGGGTATTATTCAAAAGAATCGAAAACAGGATCTTTTTTTTTTTTTTTTAAAGATTTTGTTTATTTTATTTTATTTTTATTTTTATTTTAGATTTCATTTATTTATTTGAGAGAGAGAGAGAGAGAGAGAGAGCACAAGTAGGTGGAGGGGCAGAGAGAGATGGAGAAGCAGGCTCCCCACTGAGCAGAGAGCCCAATGCAGGCCTCAATCCCAGGACCTTGAGATCATGACCTGAGCTGAAAGCAGATGCTTAACAGATTGAGCCACCTGGGCTCTATTTATTTATCTGAGAGAGAGAAAGAGAGAGAGAGCGTCACTGAGTAGGGAGAGGGGCAGAGGGAGAGAAAGAAGGAGAGAATCTCAAGCTGACTCTGTGCTGAGTGCTGAGCCCCATGCAGGGCTCGATCTCATGACCTTGATATCATGACCTGAGCCAAAACCAAGTGTCTGACTCTTAACTGACTGAGCCACCCAGGTGCCCCAAGAGTGGAATCACCAAGAGGTATTTGTGCACCCATGTTCACAGCAGCATTATTCACAATAGCTGAAAGGTGAGAGGAACTCAAGTGTCCATAGGGATGAATGAATAGGTAATTCAACCTTTAAAAAGGGAGGACATTCTGACACATTACAATGTGGATGAACCCTGAGGACATCATCCTCAATGAAATAAGCTGGTCACGAAAAGAAATATACTGGACAATTCCACTTATATGAGGTACCTAGAGTAGTCAAATTCATACAGATGGGAAGTAGGATGATGTTTGCCAGGCCCTGGGGGTAGGGGAGGATGTGGAATTATTTTTAATAGGTTCAGAGTTTTAGTCAGGGACGTGAAAAGACTTGTGGACATGGATAGAAGCAAAGGTGGCACAACGGTGTGAATGTACTGAATATCACTTCAACTCTACACCGAAATATGGTTAAGGTGGCAAATTTTATGTCGTGTGTGTTTTACGACAATTAAAAACAATTTAAAAAATTGTACCTCAGGATCCTTCTTGTTAGAAGGTTTTATAGTTCTGGAAGCTCTCCCAGAGACCACGCAAAGAGTTACTTGCTGGCTCTTTCTCAGGCAGGCAATCTCTTCCCTGAAGGAAAACCTAGCTCTGTGGCAGGGCCGGGCAAACCAGCCTGCACTCAGCTCACGTATGTCTCCCAGCTCCGGTCCCAGAAGATAAAAAGCGATTTCTTCTAATTCTCTCCACCCTGATTACGTGTTTCCATGCGAAAAAAAGAAATAAGGTGATTGTGATAAAAGATTTTTTCCTTGGACTTTCAAGTTGGGGTTTTAGTTTCCCTCTCCCACTTTGACTCACCCATTTCCTGGCCCTCACCCTCACCCCCCACCCAGCGCGATCATCGCTATTTTCATAGGCATTTTATCCTTGCATCTCAAAGAATCAATCTACCGTCTTCTTTCTGCTCCTCTTGCACATTCAGTTCCCCGGAGCTGTGTTCAGCTGTCAGCCTCCGCGATGAGCGGCACCGATTCCCCCAGTTATTAGGGAGCGCTTGGCGCGTCTCAGCCGCGCGGATACTGACAGTTGAACACACAGGAGCAGCTGGCTCAGTGGGGAGAGGCAGGGGAGGGGGTGAGAGCTATTCATTGCCGTGTATTTATAACTTGGCCCGGAAAGCAGGGATGGCGGTATTCAAATAGGAGAGGGTGAAAAGACATTTTATCCTAATTAAAAAGGTAATTAAGTAACACACCGAAGAATTTAAATCAGTGCTCTTGGTTTTTGTGACAGGTCTGATGGTATAACTACCCAGAAACCTTTCTGGAACAACAAATGGTGCTTCTTAAGCTCTGTTGCTTGCTGAGTGGCCAACTATGGATGACAAATTACAGTAAGAATCCTAGACAAGAGTGTCTGAGATTAAGCAAAGGTCTCTCTTAAAGGAAAACGATGCATATAGGCATGAAATCTCCTGCTAGCCAAGATTAAAACTCAGTGCTCAAATCACCAGTCCTACCTGTATGCTTTGCACCCTCACTCCTGCCCCCCATCCAAGCTGGTCCCCCAGTCTGAGCCTCAGCTAGAAGATCTTCTAGTCTTTGGATAGCCCACTTTTCTAACCCAGGACCTTTCATGTCCTGTCCTGCACTGGGCTTTTGTGTCTAAATATATTCAGATTAAATGCAGTGTTATCATTATGTATGCATTTGTTTCTTTTAACATTTGATGCTATAGCCATCTTCCTGACCCTTGAGGTCATTATCAAGTCCAAGTGCATTATAATTCTGAAACAACTGCTGGCTATATTTTAAAAAAATTTCAGGTGTCTCTCAAAATTTATCTCAGTCTTGAAACAATAATTTATTATTATTTTTTGTAGTAATTTATTTGTCTCTTCCAAATAAAGGAATACTTGTAAATTTTGGATTGTTATAAAATAGCATAAATAAATTATTTTTCATCCATTCTTTTTTTAACTCAACCTGGGGCACTAGGTATGTTAAGATATGTTAGATTACTTCTGTAATAAATGTATAATTATTATGAGGTTTATCTGAGGTAATTGCACTACATATAAAATAGTCATATACATATGTATATACAAATGTATGATAATTTTGTTTCTACAAATGCAACTAGAAAACACAAATGTATATGTATGTATACTTATATGTAGCACCAGATTCAGTATAGTTATATATAACAAATAATTTCCCTAGTGTACACTATTTAACATGAAAATATGGAAGAACTCTTACTAGGCCAAAATGATATGACAACAACACTTTATTTAATGTGACATACCCAAACAAAATCGAATCTAACAACTTGGAAGAGAATTATTCTTATCAAATGATAGTCCTCATTAATTTGCATGCACATTCTTTGGAATACTCAGGTAACCAAGGAAAAGTTGAGAGAATGTTTATAATACTGCATTTGTTTCTTATAAGAATCGCATCATGATTAGCATACAAAGATTTTGGGGTTATGATGAATACTAAATTTGTACATTGCTAATGAAAATAGAAATATAAACAGTTTCAGTCTCCCCTAGGAGGACTTATTAAAAAATATACAAAGTCAATTTATATTATTTGTGGTCATTGTATTCTATACATTACCATGAACACTCAGTGAATATGGAACCATTGCTTCTAGGGAAATATACTGTTGAGTGATCAGTACATAACCTTGTTTATCTGTGTTTCCGTTTAAAGACACCTTATTTAATATGTCCTGTTGATTCATTCCCACTGAACTGACAGCCAACAGCACCACAACTCCTCTGAACAAAACTTGCTTATAATACACAGCTTTCTCTCCAAGGCACATCACAGCCTTATGTTTAGGACATGAGAAGGGACTTTAGCAGCATGGTTGGAAGCCATTGTAAACAGTAAAATCACCAACAAAAAACACAAAAAAGGTGAAGAAGAGACACAGAATAGACCTTGGGAAGGATTCTAGTATATTTACACTGTGAAAGCTGAAACATGGTAGAGTGTCACCTTGCTTGACCTCAGCTGGAAATATATACATTGGGCAACTTAAAATTTTTCTCTGCTCTCTGCATGAATGACAATGACCATGAAAGCCCTCTGAGTACTGACTTCTGGGTTACAAATAAATTATAGCAAGTAGGCAAATTTTCTCAAATATAGCGTCCATGAAAAATGATGATCAACTATACCTCCCTTTATGTTCTTGGAAAATTATCATCTTATCTTTATTATTATTTTTAAATTAAATTTAATTTTTTCAGTGTTCCAAAATTCATTGTTTATGCACCACAACCAGTGCTCCATGCAATACATGCCCTGCATAATACCCACCAAGAGGCTAACCCAAACCCCCATCCCCTCCCCTCCAAAACCCTCAGTTTGTTTCTCAAAGTCCATAGTCTCCCATGGTTTGTCTTCCCCTCCGATTTCCCCCAACTCATTTCTCCTCTCCATCTTCCTATGTCTTCAATGTTATTCCTTATGCTCCACAAGTAAGTGAAGCCATATGATACTTGACTCTCTCTGCTTGGCTTATTTCACTTAGCATAGCCTCTTCCAGTCCTGTCCATGTTGATACAAAATTTGGGTATTCATTCTTTCTGATGGTGGCATAATACTCCATTGTAGATATGGACCATATCTTCTTTATCCATTCGTCTATTGAAGGGCATCTTGGTTCTTTCCACAGTTTGGCAACTGTGGCCATTGCTGCTATGAACATTGGGGTGCATATGGCCCTTCTTTTTACTACATCTGTATCTCTGGGGTAAATGCCCAATAGTACAATTGCAGGGTCATAGGGAAGCTCTATTTTTAATTTCTTAAGGAATCTCCACACTGTTCTCCAAAGTGGCTGCACCAACTTGCATTCCCACCGACAATGTAAGAGGGTTCCCCTTTCTCCACATCCTCTCCAACACTTGTTGTTTACTATCTTGATAATTTTAGCCATTCTAATTGGTGTAAGGTGGTATCTCAATGTGATTTTGACTTGAATCTCCCTGATGGCTAGTGATGATGAACATTTTTTCATGTGTCTATTAGCCATTTGTATGTCTTCTTTGGAGAAGTGTCTGTTCATGTTTTCTGCCTGTGGGATTTTTTTTGTTGTTGTTGTTGGTTTTTTTTTTATGTGATTATCTGTTTTGTGTGTGTTGAGTTTGAGGAGTTCTTTATAGATCTTGGATATCAGCCCTTTGTCTTAGTGTCATTTGTGAATATCTTCTCCCATTCCATGGGTTGCCTCTTTGTTTTGTTGACTGTTTCCTTTGCTGTGCAGAAACTTTGATCTCAAAGCCCCAAAAGTTCATTTTCGCTTTTGCTTCCTTTGCCTTTGGAGACATATCTTGAAAGAAGTTGCTGTGGCCGATGTTGAAGAGGTTACTGCCTATGTTCTCCTCTAGGATTTTGATAGATTCTTGCCTCAGGTTGAGGTCTTTTATCCATTTTGAGTTTTTCTTTGTGTATGAGGTAAGAGAATGGTTGAGTTTCATTTTTCCACACCAATACAGGAGGAGCCAACTACATAAGACAGCTGTTAATCAATATAAAGAGTCATATTTTTTTTAAGATTTTATTTATTTATTTGACAGAGAGAGATCACAAGTAGGCAGAGAGGCAGGCAGAGAGAGAGAGGGAAGCAGGCTTCCTGCTGAGCAGAGAGCCCTATGTGGGACTCGATCCCAGGACCCTGAGATCATGACCTGAGCCGAAGGCAGCGGCTTAACCCACTGAGCCACCCAGGCGCCCCAATAAAGAGTCATATTGATATGAATACATTAATAGTGGGGGATCTCAACATACCATTCTCAGTAATAGACAGATCATCCAAGCAGAAAATCAATAAAGAAACAAGAGCATTGAATGACACATTGTACCAGATGGACCTCATAGATATATACAGAACATTCCACCCTAAAACAACAGAATGCTCATGCTTCTTGAGCACACATGGAACTTTCTCCAGAATAGTTCACATACTGGGTCACAAATCAGGGCTCAACCGATACCAAAATATTGAGATTATTCCCTGCATGTTCTCAGACCACAGTGCTTTGAAACTGGCACTCAACCACAAGAAAAAGTTTGGAAGGAATTCGAACACTTGGAAGCTACCTTTATTTTTTTAATACAGTAACCTCTTTTGCCCAACCATATATAATTATTTTGATTTTATTATAAATACCAAATTAAAAATAAGAGAAGGTAGAGAATATAAATATTTGAGAAATAGAGATTATTGACCCTAAGAAGAATTAAAGTTCTCTTGAGTGTAGTTCCACATTTTTCTAATTTCTTTTTCAGTAACTACATTGTTCTCCCATTTTTATGATAGTTAAAAATTCTTTTGAGAAATATAAATGGATTCTGATTTTTACTCTCTGAACTAAATGTCTGAATGGCCTCAGTGGTCTCTCTTGGAATATGAGGATGTTGGGGGACTCAGGAAGCTGTCTTTCCCCATATATTTATAATGAGCAATCTTAGTGAATTTACATGTTTACTATGGAAGTTTTATGATTTCAAAGAGCAATTAGTAATGCCTTTGTTTAGTGTTAGAATAAATAAGCATGAAGCCTCTAAAGTGATAAAATATGGGTAGTTACAATGTTAAAGATATTTTAAATAATTTGACTTCAAAAATCCTCTGATTCCCAGGTAGAGATTATAACATATGGTTACATCTTCTGCACATACAAAAATTACACATATACTCCAATATTTTAAATCTCTAATTCACATAGTGAGAAGGAAAACATATTTGGTGCTTTCTGGAATAGCTATTTTTTTTTTTTCAAAGTGTCTAAAAGTGTATATACTTGGGATTGTACTAATTTCAGGAACTTTGTCTTAATTCAGTTTCATTGGCTATTTCTGTGGGTTATATTATATGGGTCATAGCAGGGAAAATGGTGCTTTGAAGAAAAATAAGGTTCATTTTTTTAGGGTTTTTTTCTTAACAATATTGTGATGCAAAAGATGTTCTTGATTTTTTCCAAAACCTGTGGACTAGACAGGAAGTTACTTAAAAAAAAAAAATCAACCTTGTTTTTATTTTCTGAATTTAATTTAAAAGTAATACCAACATTTTCCAAAGAGAAACAAACAGAACTTCCATACAGCATTTCTTTTTTTCTTGTCCACCAATCTCCTTAACAATGACAACAAAAGAAGACATTAGACGCTCTAAATTCTAAAGTACAAATATTGGCAGTTTTCAGTGTTGGTTTTTTTTTTTCTTTTTTTTTTTCCTCTGCATCTCCAGCCTAATGAGGGTGAACAGTAGTGAGTTCATGAGCTTCTCCAAGCGAGCCTAGAGGGCCGAGCTTATCCCTGATGAGCTCTTCTCTGAAGCTCTGGTGTTTACCAAATGTGTCAGATGGATAATGTTCATTAATGAACCTGAATATCTCAAAGCAGAGCTATTTCTCCAAATATTATGATGCTTTAATGACACTTGTAATAAGACCGCCAAGGACTACCAGCAGCTAACACACATTTCCAAATGTAACATTAGTAAATGTTTGAGTGCAGCAAAACCTTAAAACTGGTATATGAAAGTCTCCTTCCTCTGCCACCTTAGGACCTCAGAAATGAATAAGTGATGAGCAAGACAGCCCCACATGTGGAATTGTGACAGCAAGGAAGTGGGGCAGTGATGGCTTTTCCAGCAATTTACATTTAATTTGTAAAAAAAGGAGAAAAAAAGAAACTAGATATAGATATACAGAAGAAAGCAGAGATAATGAAAAGGGATAAAATATATATTGAATTATACTCTTTGATGAGAAAGAAAATGAATTCCCGTATGGTTTCCCAAGAATCATCATGAAAATGTTATTGAAGTGCCATTGTCCAGCCCGGCCTCTATTGACCTTCTTACACCAGCGCACCACCCGGGGACTGCCTGTCTGCCTGTGACATGGCTTTCTTCTTTCTACTCAACTCCACCGTTTTGTTAAGCACTGAGTCTTCAAGTCAGCCCTTCCCTAACTTCGTGGAAAGAAAGTGCATTCAACTTTTCAATGCATCTCTGTGGAATTCCATGGGCAGCTTTCAAATTCTTGAACCTGTGTTTTCATATATCTGTTGACTATGGAAGTTTCTTTTATTAAGTAACTGACATCATGTGACTTGGAATCCATATTTGTTCTTCTTCTCCTTTTTTTTTTTATGGTAATTCTTACTGTAAAAATTCTAAAAGCTAATAGATCTAATGTCTGCTTCCCCATAGAAAGATCAGTGAAATATTTTCTGAAGGATAAGTAAGGATGGGGCTATTAATAATGTGTAAGAGAGATCATAGTCTTCTTACTATTTTATTTATCCTCTTTGAAATAAAATCCATTGCACCTATCATGCATTCATTCAATAAATATTTACTGAGGTTCTATTCAACATAGAGTGATGTGTGGGTAATTTGGAAATTATTTATAATAAACATTTATTGTAGACTACAAAAAGACATAAAATAACTGTTGTGCACTCTAAAATTTACTTCTCTCAGGAAAACCAAATTACTATCCACCCAACTTAGTGAGGCTTTCACATATAGTTGTGTGCGTGTAGTGTTTTCTAAAATGAGACAAACTTTGTGTTTCTTGTAAAGTTAACACCTTTCTTTGTTCTCTCTCCCTCTCTCTCTTTCCCTCTCTCTTTTTTCTTCTCTTTCTCTCACTCTCTCACCATTCAGAATCTTTAATGATCTTTCTTGCATGAAGATATCAGAAAGTAGGCATTAGTAAGTGGATTTAAGCTCTACTTTTACTCCTTTGTGTGTGTGTGTGTAGTTACTGATTGAAATACACTCATCATACAAATAATACAGAATATGGTAGTCCCAGACTTTTCAACCCCTGACACCCACTCTTCTACTCTCATCAAAGTGTATGTTTATCCAGGAAAGCTTCTCTGATCCTTCCATGTGCTATCACTACAGACTATAATTATACATCTAAAGTTTATGGAAACAAAGATTAATTAGCCAAATAATTTATTAGAGTGTCCCACACATTCATAATCTTAAAGGCAGCTAAAAATAACTAACAGCTGTTTTTATTATGCTTTTAATAAATAAAAAAATAAGGTTATATTTTATCCAGTAAGTAATTATATTCTATAAGCATTTTTTACTTAACAAAAAATACTAAGGTTATGAAATTGGAATAGATTTAAAGACAAAAACACTGTTTATATATTTACATTTTGTTCTTCCTTATTATCCCTAATTCTAAATGTAATACATCTAAATGTAATACCATACAATTAGGATTCCGTTTTTTGGGTTCATGGAGAAATGAGTTAAGACATTGTATCTTACATCTAATTAAAAATATTTGTCCCAAAGTTGTGTGTGTGTGTGTGTGTGTGTGTGTGTGTTTTACTTTATTTTGCTACCTCAGTGAATGGAAATATGGCATGAGTCCAAAATTATATTGTCAAGAATTCTAAATTCTATTTTTGATAAGGTGGCAAAACATTGTCCTTAACAAACCTTCATTTCTCATGACTATCTTCATTAGAGTATATTCCTTTTCAACTCAAAAATCCAAAAGTGTGTTGAAATTTTTTCCTCACTGCCTTAATTGTTGGTACCAATTTCACCTGGTGAATCCATTCTTTCCATCACCATTAGAATCTTCCATGTTGATACTGATGCCTCTGAACATCCTGCCTTCCCAAGTTCTTAGTGTCCTCTCTTCCTATGATCCCTATCTTCACTCAGGCACCCACTTCCCAAACCCCACCTCACAAATACATCAAGAAAATTTACTTCTTTTCCAGCATCTTACCTTGAAATTACATTTTTGTGGACTTCTCACTTTATATTCTCCAGCTACTTACCGCTGATGGAATTGTTGGCTTAGGAGGTCTTTGACTTTCATTTTTTCACCACTTTCCTACTTTATCCATACCGAACTTGATTTCATGTCCCCTCCTTTCTGGTCTAAACCAGTTCTCAGTCATATTAGTTATTTCCTGATGGCCAAAAAGGACTGAATCAGTCTCTTATTCTTCTGCCATTCATAGGCAGACAACCCAACATTGGGTATTCCCCCCAACTTTCCATTTCTTTTGTTCCCCAGTACTCACTTTCCAAGTGTGTCTAGTACAATTATGTATCGTGCTTTATTTGTACTACTATAAAGTTCTGATTGCAACTTCAGGTATGCTCTTTATGGAGTTTCTCTTGTCTTCCCTCTTTTTAGTTACTCTTACATTCTTATTTCAAAGAATCCTATTTAAAGGGAAATAAAATTTGATGTGAAGAATTTTTCGATTTCATAATACTTTAACCATAAATGGAAGCACGAGGTACTTCTCCATTAAAATTCATTTTCTTCTCTTTTTGGGCCACAATTAGGATCTATTTCCTACCTTCATTTACAGTTAGGAGTGTTGTTGGTATTGAGCTCTAGCCAATGAATATGAGTAGAAGCCATATGTGCTATTTCTGTTCCAAGGCTTTTAAGAAGTATGAAGGGGTGCAGACTATGCCACCCCAAAATGTGCCACCTTGGCATGGAGCTGAAGGCAATCAAGACCCAGCAGTCTTAGGAGAAGCTTTTAACTCCCCTTTAATTGTCTAAAGTGATTTAGAAAGGGGGCCTGTACCACAAAGAGAGCTATTATCAGAGAAAACTTTTTCATCTGAAAGACTTGTCTGCATGGCAGGACAAACATTTATTTATCAAACATTTGCTCTTCTCATCTTCCTGTGAATTGTCTTGCTTCTCTTTGAACTTCCAGACCCCTCTTCCCTTCCTTGGCCTAATCTATTTTGTCTGATTGTCTTTGAGTTCCATATTTGTATGGGGCTTTCATATGTACAAAGTTAATTTTTTTCCTGTTAATCTGTCTCATGTCAATTAAATTATTAAAACAGTCAAGAACCTAGAAGGTTAGAGAGAAAATTACTTTTCTCCCCCTTGATACAAATGACCAGGAGGTCTTAAGGGATGGTGGATCCATTAGATGGGAAGCTACTGCATCCCTCTACCTCTTCATGTAAGATGGTCACCTGTATTGAATTTTTATGTGTATGAGAAATTATGTTCTTTTATGTTTTTACCATTATAATACTTTTCTGCCTATTTTATGGTTATTAGCAAGACCTTAAGTTATATCTCATTTATCACCCACATGTCAACAATGAAAATAAAAGACTGTTTCAATTTTTTCAAATTTTCATTTCATACTTCAGTAATGTGTATACTTATAAAATTTTCTCCTTCTATACTTTAAGTTTCTTGGTAAAAAATTGTTCCTTGGACTGTACCCATTTCATTCCCAATAAATGATGGTACATCTATATTATTCTATTAGAAAGAATATTATGTTCTATGAAAATTGTATGAACTCCCTTAAGATTATGTGTTAAGAACTGCCACATAACAGTCTTCATCTTAATCATGCAATGAAAAATGTATGATAAGTTATTTTAGCCTAAGGTTGTATCCATGAGAAGTATCAGATCCAAGAACCATACACCTGGAAAGTGCTTCACTATGTCATTTACTCTTTGTCACTTAATCTAATTGCTATGGTTTTAATAGTTCAGTTACCTACCATTTCTAAAAATCATTAGGAAGAATCTGGTATCCACATTGCTAGGTTTCTATCTCTCTAGCACTGATCTAACTAGAAATTTTGAGACAACTGTAGCAGGCTATTGTATCTTACAGAAATCCTGCAGTAAGGTACTTGGTTTTCTGGTTTATATAAAATCTTGTATTCTATTTTTTTTTTTTTTTTTTTTTTGGTAAATGAATTCACTTGGTCTATATATCATTAAGGATTTTGTTTATGAGGGGTTCAGAAAGAAATAGCCAACATAAAGTAGCAGTGACAGATAATGAAACAAGTCATGACAACAGAGGTTTGAGAACCAGCTTATGGATGATCTGCTGTCTATGAACCTCTCATCTAATATTTGTAAGCGCATAGCTGGCAAAGCTTCCTGTATTTTTCAGAGTCTTTATTGATTTACGTAGGAATAACAAATAGGACCCATGGCAGACATTCTCTTAAAATGGTGTTGATATCATAAAGGAATAAAAAGTGTCTCTTGTTTGGTCTGATTCAAGGCACACTCTCCATACAGCGTTAAACATTAAGTGCCTTAAAACAAGGCTCTTATTGACTACAGTGGAAATAGGAGGAAGACTACTTAAGTAACAAAATCATTCTAGAAAATTTGAGATTTAACAGCCCCTTAACCTGCTCTTAAAGACCACTGTTGGGAATTTCTTAGAGAAATGAAGTTGCATTGTATAAGAAGTTAGCGACGGCACCACAAAGAGAACTTGGCAATGGAAGGGGGGAGAGAAGAGAAGATTCTTATCAAAAGCCATGCTATTAAAGAAATGAAATTGGAGCTACACAGAGCTGAAGACACAGATTACGGGTAATGGTGCAGAACCAGGTTACATCAGCATTGAGTTTCAGGCAGTTCCCATTCCATTTCACCTGCATTCGCAGAAAGTTGAGCCAGTGTCAACTTCCACTTAGAATGCAGTTGATCACAATGCTCAGGAAAGTCAAACTGACAGTTAAGAGGAAGCAAAAGGTTCAGGGTCATGTCTCAGCTGGGTTTTAATTTATTCTCATTAGACACACTAATACAGCAGAGCATACAGTGTTGGTATTTCTTTCTTTCTTTCTTTCTTTCTTTCTTTTTTTTTTTAAGATCATGAATCATGAATATTAATGCAGTGCTGTTCAGGTTACCACAGAGTTTACAAGATGGTGATGGAGGGGGAGGTGGGCTGCCCCATGATCGTGTTATTGGATTTGTTTAAAGAAAAGGTTCCTGATACGGTTCTCCAAATGCAGCCGGGTGAGCAGCGAGCTCTCTTTGTGTTACATAATGTCCCATCTGTGCTCATGGAGTGTGGCTTGATGAGGATGCCATCAGGTGATGTTTCTGACTTAATGGTATTCTTTCAGAGCTGGAGCAATAAACATTAAGGGGCCTTAATTGTATTCTTTGCAGTGGGAGCAATAAACATTAGGGGCCCTATTGTACCCTTTCCCAAATGTCCCCCAAGCCCAATTTGGGGAGTGTCTTGATAGCCAGTTATAATTTCAAATCCTCCCTCCCATTTCATGTGTTGAAATTTAGGGACTGGGCAAAAACAAAGGGATTAAAGTCATAGGCATATCTCCACATAGCCAGTTCGTGGGGAGATGCAGCGGCTCCCATTATTTACTTGACCCATCAGAGCCTTAATAGAACAAAACAAGATGAATCCAGTGCTCTGATTTGTTTTTCTGCAGTGACAACTGGGAAAACCTGCACTTGCCTGCCACAGAGCTTCAGTGGCACATAGGGAAGATCCACAGGATAAAGGGTTAAGTGGTTTCAGAGATTGAGGAGATTGTGGGATTTTGAATTGAATCAGGCATGTAGTGATAAACCATGGTAATCTCGACTCTGTTTCATCTACATATTTCTGCTTTTGCTATCCCCCCCACCCATGAAACTATACACAAAAATAACAAATTTCACATGACACTAGAGGAACCCCAGTTTATCATTTGTGATGTTAGAGAGTCAACATGCTATCAAGAAAAAAAAGTTCTAAAATTTTTTTTAACATATGCACCTGACACATTCATATGTCATGAGATTCTAGTGATTTTGCTGGAATTAAACAGCGCACATGTTTTCCTCATTTTGTTGCTCTACTGTTCTTCTCTCTGCTACGATTCTGTGTCTCAGGTATAGGCCTGTGAAGTGCTAGGTGGTAGCCATATTATTTAAAGTGGTAATCCCATGATTTCTTCTCATATATATTTTATCATAGTTTCTCATAAAAGTGCTATTTTCTAGAGTAATTGCACACGGAAGATTTACAGAGGCGCCAGCATCAGGGTCAGATTTTTATATACCATACAGAAGCTTTCCAGTTTAGGGCTCTAAATAAGCAGAATTCAATGGACATAAACACAATCGCATGTTATAGTTTAAACACTTTAAACAATCTTAATGCTATACTAATTTAAATGCTAATGTTTACTCCAGGTTGGGAAGTTTTTGCTTCCTTTTATCAGAATTGTAACTTCCTACCAAACAGGGAATGAGTGTGTAAGTAGTTTGGGAGCAAAGAAAGTAGAAATAAATTTCTGTTGATTATTTTATTTAACACTGTGGTTTCTCACACAAAGACATTTAATTTCAAAGTGTTTTGACTTGGCCACAGCCGTAATTGTGTATAATATCCATTATCTTTTAATTGGAATTATCTTTTATCTTTGGCTACATTTATCTGAGGATCCCTTCAGAAAGCCCACCAGAAGCTCAAATTCCAATTTGTTCTCTCAGCTTGACTAATGATGAAAAGTATCAAAAACGACTATTATGTGTTTATAAATTACCTCTTTTATCCTGATGCGGTTCTGGGATTTTATGCTAAGTATCATTTCTCTGTGGAATGTAAATGCAAAAATAACAACAAATTCAGCATAAACAATGGCACAAAATAAAAATGAACAAAACATCTTTAGAGGAAGCATCACAAAAGCAAAGTATGAAAAGAGAACAGCATAAAATATCGATGAGAAAGTATATTTCTCACAGATTTACAAAAACGCACACACACACACACACAACAAACCAACTATGAGTCAAAAATAGTCTCCATTCCCTTAGCATCAAACAGTTCTATTTGGAAAAGCGTAGAATCTGTGGCACAAAAGCAAATATATCTTAATTGGGCCCACTTTCATCCACCTGCTACTGTTTCCTTTTAGTCACATTGAATTTGTCTAACAACACTTGTTTACATTCCCTTGCTAGCACATTAGCATTTATTTCATTTTATAAAATAAGAAATATGGCCAGCTTAAAATGTTGAAGATACAGTGGCCAAGAAACTTCAGGTCAGCTTGTGGAATTCAGCAATAACCTACACTTCTCACTCTGAAGTATTACCCTTAGACCATAATGTGCTACAAAACATCCTCGATTAATTGAATCATTTACCCAACAATTATTTATTGAGCACCTGCTGTGTGCCAGGCAATCTGCTAGGAATTCAGGATGAAAAGTGCACTGGGCATGGCTCCAGCTCACTTTCCTCCAGCCTTTGTCTCTCCTAGCTCCTCCCACCGCTTCCTCCTGCTGCCTGTCTTCATGGTCTCTGACCACAGGGTCTCTTTACATCCTCCTGAATGAGCTCTGAGTTTACATAAATAGGGATGGTTATTCTGTCTCCCCATACTATCAGCTCCGTTTCTTATAGCCCCTGAGGCAAAATATTGAGTCACCCAGTGGCTCAGCGATGTTTGTGGGGCCCCTGCATTGTTTCCTCTGCCCCCTTTATTGTCAACTAGTTATCTGTAAAGAACACAGACACTTGAGATATTGTGGTGGCCTCCTGTGGCAGCAAATGGCCCGAGTCTCTGGACCTCAAAGAGCATAAAAAAATGGGGTTACATGACTTGAGTACTATTTTTGTCCTATTGTGACAACAGCGGTAGACTCTTTTGCTGCCTGGAATGGACTCCCAAGTCCCAGACCAGTATCTTTCACTCAATCTCTTCCCACGCTCCATCCCTCAGCAACCTTCCAATGTGTTCAGACAGACCAAACTAAGCCCCACTACCCTCTGGCCTCATTTTTGGGATACTGTTTCTCTTATCTTCAGCAAAGCATGACACCTAATCATAGCACAGGTGAATGGTATCTCCTCACTCACCTTGTATATTGATCCTAATTCCTCCTTCTTTAAAATGTGTGGGACGGGGGCACCTGGGTGGCTCAGTGGGTTAAAGCCTCCGCCTTCAACTCAGGTCATGATCTCAGAGTCCTGGGATTGAGCCCCACATCGGGCTCTCTGCTCAGCATGGAGCCTGCTTCCTCCTCTCTCTCTGCCTGCTTCTCTGCCTACTTGTGATCTCTGTCTGTCAAATAAATAAATAAAATCTTAAAAAAAAATGTGTGGGACACTTGGCATCACTTATCTTGTATGTATGTATGTATGTAAGTATGTATTTAGAGAGTATGAGCGGGGAACGGGGATAGGAGCAGAGGGAAAAGGAGAGAGAGAATCTCAAGCAGACTCCACACTGAGCACAGAGCCTGATGTGGGGCTCGATTTCAGGACCCTGAGGTCATGACCTGAGCTGAAATCAAGAGTAGGATGCTTAACCGACTGAGCCATTCAGGTGCCCTGTCACTTATCTTTAATATATATTAGCTCCCTATTTGTGGGGTACATTCCAAGACCTCCAGTGAGTGCCTAAATCTGCCAATAGTACCCAACCCTATATATGCATATAAGTTTTTTCCTATACATAAGCACATACCTATGACAAACTTTATAAGTTAAGCACAATAAGATGAACAACAATAACTAATAATAAAAATAGAACTATTGTGACAATGTACTGTAGTAAAAATGATATGAATGTGCTCTCTCTCTCAAAATATCTTCTTGTACTGTGCTCACCATTCTTATGATGATGTGAGGTGATAAAATGCTATGGGATGAGATGAAGTGAGGTGAACGATGTAGGCATTGGGATATAGGTTTATGCTATTACTGACAGAGGATTCCTCAGAAGGAGGTGATCCTCCTTCTGAGGACTGTGTTTGACCACAGGTAACTGAACCCATGGAAAGGAAAACTGTGGATAAGGAGCGACTATTACATTATGCTCATGATTTTCTGCTCACCTTTCTCATCCCTTTTTAAAGATGCATAACAACCTATTTTCCCCAAATCATAACTCATATCCTTCCATAGTTCCATGGTAATTGAATAGACAGGCCTTAGTTCCAACCCAGAAGTCTTACTTGGTTACTCTAACTCTAGGGGCTCCTTCTTCTCTAATGGATGGCAGGACTGCCCTGAGGCCTTGCTTCTTGTCAAGAAAAGTCTCAGATGATGAGCTCCTGCCTAGTCTCCCCTGCTGCTGTTACCTGCACATGGACATATTCTTTTGATCTTACTACCTCATGGTATCTCATTATCTCACCTTGACATTTCTGATACTAATCATGGGCTGACGTTTGATAGACTTCACATGGATAGTCCAGAGATGTTATTTCTTGACTCTGTGATTTGCAGCTCAGCTCTCCCTCCCCATGTAGACTTGCTCAGTAATTGACCTAAGTCCTTCTTTGACTGAATGTGTGGATCCTGTTCATAGTCCTACTTTTTTTTTTCTTTTTTTTTTCACTTGCTTGACAATGGGTTATCCTACCATGCCCAAATCTGGACCCAAAATTTGGAATGAAACTTCTAGTTGGATAAGTTAGGATGCTTCTATCAGCAAACAATAAACCTGAACTCAGCTGGCTTAAGTAAGGAAAATGTATTATTTCATAAAATATGAGTCTGGAGGTAGAGTAGTTCCAGGTTTGTTTAATTCAGCAGTTCAGTGATGTTCAAGGATGTAACTCCTGTATTTTCCATCTTCCTGTTTTGCTCTCTAAGCATGCCCTCATGGGCTGGTTCCTTTTAGGTTAAAAGTTGCCTGTCTCAGTTTCAGGTAACATAGTGATATCACTGGAAGAAAGATAAGAATGCTAATTCCATTGCACATTTTCATCCACAAGGAAAAACATCCCTACCAGAAATTTTCTATTATTGAGTTGTTGGTTGGAATTGTTTCTTTTTAAAAAATATTTTATTTCTTTATTTGAGAGAGAGAAAAGAAAAAGGGAAAACAGTAGGCAGAAGGAGAGGCAGAAATAGTCCCCCCACTGAGGATAGAACCTGACATGGGGCTTGATCCTAGGATCTTAGGATCATGACCTGAACCAAAGGCAGCTGCTTAACTGACTGAGCCATCCAGGACTCCCTGGAATTGTTTCTTAAATCAGATATTGATAAAGGGAATAATACAAAATGGTTGGCTTGATCAATTATAATTCAGTCAATGTGCCTGAGAAGGAAACCAACCTCCCCAAAAGCCCATGGAAATCCAATAAAGAAGGAAACGTGTTATCAAGATTGAAGGAGAGTCGTGCCTGTTGAGTAGGCTTCCAAGTACATTGGCCACTGTTGTTATCCATGAATTTTCTGGAGCAGAAATGAGAGCTCTGCTTCCTTACCTTTCAGTCGTACAGGCACGGACAATCCACACCAGGGCTGGCTCACATGGCTGTTGTTTGACATCCCTCCATGCTTCACCAGTAAGCCTTCCCTTTTGGGCCTCTTTCTGAGCCTCGGGAGTGAGGCACAGATTGCTATTCTTGATGGGAGCAGCAAGCTTCCTGCTGTGTCATAATAATTGTACTGTTAAATGCAACACAGGGATTTTTTCCCTAAAATATTTATACTCTCTTAAAACATTCCATTTCTATATGGTGATCAAGGAAGAAGGAGGTTTGAAATGATACTGGAGAGACATGTTACTCTGGCAGAATATGTATAGTCTGGGGAATGAAACAGAGAAGGAGAAGGGTGAGAAAATAATCAATAAATAACTCAATAATCTGGTTTTTATCTCCAGCTCCTAGTAGCATGCCTATGACGTAGTGGTGCTCAACAAACATTTATGGCAGAGAGAGAGGAGGAAATTTTATCACCAGAATTACAAAACAGGCATTCACATTTTTAAAATCAAGAGAATCGATTAAATTAACTAAACAAGACTTGATTGAGTTCTAAGGACTAAAGTTACCCATACTCAATGCACAAATAGTCCTATAAATAGATTTGTGGGTATTAAAGAGGGTATATTCCCTCTGAGCAATTTGGGCACCTTTTTAATTCTTGACCATTGTTTTCCTTTGAGAAACGAACTTAGAGATCAGAAGATTTTTGAGAGAAGGATGGAATTAAATGATTCTGAAAGCTCATTTCCTTCATGGCCCTATAGGAAGTATTGATTAAATATCCTACCCTCATGATATAGGGAAGCCAAAGTAAATGGGACCATCTCAGCACAAGGAACAACACCAACTCTATTCCAGAGGCAAGAGCCAGAGGAATTGGGATACTTAACAACATGGCTGTATAGTCAAGATAAAATCTCATAGATTGTGGCACAATTTCTTTTTTCTTTTTCTGAAATAGAAGCTGTATTATTTTGTCTAATTTACTGATATTTTTGAAATAAATAATTGCTTCTTTTACATGTATACATATATGGAAATATAAGATGCTTGTTTCTAAATATATCTTATAAAAAATCTTTAAACACAATGTAAAACTGAAAAAATAGCATAACAAATGCCTATAGATTCTTCATCTAGGTTCATTAGTAGTTAGCATTTTGGGAGCTCTGTATGCATAATAAGTCACCCATCCCCACACACACTGTCCATATGCATGCTGTGGAGTTATAATACTTCTATTTCAGCATGCATCTCCTAAGAGCAAGGACATTTTCCTAAAATGCCATTATCATATTCAGAAAAATTAACAATGATTCCCCAATGTCATCTAACATCTAAATCATACACAAATATCCCATTTGGCCCATATATTTTTTAGAGCATTTTTCCCCCCCTGAGCTCAGATAGGTTCACATATTGCATTTAATTACCATGTCTCTTAAGTCCATTTTAATTTCTCCTCCCCAGCTATCTTTTCCTTCTCTTTTTTCCATAATACGATCTTTTGAAGAGTCTAAGCCTGTGGTTTGTAGAATGTTGCATGTTTGAACTTTGTCTGATTATTTCCTCATTGTGTTGGTTGTTTCTTCATCTCTTATGTATCTTGTTAACCAGAAGTATAAAGGCTTAATTAGATTCAGATTAAACTTCATTGTGTATACATCATATTGGATTAGTTATGAACTGCATAATTTCAACTTGTCCTGTCATTAGTTATGCTATGTTTGAATAGTTGTTTAAGGTATGATTTTCTAATTTTCCTATTGTAAAACTATAGTTTTAATACTTATTTCATAAGGAAAATCAATTGAATAATTTTGACTACCTATTTTTTTCATAATTGCATTTGCTTTAAAAAAATTAACCCCTTTGGCTCCATAGCTTATTACCAAAAGGTTTACTTAAATATGGACAGCAAGAAATTTGAAGTTTTACATAAATATGCTATTTTAAAGTGGGTTTTAAATGTTATTTGTGTTTTTATTCTCAAACATATTAGTGTAGCAATCTTATCTTAAAATAACTCTCTTGCATTCCTGAGATTAATTTTCTTGTTTCGGGAAGAAAAACATTAGTAGCTTTTGCAGTTTTTCATTGATTTGTGATTATAATTTTTCTAACAAGGTGTCCTGGGTGAAGTAAGTGGTCGGTACATGGCTCTGCAGTCTCAGCATGAACCCCATCCCAGCAGGAAGACGGCATTGAGCGGTTACGGCACCAATTGCTCAGTCTGCTAAAATATAAATTATAAGGGAAAAAATTGAAAAGCAAGTCCGTATTTTAGCTGGGAAAATACATATGATTTAGATTCTAAGGGAAATTAGTTTTAACCAAGAGAAAAATATAAATCCAAATTTCCGTATGAGAAAGCTAAAACCAAAAGACCCGTGGGATCCTTCCTGTGAGGTTTCTCCATAATACAATCAACGTGCACACTTCCATAGAAGACTACTGAACAAATAAATGAATATTCACACTTTTTTTTAACCTATAGTTATTCAACATCCAGTTTTAATCATAGAATTTTTCCTTTTTAAGAAATATCTTACCAACTGAAGGGTCTTCATTTTTTTTCTTCTTCGGAAAATGCGTGATCGGCATTATAACTACCAAGTCAGTTTACTCAGAAATGCAAAATTATGATGCTGATACAAAAAATTATTGATATGCCTGGGAGACTTGATTTGAGGATGAAGTGTCTTATCCAGAGCAACCTGCATCTTTTGACTTCTTGGTCTCATCATTCAGCCTTTGCATTAATTTTTCATCAGCTATGTTTGTCGTCTCTGAAGGTGAACATTTTATGAAGTGTGAAGTAAGAAAACATGGGTGGAAGTTTCCCTTCACACTTTTGTCTACACAGAGCTTTTTAAGGCTGTCTTGACTCTTGCATAAGGGTTGGTAGGCATGGATATATTTTTTCAGTTCTAATAAGGAGTTCTCACTTGATATATTTTATCTTTAGACATGACAGCTACTCTTCAAAACATTCCTTGTTGTTTTAGCTGTTATGACCTTTGTGACCACAAATACTTATTGCTTCATCCAGTTATTTCTGTGCAATTTTCTGAAGCTTCAGCACAGACATGCTAATACATTTAGCTCCAAGTCAGTAGACTTTGCTGAGGCAAAGTAGTACTCTAAAGTAGAGGAAATATAGAAATATTGGAAGTTGTTAAAAAAAAAAAAACTATTTGACTTTTGGCAATGCAGATAATAATGACATCTAAAGTGATGTCTAAGGCAATTTGTAAATCTGTTTAGCAAACAGATCACCAGCTAGGGGAATAAAAGTATCAGAGTAATGTATTATTTACATCTTCCTTAGGATAGCTTCCTCACCATAAGCTCCCACCACTTAAAGCTTTCTCCCTTGCCCACGCCCTCTGCACCACCTTTGTCTCCTTTACAGTATTGAGGATGTTGACGGTATTAGGCCTTAAGGCAAGGGACCACATGTTAATGATGATGTTTCCAACTGATCAAAAACTTTAAAGCACATATTGTGTTCCATGTTTCATTAATGTCTAAGTCATTTATAAATACCCTTAATATCTTTCCAATTAAGCATGAACTACTTTCACAAATCTTATAGAGAAGAGAGAAGGCTTCAGTTCTTTTCAGGGGGATTGTTACCATTTAGGTAGAAACATCTTGGTTTGGTAAAATGAATACTTTTATTTATTTATTTATTTATTTTTATTTATTTATTTATTTTTCTAGTGCTCCGTGTCAGCTGACACTTGCTGAGTGACAACTACCACGCTAACACTTAGTGACTTAACATTTTTTAGCTCATGGTTGTATGGTTAGCAATCTGAGCTGTACTCCACTGGGTGGATCTTGTCATCTTCCTGTTTACCTCTGTGTATCATGAGAATCAGGCTAAGCTGGCTGGGATGCCTTAGTCCTCTTCCACATGGCCTCTATCATCCAGCAGGCTAATTTGGGCTTGTACTCTTGAAAGGGTTAAGTTGCAATAAAAGGCTCTTAGTGAGCTGGTTCAGAACTTGCACATCATTCCCACCAAAACAATGTACAGCAAGGCCAGTTCTGACTCAAGGAGGAAGACAGACTCTACCTCTTGAGGAGAGGAAGTTATAAAGAATTGTGTCATTTGGTAGCCTACCATATACCCAAGAGAAAGGGGGGAATTTAAAGGATTTTCTATATGAATATTTTATAAATGAAATCCTTAATATATATTGCTTATCATGCCCTTTTCATCATTTTTATTTCTTCAAGTAATGTGTTTATATGTTGATTTCTAAAAATAAAAACAGCTGCTACTTTAATAGTAATCTTTGCTTTGTAAAATATCTCACATTATGAACTTAAATGTCCATAAAAACTCATGAAATGTAATAAGTGATATCATTATTGTTAAAAGTATTAAATGTCTTAATGAAGTAGTTGGACACTATTTCACCTGTCTTTCTTCTCTGCTTATCAAAATTTTTGCTATCCTGGGGCCCCTGGGTAGCTCAGTGGGTTAAAGCCTCTGCCTTCGGCTCAGGTCATGATCCCAGGGTCCCGGGATCGAGCACCGCATCAGGCTCTCTGCTCAGCAGGGAGCCTGCTTCCTCTTCTCTCTCTGCCTGCCTGTCTGCCTACTTGTGATCTCTGTCTGTCAAATAAATAAATAAAATCTTAAAAAAAAATTTGCTATCCTTTAAGAAAACAATTCCCCAACTAACAATTTCCCTTAAATTTGACCCTGAAGCATTTTTCTCCTACCTTAGATGGAAATAGCATCTTTGGGAGGCCTGGCTGGCTCAGTCATTAAGCATCTGCCTTTGGCTCAGGTCATGATCCCAGGGTTCTGGGATCTAGCCCTGCATTGGGCTCCCTCCTCAGAGGGAAGCCTGTTTCTCCCTTTCCCACTTCCTCTGCTTGTGTTCCCTCTCTTTCTGTCTCTCTCTCTCTGTCAAATAAATAAATAAAATCTTAAAAAAAAAAAGAAATAACATCTTCAAGGGAGTAGGGAAAAAAATTACTAAAAACGTACATATTTAACTCAATTGGATAATTAAACTTTAATATTTACATACAAAATATTTAAATTTAACTCTTCTGAGAATTCATTGGTTTGCCTGGTATAGTTGGAAAAAGGTAGAAGGCAAATACAGATAATACTTATTTTCTTATGTACAATTCTTCTAATTGCATCATTCAAATTCAAATTTATTTGAATTCAAATTCAAATTCATTCAAATTCATCATTCAAATTTATTGCTTTAGTTGTCTTGACTACTAAACACAAAAACGCTGTTAAAGTAGACGTTCTAGGGGCACCTGGGTGGCTCAGTGGGTTAAAGCCACTGCCTTCAGCTCAGGTCATGATCCCAGGGTCCTGGGATCAAGCCCTGCATCGGGCTCTATGCTCAGCGGGGAGCCTGCCTCCCCTTCTCTCTCTCTCTGCCTGCCTTCCCTTCTCTCTCTCTCTGCCTGCCTCTCTGCCTACTTGTGATCTCTGTCTGTCAAATAAATAAATAAAATCTTTAAAAAAAAAAAAGTAGACATTCTATCAGATTTACTAGATTGTTCTTAACTTATTTCTGACGTATAATAGGTCATCAACAAATGTTTTCCAAAGAAGTTTTTTTTTTAAACATTAAACTACATACATTACAAATGGTATCATATAGGCATAAGAACTAGTTATTTTATGTTAAATGTTCCTGTGTTTAAGATAACCATATCAGGTTTAAGATACAGGTTTAAGATAACTATATCAGGTTTATTTCTTATGGGTCAATATTTTTTGGAAAATATACTTATTTTGTAGATTTTAAATAATCCAGAAAATCAATCAGATTAACTTGGGGAAGGTTATGTAGTCTTATATTTAAATTATTATTTAATTTTATTATGTGTACATTCACTATTTAAAGTATACTTTATTATAGTAACTTTGTTGTGGAAACGGAAACATAAAAAATACTAATACTCTATTGAAAAATAAAACTATTCAATGATGTTATAAAATCAAGATGGAAAATCTATGATTTAAGATGCAATAGTAATAACAATAAAACTTATGGAACTGTATAAATAACTGAACCAAAATTACTCATTGAGATTTATTTCTGTATATTCTCTTAAAAAAAAAAAGATTTATTTATTTATTTTAGAGAGATAGAAGGAGAGAATCTTCCAGCCGACTGCCCGCTAAGCACAGAGTCTGACATGGGGCTTGATCTCACAAACCTCAGATCAAGACCTGGGCCAAAACCAAGAGTCAGATGCTTGACTGACAGAGACACCCAGGTGTCTCTCTATACAGTCTCTTAAGGACATTTTGTCGAAAAAGAGTCTCTAAATGCCTTTTGTGGAAAAAAGGACTTAAACATCAAAATATTTGGAATATACTCTTGGGAAGGTTCAATTCTTATTAATATATGAGAGTTTCCACAGTTTAATCCAGTGGCTCCCATATACAGTGGCCATTGTATGCTAATAATAGATGGTAACGTAGTTCCACTAAAGACATTTTTTGAAAAATAGAATTATTAAAAAAACCTATTCAGTATACTAGATATCAGACTGATTGGCCTCAATATGTTCTGAAAATTTGTGGGTGACAGATATTAAATACAAATTCACTTTGAATTGCTTTATATAAATAGATCTTTTTTAATTTTTGAGAGGCCTTGCCTCATCTCCTTTATTAAAGATTTTATAAAGATGTTAACACTGGTTTGTAAACCATATAAAATGTTAAGGATTGTCATTACAGTATATTTTCACTGTGATTTAAATGGCAGTTGAAGTGGTTGTTAAATATGCTGAGATGAAGCTGCTCCTCCAGAAGTGGTTCGTGTTTTGTGAAACACTCCTGAAAGATATTATGAAGAGTATGTTACATGAAGCACAAAGATATGCTTCTAAGAAACAACTACAAACTGTTAGTCTGCATGTTCAGAAGTTCCAGTTAGACATATTTTTAGAGTATTGTGCAAGTGCAAATAAAAACGTTAGTACACATTATTATGGAATTTCAGATGTTATTTATGTTGTCAGATATGTGAAAAACACTATTATCCTGGTGAATTTCAATTTCTGCAGCATGGTGTTTTAACAAATATAAATTATACCTATATGTATTGTTCAAAACCATCCCACTCCTTTTGATATTTACTTTTCAATAAATCCGATATCCTCCATCTGTCTACACCCACCGATCTGAAGGATTGGCAGAGGCTGGAATTAAATTGTTATATTTGATCCAAAGTTATGATTAGAATAATTGTGTGAATTCTTCTATTGCTGTAGTTATAGTAAGAGATTTCCCTCTATTTCTAATGCCAATACTGATGGACTGACTGCATCACCTTGGACAGGCTGCTTTTCTTAATTTCTTCCATTTGTAATGGAGTTTCCAATAATACCAACCTGTATCACTTCCATATTCTTGGAGTTGTTGCATGAACTACCAAAAAACATTGTAATACATTTGGTTGAAAAGAATCATGCTAACTGGAAAAACTGATATGTGATTTACCATTTGATTTGATTTTCATACACATTAGAAAATGCAACGTATTTATTTTTAAAAAAATTCAAGTGATGATCCAAATGCTTAAAATGATTACTCTGCAAACACTAACATCCTATTCAATTAGAGAGTTATATTATCCTTTGGGGTAACAATAACAAAGGATGGTAAAACAGAAGCGCAGAAGTTTTTATACCAAGATAGTTTTGTTGTCTTGTTTCTAAGTAAGGGTAGTTGAAAAATTAGTATTTTCTTGGCATTCAAGAACAAGGACTATGGTAGATTTTAAGCTGAACAAAATACTGCCCCATGTAGTTGTGCTAATTAGACAAGTTGATGTCAAAACCCAAACAAATTATTTATATGTTACATGGAAGTAGGAAGAGATTTGGTTCAGTCATTGCTCTGTGTAAAACATTATTTTCTATATCCACTACTCTGAGTATCAGAATCTCGATTGCCAATACCACAGCAGTCCTCCTGGTTCACATTAATTTATGTAACAGTATCAGCACATTTCCTTCCTTCCCTCTTTTCCTTCCTTCCTCTCTCCAATTCTCCTTCTTTTCCTTCCTTCCTTCCTTCCTTCCTTCCTTCCTTCCTTCCTTCCTTCCTTTCTTCTCTTCTTCCCATCCCCCCCTCCTTTTTTCAACTCATGACTTTATAAAGAATGCAAAAGTATCAATAGAAGAATTAAACACTCATTATGGAAACAATAATGCACAACTAACTATAACAAAAGGAAATATATAATGAAGGTTTAAAAATAATATGTAGCTTGGGACACCTGGGTGGCTCAGTTGCTAAGCATCTGCCTTCAGCTCAGGTCATGATCCCAGGGTCCTGGGATCGAGCCCCACATCGGGCTGAGTTGGAAGCCTCCTTCTCTCTCTCCCACTCCCCCTGCTTGTGTTCCCTCTCTCACTGTGTCTCTATCAAATAAATAAATAAAATCTTAAAAAAAAATATGTAGCTTAGTGAAAAATTATACTTAGTAGAATCAAAAACAGTATAATTTAAATATTGTGTATTTAAAGATATTCATTAATATCTTATGGGCATTAATAACTTATGGGGTGAGCATTTCAGCCTATATTAATACCTTGTTTTCTTTATGAAAAAGAAAGGAATTTAAAAGTATATATATATATCAGTATGAGAGAGTATAAATGTTGGCCTTCAGTAAAGAAAGACTTTATCCATAATAAAAGAATACATGGTTGTTGCAAATTGGTGAAATTCATCTGTGAGTGGAAAAGTCAAAACTTATTTCTGTACATAGTACTAAATATGACCCCTAACGATATCTTTATGGTAGGCAAATTAATAATCATATTTTTGGTACTATTTCAGATTATATAGACTAGGTACCAGTGAATCATATAATTCACAGTCCTACCTAATAGGAAGAAAAAATTTTTTTCTCTATTATTTTCCTTCTGCTCACTGTGTCACACCCATTTGCTAATTAATTTCCTTAACCTTGAAGATAATGTAATTCCTGTTTTTTTCTAAGAAATAAGCTAGAGGATAAATTTACATCATATTAAATGAAAACTGCACTTCTGAGAATAACCTTGAAAAAGCACCAATAATATTTGCTTTAGCAACAGAATAAGGTTATTTAGAGAAACAGTTGGGTGTAGTGATAGCAAAGAAAAAAAGTCACGGTATTGGTAATTATTGGTAGCTCTTTAATTTTTGTCTGTGGCTCTAGTTAATTGCATACAATCAGATAAAGTTTAGATGCTTTAATTTGTCTTTAATTTTTTCTGTGGGAAAATAATATGCAAGTCTATTCACTCTTATTTATGTACTAAAAAGACCTAGGATTTTATAGAATGTTACCTAAATCGGAGTGTTAAATACATCTTTTCTAAAATAAAGTAAATCTCATAGGTAATAAGGAAAAGTAGTTGATTTCTTAAATAGATATTTAGATATAGGTATTCAAATATGGCTGTCCACATTAAAGAAAGAAAAATAAAATGTCAATAAATCATGGTACCCATTAAATAAACAAGAATTTATTTATTTATTCCATTAAATAAACAAGAATTGTGGTGTATTTGACTATTCTTATTACCTGACCATTATTAGATGTTTTAACCTAAAATGATTTGATGTTAAGTAGTGGATATGTGAAATACCTCAAAAGCAAAATAACTATGCCACTATAAAATAATCATAAATTTAACTGAAATAGGTCTATTCCTTAAAACACTTAGCATGCCTCTCTAGTATGTAGTAAAATGGAAAAGAAACAATAATCTTTAGGGTCTCTGTCTCACAATACTTAGACAAAAGTTCCAAGAATATTCTCTCAGTAGTAACAAATGACCTGCCAGCCCCTGACCTTCCCACCCCTGTGGAGGCCTGCCAGCAATACGACAGCAGACAGACAAATACTAAGTCAGCCAAAACCACAAAATTAAACAAATGAAAGAATTAAGTCTGTGAAATATGAACTTACTCTTGGAAGACTATTGTAAAAATAACCCTACTAGGGGCGCCTGGGTGGCTCAGTGGGTTAAAGCCGCTGCCTTCGGCTCAGGTCATGATCCCGGAGTCTTGGGATCGAGCCCCGCATCGGGCTCTCTGCTCAGTGGGGAACCTGCTTCCCTTTCTCTCTCTCTCTGCCTGCCTCTCTGCCTACTTGTGATCTCTGTCTGTTAAATAAATAAATAAAATCTTAAAAAAAAAAAAATAATAACCCTACTAGCTTGGAGTAAAGGAACTGGTGTCATCGCATCCTCTCTTCCCTTCCTGTCCACACCTGCCCAAACACTCAATTTTCTATCCTCCACCAGATTCCATTCTAGTGTTCCTGTAGAGTCAAAGATGAACTGAAGCTTAATGATTTTTGCTATTGAGGATTTCTCTAAATCAATTATAGTTTCATCTGACTATATGTTCTGGAAGTTTCTAAAGGCTTAAGAGTTTGGGGTGGGCTAACTGGGAACACTCAGCAGATATCTTAGAACTGTTTCATGCCTCTCCAAATGGCAGCTCACCAGAAGTATGGTGAATGGTTTTATGGCACTTAATACATCAAAATTTTCAAATGAAATTGAGCATTTGTTTTCAAAGTGGTTCTAAAAACATGTTTAAATATCATACTGTACATAAAATGTTAGTTTGGAGAGAAAGCAGCTACAGGAATATATATCCTATGTCTATATCTTCAAAATTATAAATAACAGTAGGGTGTTTTATCCTTCTACCTTGACAAATACACCTTCATAATGATAATACCCCCCAAAATTGGGTTCAGCTATGTTATTTATATAAGAGAATGGCAACAAATTAAAAGACTGTTGAACTTAGTTATTGCTGTTCATGACTAGGTACCATTAATGGGTTGGTAGCATTTAGAGAAGGAAAAAAAATAAAGAAGTAGATAATCCCATAAACTATTACATATTATTCCATTAACTGTATCTTTCTCACCCTTACTTCAGCAAAATAATCTTGTTATAATAAACACTTAGTAGCCTTTTTGCAGAATTTTTGTTCTAGCAATAGTAATATGATAGTAATATTTTGAATGCAATTGTATTTTCTTCTCAACCTCCTAACAGTACGTAAATGAAAGTCAATTTAAGAACGTAAGGAATGGAAATTAAAGTCAATGGAAGAAATAAAAAATTATTTTTCATGTTTTCAAAAGTAAATTTTCGCCTAAGTATTCAAAATTAATCCGTGCAAAATTGAATTTCTAATTATTATATAACAATTGCACAAATGCATGTAAAACTTCAAGTTTTGTAAAATTAACTAATTTGTACATAGCGTGTCTATACAAGTAAAACCATTCGTAGTTCTAGCATGTCTCTGTAGTTGGCATTGTCAGGGATTGGTGTCATATTTCATGCATGTTAAACTGATATCACCATACATACAAATTCAAGAATAATAAGAATTGTTTAACATTGCAAAAGGTTTTTAGCTGCCATGTGTATGATTTGTTAAGTTTTCAGTGTTCTGGAGCCATGGACTGGAATGTGAACAGAAGCAAGAAAATGGATACTCAGCACTGTTGGGAAAAAATACTTCTGCACGCAAGAATCTCTTCGCCTTTGCTACAGGCGAACATGGTTACCTTTTGTGTGGAGGACATAGGAGAAAGGGGTGGAGCAATATATCCTTGGAACTTGAAAATTCTCAGCCACCTGTGTGGGTACATAGATCACAGGTTGTGCTGTGTGCCAGTGCTGACCACTTGATCCTGAATGAGAAGGGCATCTACATAGTCCTTAATACATTTGATTTCTGTGGGTTTGTGATCCTTGAGGCCCTCTAAATCACAGGATGGCAAGAGATTCTCTTGCGGGGATCCCTTGTGGTACATCACTCCATGACCATTAAAATGGCTTCTGAGGGCAAATGCAAAAGTATAGTGTACAAAAGCAGTGTCATATATATGAATACAAATACATACGAATATATGCCTGTGTATGCATGAACATATGTATGTGTTTAAAGATTTTATTTATTTATTTTAGAGAGCGAGTGAGTAAGAGAGAGCAGGAGCAGAGGGGATAGGCAGAAGGAGAGGCAGAAGCAGACTCCCGGCTGAGCAGGGAGCCTATGAGGGACTGGATCCCACGAGCCTGGGATCATGACCTGAACCGATGGCAGACGCTTAACCAACTGAGCCACCCGGGAGTCCCAAATATAGGTTTAAATGCAAATATGTACTACAGGTATGTTCATTTGTCTTCTTCTTGAACAGATTTGTACCTAAGTATTTTCCTCCTGAATTGCTGTTACACAAGAAGTAGCTATGATTGGAAACAGGGAAAATGCTTATAGGCTCCATCTTTGAAATCCATTAGGAAAATAGAGGTATATAATGCTTTCAGTATTTGTTATGTATGCTTTTATACCAACAGTATCTGCATGTGTATAGGAAATGCCTGAAGAGAAAAACTCAAGAGTGTCTCAGCTCCCACCTTAGCAGAACCATGAAAATCTCCAATTACCAACAATGGCCCAGGTGGGAGCAGACAGAGGAGGATATCTTTGCCGTAGTGAGGCTAGACCCTTGCACTTTAGCAGACAAATAAGATGCATTAAGTCCTGCCATAGAAGAAGCCTAAAGGCTGCGGGCTCAAGGTGGGGGATTGACAGGTAGGGAGCACTACAAATCAGCCATTCTCTGAACCTGGTAATGCAATTTTGGTGGGGGAAAAGAAGTCTGAAGAAGGAGTTAAGTAAGGGGCAGTCCTGGGAAAAGGCAGGGTAGTCAGAGTAAATGAGTTAATGAATTTAACCTAGAATTAACCTTTGAAAAAATTCTCTAATCCAAGCTGCCCCTTTTTTTTTTTTTTTTAACCTCTGAGTTTTTTCAATCTGAAATTATCCCAGGATCTTTTGGGGATGGCACTTTTGCCAATATTTGCATGCTCATGCAGCATCACAAATAAAAAAATAATGGTTTAATGTTATATCAGGGAGGAGAAGCGCTCAAATAGGTGAGCGGGGATTAGCTGCCTTCTGATTATAAAGAGGGCTGTTAGAGCTTAATCCCCAGGAGCTATTTGCTCCAGTGTTTTTAATGGCCCTTAATAGCTCAAGCCTGCATAGAGCACATATGCATGTATTTATATTTGTATTGATACATATTTCATGTATCAATTTCTATTCCCTAGCTGGAATTTGTGCTGTGAATTACTATAGTACTCTTTTGTCTAAAATGTAATTATCTAATTATGTGTTCTGGGAGATGGCATAGCTAGACTCATAGTGCACCAATTCACAAGCATTTAATTTTTGTTTTTAATAAGAGACTATGAGAAAAGGGATCTTTTTCCCTCTGGAGGGGGGGGACACAGTACTCATGCTTAAATGGTACTTTCAGAATTGGAATTTTCCTTGCCAGCTCCTTTGGGCATCTCATTAAGAGTTTCTAGTAATACGGAGCCTTTTTGCCCTCTGATATGACCCTTAAAGAAATCCTGTTAGTAAATCACAGGCTAAGAAGTCATGCAATGTGAACCTAAAGTAACTATGTACATTTAATAATGCTATCAAGACCCGGGCTTTAATTTTTTTAAGGACGATAAAAACCACTGTGAAGTATCCTCTTTCAGGTTCACTAAATTAGTGATATTATGAGCAAGCAATGATTCATCCAAATAATTTGGTGGAATCGAAGGAGCGCGCAGAAGCTAACGTGATTGGGCAGGAATCATGAAAAGGATGAACGGAGGCCTCCATGGAAGCTCCGTCAGCTCCCCTCCCATGTGCACAGGCTTTGAAAGGTTTCAACTGCACACTTACCAGTACTTTAAATGGTTGAATGTTATATGTCTCTTTTGATAATGAGGACTCAGTTAAAGCACCAGTTTGGCACTCCAAGAGATGAATAAAAACCTATTTCAAGTTGGTATAGTTAATGCTAAATGTCACATTTTACTGGTTGGCACACATTTATCACTTCATTTCCCAATACTGTAAACAACTCGTAACTCACAGGTTACTTTGATTGACAGCAGCCTTGGGCATTTCTGAGCGCTGGTGTACTGTATTGCATGGAGTCAAACTTCCAGGGTAATTGGCTTCAACAACAATAATAATAATAGAAATAATAATTCCAGAGTTAATTTAAAGGAGCAAAAAGAAGTAAGTCAAATAGGAGGACAATAAATTATGGGGACTTCTCATTTAAGTAAGTAGCAGGTTTAATGGCTTTCTCTAAGTACTGAGATCATTCAATTGAACATCTGCTTTCCAGCTGTGCATATTGATATATTACCAGGTTTTTACTCCCTTCTACTCTAAATGTATCCATAAGTTTTTAGGAGTTTCACTACCCGACTTTGTGACAAAGCCTTGATTGTGAAAGATATAAAAACGTCAAAAATTCTGTAGGCCATATTATGCCCAGGATATTATTTTTCAATCGGCTCCAAAGACAGATGTCCATGAACAATTAAACCATTCTCCGATCACACCTTGTACCAGCTGGGATCAGAGAATTAAAAGGAAGTAAGCCCTCAAAATTTACTTACTCCTGGAGTTCCCATAGTTTCCTGACTGTTACTCGATTCTTATTAAATAGTTCTGTCAATGGAAAATGTATATCATACATTGCTTGAACTTCTGAAGTTGACTCTTTGATGTTGAATTTAGTGTTTCTTCTTTTATAATAATTCATCTAGTGAGCATCTACTTTCAGAGAAATCCCCTTAAATGGAGATTCGGTTATCCTAAGCTTGCTAGCTCCCACGTCTAATCATAGAGACGTTAGTCATAAAGCACCACCCTGAAGCAATCTGGACTGAAAAAATGCGAGACTTGCTAATCAGAATGGATGTAACCCAATATCTTGTCTAATAGGGCAACATAGAATGTGTTCTCCCCTTTCAACAAAAAAACTCCCAAATAAGATGTTATCTTCTTCCCGTCAGCCTTTATCGTTACTGTTACCATAGCAACTAAATAGCTCAGAGTTGCAACCTGAACAAGGGACCGAATAAGACGAGCTTATGAGCCACTGCATTATCAGCGTTCATAAGACAGTAATTCAAAAACGCTCAAGGCATACCCACAAAGGAAAAGCTTTTATTCTCTCTTCCCCTGACCAAAAGGATGGCTCATAAAAGTCTTTCACCATGTTCTAGGCTTTATGGATTGAACAGCTTAAGAAGTGGGATGATGTAACCTGAAGGGAGCATGTACTCATCCTAGTCCCAGGATGCACTTCACCAAGGCAATCTGCTGGCTGGCAGAGCAATACACAACTGAAGATGAGATTTATTGATTGATTGGTTTAATTTTATTAAATGACACTAAAGAAACATGTGTTGCTTTTTTTTTTCTCTTAACAACATATGTAATTAGGAGACTACCATATATGAGCATATAAAGTAGGACAGATTTGATTGCTCCAAATGAGTTCTATAAATAATAAACCCTTGAGCCACCACAGCTTTTCAGATTCTCAAAAGAACACTGTAATCTTTGAAATGTTTTCAAAATTCTCTACTTTATTATTATTCAGAAAGCAGTAAGTTTCTGGGTATCTCAACACTTTAGGTGGACATCTGAGGAGAAAGTTAAAAGTGATAATAATAATGATGGTAAAATCAATAATAGTTAATAGTTCTTGCCCACCTTATAACATAACACTTGCCATGGATGATGCCTTTCAATTCAGACTATCGTTATCCCCATTTTACAGATGAGCAAATTAATTCACAAAGAGAATAACCTCCCAGATTTAGGAAGAGAAAGAACTAGGATTTGAACTCATGCAGTCTGACTCCAAAACCCACTCTCAACCCCTGAGTACCGTTCAAATATTTTTGTGTCCTGCCCAGAAGTTGCAATAGTGTGGCTAAAAATGCAAAATTGTATAAAAATACAAATTGGTGTGTATTTCTTGTATTTCTTCATTCATAAATATTTATTGAATGTGTTATCTTTTTTAAAATTAAAAATAGAATTGCCATATGACCCAGTAATTCCCCTACTGGCTATTAACCCAAGAAAAATTAAAATTCTAATTGAAAAAGATATATGCAGTCCTGTTTATTGAAACATTATTTATAATAGCCAAAGTATGGAAGCAACTCAAGTGTCCATTAGTAGATGAATGGATAAATCAAAAGATGAATGGATGAATGGAGATAGATAAATAGATATAGGTATGGGTATAGATATAGATATAATAATGGAATATTAACCAGAAAAAATGAGATCTTGCCTTTTGCAACAAGGTGAATGGACATAGAGGATATAATCCTCAGTGAAATAAGTCAGGTTGAGAAAGACAAATATCACACGATACTACTCATATGTGGAATTTAAGAAACAAAATGAACAAACAAATGTAGAAAAAGAGAAACAAAAAAACCTAGACTCTTAAATACAGAGAACAAACTGGTGGTTGTTTGAGAGGAGGCAGGTGGGGAGTAAGTGAAATAGATAAAAGGGATTAAGAATTCAGTTATAGTGATTAGCATTGAGTAACATATAGAATTGTTGAATCGCAATATTGTACACCTGAAACTAATATAACACTATGTTATTTGTATTTCAGTTAAAAAATGTGCTATCTTTTCTATTATAATCGTACCTTCTTCATGTCCAATTTATATTTAATTTAAGCTCTGTGGGTTTTTGTTTGTTTTTTAAAGATTTATTTATTTCTTAGAGAGTGTGTGCACATGGGTGCACGCATGAGTGGCAGAGGGGAAGAGGGAGAGAATCCCAAGCTGACTCCAAGCTAAGCATGGGGCCCTATGAGGGGCTCAACACCACAACCTTGAGATCATGACCTGAGCTAAAATCAAGAGTTGGATGCTCAACTGACTGAGCCACCCAGGAGCCCCTAAACTGCTTTAATACCATTCTTGGCAAGATTAATTTTGGTTAACTTGCATAGTCTTATATTTTTAAAATGGTAGTTTTTGAACTCCTGTAGTTTAAAATGTTAATGAATTTAATACCTATATCCAATCTAATATCATACTTAGCTCTTTAGAGATAGCCAAAGTTTCCCTCTCCCCCTGCTTCTCAGAAAAAATCTTTCCAAAGGAGCACAGATTGCAGACTAGATCATCTCAAAGTGCCCTGGCCAGAGAGTTGCCCAAAAGGTAATTTAAAGCTACTGAATTTTTGGTGAGAACCAACCAGAAATGGAGACCGCAATTCCCGAGGGTAAATCTTTGCATGAGTGGAAGAAAAGCAAACAGGCTTCCAGCAGCTCTCATCCAGCTTTTCACACTATATGGCAGGAAGAAAAACACATCAGAGTCAGGAATCTGAAGTGGTATCAAGATCACAGTCGTCCCTATAAAAATGAGAGACTCCTCAGGTTAGTGGGAAATCAGAGAAATAAATATGAGGTTATATGTTGTATGTTGTAGTTATATGTTGTAGTTATGTTTCAATGAAAATTGATTAATGAAATAATTATGAAGTCAATATACTTCTCTACAAAATTACACAAAGTTCCAGATACATTTGTTTCCTAGGCACGTTTTAACAGCGAGCATTTATGTTTACTCCCTATACAATCAACCAAGATACCTTTTATAAATAATAAAATAAAGGAAACAAAGCTTTGTGTTTTTACCTAAAAGGCATTGATTTTCTCCCTGATAAAAAAAAATCTGGAAATGTGCTAAACTATTCTACCCAAGATAATGGTCATTCTAAGACCTACAAGGGTTGTCACGGGGACAGAGAATCAGCTACATCCAGGATCAGCCATGGAAGCTCAGATGCAGATGGGGGGTGAGCAGTTACAGTTCGTTAAGTCCTGAAGGTTCTGCAACTTAAATAGGAAATGAAGTATGAAGAGTTCATGTAATTACAACATGGTGTTGACAAGCTGTTTGTTAAAAGTGTAAGTACAGGTGCATAGAGAACTGCTTTCTAGCCAGAGTGAAGGAAAGAGAGCTGAGGAAGAAGAGGTAAGCAAATCATGACCCAGAAGGCTTCTGAACATATGTGACATCTCCATTAACTTTTGAATAATGAAAAGGAATTTGCCAGCCAAGGGTCTGGGTGAAAGAGGTGATGCACAACAAGTCCAGCATGACACTTTCAAGGATCCTTTCATGGTTAAGCATGGCTGCGTACGGAAACTCTGTGAGTCAGAATAAGTTGAGTCTGCAAACTCTGGTGGAGTTTTGAGCCATGTTTTGGAATTTGAATTTTATCTTGAAGACATTGATGAGCCAGGAAGGGGTCTAATCTGTGACATTTTAAGTTTAGCTCTTTAGGTTTTCCAGAGGTTTGAATTTTTAATTCATTGTTCAGCAAATGGAAGAGGATCCGAGGCCAAACCAGCCTGGGGACTAGGAGACCAGGCACCATAATTCAGATGAAAAGTGATGGAATTGACAGAAGAGAGAAGCTATGGACATCAACAGGTAGGCATGCAGCTGAGTGTGATTGGACTTGCTCACCACCGGATTGGAAGAAAAGAGGAATAAAAGCAACAGACTGGGGAAGAGCTGTAGTGTGAAGCATCATTAGTCCAGGGACACAAGGTTTTTCCTGACCCCCAGTTGCTGAGCTCCAAACCCATAGCATAGAATATCTGCAAGTGGAGATACTTCATTGTGAACAAATTAAAAACAAAACAAAACAAAACAAAACAAAACAAAAAACTGGTGGTAGTGATAGCTAATGTATTCTAGGGAATTCTTGGGAAGTGAGCCAGGAGGAGTTACAGTTTCTCAGAAAAAAAAAAAAAGGAGGAATATAAAAATAGCAGTTTTTCAACACTTTCCTTCTCCTACCTTTTGAGTCAGAAGGAAGAAATAAAAAGGACTGCGTCTACAATCAGCATTCAACTAGAAGTATACTCTAAGAATAAATCTGGACCCTCTGTTATGCAAAAACATATATTACAATTTTAGGTACTTCTTCTCAGCTAGATTTTTTAGGCTAAGGATTGTGTCCTATACCATCGTAACAATGGAAGTGAGGGAAAAAAAAGTATGTTGTGAGGTTAAATCTTTAAAGACATCCTCTTGGGCCACCTGGGTGGTTCACTCAGGTAAGCCTCTGACGCCTGGTTTCTGCTTAGGTCATGGTCTCAAGGTTGTGAGATCAAATCCCCCATGTGGGGCTCAGCACTCCAGCTCAGAGTCTGCTTGAGATTATTTCTCCCTCCTCTTTCTCCCCCTCTGCTCCGGCATCCCAATTACATGCAGGTACTCTCTCAAATAAATAAATAAAATCTTAAAAAAAAAATAATAAAAGCATCTTCTTTACACCTTGTGAACTCAACTCAGCATGTAGTAATATTAATACAGAATTTGTAAGTTGTAATCATTCACAGAATAAGTATTTACTGAGCACATAAAATCTGCTAGGCATTGTTCTAGGGGCCAAGGATGTAACAGTGAGCAAAACAGGTAAAGATCTCTGACATCATAGAGATTACAGTTCAGGGGAAAAGACAATAAATAAGATAAATGTGGAAAATAAGTAATATGTTTCATGATGATAAATGCAGAAGGAAATATGAAGTTGGAAAAGGGGACAGGGAGTGTCAGAAGGTGGCTACAATTTTAGATCGAGTGGCCATATCTGGTATCATTGAAAAAATGGTATTTGAATAAAGATCCAAAAGAGACTAATGGATAAGTAATAAAGACACCAGAGGGAAGACCTAAGTAGTGAGAGAAGCACATGCAAAAGTCTTGAGATCGGAGTGTTTCCAGTGTTTCCAGGGTTCAGTGGGGACAAAAGGTATGAGAGCAGAAAGAATGAGAGAAAGAGAAGCAAGAAATGATATCTAAGAGATAACATATAGTCATATCAGGTAGGCCCAGAAATGCTTAGGTAAAGACTGGCTTTTATTCTCAGTGGGATGGGAGCTATTGGAGGGTTTTTAGCAGAGAAATAATATTGTAGGACTTGTGTTTTTATGGGATCACTGGCTGCTGTGTCAAGAATAAGGGTTTGAGAGATAGAGCAAGGGTGAAAGTGGCAAGAAAATTAGGAGGTTGTTGCAGTTATCTAGGCAAGAAAGAGGACAACTCCAAACTTGGAGGAAGAATTTGGAAGGTTAGAAGTGGTCATTTTCTGGATACACTATTATCAGGAGCCCAATTCAAAGATTGTGTGTGGTGACCTTGGCCAAAACTGCCTTAATCCCCTAAACCAGAAATTCCAAGATCTGCAGCTGGTGAACTGCACCAGAAGATATGATGTATAGAATGACTTTTAAAGCCTGTGAGCTCAAAACCCAAGAAGATATTTCAGTCTGGGTCCAAAGGCCAGAAAAGACCAATGCTTCAAGTCACACAGTTGGGCAGGATGTTCCCTCTCAGCGATTGTGTTCTATTCAGTTGATTAAATGAGCCCCATCCACCCTAGGGAAAGCAATCTACTTTACTCAGTCTGCCTATTCAAATGTTCATCTCATCTAGAAATACCTTCACAGACACATTCAGAATAATGTGTGGCCAGATGTTTGGGCACTCTGTGGCTCAATCAGTTTGACATATAAAATTAACCATCATAAGTCAGCCTCTTTTCAACTTAGCATCTCCTTAAACCACATGCATCCTCTTTTTTTTTTCCTCTTAAACCATACTTAATCTCCAAATAAAGATTATAACACAGTCATAATTCTACTTAATATGATACAACTATCTTTTATACAAAAGAAAACACTCTAACCCCTTTCCTAGAAAAGAAGGTAAAGTCCTTGAGAGGTGTTTACTCTTCTCTCTGATATCCCATAACTAATTAGCAATACTTAAATATTGCGATACAAAGTCAATACATCTTATGTTACATGATAAAAGAATACAAAGGGAAGAAAACAAAGATATTTACACACACACACACAAACACACCCACACACACACACACATTTTCAAGGCAAGATAGGGAGGAAATACTCATGACAATTATAGTCCTCATTTATATAACTGGTTGTATGATCATAGATACTTATAATTCCCTTCTTCCAAAACCTATTGTATATTCCCTTTGCCTTCAGCAAGCATTTCAGCTCTTTGTGGTTCTTTATGGAGTGGAGTGACCCAAGCCTTCCCTCTTGAAGAGTCTGGGCCATTAGTAGTTCTGCCTGGATTGAGTTTCCCATTGTCTTTAATCACAGGGCATGGTAATACGAGAGTCACACTAGGAGATCGCCTACATTCTGGAAGTACTCTTCTTTACCCCTATTTTGCAGTAGTAGACCAATTTTCCCCTGGCAGTCAGAATTAATCATTCCAACAAGTACAATAACATCCTTCTTTGCCTGTTGATTTAGAGGCATGAGTTGCCCAGAATGGCTGGGTAACAATCTTCACTTCCAAATAAATGGAATCATTATTGTGTCTCCTGGTGGAAGTCCCTTCCTTTGGAGCTAAGACCTCTGGGCCAACAAAGCTCAAGGTCATGAAAACAGGAAACAAAATTTTTGCTAGTGGTTCACTAAGGGTAATAGTGATTAGTTCCACTTCCATTTCTACCTATGACTCCTGTGAAGTTGGCTATGGGAGAAATAATACCACTTATCAGATGCTGATTCAGAGCATATATAACTTTCTGGAAGGAACCTTGCCCCAACACTTCAAAGTATGGCCATCTGGCTGACACTGTACTTTAAAAGGCAGTTTTATACAACTGAAAAATATCAGTTCTATGAAGCCAGTTCCTTCAGGGTGGTGGGGAATAGGATAAGACCAGTGAATTCCATTAGCATGGACTCATTGATGCACTTCTTTGCTGTGAAGTGAGTTCTCTCTCCCTCAGCCTTTTTGTTCTATTCAGATCTTCAACTTATTGGATGAGGCCCACTCATGTGAAGAAGGGTAATCTGTTTCACTCAGTCTGCCAACTCAAATGTTAATCTCATTTAGAAATACTCTCACTGATATACCCAGGGTAATGTTTGGCCAAATGTCTGGGCATAAAATTACCATCACACCAAGCTTTGTTTTAGCCTAGCTTTAAGAATGATTGTGCAGGGGCGCCTGGGTGGCTCAGTGGATTAAAGCCTCTGCCTTCGGCTCAGGTCATGGTCTCAGGTTCCTGGGATCAAGCCCCACATTGGGATCTCTGCTCAGCAGGGAGCCTGCTTCCTCCTCTCTCTCTGCCTGCCTCTCTGCCTACTTGTGATCTCTGTCTATCAAGTGAATAAATAAAAATTTAAAAAAAAAGAATGATTGTGCAGTCAGCAAGGAAACCATCAATGAAATGAAAAGGCAACCTACTGAATGGGAGGAAATATTTGCAAACTGTGTATCTGATAAGAAGTTAACATCCAGAATATATAAAGAACTCAACCTGAATAAATATTTTTCCAAAAAGACATACAGATGACTAACAGATATCTGAAAAGATGCTCAACATCACTGGTCATCAGGGGAATGCAAATTGAAACCACAATGAGATACCAACTCTTATCTGTTAGAATGGTTATTATCAAAAAGATAAGAAATAACAAGTGTTGGCAATAATGTGAAGAAAAGGGAAGCCTAGTATATTGTTGGTGAGATTGTAAAACGATGTATCCACTATAGAAAACAGTATGGAGGTTTCTTAAAAAATTAAAAATAGAACTACCATATAGGTGTAGCAATTTTCACTTCTGGGTGTTTATCTGAAGAAAAGAAAAACACTAATTCAAAAAATATATGTACTCTCATGTTCACTAAAGCTTTATTTACAGTAGTCAAGGTATGGAAAAAAACCTGTGCATCCACCAACAGATAAATGGATAAAGAAATTGTGATATATAATTATATATATATTCATCCATTAAAAAAAATGCAATCTTGCCAGTCAAGGCAGTATGGACAGACCTAGAGGGCATTATGTTAAGTGAATAAAGTCAGACAGAGAGATATAAATACCATATAATCTTGCTTTTATACGGAACCTTGAAGAAGAAGGAGGAGGAGGAGGAAAAGAAGAAGGAAAAGAATGAGAAGAAGAAGAATGAGAAGAAGAAGAAGAAGAAGGGGAAGGAGGAGGAGGAAGGAGAAGAGGAAGAAGAAGAAGGGGACGGAGGAGGGGGAGAGGAAGAAGAGGGAGAGATGAGGGAAGAGGAGAAGGAAGAGAAGGAGAAAAAGAAAAGCAGCAGCTCATAGGCACAGAAAACAGACTGGTAATTGCCAGAGGCTCAGCATGGGGGATGGACAAAATGAGTGAAGGAAGTAAAAAGGTACAAGTTATAAAATAAGCCAGGGGGATGTGATGTACAGTATGTTGACTATAGTTAATAACCCGATACTTTATATTTGAAAGTTGCTAAGAGAGTAGATCTTAAAAGTTTTCATCACAAGAAAAAAAAAATTAACTGTGTGTGGTGACAGGGCGCCTGGGTGGCTCAGTGGATTAAGTCTCTGCCTTTGGTTCAGGTCATGGTCTCAGGGTCCTGAGATCGAGCCCCACATTGGCTATCTGCTCAGCAGGGAGCCTGCTTCCCCCTCTCTGCCTACCTCTCTGCCTACCTGTGATCTCTCTGTCTATCAAAATAAATAAATAAAATCCTTAAAAAATACATTTAAAAAACTGTGTGTGGTAACAGATGTTAACTAGACTTATCGTGATGATCATTTCACAATATATAGAAATACTGAATTATTACATTATATGCCTATAACTAATATTATATGTTAATTATATCTCAAAAAAGAAGCAGCAGCAGTAAAAGAAAAAGGAGAAGAATGGGAAGGGATGAGGGAAAGGAAAGGAGAAGAAAGTATGGATGTGCATCTAAATCAGGCCTGTCCTACCAGCTTTAGTGGGGATAGACTTTATTTCAGACTAATCTAGAATTTAGGTCCAAGTATTACCTTAAGGTCATAGTACAGAGTATAATAATAAGTTAGAAAGAGAATCTCAACATTTTAGTGCACCCTGTGGCAGGACAGAATGAAGAAAGTAGGAAGTCAAAAAGAAGACAATGCAAGCTTGCTCCATGGGAGACAAGAGTGATAAACTGAGTGATATGTTACCTAGTAGAGAAGATTCTTTCCATACTTGATACTGAATGTAATATACAAAATGCAGCTAAGAATTTTGATTTTAGCTCAGGATGTTTAGGTCTGAATCTACATAATGGCTCTTGAAAATATGGTAGCATAACCTTTTAGATGCTGACCTTGATGTTACATTAACTGCCTTATTGGCACCAAACTCTGATAATCTACCAACAGATGGTCAGGGTATCTTGGTATGCTTTCTAGTCCCTTGTCTATTTGTGCATCATTTGACAGGATACTTCTGAGGCAGCAAAATTTAGCTGATGATGTTATGGTTCATTGTTTCCGGCAATGGTTTTGGCTTTATCTAGAAGTCTTTGATTCAAATTGACATATGACTCTAATCTTACTCAACCTGATTGTCAAACAGTAAGGATGTGACAACTCTGTAAAGTTTCAAGATCTATTGTTGTCTTCTGCAGTGCATTTCCAGAATGCCATCATGTTGTGGCTAGTAAACAGGAATATTCTGAGAGTTGATTTAAAAATGTTATGAAGGTTAGTTATCTTTTGAATTGAACACATTCAATGTAACAGGATTTTAATACTGTAGCACTGTATTCCTGACAAATATAAAAATACTATCAAGTGTATCATGATTTATTTGTACATAAATGGTGGTGCACAGATTTTTATCATATTTTTAATGGTAGTAAATTATCCTCCTCATATTTTTAATAATTCCATTGTAATATACAAAAATAATAGAGAAATTCAAAACCAAAAATAGTTTGAGGCTAACATGCTATAATGAAATTTTTGGCAGAATTTAGTATATTTCAAGGTCCTTATAAGGAAATATGACAAAAATAATTTGGCAATGTAGATTGCGAGCGTTGAAATTTCACATTTGTCCTGAGAATTCTATTATCTTTTACCCTGATGAAATATCAGAAATATAAACCAGATTTGAAGTATAAAGATAATTATTAAAAGATTATATATAAAAACAAAAGTGTGAAGTAATTTTAATTATAAAATATTTGAATAAATTATGACATAGTAACATGATGAATTTTAATGCAATGAATATTATAAGCCAGTTACATAGTGTCTCCAAAATATTTATAAATGGAACAGTATATGTAATTTCAACTATGTGTTTGTGTGCATATGTATATTCAAGTAAATGTAATAAAATGTCAACAGTTCACCTTGTTTTTAAGGAATTTACATGTCCAGTCAGCAGGAAACATTGTGTCTTTGATGGTGGGAAAACAGGTGCTCTTTAGTTTTTCTCTTATGTTGAATGTTTGCTTATGTCTACAATGGTACATACAATGTAAATAAATATAAAAAAAATCCACAATGTTTAAGACATAAAACATGAAGATACTTTAGTTGTTAAATCTGTGCCACTAATAGAATTAACAGAGGATTTGTATTCTCACTGATAGTTGAATAAATGAAACTAGAAAGACACCCTGAATTTTATTTGCTTAAGAACAAGATTTATGGTATTCTAATGAACCGTAAAGATGTCTTCTCTTATGTACTTTTTAGGAATTTAATAATTAAATGAATACATATTTTCTTTTTTGGAAGTTTCCATAAGACTTAAGCAATGCTTCCAGTGATTTAATTAGCCTATTATCTCCGTATCTTCAGAATTTGAATGGCACCAGTGCCAGAGTCACAAAAAAGAAAATAAACACAAGACATTGACTGAATCAATAAAAGCCAAGCAAAGGACAGTGCTATTCCCGATGAAGTATCAGATATAAGAAAGGCAGGAGTGTTGATAACTTCTGTGATGGTTTATAGCTTATAAGGCATCTACTAAACTGAAGCCACTTCAGTGACAGACAAACATTCTAGTCACATCTGCTCAATAAGAATTTTGCTCTAGGTAAAATGCTAACACATATTGAGGAATATTTATTCACATTATAAGCTTCTTTATTTAACAAGTCAAGCAATCATTTTATTTCAGTCTTTCTGTATAAAGTATGTAAGCATTTAATTTTTACCACTTGACTATTTACTAAGGTTTTGTTGTGTCTGAATGTCTTGTTTTGACCTTATTCTTTCTTTATCACTTCAGTGAGTTCCTCAGTGAAACCCAACAGCCTCAGTAACATTAGGAAGGAATGAAACTCTGATGCTGGGTAATTCTTGAGTCTTTGTTCCGTATGAAATGTATCCAAGGGAATAATTTGAACCAAGGGAATAATTTGAAAGTCCAGATGTCAGAACCAAGGGAATAATTTGAAAGTCCAGATGTCAACTCCACTTCTTTCTTGTTAGATACCTTTGATACTAAAACTTAGCAATCAAATTAGTAAGGAAAAAAGTTATAAAACTTTTGAAAAGTAACATAGAGGAGATTGTGCTGCATTTGAAAGCTTTACTAAAAATAATTCTTCTGATTGAGGACCTGACACTGTTTAAACTAAAGTCTTATTTAAAACTATACCATTTCACACTAATTTGGAGGTTACTCTGGTTCATTAGTTAGCAGTCTCATTGACTGCTAACAAATGACACCATCAAACAAACTGATGACACCAGAAAGATTTATCTAATATAAAGTTTTTCTTTGATAAAGCATTTTTATGTCTCATATACATCTATATATATCTGAAGTAATTTCTTCAGCAATCTATACTCTGAATCAATCAAATTTAATAAAAACAAAGCCAACATATTAAATGACATTAAACGATTTTTATCAGTTGAAGCAGATCAGACTTAGGGATATGATTTAGCTCCTGAGGGATCTGGAGTCGGCTCAGTGATTTTCACTTCAAATATCTTGCATACACTGTTCGGTATAATTAATAAAAACATGGATTCTATAAAATGGATCTTCATCTCTTATTCCATTTGTCAGAATATGGTTTCAGAATTAGGAAAAGAAATTTGTTGCAGGATGGTCCTTTGTCAAAATCCTAGGACGGCACACTGTTCTCATATGTTCCGTAAATCCTCTCTTTGACTATATCTCCTGTTGGTAGCATTGACATGACCACAAACACCATTTACTAGGAACACAGTTATGTGTGCTTAGAAAATAAATATTGGCCTCAGTCCCTGTTCCTGGCATAGGGCTCTTAAAACCTTTGCAATTTCCTGGGTGATAAGAGGGTGTTTTATTCTAATGAGCTGGTGCTAGGTGGGCTCCTGGATAGCTCCCAAATGAGGTCTGTTCACTGTAAAGACTAAACCAGGATTAGAAGCTTGGACTTTTCAGGCCTGCCCCCTCTTGTCTTCAGAAGAAAGCATGATTAATCATGACTCCATGATGAAGCCTCCATAAAAATCCTGCTAGTATAGGGTTCAGAGAGCTTCCAGACAGGTGAACTTATTCACGTCCGGGGACGGTGATGCACCCGGACTCCACAAGGCCGGAAGCTCCGGTGCTCAGGACCCTCTCAGAGTTGGCCCTGTGTAGCTCCTTATCTGGTTGTTAACTGTATCTGTTGGCATAGGCCTTAACAAACTGCTAAGTGAAGGTAAGCGGTTTCCCTAAACTCTATGAGCTTCTCTAGCAAATTAACTGAACCTGAGGAGGGGGTCATGGGAACCTTGACTTTGTAGCCAACTCAGAAGTGGTGGGTAACTCGAGAACCTACTACTTGTAATTGCCATCTTGCCCTCTAGGGGAGCAGTCTTGTGGGACTGAGCCCTTAACCTGTGGGATCCGATTCATCTCCAGGTAGAGAGTGTCAGAATTGAGTGAAGTTGTATAAAACACCCTTCTAGTATCACTGAATTGCTTAGTGTGGGCAAAAAATTCCACACATCTGGTGTCAGACATGTAGATGTGGTAATAATATGAGAGTAAAGGAGAGAAACCCAGGTCGAAAGCTGGATTTTCCCCAAAACAGTCTGGGACTGCACTAACCTGTTTTTAAAAAAGCTTGAAGTCTATAACTGTCCCCCGGAGGAGAGGATCCATGCACTGGCATGGCTAGCAGCTACTACTCCCAGTGGTGTTGCTGGGAAGCACCTGGTAGTGGGGAGGTTGGAGCTGTATAAGGGGTGATGGAGGTAAGCGTGGTACTGGGAAGCAGGGGTTGTCTGATAAAAAGTGATGGCTGCCTCATCTGGAAGCTGCCATATACAAACACAGCTGGAGGTCCTTATAAGAGACCTGAAGCAAAGGGGTAAGACAAGATCCCTAGTCTGAAGCTATGTAAGGCTTAGAGAAAAGCGAGTTAGGTGAGTGGGTGACAGGAGTCTTCATATATATATTTAACCATAAAATTATATTAATATTACATACAACATTAATATAACTGATATTATATTAATATATGATGTATAATATCTATGAAGTCATGATTTACCGACACATTTTCTATTGGCTATCAGACTAGATTGAGTAGAAAATCTCAGGAAAATATGACTTGCTATGAAAAGCAATGTTAACTGTAATCCTAAAGAAAGGAAGAGATCCAGGTTGAAGAAACTGGGTTTGTTTTAGTGTTCTGAGTCATACAGAATTGCAATATGAATTATAATAGCCAGAAAATAAACAATTAGTCCAAAAGTCCATCGTGACTTTTTAAAGATTTAATTATTATAAAAATGACAACACAGTACTGTGCAACAATGGAATTATGAATTACAAATCATTATATTTTTGTTTATATGAAAAAATAAAGTAAAGCAACTGAGTTTGACTTAGCTTCTCCAAAGCTTTTATCTCTTCATGTGTAAAATCATAATATCTATCCTATTTCACTCAAGCTATGAGGTACAAATGAAAGAATGCATATGATAGCGAAGGGAAATTCTATTAATACCCTTCACAGATGTAAATAGGATAACAACAATGCAGAATATTACAAATTCATTTGCTACAGATGAAGTTGGAAATGTCATTCATAGATAAAAAAACAAAGGTTGCAGAGTCTTTGTGCATTAATGTTTTTAATGATGATGATGATGATGATGAAAATGGCTTTTCTTTAGACATTATCACTGATTAAAATAATATATCATTTTTTTCCAAATCTGTACTGCAATGCAATGCCACTTTAATTTAATTGCTACAAATAGATTAATGAACTTTCCCAAGACTATTTAGGTTTGAAAAATTAATGCAGAAGGTTTTCTAGATTGGGGGGTGAGATGATGAAAAGGCCACCATTCAGGGAATGTATCTGAGATCCTGAAGCAGATCCTGAGATAAGGGGTGTATTTGGGAGGTAATCTCAGAAAGCAAGAGCTGGAAGTAGGGGGAAGGATTATAAATATGTAACTACTGTAGGCAACTGGGGCTCAATCTGTCTGGGGACCCTTTGAGGAATTTTGTAGAACCTTCCTGAGAATTTTCCCCTATTGGTAATATTCAAGATTCTTATGAGTTTGTCTATGTGTGTGTGTTTTCACCTGACTGTGATGAACACCTGGTATAGTTAAGCTCAGAAATGTTCTAGATAAAGCCCTCAAAAAGAAATGCAAAAAGAGGCAGGCACTCTCAGTGGGAGGCTGTCAGTGTGCACAAGAGCTGCACACTTTGGATCTATCTGAACTTGAAGTTTAGCTGAGGAAGCATGGAGCCTATTAACAGGAAAATCTCATGAGGTCAAATATCCCATGTATTAAAAAAAATGGTGGAAAAATCTGGGAATGAAATTATCACATGCTAGAATATTTACCTTATTTACCTATCATTTCTCCAAAATTTATTTATTTTTTTTAAATTGTTACTTTTTAAAGATTCTATTTATTTACTTGATAGACAGAGATCACAAGTAAGCAGAGAGGCAGGCAGAGAGAGAAGAAGGTAAGCAGGGTCCTCGCCAAGCAGAGAGCCCAACTCGTGGTTCAGTCCCAAGACTCTGGGATCATGACCACAGCCATAGGCAGAAGCTTTAACCCACTGAGCCACCCAGGTGCCTCTCTCCAAAATTTAATAAAGTAGGAAAACCAGCTTTTTAGCCACAAGACCTTGTCACAGATTCTAGACCTATGTATTTGTATCTGCACAACTTTGGGAAACATATTCAACATTTTCACCATCGTTTCTTAATGAATAAAGTAGGATGAATAACATTACTCTGCAGGTTTGTGGAAAGAATTAAACAATAGTGCCCAGCACAGGGGCACCTGGGTGGCTCAGTTGGTTAAGCGTCTGCTTCAGATCGAGACCTGGATTGGGCTTTCTGTTTAGCAGGAAGCCTGCTTCTCCCTCCCCTTCTGCCTGCCACTCCCCCTGCTTGTGCTCTCTATTTCTCTCTCTGTCAAATAAATAAATAAAATCTTTAAAAAAAGGGGCGCCTGGGTGGCTCAGTGGGTTAAGCCTCTGCCTTTGGCTCAGGTCGTGATCTCAGGGTCCTGGGATCGAGCCCTGCATCAAACTCTGCTTGGCATGGAGCCTGCTTCTCTCTCTCTGCCTACTGATCTCTCTGTGATCTCTCTGTCAAATAAAATAAATCTAAAAACAAAAACAAAAACAAAAAAAACTTAAAAAATAAATAAATAAAAAGCGCCAGGACAGCTGTTGGCCCATGGTACAGATGTAACCATATGCTGTGTATTTCTATTTCAACTATTGCTATGGACTGAAATAGATCACTCTGAAATCGATATATTGAAGCCTGAACCCCCAATGTGTCTGTGTGAGAAGATGGGGCCTGTAAGGAGGTGATCGAATTAAATGAAGTCATAAATGTAGAGCCCCAACTTGTGTCCTTATAAAAAGAGGAAAAGACACCAGAGTTCTCTTTTTGTCGTATAAGGACACGGGGACACAGCAGAAATGGAGCCATCTGCAAACCGGGAAAAGAATTCTCACCAGAAACCAAGGAGGAGAAATATCTTGATCTTGGACTTCTAGCCCCCAGAACTGTGCAAAAATATGTATCTGTTGTTGGAGCCACGCAGTCTATGGTATTTTGTTAGGGCCATCCAAACAGACTAAGACATCCCCCTTTTGTAACATTATCAAATATGGTAATCTCTTCATCTGTTCAGGATGCTATAACAGAAAACCAAACGTTAGGGTCTTATAAACAGTAACAGGTTATTTCTCACAGTTCTGGAGACTGGGGCATCCAGGATCAAGGCAGTGTCATGGGTCTGTCTTAGTCACTGTTCTCACTTGGGTTAAGAAGTAGTGACTCACGGCTGTGGTCTCGCATGGTGGGTGGGACTGGGATCTGTCCAGAACCTCTTCTGTAAGGTCCTTAATCTCACTCATAAAGGTTCCACCCTCACATCTGAATACCTCCCAAAGATCCTACCTCCAAATACCATCACCCTTGGTTGTTAAGATGTCAATATAATCATTTGAGTGGGGCACAGACACTCAGACAATAGCAGGTAGTTCTGATCTAAGTGGAAAAGTAATTTATGCTTTAATCTAGGTTTCTTTATTTCCTTTTATGTGAGAGATATACAGGCTAGTTCCAAATTGTATTATCAGCACTGCCGCTCTCTACTTAATTGTAGTCATCTTTTCACTGGCTGCACTGGTTTTTGTTTGCTTGCTTTTTGTTGTTGTTGTTGTTGTTGTTGTTGTTTGTTTGTTTGTTTTTAGGACCATCTTTAGTTTAACTGCCATTTACACCCGGTTTTATGTTTCAAATATATATCCCAGCTCACACACTCCTAAGTAAGTTCGGATTTCTACCTCTATGATACGACACAGTTTTGTTTAATCTAAGACGCTCAGACCCTAGGAATTTGCCTTAACTTTGTGTTTTATGAATCGTGTGTTGTAGAGTTGAAATCTTCAGGGAGTTCCTGACCTCTCATTTTGATCCCAATACCTATTTTCACTTACCGCAGCCTCTCCATTAACAGATAATCAATTACACAAATAGGTATTAAGCAACTTTTATGTGCTGGGTCCTCTCACAGGTACTATGGATATAGAAGATAAGCTCACCTTCCTCCACCTTCCACTACATGGTGAACTAACCATCTGACGGAGCATATGAACAGACCATAACCATCCAGGGTAATAAATAAATGATAGAAGTATAAAAATGTTGCTATATTAACTGAAACACATCTGGGCAGAAATAAATCTCTTCAGGGCAGAGTCTGCAAAGTGTGACACTGGCCTTATTTTCTCATGCTGGGCACGGGACTCTTGATACTAAACAGTCAGACAGAGTCAAGTCTGATTATAGAGGTGAGGGGGGTTTTGGTTGTTTGCGTGAACATTTGTCTTTTTCCTTAGGGCTTTGTAAAGATGACAAAATGATTTGTTGACAATGAATGAGCACACACGATGCAATGACAACTATTACAACCTCCTATACGTATGAAATATATATCCACAGACAGCAAACTGTAAAGGATATATAATAGATTCTGATATCAGTGTCCTTTCCTCTCTCAATAGGAACAGATAATAACTCTTAACCAGTGCAGCTACAGGGATAAAAGATCCCCTTCAGTGCATCCCACATGCCTCCCTCCCTATGCCATCTGCTTTGACATGTGCACGCCAGTGCTTAGAAAAGACCTCTAGAGGCTGAAGGCACAGATAAGCTGTTGACATCCTCCCTCTGGTCCTACACAAGACACAATGTAATTCAAAATGTAAATAATACTAAATCCTCAAAAAAAAGTTAATAAAAGTTCGGCATGACCTTATTTTTCCCTGGTCACTATGATCACACATTTTTTAACAGTTTTATCGGATTGTACTTTACATATCATAAAATATGCCCACGGACAGTGAACAATTCAATGAGTTTTAGTAAATTTATAGATTTGTGTAGGTCTCACCACAATCCAGTTGTGGAACACTTCCACCGCCCATCAAAATTTCCTCATGTCCATTTATGATCAATCCTTTCTACCATTCTACTACTCCCAGCTCCAGTTAATCATTGATCTGTACTCTGTCTTTATAGATTTGCCTTTCCAAAACTTTATATGGATGGAACCATGGAATATATAATCACTTATGGTCTATGAATGCAGATTTTTTTTTAAGTCTTTTTATTTTGAAATAACTCCAGATTCACAGGAAGTTGCAAAAATAGCCCAGAGAGGTCCCATTTCTCCAGAACCCTATCTTCCCCAAATGTGACATCTTCTGTAACGCTAGTACAATATCAAAATTAGAAATACATATTGGTAGAACATGTATGAATAATTCTAGGCAATATCATCACATCTGGTAGATGACATTTGTACACTTTTATGTATATGTATATGTTTTTTTTGTTTGTTTGTTTTTGTTTTCAAGAAAGGAAGACTGTTGCATGCAGCTACTCATTTGGATATGTTTGGAGTCTTGGAAGCCTGACTACCCTACCTTCTCCTACAAATTGACCTTGAGAGCTTGTCTGGAGGTTCTAGTGGGGCAGGGCATATACAGCCACTCCTATACCCTGGACTGAAGAATGGTTCTTCTCTATTAGGAAAGGTCGTCATTTTCAACCCAGCATGCACATAGAGCGGTAAGGGAGGAAAGGAACACCTGTCCAGATAGCCAGATCAGTGGAATCAACCTTGGTGACCAGTGGGGTGACAGCGTCACAGCCAGATCACCCCCACATCCTTTATACTTTAATTATGTGCAGTATTAATTATACCTTAAAAAGATGTTAAGATGGGATGGGCAAAACACTGATTTACTCAAATCCGAAGGACCTTGCTTTATACTTTTGAGGCAGTAGTGACCATCTGGACATAAAATTTCTTTTGTCTCAACTTCTTATAGAGGAAGATTGACACAGATTGTGTACATATCAATCTAATACATAAGCAGATTACGGACTGATAAAAATGACTCTATAAAAGTTGTAGCAATAATCCTGGAAGCCAGCTGATGGTGAATCTACTACTATTTACTGAAACATTTCAGTAATTCACAAGAAGTGTCTAGTCTATAGGAAAAGTGTCAGATGAAGAAAAATGATGCAACCCAGGATTCCTCTCCTGGTCTTTCATCTTATCAATGAGAAGGAAGGCATTATGGAAAAAATGCAATAGCAGATCATTGGTTTACATTTCCCTATAGAGTGAGTTTTTTTATTTATCTATAGTAGCTTTTTTTTTTAAGTGTATCTCTTTGTGTATACATTTAGTGATTGCCCTAGGCATTATATTATACACGTATAAATTTTCACAGTTTACTAATATCATCATGTTACTAATTCAGGTATAGTCTAGTTCTTTTACTCTTCCCCATTATAATATAATCATCTTCAATATTGGCTCAAAGCACAACAAGAACCGCATCAAACAATGCAGTAATTTTCTGGGTTGTTGGTTTCTCCAATATTCTGTCTAGGACATATGGACCTAAAAGAAAGCCCAGGGAATTCATCACTGAGTCCTTCCTTGGGTCCTGATGTCTCCAACCAGTCTTCCTTCTTCTCAACACCTTTCAGAGTGTGCATGTGTACCTATAATTTACACCATTTTTCATAATTAATTGATTTATATACTACTTTATTTATATCATATTATATATTTTTATGTGTTTCAGGGATTTTATCTGTTGCAAATATGAAGACTAGCAAAAAGTGTTTTTCCATCTTGTCACTACCCCCCCATTATTTTTTGTGTCTTTATTTTATCTCTATCACTAAATAATTATAGATTCACAGAGTTTTCACTCAGAGGCAAAAAGTTTGTAAACCCATATTAAACCTACAGCACAGTTTTAGGAAACGTAGTTCACTGCTCTTGGTTGCTGGTGTTCAGGAGGGCAGTTCGTAGTGCTGGTTGTGTATCATTCATCTTCTCCTTCGGTCTTTGCTCGCTCAGACTCTCCCTTATCACTGGGCTTAAGTCTTTGTTCATGTGCTTAGCATTCAGCATTCAAATACTCAGACTGCAGTGCTTCATTACTGCAGAAATCTACACCCCACCCTTGAATAGACTTCTTCCAAAATGTTGTGTGTGATTGTGTGAGGCCACACTTCCATGACACTCTAATCTTTTCTTCTCTATGTGACCACTGTTATTTTTTATAATTTCCCAGGAGAAATGCTTTTTTGAACTACATCTGCAAAAATATACCTATTGCTTCCCTCCTCAGCTGCTGCCCTTGGAGTTTCCTCACACACAACAAGCTTTACCTGTCAGCCCCTCAAATTTCCTTCTTTTTTCTCCAGAATCAACCTCATTCCCACTGTCTTTTGACAAGAACACCACTGAACCAGTTCCCATTTGAACTTTACTGATACCCATGTCCCTTGCCTCCCAATTCAAATTAACCTAAAGTTTCCATTTCTTATTCATAACTTCCCTTCTCCTGAAATCTCTGATTCTCTCCTCTGCTCTTCCCACCACATATTCTCCACCCATTCTGGTAAAGGAAAACTGTTAGAAAGTTTTCATTTTGAAAAGTTTATGCTTTCTTGATGCTGAATTTGGTATCCATCTGCTCCCACTGTAGAACTTGATTTGGGGAACAATGTCTTGGTATTCCAACTCAAATTTCTAAGTGGCTTATGCACAGGGACACAAATAAATATGAAAGTTATGGTGTATAATACCCTTCATAGACCTAACGCATGCTTCTTTCTTCAAGGAGTTCTTCCTTTCTTAATTAGACTTATGTGACCCAGCTTCCAAATTTAACAACTATTGATGTTGATTATATTAAAAATATACTCCGACTTCTGAAAAACCGCGTTTAAAAGAATTATCAGAACCTAATTAATTTATAAGTTTTAAACAATTCAATTACTAATGCAGTTAATTATCTGGTTATTAAAATAAAGTATTGAGGTTAATAAAGGAAAGCTTTCCTAAAAATAATAGCATACAAGTAAGAGATGAGCAAATGCAATCACATATTCTAGAAAGAGGATTTCAAGGCACAAGATATTGGTCTATGCCACTCCAGTATTGCACAAATATTTGACTATCTTATGAGGGCTTGTGCTCAATTTATTGGAAAATTCAAATTAACTTAAAGTTTCCATTTCTTATTCATATAATCAGAACAAAAAAAAAAAGCTCTAACTGTATTTATTATTTAAGAATATGCAAAAGCATTTAGAAGTTTATATCTGGAATCTCATATAGTATATGGCTTATTATTACATGCAATCAATTTTATTAAAGTAAAGCATATCCCCTACTGAACAGACCCTGCTGTGAATAGACTAGCCCATGAAGTGGTTATTCATCTTGTCATACAAATTAGTATTACAAGAAGTTTTCACTGTGTTTCAGTTAAAGATAATCTTTTAAAAGCCTATCACAAAATAACATAGTTTTAGATAACTTTGGCTTCTGCTCTTTGTTTTATATTTATTTTTTGTATAAGATGCCCATGTTCTTCAGCAGTAGAATTGTAATTTTCCTGTTTGACATGCACCATCTCACCTGCTGCTGCAGGTAATTACACAGTAGAACTCCTGAAGTCCTTTGACCCCTTATTAGAATGTACATTCTCTTCCACCCATCAGTCACCAAGTGTTCACTACCTGTGGAGTCTTGATGACATAGCTCAGTTCTGCATGTCAAATAGTCACATTAGTCCAATTAAATTCTCATTGCATGACATTTTGGACTGCTGATGAAAGGTGGAAGAAGTGGTACTTCCATTATGGGGTTTAATAGTATGCCTTTTTGACACAAAGTAAAGGTAAGTATTCAAAGTTGTGCTGCATGGATATTTTCTCTCTTAAAAAAATAATCATCTGACAGTGCAATATTTTCCTGTCTCAAACACCATAATAAATAGAAATTTGACCACAGTGGTTAATATAGTAGCTCCATGGACTGAGATACTGAGGTTTTACTATTGACTTCTCACCAGGAATTAGACCTGCCAGGCTATTTCACTGATTAAAACTTGATTAATCACCTGTTAACTTGTCAGATTTTACTCACTATGGCAAAAGGCATTACCTATGAAGTGCAGGTGAAAAAGTACTAAAAAAATACCATTTGTAGATAATCAGATCCTTATCCATATAAGGATATGGATATATCCAACTCCCCTCTTGTGGATTAAACTATTTAGCAGATAGTCTGTCAAATGTTTCTTTGAGTGAATGATAGCATAGGCACAATCAAAGCAAAAAAATTACATTTTATATTTAAATTTAAGGAAAATGCCCAATTTTAATTTTGTGTGTGTGCATGTTGTAGTATCAAGTAATGAAATGACAAATACTTTGAAAAGGGCAATGTCTTGATATAAGAAATTGACTTATCCAATAAGTAATTTCAAGTAAGAATATTACTCAAGAATTATTCAATGTTTGAACAGTAGCTACAAATAGTATGTTCTCACTACTAGAGTGGCAGTTTCTCACTACAGAATTAGAATGGCAATCCCGTTTGCATGTGAATAAGTGAGTTGGTGAGACTCCTGGGGTGATTAGCACTGTACCTTCAGGTTTACAGCAACCCAGATCATGAAAAGGCATAAATGAAAGGCTTAAATCAAAAGCTAAAATTCATGGGGTCCTAGGTGGCTCAGTTGGTTACGTGTCCGACTCTTGATTTCCACTCAGATTATGATCTCAGGGTCATGAGATCAAGCTCTGAGTCAGGGTCCCTGCTTAGCCAAGAGTCTGCTTGAGATTCTCTCTCTCCCTCTCCATCTGCCCCTCCTCTCCACATGTTCTCTCTCCTCTCTAAAATAATAAATAAATAGATCTTTTTAAAAAAAGGCTAAAATTCACAACTTATTTCTTTAACCAAGTCTCTGTTTTCTTACTCTCAATTCAGTCCCTCCATCCTTGACCCTACTTTGTTTTTAGGATGCATTCACACAAACATAATCAAGTACTATCACTTTTGTCCATAGTCTTCAAAGAATTTGACTTTTTCCTAGTAGGTTTCCTTATTTGGGTTCTGTTCTTTTTTTTCTGTACAAGATCTGCTTTTTTGATATCACCACCATTACTAGTAACAGTGGCCCTTCCTAAATCTAGAGAGTCATTCTAGGTTGCTTAGATCAGAGGGCTTTATCCTTCCAACAGTCCTTGTCTATTTCAGTTTGATCATTGTAGAAACCATGTAAGTCTACACAAATCATTTATAATATGTAATACTTAGGGTCAAGGCATTCATAGATATATGCAAAATAAGTTATGATATTAAATATATATAGTAAATTTCAAGAATATACAATGTTTAGATACTATTGTTCTTGGTAAGCTATATTGGTAGCAATGGCCAAGTGTTTCTTCTCAGGTTAGAGTTCCAGTTATCTGTAGATTTTTTTTACTTTTAGTTGGGCCAAACAATGCACACATAAACTCATCTAATGTTGCCTTCTACAACCTCTCATTGCCCTAGAAGTTGTACCCATCACATATTCAAACAGGAAGGAATGAGTAGACAATAATAAAGATGAGGGGATACATGCTCAGCTTAACAGGACTTAAGGGAGTTAGGGGGAAAATGACTCTTCAGTAGGCTTCAACAGGTATGGCAGAGTGCTCTCTACCTCTGAGAAAGTGGTCATTATTTCCTCTTAGGAGAGAGGTAAGTTGTCACTAGATTCATATAGTTGGTTTATTCTTTGTTCCATCTAACCAAGGAATTCAAACAAAGGATGGGATCATAAAGTAACACTATTTACTTCTTAGGTCTTCAGGCTTCAATAAGTTACTCAGTGGCTTAGGGATCTAGTAAAAAGAGTCTTATTACACAGTTTAAAAAAATACTGAGTCAAACATTGACTAAGAAGGAGTTTCTCAGGATTTCATACATAGTGTTTTAGATCATCAAAGATATATGTAAAGAATATTGTAGAAAATATTTCATGTTCTAGTTACTTCTTAAATGGCAAAAAAATCATATTATAATGATTTTATGAAGAACAGTAGGTCATCAAGGTTTTCAGTGTATTGAAAGAAGGGAAATTTATAGTAACAACAACAACAACAAAAAACAACTGTATCCCACCTAAGTGATTTAGTCTTCCACTAATATCCCAAATATGATCCTGAGATCTTGTCTTGGGTGTTGTTTATGTGTTCCATTCCAAAGGAAAGAAAGGACAAAACTATGTAAGCAGAGGAAAAAGAAATGAGAAAGTGAGAAAGAAAGAAAACTTGTCCTGGTTATATACTTTGCAACCATTTACCTGGCTGATAAGTCAGCTCAGAGAGGTATTTTGGAGGAATAAGTGCCCTTCTCCTTGGTGTTGGAGATATGTGGGTTCCATCACAATAGTTACTATATTTCCAAATAGGAATGACTATGAAGAAGAATACTCATTTGTTTCATTGTTTAACAACCAATAGTGCATCATTTACATTGACTAACAGCAAGAAGAACAAAAAAGGAAGCTAAAAATCAGTGAGAATTGCAAGACTGTTCAATCAAAGGTTTGTGTGAGAGAAACGACTTGATTTTTAGAAATGCAAGACTGGTAGTTTCAGAGCACAGCAGCAAGGAGAGCACGCATTTGGCAATGTGAGAGATTTCAAAGACACTGAGCTTAACACTGGGTCCTGGTGCTATGGCATAGAATTGTGAGCTCTGGTTTAGAAGAATGGGTTGAGGGCAGATTCCTGGTCCACTTAGATACATAATACTTAATTCTCTCTCTTTTTTTTAATCCAACTGCCCTTTTAACCCTTTAAAAATATTAATGTGATCCATATTTCTGCTTACAACATACACAAAACTTGCCCTACATGTTAAATAACATGGGGAAAAAAAAGAATATTAGAAAACAGGTTATGCATTAGAAAGATGTGTCACATAGTCTAGCTACTTTTCTAGTAATTGAAAACTGCAATAATAGGGAATTTTTTGGCCTTTAACTTCATTGAAAATGTCACAATGAGTCCTCATGATGCAACCTAAAATTAGAAGTTCATGTACATTTTTAGTCTCTGTCTGATAGAATCAAACCATTCTATAATATGAGACAACCCACTAGGGGAAAGCCTTTTAGTGCCTTCCACACAATATTTAGAAGTGTAGCTCCAAAAATACCTAGGCTTAAGTATTTCCTATTTCTAACACAAAGGTTTCTAGCAGAAAAACAAGGTGATAATAGACTCTGGCATAAAATTGAAATAAAATTATTTATAAATTATTATTATTCAGCACTCCAGATTGAATGAGCCCTACAATTTCAGTTGAGAAACGAGACACTGTCCTATATCCTATAAACATAAAGGAAAGATGTATTTATGCCACTGCTATCTTTCAGGGGGTAATATGTGCAATGAGTTGAATGGACTCAGCACAGTAGTGAATGAAGGGTTTAAATAAAAACTATTGTCAGTTAATTTGATGGTCTTTTGGACGTGCACATGGGCAACATATCTGGATGGCTTAGGGTCTAAAATGAATATTCTTTCTTCATATCGTCACTGAAAATTTACTTTGTGTATCTACATACTTAGTTGATGGTTAGATAGAAAAGAAAAATCCTAGTTCTACTGTGCTCCTAAGTCAAAACGGATTGCAAAGAAACAAACAAAAGTGTCAGATCTGGGCTCCACTAAAGACGTAACAATAAAAATGTGAAAGTCAGATTAATACTTGTAATTTATATTACTAAGAATTTTAAAGTAGAAAAAATATTGCAGACTAAGAGTCAAACAGCACTGTGTTCTAATTCTATCCATACTTATTTATCATCTGAACTTTTCACCTATTAAAATGGGAATGATGATGTGTTCTGTATATTAGCCAATGATAAAGCATTTAACACAATGCATAGATCTTGGTAAAGAAATACTTGTCACTTCTATATGAACAGAGCATTTACAGCATATTTTGATTACCCAGTTATTTGTTGAATTGAGTTATATTACCATCTACTGGGAGACAGAGATGATACTAATAACATCAGAGATTTTAGTTCAAATAAAAAAGTGATTATGACTGGTAATAAAAATAGAGGGGCACCATTAAGGGATTTCTTGACTGACTGCTATTAAGGTATATAGGGATTCCAATATGACAGTCTAAAATATGCTAAAACAATGGCTAACCAGGTGAAGAGAAAGAACATCATTTCTATAATTTCCTCTCAGAATGGAAGCTGAATAGCAGTACTCTTTATTTCTATCTCTGTGTTAACATTAAAGAATGCAATGAAATTGAAACATTATTGTGACCTCAGTGTGTGTGGACAATTTAACTCCCTTGGCAACTTGAAATGAGAAAAGTTGAGAAATGCACTGTGATTTCAATATTTACGGTCTCGTTTCCAGGCTTAGAGAAACCATTTAGACCAGGTACCTCATTTGAGAGATGAGGAGACTAAGGTCCTCAGAGAGCAATGTAACTTGCCCAAGGTCAAACAGCTGGCTGCTGACAGACCTCAGGTTTAGGCCAGAGTTTTATCTTAAAACCTGAAAATCCCAGTGTTACTGTGAAGGTGCTATTTTAATGACGTCCCATTAGATATACTCTCTTTGTTTTGGTGAAGTCTCATTGTTTTATGTATATGTTTAGATTACCACACACTTTTTTCCCCCATAAAATGTAAGGAAATGTTTTTCTTCCAAACAAATTGAACCTGAACCTGGAAAATGAAAATTACAAAAAAAAAAAAAAAAGTTTTCTATTAGTCTGCATTAGCACTCATCTAACAAATTCAATATCTGAAAAAAAGAAGTAATAAGAAAAACCTTTCCAAAAGAGTAAAACAACATTCTTTCATCCCTAGGACTGATTTGACTATAAATAAATAAATAGTAAAAAATAAATCATATCTTCCTTTTTGTTTTTCAGGATTCAAATGAAAGCAGAAAGTAATGTTGGATACAATATGGTGGTTTTGATATGACACTTTTGAGGGATTATCTTAGAGACAATTCTGGGGATTTCAGGTATGACAGAAAAAAGAAAGAAATTAATGAAGCAAAAAGAAATAGTCAACGATACTTTTATATTTTAGAGTTAGACAAAGTATTGAACAATATTTTATAGGGCTCGCTGTCAGGGCTAAGATAAAGGCAAAGGGAAGAGAAAGAGAGTTGCAGCAAAGGAAACACAGAGTGGTAGAATATAACAGAGTGGGAGAGAGAGAGAGACAAATTGCATATGGAGGGGAGGGGTAGAATGCCATGGATAATGACTGCAGCTGTCATTCAGGGTACCACTGCCGTAAGTTTGCCTACATTGATCTAACTTAATCCTTTATAGTACCACTCCCTTTTATTTTAGCTATCTGGGTGAAAAAAACTAGATAGATTACATAATTATGTAAAAGTTAATCTTTAACTGGCTCGAAGTATGAAGGGATTTTGAATGTTTCAGATAACATATATTCCAAAGCCAATTCAAATTTTTCTTGCAGAATTTGCAGTGAAAATACTTAAGTCCCTTTTGACTTACTATCTTTCTATTGATTTTAAAACTGTAACCAAAAAAAAGATTTAAAGATGCCACCTGTCATATGCTCAAAATCTTTCTAGCAATAATAAATAAATAAATAAATAAATAAATAAATAAATAAATCTGTTCTTTTCCTAATTCTACAGTTTTAATTTCATGGAATTTACTTCTTCATTAGGATAGTTTTATTTATGAGTAAAAGCACAATTGATTTATTCAACTCATAGCTTGTTTTTTTTTTTTTTTAAGATTTTATTTATTTATTTGACAGACAGAAATCACAAGTAGGCAGAGAGGCAGGCAGAGAGAGAGAGAGGAGGAAGCAGGCTCCCTGCCGAGCAGAGAGCCCGATGCGGGGCTCGATCCCAGGACTCTGGGATCATGACCTGAGCCGAAGGCAGAGGCTTTAACCCACTGAGCCACCCAGGCGCCCCCAACTCATAGTTTTTAATCGTCAACTAGTTTAACTAAAAGAAACATAGCCGAAGACTGCCTGGTGTCACTGGTGTTTGTAATGAAGGTGGAACTAGATTTCTAGAATGTGGTTCTCAGTCTTTGCTCTTCGTGAATTAAAGAGAACAATAACCTAGGCTTTTTTGTAAGAAAAAGAATAAATACGGATATAGGAAAATATCAGTACATCACGTAAATGTTACTAAAAACAAACAACTTTTTGACTATAAGATGATGAAACAGAAATCCAGAGTTGTGGACTCTTGTGTGCTTAGATACCTTTCTTTCTTTCTTTCTTTTTCTTTCTTTCTTTCTTTCTTTCTTTCTTTCTTTCTTTCTTTCTTTCTTTCTTTCTTTCTTTCAATAGATACACCTAATTTTCCTTTTTGAAGTCACATCCAAATGTTCCCTTAATCTCTTCTATATATAATTAAGACCATCCCTCTGTGAGCTAATGACAAGTCATTTCATACATCTTTTCCATCCTGTACTTAAGCAAAAAGTGAGTCTAATCATTTCTAGTGTAGACATAAGCTGAGGTCAGTAATTTTCATTCAACTTGATCGGAGAAAAGTTCTTTCCATTTATCATCTTGTAGACCACAATACTATTCCTTCCCACATTCTTCTCTATGTCAGACAAGAAACTGGAGTTTCATGCTACTCTTCTGCTTTCCCTGGTTATACAGAGAAGTTGCAAAGTCCGTGGAGCAATTTGGCATGATTTGGAGTCTCTCCTCAAACAAGGAGCGAGCAGGTCAAAATGAAGGAGGATTTGCGGAGCTGCACTCAGACACCTGCACGCCTGCCTGCCTTATACCTGGCTCTAGTGGAGAGTGTTATTAATCCTCCAGTTTAATGAGCACCAACCTTTAGCACAAGATTTAAAATAAATCTCCTATCAGTGTCCCTTCACAGTGTTACTGCAATTGCTATGGTTCCAGTAGACCTTGCAGCTGGTAGAGAAAATGAGACATTTCAAGGCTATCGAACACAGTGAAGCAGGGCAAGTTAGTTAATATGGATTTTTCCATAATTTTGTCAGAAAAGGAAATCATTTGTGTACAAGCCTCAGATTCTTTCTAGCTTTTTGGCTCTACCTAAAAAGTGTACTGTCCTGTTGCTTATTTTTTCTCCCATGTCACCAAATCTAAATTGGATTTTTTAATTATTCCTTCTGAACACTTTACTCTTATCCTTTATAGAACATAATGAATGTTCGGGGGCACCTGGGTGGCTCAGTGGGTTAAAGCCTCTGCCTTCGGCTCAGGTCATGATCCCAGGGTCCTGGGATCGAGCCCCGCATCGGGCTCTCTGCTCAGCAGGGAGCCTGCTTCCCCCTCTCTCTCTGTCTGCCTCTCTGCCTACTTGTGATCTCTGTCTGTCAAATAAATAAAAAAATTTAAAAAAAAAGAACATAATGAATGTTTGATAGGTAAATTAACACAAAAATTTCTAGGTCTTTATTCCAGCTTTCAAGAAGGAAAAATGAAAGACTATTCTGATACAAGATTTTAAAATAGTTTGCTATAAATACAAATTCAAAGCTAATGTGAGCTTAATGGAAATTGGAACAATATCCTTTTCTAACATTTTGGTAAACTCAAAATGTATAACTAAAGAAAATGGTTACATTCCACACGAGTGAAAGAGAACTCAGATAGGCAACTGACTCAGAAACAGGCAATGCATTCCCTCAACAATACGACTTGATTTTCAATCTCACCCATTAGAGGCCTGAAGACACTGACTGGAAGGAGCTCCTGAAACCTGGGGTGAGCACTGAAGTCTTTTAGGAAATGGAGATTATGGAACCTGCATCTGTGCTCCAGTATGGACTCCTCATCTGTACAATAGCCTTTCTTAGGAAAGCTGAAAACAAATTTTAAAGGAATGGATTAAGCAGTGGAAATAGTTTTAATACTTATCCATATGCCCTGACTTCTTGGGATCCCTGGGCGGCCATGGCTGTTTAAGTGACTCTTGGTTTCAGCTCAGGTTGTGATCTTAGGGTCATGGGATCAACCTCCACTCGGAGCTCTGTGATCCATGCTCAGCACAGTCTGCTTAAGACTCCCTTCCTCTCCCTCTGCCCCTCCACCCCCCTTGCACTCTCTTTCTCTCTCTCTGAAATAAATAAATAAATTAATTAATTAATTAATTAATTTTTATACAGTAGACTAAATATCTTGAGTGCTTAATCTTGGTTATGCTAGGTTCTCATATGCTTATTTTTTCCCTTGCTTACGTCACTGACCTGCTCTTCATTAAGGATCTGGAGGGAAAAATACAAAATAGAAACCTCCCCCAGCGAGTGTACTCTTAAATGAGAGAAGAAACATTCTTTGAACTGTTTGGCCAAGGAAACTTGCTTTATACCTGAAAGAAATAGAGACAGCTTCCATGCAATTGCCATCCACTCAGAAGTGAAGAGTATAATCCGGAGTTAAAATTATTGATTATCAAACACCTGTTTTCTTTGAATTTTTATGGAATTATCTTGATTTGATATCAGTTGGGGGAAATTTAGCATCAAAAAGGAGGGTGAAAAGAAGGCTAGGAAAAGGTAGCTCCTACAAGGACTTAAGTACCTGTTTAGAGAGGGAGATGTTAGGTACTTGGACGTCCTCAACTAGTGGATTGAGTTGAGTGTAGAAAGAATGAAAAGACACACTTCACTTCTTTGTCAATTGAGAAAAGAGAGTTCTTAGTGATTAAAATTGCAAACTAAAATTATTTTTGATAATGCTTCATCTTATTTGGAAGCTAGAATAGAAAATAATATGCTTCAAAGCAAACAACCTTGCCTGTTTTGAATACAGACACACCAAGCAGTCTCGTGTACTGTGGGCTCTTGCAAGAACCACCACATCTTATAGAGTATCCTCTGCAACTACTGTCACCATACTATGGTAGAAGCTAATTTTTCACATTAACATTCAATGTCAATTTAGACACAGACATGTTGGCTTACCAGCTAGTCTCTTTAGTGTTTTAGCATTATAGTTTAAAGGGAAAGAACAATTAGGTATTTACCCAAAGAAAATGAAAACACTAATTAAAAAAGATATATGCACCCCTACGTTTCTTGCAGCATTATTTATAATAGTCAAGATATGGAAACAACCCGTACCCATTGATCCATTGATAGATGAATGGATAAAGAAGGTGGGTACGATATACACACACACACACACACACACACACACACACACACAGAGGAATATTACGCAGCCATAAAAAAGAATGAGATTTGCCATTTGGAACAACATGGGTGGAGATAGAAGGTATTATAGTATGTGACATAAGTCAGAGAAATACAAAAACTGTATGATTTGTAATTCCACTTATATGTGGAATCTAAAAAAACAAAACAAAACTAACAAAAGCAGAAAGAGACCCATAAATATAGAGAACAAACTGCTGGTTCCCAGAAGACGGGGGATGCACAAAATGGTGAAGGGGAGTAGGAGGTGCAAGCTCCTAGTTATGGAATAAATAAGTTATGGAAATACAAGGCATGCATAGGAAATATAGTCAATGGTATTGTATAGTGTTGTATAGTGACAGATGGTTGCTACACTTGTAGGGAGCATAGTATAACATAAAGGGTTGGTGAATCACTATATTGTATACTTGAAACTAATGTAATATTGTGTGTCAACAGTATTTCAATAAAACATTAAAAGTTAAAAAATAAAAGGTCAGAAGTAAGTTCATGCTTTATTTTTCCTTTTTTTATTCAAAAAATTTAAATTACTCTGTTAATATAAGCCCAAGGAAAAAAATCAAGTAATAAAAATCAAAGAATAAAAGCATGTACAAGTAAAAAGTGAAAGTCCTCTTCTTTTCCATAATACTCTACCTTAGTTAAAACCACCATTAAGAATTTGGTGATTATTCTTTCAGAATGTTTTCCTTTGTCTAAATGTACCTGTACACACACATTTATGCAGAAGCTGTGAAGATAACATATACATACATACATATATTTTAAAAGTTTAAATATGCCATGACCATCTCTCTCTGTCATATATATCTAACCCGAGAGTATTCTATTGCATGTCTGTTGTCAAACTGCCATTAATCTAATAACGTATGTGTGATTTGTCTATTTTTGCTAGTCCAAACTATGCAGCAAAGTCATCAAGGACCAATAAGTGGTTTTTCTCAGTAAAAAAGAAACATAGTTTTCAGTTTTTGATACACATCAGTTTACCAGGACATTTGCACAAATCACACTTCCACAGTAAGTATATGGGAATATCTCTGTTTTGTCCCAACCTCAACACAGGTTATTAGAAAAGACCTGAGTTATCCTTATTTTTTTTTTTAGATTTATTTATTTATTTATTTATTTATTTATTTGACAGAGAGAGATCACAAGCAGGCAGAGAGGCAGGCAGAGAGAGAGGAGGAAGCAGGCTCCCTGCTGAGCAGAGAGCCCGATGAGGGGCTCGTTCCCAGGACCCTGAGACCACAACCTGAGCTGAAGGCAGCGGCTTAACCCACTGAGCCACCCAGGCGCCCCCTGAGTTATCCTTATTTTTATTTAAATTTTTTCCAAAATGGAAATGGCTATAGGTTTTATTTAGATATTGATAAAAGTTAAATAATACCCCCAAAATGGGGATGAGCCTAAAATCACTTTTTCAGGAAGTATAAAAATTATTTTAATTGATACCCAGGGGTAACCAGCATTAAAATTTTGGAGAATATCTAGATATTCTCTCTCTCACTTGCTCTCTTCCATTCTCTCCCTTTTCCCCACTTCAATTAAATAGGATCATATTAAATTTGCTGTATTGTAAACTTCCTTGCTCAATTTCTTCCTTCTGCTAGTTGGTAAGATTGATTTAAGACTAGGGAATGATTTCTCAATAATCAATATGATGTTGATTATTTTAATTAAACTAAATGGTTTTATAACAATTTTATATGGTTATGAAAGCAATTATCAGCATAACTTTTCCATAAGAACTCTTATATTAATTGCAACTATCAGAAGGCCTGACAAAAGAGGTTTAAACAATATGGATTCATTACCTCACATTATAAGAAATCTGAAGGTAAATGCTTTCAGGTTGGTGAATCCAGAAGGTTCTAGATTGGCTTCTTTGAAAAGTCTCTTTGCTTGACCCTATGATCCTAAGGCAGATGCTCCACATCCAGTTTTCCCTTCTACAAGGAATAGCACGTAAAGGCAAGATGTTTTGCTCTTTTCATGGGGGACGAAGTCCTTTCACATAAGCCAGAGGGAGAGATCCCCTGAGAGCAGGTGCCTGTGTCCTAGCTACAAGAAGAGGCTGGTAAAGCTAGCGTGTTCAGTTCCTGCAGTAGGAAAGGTTCTTTCAGCAAGGGAGCAGGGGGAGGAGTGGTTGGTGGTGATCAAGCATCTGCCACAATTCTGAAGCCTTCAGTAAATACATTTATTAGGATCACAATATAACCATATTTCTCTTTTCATCGTTTCATTTCATCATTTCATTACCAGGAATTTTTGATTTTGAATTCCTTGACACAAACTATATGAGCGTGAGCGTGTCCTTAATTCATTTAAGCTACTCGAAGTAATTTTCAACATAGATATAGCCATAATTATTATTCGACGTTAGTTTGTTTCAGTGATTTTGAGCAAAAATAAAAAAATATAATATATGAAAATAAATTTGAATTTATTATTAAGATCACAAGTGCACTCTTTTTTAAAAATCAGCTGGTGATTTATTATTTCACCATGAAAGCAAATGTCAGTTCAGGAACCTGCATTTATATAGACACAATTTAAAAACTGCAATGTCTTCTGATTCAAGAGTGCCTTTTTTATTTGCTGATGTTTTTCATACATAGTTTCCATCATACAAATTACACCTAGAAGTGATATTGAATCTTTTATTTTGTGTTTATTTTTTAGTTATTTCTTGAGTATACATCCAGCTTCCTAGACTGGAACATAGTAATAACCCAAGAAATAGCAAAGCAGTGATAGCTGATTCTTACTGCATATTTACACTGCACCCAGCACTCCACTAAGGCGTGTAGCCTGTCACTGGAGCCTTACTACAACAACCCGGTGTGGTGGGACCCATCATTATCTCCATTGTACTCATGAGGAAACTGAGTTTAAGAGATTGAGTATCCGGATGGAGCTCACATGACCATAAATGGTAAAGTCAACTTGTCCTATATGGAACACAAGCAATCCAAATTGAGACTCCACGCCTTAGCCATGGCCTTTTGCCTCTCAGGGTTTTAGTGCAGGACTGACTGACTAGGTATAACTCACAAATACAAATCTGTGAATTATCACATTAAGTCCCAGCTTGTGGACAAGGTTATAAATGTTTAAAATTTCACATTGGACATGTTTCAAGGGCAATTTACATAATATGGGTCATAGTTAATGTGTAAATTATAATGATGGTATGAAATTGGAAATATAATTACTTATTAGACAACCTCGCTTGCCAGAATTAGGAGAATTCCCAGAGAGATAGCTTAATATGAACAGGATTTGTGATTTTTGCCTGAACTTTGGGAGTAGCTATCTTTTCTATCCACTCTTTTGTATTATCAATAATGCTCTGCTCACTGGGCACTCTACTGTGACCTTCGTCCTGATCAGAAAGATGTGTTCCTTTGATCATTGTTGTACATATTTGGGAACCATGATATTGTACTATTCTTAAAAGCAGAGAGCTGCATTCAGCTTGACTTTTAACACAAATACCACTATAAACTAACCAGAAACAGAACACTGTCCAGCAGACAATAGAATCTCCTCGCATTCCCAAAGCAGTTCTCTTAAACGTGTGTGTAAATTAGAGCTTTTCATCAAGCAGCTTGAGAACACTGCTGAGGCCTTTCTCAAAAGCCTCTTTGAACTAACAGAGAGTTTGCAACTGTTTGTGACTCATTGTTGTGAACTGGACAAAGACACCCCATGCCCACTAATGACCTGAAGCCACAGACCCAGTGGAAGGGTGGAGTGTGCTCCAGTTGGTGCTTGCACAGTCAACAACTATTGCCTCTCACAAAGCCATACAACTAGGAAGGGGCATTGAAGCCCAATGGAAACCCAGACTCAGAGATGATGTGGAAAACAGGACAATGGCACCCTACCCAGAACCTCTGGGAAGATACAGTTGGAAGTGCCCCACACAGACAGGACTGTCACACAGAGAAAGGTTTAGCCCTAGAATGTTTTCACCGCAAACATTACAGAGGGAAACTTTCCCCATTACCATAATCTGCTATGCAGATAAAGAGCTAATTTTAGGACTGAGTTATCTATTATGGGTTTTGGTTTTATTTTATTTGTTCTTATTTTTGATATTTTTAAAATCTGAATCTATAAAATTAATGACCATATGCTGGGTCCATGAAGGAAACAGCAGTCAAGAATCTCAAAATGAACCATTAGCTAGGTAAATTCTAATTTGATTCCAATAATAAATGAAAATATGTACTTCCATATATGTGTATATATACCTATAATATAGAATCATAAAACTTTTTTGGTGCTGTCGATCCATTTTATACAACCTCAAAACTCTAATTCATTTAGTATTTATATTCATCACTATTATTATTTTATTTTTCACTATTATTAAGAAATTGTTATACAGTAAATTGTGCTCACTCCCCCACCAATTCCTATACTAAAGCTCTAACCCCCAGTGGGTCTATATTTGGAGACAGAGCCTTTAAAGGATTAACTAAAGTAAATGAGGTCATAAGGGTGGAGTCTTAATCTAGTATGACTGGTGTCTTGTAAGAAGAGGAAGAGGTCCTGGGACACAAGCACACAGACAAAAGGCCATGCGAGGACACAGGGAGAAGGCAGAAATCTACATGCCAAGGAAAGAGGCCTCAGGAGAAATCAGCCCTGCTGACAAACTTGATCTCAGACTTCCAACCTCCAAAACTGTGAGAAATGTCTGTTGTTCAATCTGCCCAGTCAATGGTATTTTGTTACGGCAGTTTTATCAAACTGATACAGTTATACCCCTTATATTTTACATATGGATTCTTAAGGAGTAAACAGAAATATGATTTTGGAGCTTACATGAAAGAACTCTTGAATGTCATCTACTCCAATAATCTTATTTTACAGATCAGGTAACTGTGGCTCAGAGAGATTCAATGATGGATCCAAGATCACACAATTACCTAATAGCAAAGCTGGGACCAGACCATGTGTGTCCTGATTCCAATCCAGCCAGGAATAAACCAAGTTGCTTTTTTGTTCTTTGGACTCTCTCACATCATTTTCAGTAATAAGGGAAGAGAGTCGAATCATTTCATAAATGCTCACTTATTGCAGTATTTTGTGGTCATTCCTAATTATGGGTTTTCTGGGGACACAGAACAGCTAATGGTTCTTAAAATGCACATAATGTTTATTTCCTTTTAAAAATTTGTGGGATTGTTTCATACCTTTACATAAGTTATGATTACTTTACAAAAACCCTAGTACCACTCTCTTTTAATCCTTAAAAAGTAATAATCTCATAGAAGTGATTTGACTTAAACTGGCACTTCCAAGTGATAAAGGGTATAATTAGTCCTTTTCAAATTTTTCTGCCTTTAAATTATATATATATATATAATTTAATATATATTATATTATATATATATATATATATATTAGATATACCTATCAAAAAAGATGATGTGTCATTGCATGAAAATCACTTTAACTATAAACATTTTCTTAGCAAACAGAATGGTCCATTAATCTAGAACCAGTTGCAGAGAAACTGTCTTCATCCATAGGGCCATTGGTGTAGCATCCTAAATATATTTCAAGACTTATGGAAAAGAAAAATGGTCAGTTTTATTCCTATTAGCTTGCCTTATTTTCTTAAACTACTCATATCCTTTATTATACTCATCAATCAAGGCTTGTCTACAGTTACAGAGTGGAAATAAAAAAAACACCAAAGCAAATGGGGAGAAAATAGTAAACTTTGCCTCCCCTTTATCATCTTATTGGAGGCTATAAGGATGAAGGAGTTATGAATCTCTTAAAATAAACCTTTCTCAATTCACATGTAGCTCCTGGGAAAATTCTGTAAAGGAATAGTGATCTGATTCATACCCCTGAATAAAAAGGAAAATCTTTGCGAAATAGTTAATTGATCAATTTCACATATTTGTGCATGAGAGCTGAGCATAATGCTGGAAATAAATCCACTCCCGGGGCACTAACACCCATAAGTCAGGCTGGCTCACTTTATTGCATAGAACTCGTTTGGTGCCCTTGTGGAATCTGTCATCTGTCATATTTTTATCCAAACCATTAACCATACTGGAAGATAACAATTACATCCCATAAAACAACTTGTGCAACCTAGATGAAGTGCTACAACTCTGTGCCATTCTGATACTGCATGTATATATATATATATATATAGTAACATACTGTGTGTGTGTGTGTGTGTGTGTGTGTGTGTGTGTGTGTGTAATAACAACACAACCTCCTTTTCATCAGTACCTACATATGTGCATCACCAGCGTATGCACTGGTCCTCTTCCTGCTGAAAAGACCCATGTGTAAAAGTTGCTCTTGGTGGTATTTCAGAGCTTGAAAGCTACCTTTGCAATCATTCTTTGTTAAATCTTTGATGTAGGGTGCTCGAGATTTGAGATTTCTCAACTCCATATAAGGACTCCAAAATCATATGTTAATCTGAGACTCCATCTCATCTGACTTTCCCACTCACTGTTCTTTGTGTGTCTAGAAAGAGACAAGTTTGTTTTCGTTTTAAAAACCTGGAATTTATCGTCCTTCTATTGGACCATTGGTCCTGCCATTAAGGGCTCAGCTGCATGTCAGCTCTTAAGATGTCTTTGCTTACCAGTGATCTAGAGCAGTTCCTTCTCACCTTCTTCTCTATTTTAATTTTTTTTTTTTTGCCTTCACAGTACCTACTACTATATCAACTTGTCATTTTTTTACTTTACTTGTTTATTCCCTCCCCCAATTACACAAATTCTAAGAAAAGAGACTCTTGACTTATCTGTTCATTGCTATATCTATAGGACCACAAACACTGTCTGGTACACAGCAAGCATTCACTAATATAATGTAATGGATTTGTGTAGTGTAATGAATTAGTGACAGATACTTTAGAAACTCCTTAGACCCCCTCATCCTGATACTTAGAAAAGACTAAGAAAAGTTTCTAAGTGTTCTTTTGTGTGTTCTCCTGAAATGGCTGTTGTATGCACTTGACCTGTGTTTATAGAGTTGCTGAAAACTCTAATAACATTTTCTAGTTTTCTGTTGTCAGAATAACAGAACCAAGTTTTCTGACTTTTGAAGGATGTCTGGGTCTTTTGTTCTCTCTGTCTTTAGGGTTACTTATGTTTATTTCTACTTCACAGACACTTACTAAAAAGTTCCCCAATCACCTCTATTTTAAAGCCATTTTTTAAAAATGAGCGTAAGGTTGTTTAATTAAATAAAATACAGAAAACTGTGCAACAGGAAGTAAAAGTAATATATATTGGAGCTATCCAAAAACAACTCTTACAAATTTTTTATATATTTGATAAACATTTTTTTTCTGCATAGGTATACATATATTTCAGCGAAAGCAAAAGAAAAAAGATGCAAAAACAAGCCCTGGTGTCGTCTCCTGTCCTTCTGAGTCCTAGCTGGGAAGAAAAGTGGAATTCCTTTCCCCAGTCAAGAGTTACAGAATAACTCCCTGTAGGCAGGTAGTGTGCATATGAAACATAGAGCAGAGAGGTAAACTGTATTTTGGTAGCTTGGGGGGATTCCCAAGGAGTTCTGTCTGTCTCATCCTTTCAGAGGAGGAACAACAATTCCTATAACATATTCCAAAAGGTAAAACAGTAACAGCATGGACTGGATTTGTGCCTTAGAGAGAAAACTGAGGCTTTTTTCTTTAACTGGTCTAAACTGTACAACTTTAGTTAAAGACAGCCAAGTGCTCTAGAATGGGGCTCCTTTGCCCAAGCAACTAGTTAGTCTATGTGCATTATATATTAAAAGCTAATATCAAACTGATATTTAACACAGAATTTACCCCTGAAGTCAAATTATTTGTTTATAACTGGGTTGTATTATTGTGCTTTCAACTTTTGGCCTCTAGACTTTGCACCTGTCAGGGTCCTGGTAAGAAACAGATGTTACCCTCAGGCTGGTTGGTTGAGAAGCAATTAATGTAAGGATTCTTTACAAAGGTGGGGGTAGGGGTTCGAGAGGACCAGTAGGGATGGTCTGGTAATAGGAGCTGAAACAAAAGGTGGAGAGTCACGTGTATGAAGAAGGTTTCATGACAGAACTGCGGACCTGGTCCCCCCCCAACATTTGTGTAGCCTTGAACAAGAGTAACACTTGAGGTCTACAAATCATACATCTATATATTTAAGTTATAAATCATGTTAACAAAGTTAACAAGAAAAAATGATATATATATCTATCATCCTGCCTCAATTAATACACTTCACAATAACATGGGAGGACATATTTGTATTTAGGATTCTCAGATTCCATGGAATTTTGCAATGACAAAATTGCAGTATGAGGACAAGCTGCCACCACGGGCCCACCACTTCCTCCTTCTCTTCATACCCCTGTCTCTTTTTTCACACTGAAAGATACTTTTAAGCACATATATGGTCACCCCAGCCCATATTACTGAACTGTCTCCACCCTGATCCCATCCTTCCAAAGAGTCCTACAGTGGTTTCAGGCCTTTTTCACCAGAAAATGCTGAGAACTTGTGTACCAAGAGCATGAGGCCAGACTCTGGGTGGGAGGGCATGTCCCCTTGGCTTACACATCCTTTATTCTCTGGCAAAGTTAGATGAGGGCCTGACCAAGGTCCTTTAGAATGCTCAGCTCAGGACAGTTATCCCCCTCCTCTCCCCATTTTGCCATGATACAGCTATTCCCTGCTTATTGAAATTTCAAGTTATGCCACTTTGCTTTTACAAAAGACCTGTATTAGTTGCTGTTTTTTTTTTAAAGATTTTATTTATTTATTTGACAGACAGAGATCACAAGTAGGCAGAGAGGCAGGCAGAGAGAGAGGAAGGGAAGCAGGCTCCCTGGCGAGCAGAGAGCCCAATGTGGGGCTCGATTCCAAGACCCTGGGACCATGACCTGAGCCAAAGGCGGAGGCTTTAACCCATCGAGCCACCCAGGTGCCCCTTAGTTGCTGTTTTGATCAACTGACAGAACCTGAGGGATTTTTGCTTTTACCAAAAAAAAAAAAAAAAAGGCAAGCAGTGAAAATAGCACTCAGTGTTTATCTTGCAGCAAGCTAAGAGGTAGTGCACATCCCAAGTAGCAAGAGTGGCGCCACCAAACCCCTTTTCTGGGTACTCAGTGACTCAGCATCAGGCCCCCAGAGCTTTGAACTGTGTCTGTAAGCATCTGGGCTTTATCTCGATTTATTCTGTGCATCTGTTAGCAAGATGTGTCCTAAGGTATCAGAAAATTCTAAGAAAGGCTATTTTTTGGGCCTGGGAACACTATTTTTTTCCCCTTTATATTAATGGCAATTGCTTCTTTCCTGTAAGTCAATATGGCTTACCAAAGATTTCATAAGAAATGCTCTCCTTTTTCATAGCAGAGAAACCAAGTATTACTATGGATTTCAATAAAGAGCCACCTCAGTCTTCTATCGAGAGAGAACCTGGGGAATAATACTCCTTTCTCACTTTCTTCCTTCCCTCTTCTCCTCCCAGATATTGTTGCTCCCCCTCCCTGCTGGCCCAATCACTGGAAAGCCAGAGGCAAACCCTCTGAGGCCATGTGTCCGAATGGGTCACACACACAGCTCTACACAGCAGGTAAAGAAGAGAGAAACTGGATCTACAGGCGCAAATGGAATGTTGCCAGCCCAGATAATAGGTAATTTAGAGGACAGTCGGATGACTGAAAAAGAAATAATTTTGACAAAATAACAATAACAATTGTTGTTATGTAATAACAATATAACAATAATAACAAAAACAAATAATTTTTCCAAAACAACCTTTGTTTTGGAAGCCCTGCCAATCCCTATATTTATAAACTCCTACAAAAAGCATCCTTGCAAATAAAATGTCCTACTTAAGATTATTTTTAAGGATCTATTCATAAAAGGCTATTTTACCTAGAGTGCTATAAAAAAGTCTCCTGTCCGGTCCCCTGAGTTCTGCTCTTGGCCCTTTCAAATCTTTTCTCCACTCCACACAGTGATCAGAGTGATCTTAAAACTTAAATTAGATTATATCACTTCTGTTTTCCAAATGCTTCCATGGCTTCCATTAGCACTTAGGATAAAATATAAATCCTTATTGTGACCAACAAAGTACTCTGTCATCTGGCTCTCCTCCTCCTTCTATCCTACCTTCCAAATTCACCTGATACCCCTTTCCTCCTGACTTGCTACTTTCTGATCATACAGAACATTGCTTTCGGATTACTAAGAATGCAAAGCTCTTTCCTGCAGGTCAAAAATGAAAGATGAGCAAGAGTAAACCAAAAGAAGATAAAAAGGAAGAGGACAACCTGCATGTTGAGGACATCTGATGTCCGTCTTAAATCAGGATGCAACTTTTCTTTGTTTCCCTCCCCATTCTTCTAACTTTATTCAATAAGAATAAATATCCACCCCCCTCTGCAGATGAGGATTTGGGCAGCTCTTGACCTTTTCTGGTCACTCTCAGATATTAATTTTTTTACTCACTGTTTTTAGTAGGGGAAACAATCATATTTCAAGAGTTAAAATGTCCTATCTCATGTGCATCTGTGAAGGTGTCACCAGAAAAACAGAATCAACAGTATATGTGTGTGTGTGTGTGTGTGTGTATAAAATATGTGTTATATATACATGTGTGTGTTATATGTCATATATGTCATATGTATGTATGATATATATGATAAAAGATTTATTGTAAGGACTTGGCTTGCTCAACTGTGAATGCTGACTAGGCAACCCCAAAGTCTTCAGTGTGGGCCTTCAGGAAGAGCAGACTGGGAGCTCTCCAACTGGAATTCACCCTCTCATCCCAGGCAAAGCTTCTAATTTCTCAGGAAAACCTCAGCTCTGCTCTTGAGGTCTTTCAACTGATTGGATCAGATCCACTCAAATTACTGAGTGTCTCCCTTACTTAAAGTCAGCAAATTGTTCACATTAATTATATCTGCAAGGTATCTTCACAGAAATGCCTAGCTTAGTATTCTATTGAATAATTCTAAGGCTATTCTCTAGCCAAGCTGAGACATAAAACTGAACATCACACCACGTAAGGACCAAAACTCCAAACTTGGTTTGTGGTCCATCTTCTCTTCGGCCCACTTGGGTCCTGCCAAGAGAAACTCCCTCCCTTGACCCAACTACTCCCATTTTTTCCCTGCTCAACTCTTCTCATTTCCCTGTGGCTTTCAACCTCATCCATCAAAGTGTTTCTTTCATACAGTGAATGTTTTGTAAAGCTTCTTTTGTTGTTCTGATTTAAATTCATGGATGATGTAACTTATCTGATACACACTTGAAAAAAAATTCTGGTTTTAATATGGAAGGCAAATAATAGAAAATTTATTTGTATTAAATACAATGTAATAAAATATGTAAATGCTTGAGCCTAAGTTCACTAGAATTTATAATGAAGAAACCATGGGAATGGGGATCTGTGAGGAATCATGGTGAATGTAACAGCTCCAAATACAGAATGATGCGGGAGTGTTATGTAGCTGAATCATTAACTATCATGAGTAGCACTGAGGTGGTGGGGATGAATCTGTTTCATACTCACCAGAGTATCTTGATTTCTATTAATTACGATCACATTAACACCTCAATTAGAACTGACACTAAGTCATCCTTGTTTATGTCTGGTTTCCCTGCTCATTTGTAATAGAGGTTCCTTTCACTTTCAAAAAGTTCCTTGGAAATATAGTGTGACAGAACAGCATGTTCAGAACAGCACAGGGCTAAATTAAACATATACGTGTATGTATATATATATCTCAGACCTGGGACTCAAACAATGTCAGTGTGACTGGAACACAGAGAAGGATATGGAGGCAAGATTCAAGATGGACAAGAGACCTAGTTAGAGCTGACTTACACAGGATCATTCAGGCTATCTCAAGGCGTTTTGTTCATCACGAAGCCTCAGAAAAGCCTTTGAAATGTTTTCAGTAAGTATATGATATGGAGAGATTTATATTTCAAGAATATAATTCTGCCTATATCTGGATAACAGACTGTAAGGAGCTGCACCTTAAACAGCCAGACACTTGGTATAGTCGTTTAAGTGAGAGGTGATACTCTAGAGTTAGGGTGGTAGTGACAGACATGGAAAAAAGTGGACAGATACTTTCAGCAAACAGTACTCTGAAGATTAAAGAGAGAAAGCTTGATGATAGATTGGATTTGGGGCACAAGAGGGGCAGTTAAAATGATTCCTAGGTTTTGGGCTTGAGCAACTAGATGGGTTGTAGTGCCATTTGGTGTAAAAGGAAATATGGGGGTGGGCCCAGATATTTTATTTATTTATTATTATTATTATTTTTTAAGACTTTATTTATTTATTTGTCAAAGACAGAGGGAGAGAGAGTGAGCAAGCACAGGCAGACAGAGAGGCAGGCAGAGGCAGGGGGAGAAGAAGGCTCCCTGCCGAGCAAGGAGCCCGATGTGGGACTCGATCCCAGGACGCTGGGATCATGACCTGAGCCGAAGGCAGCCGCTTAACCAACTGAGCCACCCAGGTGTCCCAAGGGCCCAGATATTTTAAAAGTGGAGGGAGGAGATCATAAATTAAGTTTTAGATTTTGGAGTATGGGTATGAAGTACTTTTTATATAGACATGTGGAAAAGTCAAAGCAGTGATGTAAATCTAAAATATGTGTGTATAGGAGAGAAATAGCAAATGAGATTGCCTTGGGACAGAGTATAGACTGAGAAGAGAGGAGGACCCTACTGAGTATTGTGAAACACCAACATTAATGGCTAAGCAGGGGAAACATTCCAAAGGAGACAGAAAACTCAAAGCCAGAGAGCTGAGAGGAACATAAGAAATGTGCAATGCCATGGAAACCGCAAGAGGAGAGATCCATCAGAGATAATAAGAAATATAGGATTGGAGTATCTATATTCTAAACAATGCTCCATGACACTAGGTCTGAGTAGAATCACAGATAAGTTGGAATTGGATGGAATGTGTAGTCAAGTTTGGACTTTTTTTTCCTTCTTTTTATTTTTTTAATGAGGAGGAAAAATCTTTGAGAGAAAGAAGTGAAATATCAAGAACATTTCCATGTTCAATGCCTAAGTGTCTTCCTGAGAAAGTGAGAGGAGAATTAGTTTTAAATAATAAGGAGACATTCTCTTTTATAGCAATAAACAGTAAATAGAAGATTGAGCAGGCTTGCATTTTTAGTATTGAGAAGATAAAGATTTAATGTGATGGCTTCTGTGCTTTTTCATTTGAACTAGCAGATATATTGAGTGTAAAGTCATAGAAGGGAGAAGAAAAATCTGAGGTGAAAGGAGAAAGTTTGAAATGCAGTAGGACAAGCAGGTGGTTTTAAGGGCTTATTCAAGTTTTGGGATCATAAATGCATGGGGGGACCAATACACATGGATTTCTTCCAGTAGCACTCAGAGCTCAGGTGCAGGAGGAAGGAGCAAGCAAGAGTTCTAAGAGGGTTTTACCAGAGGGGAGCAACCAGAAGACAGAGTGACAGAGAGTTAAGGTGTTGGCCAAAGGGACAGTAAAGTAATGCACTTGAAATGTAAGCAAGCTAATTAGGAAGGAGAATAAAAAAGGGACAGATGGATTGGGAAGAAAAGAGAAAGTAACCTCAACTTGATCTTAATGAGGTCAAAGATAGGTCAGAGTGAGAGAAGTTGAGCACATCAACGGGGAGGAGAAGATTTTGCAGAAGGAGCCTGGGAAAACCCTGTCTTAGAAAGGTCCCTGGACTCCCTAATTCAAATTGGATATTCCTCAAAGTATTATGCTCTCATAGTGTTTTTTAATTTTAATTTTAATTTCTTAAATTGTAATTCAGTGTAGTTAATATACAGGTTATATTCATTTCAGGTGTACAATATAGATTCAACTTTCATATACTGCTCAGTGTTCATCTTAAGTGTACTCTTAACCCCTGTCACTGATTTTACCAACCATCCACCTCCTACCAACCACCCACCTCCCAACCATCCACCTCCCAACCAATCATCTGTTTGTCCTCTATAGTTAAGAGTCTGGGTTTTTTGTTTTTTTGTTTTTTTGTTTTTTTGTTTTTTTTTTTGGTTTGTTTCTCTTTTTTCTTTATTTTGTTTATTTGTTTCATTTCTTAAATTCTACATATGAGTGAAATCATATGGTATTTGTCTTTCTCTGACTGACTTATTTCACTTAGCATGATATTCTCTAGATGTACCCATGTTGTTGCAAATGGCAAGATTTCATTCTTTTTAATTCCTGAAAAATATTCATAAATATAAATATATCACATCTTCTCTATCCATTCATCAGTTGATAGGCACTTGAGCTCCTTCCATAATTTTGCTATTGTAAATAATGCTGTAATAAACATAGGGGTACATATACTCATCTGAATTAGTGTTTTCATATTCTTAAGGTAAATACCTAGTAGTGCGATTACTGGATCATATGACAGCTCTGATTTAATTTTTTGAGGACCCTCCACTGTCTTCTGCAGCGGCTATGCACATTCCCACCAACAGTGCACGAGGATTCCTTTTACTCAACAACATTTGTTTCTTGAGTTTTTTTTATTTTAGCCATCTGACAAGTGTGAAGTGGCATCTCATTGTGATTTTGGTTCGCATTTACCTGATGATGAAATGTTGAGTATCTTCTCACATGTCCGTTGACCATCTGTCTTCTCTGCAGAAATGTCTGTTCATGTCTTCTGTCCATTTTTTAATTGCATTACTTGTTCTTTGGGTATTGAATTGTATAAAATGTTAAATGTTTTGGATTCTAACCCTTTGTCAGATATGTCATTTGCAAATATCTTCTCCCATTTGGTAGGTTATCTTTTAGTTTTGTTGATTGTTTCCTTTGTCGTGCAGAAGGTTTTTATTTTGTTATAGTCAATCTATGTTTGCTTTCACATCCCTTGCCTCTGCAGATGTGTCTAGTATGAAGTTGCTACAGCTGATGTCAAAGAGGTTGCTGCCTGTGTTCTCCTCTAGGATGTTTATGGTTTCCTGTCTCACATGTTATGTCTTTCATCCATTTTGAATTTATCTTTGTGTAGGGTATAAGAAAGTGGTTCAGTTTCAGTCTTTTGCATGTTGCCATTCAGTTTTCCCAAACCATTTGTTGAAGAGACTTTTTCCCATTGTATGTTCTTGCCTCCTTTGTTGAAGATTAATTGGCCATTTAATTTGTGGGTTTATTTCTGGGCTTTCTATTCTGTTTCATTGATCTGTGTGTCTATTTTGTGCCTGTACTGTTTTGATACCGCAGCTTTGTAATATAATTTGAAGTCTGGAATTTTGATACCTCCAGCCTGTTCTCCTTTTACGAGATTTCTTTGGCTGTTCAGAGTCTTTTTTGGTTCCATACAAATTTAAGGATTGTTTGTTTTAGTTCTGTGAAAAGTGCTGTTGGTATTTTGGTAGGGAATGAATTAAATCTGTAGATCGCTTTGGGTAGGATGGGCATCTCAACAATATTTGTGGGGCGCCTGGGTGGCTCAGTGGGTTAGGCCGCTGCCTTCGGCTCAGGTCATGATCTCAGGGTCCTGGGATCGAGTCCCACATCGGGCTCTCTGCTCAGCAAGAAGCCTGCTTCCCTCTCTCTCTCTCTCTGCCTGCCTCTCCGTCTACTTGTGATCTCTCTCTGTCAAATAAATAAATAAAATCTTAAAAAAAAAAAAAAAACAACAAAAAAAAACAATATTTGTTCTTCTAATCCATGTATGCTGTCACAATGTTTTATATTTTTCCTTCATTGCTCTTATCATTATTTGTAATATATTATATGGTGTGTTTTTTATTTTGTTTTGTCTTGCTTTTTAATTTAAGCTCTGCCTTTCTTCCTGACCAAAAACTGGAAACCATATATTTTTTAATTATTTTCCTTAATTTTCACCTTTGAATATCTAGCAATTAGCTCAGTGCCAAACACATAGTAAGTGTTCAATAAATACTATGGAGTAACTGAGTAAACTCTTTTATGAACTAAAACTGTTGGATCTCTGAGTTAAATAGAATGATCTTTTTTTCACAGTCACTGAAAACATTTTAAAATCCTGGACTAAAAATTTTGATCATGTTTACCTTTCCACATAAGAGTGTCTACAAATAATTTCTACACACTGCGTGCATACGCAAAAGATCCTTCATTCTAAATTTCAAGCGTACAGGAATGAGCAACTTCTACCTGGAAGTGAAAGTGTTGTAATTATGCTGATTTCATTCATAATGACTGAGATGGAAATTACCCGAGAGCTCCAGCCCCTGATAGTCTTAATATATAGTCCTTGCCTGCAAAGACAAGGCCTAAATCTGTAGTTTCTAGATTATTCCCAGGAATTGGTGTCAATTCAGATAGACAGTTTGCATTTGTTGCTTATACGGCACATGGTTCTCCGAGAACATTGGAAATAATATATGTCTTTTGCTGTGATTTTTTTTTTAACCTTAAAAATATGCTGCCCTGGGAAGAAAAACATTTTCTTAAAACTCTTAACATCTGGATTTTAACTACATGCCTCTTTCTTATTTCTGTCTACCGTCATACTCACGGAAATGATGGAGCATTCTGCCAAGTTTTATTTTCATGCTTTTTAACTACCTAAAGAATGGATTTTATTTGGTCCATTTTCTGAATGGAGATACTGCCAATTTAATGGAGTCATTAAAAATTGATCTAATTTTGTAAAACAGGTAACCATGCAAGACTAAAATAAATAAAACACTTCTTAGGTAATAACCTACTTAATGTGAGTAAATGGAGTTTTGTTACTTTTAAAAAATCAAATCTCTGTATAGCACTGGGGCTGTCTTTTTGTATTACGCAGCTGTGCAATGCACTCATGTGGGTGCTCAATAAATACTAAGCGAGCATAATAATAATATCATTCCAATCAAATAGTCAAAAGAAAAACATCAATGCAAATATAGAGTGCTTGATGCTAGGGTTTATACAGAAGTCTGTGATATGCATAACAACAGAAATGGAAACATCTGCTGGGATCTGCTTCACAATACAAGAGACAACAAGATAATAAAACCATTGTTTTTGTGTCAGGTTAATTTGTTATTCAGCTTCCTTTTAGCTAGTAAAGGGATTACAGTGGCAAATATTAGCTGACTATGGGAATATTCAGTAAGTAGAACTGCATTTTTGTTTTTAATCCATAAGAGCAATATGCTGTATTTATGATGGGGAAGGAAGGCAATGTGTTAAGGCAATCCATTCCTATCAGCTTAGTGGATGTTTACATGGATGTATTCTTCTGAGTCCGTAGCATTTTCATTTTACTTTTTGAATGTCGTAATTTGCTGTATTCCTCTCTTCAGCTTTCTGATGGTGAGAGAATTTAAATGTTCATCACTATCTTTCTCCAAAAATACCAGAGGCAAAGAAAGAGAAAGAAACTTAGTATCTAAGAAAAAGCTGAACAGTGGGTTAAAGTGGAGATAGCAGATTATAATGAAGACATAGATTTTTATTTTGATTTTAAAAGATGATGTATAGTTCATACTTTAAAGTATACTATCTTGCACCTACCCGCTCTTAGGTTCTATGACACTGCCAGTGCAATCGAGAGGAGAAAAAGATAGCACCTGCCATGATAATTCCATTTATATATGTATGTGTCTATATATGTATAGATATACACTATATATGTATATATAGTGTGTGTCTATATATGTATATGTTATACATATATGTGTATAAATGTATATTTGTCTATATTCCTGTATATTTTGCCTATATTTTCCCTTCAAAGCTCAAAGACCCCTGTGTCTTTGATGGTACTTTAAGAAGAGCAGGCACTGATTCATCGGCCTGGTTTTTTTTGTGGTTGTTGTTGTTTTTTTACCATGCCTGCTAGCCATTTAGTGTTTTGATCTGTGTTTCCATCTGGACTTCCTAACACAGCGACTCAGGCGTCTAATCCATCCAGTTTATTTTCTATTGAAATACCTACTGCCTGAAGTCAATTTATTTTGGCAGCAATGACTTCAGATAGAGATGTATTGTGTGTGTGTGTGTGTGTGTGTGTGTGTGTGTGTGTGTGTATGTGTGTAAGACAGGCAAATCTGAAGATTCCAAACTTACTCCCCATGACAATCCTTTGGCCTTTTCTTATGGCAAACCCAGAATAAAGAAAAAACAAAACAAAACAAAAAAACCTCAGTGAACTCATTTGTTTTTATTTATCATTATAACCTGGTTTTGTTCCGAAGTCAGAACTCTCAAAGGCTGAAAACAAGGAATAGTTCCTTGAAAACAAGGAAATCAGCTGATTAGAACACAACTGATGCAGATTCTCAAAGCCCCATTCTAGAACATCTCCCCTCTTTCTAATTCTCAGTGCTGAGTTCTTTTTAAGCTTCAGAATGCAATTTGTGACAGATGATGGCTGTATCAAGTTTTGAAGAAAATGTATGTCTGGAGTGTTTGCATGTTTTGTATTTTGACAGTTTACTTTCTGTTACATCCACCTGAAGATAAAATAGGGGAGAGCGGAAGGGATGAAAATGTGTAGAGGGAACATATGAAAGGTCAAAATGGCAAAATTTATTTTGATCTTTATGTTGCCCCTTAAAACTTTCACTTCTGCCTTTTCAAATTACATTGCAAAATGAAACAACTGGTATTATTTAATCTAAATCCTGTTTTGCATGCAACTTTACATCAGATTTAATGGATGCTTCCACTGAGCTGCTCAATCTTTAAGTTTTTTTCCTTTCTTTCTCTTCTCTCTTTTCTTTTTTTTTCCTTTCTTTCCTTTCCTTCCTTTCTTTTCTTCCTTTTCTTTTCCTTCCTTCCTTCCTTCCTTTTTTTCCTTTCTTTTTCTTTTCCTTCCTTCTTTTCTTCCTTCCTTCCTTCCTTCCTTCCTTTCATCTCCCAGGTTTGGTTGTGCTGTGGTTAGGCATTGCTTTGGCATGGCATTAAGATCAGAAAGGACATGTGGGATGTTCAGTTTGGGTCTGCACATGCTGTCACTTTTGGGTACAAACCATGCAATGTCATTTAGAAGGAGTAGGGTAAACATTCTTTCCTTGATATGATCATCTATAAAAGATGTGAGTTTCCAATGATTAGAATCATTTTATCAATTCTGGTGATACCTGTATATATTATTCAATCTGGATGTGAGGAAGCTAATCTACATATACCTTTGGTGAATAAGTGAGTGGCACTATGTGTCCATAGAAATTTTTTTTTTAAGTTATTACTGAAAAAAAAAAAAAAAAAAGCATTTGAGGATGCCTGGATGGCTCAGGCAATTAAGTGTCTGCCTTCAGCTCAGGTCATGATATCAGGGTCCTGGGATCGAGGCCCGCATCAGGGAGCCTGCTTCTCCTTCTCCCTCTGCTTGCTGCTACCCTGATTGTGTGCTCACTTTCTCTCTCTCTCTCTGTAAAAAAAATAAATCAAGTTTTAAAAAAAAAAGCACTTGGGATCCACATTATTGATGTACTTCCCATGGTGTACTTCACATGGCTCATCTATGTCACTCCTTTTCAAGAACTCCTGCCAAGTTCTTGAAAATAAGAGAATTTTGTTTTGTTGTGGTAGAGGTGGCATCTTTACTACTACATCTGTACCTTTCAAAGACTTTCTCTCATGGCTATCACTAGAGTCATCCCAGAACTTGCTCTACCATATTGTAGCTATTATGTTACCCATGAAACATGTGATTGAAAAAAAAAAAAGTTTATAAGTTATTGAATCTATTTAGATAGTGCTGGAGATGTACTCTTGATCATTAGCCCATTCATTCATTCATCTATGCCACATTCAAAAATTTCTATTTTGGGGGCACCTGGGTGGCTCAGTCGTTAAGCGTCTGCCTTTGGCTCAGGTCATGATCCCGGGGTTCTGGGATCGAGCCCCGCATCGGGCTCCCGGCTTGGTGGGAAGCCTGCTTCTCCCTCTCTCACTCCCCCTGCTTGTGTTCCCTCTCTCGCTGTGTCTCTCTGTCAAATAAATAAATATTAAAAAAAAAAATTTCTATTTTGTTCTAGACCCCCCAAAATAACAGATCTCCTGGGTATTTGACCAACTCATACAGGAGAGAGATCACAGAAAGTTACAATGAACTAGAATATGAAGGAAAATGAGGCTGTTACTAAATGAGTTAGACTTTCCATGTGTCTGTAATACAGGTGAGGATCGGGTCGGTGAGAAATAGCAGGTAATAGGCAAGGGCGAGATGAGGGGAACCTTACAAAACTAGATATGTAGATTTTTATCTTAGAGAAGAGTGGTTTTCAAAGTGTGGTGGATGGCTTCCAGGAAGAGCACAAGCTGATACATAGATATATTGTCTTAAGTTGGGTTTCCCTAGGGGAAGACCCTAAGACAAACATGTGCTAAGTCTTTTCGGGGAGGGATACCAGAAAGCATGAATAAGGAATCAGAGAAGTAAAATAGGGAAGGAAATGTGTCCCCTGAACCTGAATGTCTTGGAACTTCTTGTGCTCCCCCATGGAGGCCATACAGATCTGCCCTGGACAAAGAAAGCTGTCAAGCAGTGAGTGGCTGAAACTTGCTGTTGAAGCTATAATAATAGTGTCCTAAAATAGGTACGAATCCTTAACTGCATAGGTGGAAAGAAAACATTAGATCTCCTGTTTACATTTATTTTTATCTAAATGATGAACTACTGTTTCATATTAAGATTGGTGCATTACTTGCATTTAATCTCTATGTGAGACAGCCACTTTTAAGAAATGTGTGTCACTTCTTCCTGACAACTATATATATATATATATATATATATGATTATATATGACATATTTATAATCATATATATCTGTATATGTATATATATGTGGGCATATATATATATATATATATATGGCATGTACTATTGACAGTAGTGCTCTCACTACTCTTACCAGTTTGTTTATCATCAATCCTTACAAGATATAGAAACAGTTTAAAATATTTTTGCAAAAAACAAATTGAAATGAAGTATAAATGAACAGGAAAATATTTCCAGAATAAGATTTTGCTGGGAAGTGATTATATAGGGTCAGCCAAACATCTTTGAAAAATGATTACTTGAAATATAAATTTATATTCACCATCAGAATTAGGAGTAGATATTAGAATTGGCAGAGATAATGAGTTCATTGGATACATGGACTAAGAATCTTCTGAAAATCCAGTGGGAAGATGGAAATCATATTTTCTAAGTTGAGATTGAGATGAAGAGGTGGATTTGGTCTATCATTTTACATGGGACATCATTTTATAAAATACCATTTTATAGATAAAAATTAAAACCATGACCGCCAATAAGATAACCAAGGGAGAATGTTTAGAGGGACAAGAAAAGAGGATCATAAGTATCTTGACTGGTATTTCTCAGAGAGACCACTAGCAGATCTTTATGGCTTATCCTAGAGTACAAAGGAGGTTTGGTTTGATTTAGAAAATGAAACAAAACAAAGCAATTTGATCACAAACATCCCATAAGAATAATGATAACTTTCATAGAATATCATTAGAGAGATTCAGAACATGTCATCCCAAAATATACCACTTGAGCATATTGATTATTTTGAATTAAAGGCACTTTAAAAAATAACCAGCTTGGGACGCCTGGGTGGCTCAGTTGGTTAAGCCGCTGCCTTCGGCTCAGGTCATGATCCCAGCGTCCTGGGATCGAGTCCCACATCGGGCTCCTTGTTCTGTGTGGAGCCTGCTTCTCCCTCTGCCTCTGCCTGTGCTCACTTGTGTGCTCTCTCTCTCTCTGACAAACAAATAAATAAAATCTTAAAAAAAAAAAATAACCAGCTCAAGAAGAACATTCTGACCCTCTTTTATCCTGTTGAGGGCAGGACATAAATCTCCCATGTAAGAAGTTCCCTCACTGCACCAGCAGGAAGAAAGACATTCTCATCCCTGGAGACAGGGAATTTGGAGCCAAGAAATCTGTACAAACAAACTTCGTTAAACTAACCTTTATCTTCCTGGTTACTTCTTCTCCATTTACTACCCCTAACCTAAAACACTTTGTCTTGTCAATTCTTCACAAATTTATTGTTTCTTTGTCTAAAACGTATAAAAGCGTCCTGCTCTGGCCCCCTTCTTCGGGTCTTCATTTTCTTTAGATGGCCCCCAATCCCCCATGCACATGTAAAATAGTCAGTAAAATCTGTCTTCTTTTGTCCTGTGAATCTGTCTTAAGTCAGTTAATTTATAGGCTCAGCCAGAGACCCAAAGATGGCAGAGGAGAATTTTTCCTCCCTTCATCATCAAAGTCTAAACATTAGGATCTTCAATATTACACATTTGTTTCAAAGACCGTGTTAGTCTCTTATCTCTGCTTACATTGAGAAAATAAAACTCACTTGGATTTTGCAAACAGTTTTAGGCTATGTCCATTTGTTTCCCTTTTTTTGCTGGCTTGTTGTTGTTGTTCATTTGTGTTTTTTTTTAATATTCATATTTTAATGTTTAAATTGAATTGGAATTAGTTTGTGCTATATCTCTATGGTAGGCTTAATTTTTAAATGGCCCCTAAAGATATCTGGCCCTAATCTCCAGAACCTCTGAGTTCATGTTATCAGTCCCATAATTATGTTATTTTGTAAGGTACTATTGAACTTTAGATTATCCAGGTGAACCTGATCTAATCATATGAGAGCTTAAAAGCAGAAAGATTTTCCTGCTTCTGGCAGAAGGGGAGGTGAGAGTTGCAAAGCATAAAAAGAATTTGATGTGCTATTGCTGGTGTTGTGGATGAAGGAGGTACATAAGAAGTAATGTGGGCAGTCTTAAGGGGCACTGAGGTTCTTGTTTGCTAAGGAAAGAGGAACCTTGGACCTAAAACCACTTGTGACTAAATTCTGCTATCAATATGAACTGAGTTTGAAAGCAGATTCTTCCTTAGAATTCTACCTCCACAAAAGAGCCTAGCTAAACTAGGCTTCTTTTCTTTCTTTTTTCCATTTATTTTATTTTATTTCTTTCCAGTGTTTCAGTATTCTTTGTTTATGCACCACATGCAGTGCTCCATGCAATATGTGCCCTCCATAACACCTACCACCAGGCTCACCAAACCCCCTCACCCCCCTGCCCTCCAAAATCCTAAGTTTGTTTCTCAAAGTCCACAGTCTTTCATGGTTTGTCTCCCCCTCCAATTTCCCCCATCTCACTTCTCCTGTCCATATCCCAGTGTCCTCCATGTTATTCCTTATGCTCCACAAGTAGGTGAAACCAGATGATACTTGACTTTCTCCGCTTATTTCACTTATTTCACATAATCTTCTCCAGTCCCATTCATGATACAAAAGTTGGGTATTCATCCTTTCTGATGGAGGCATAATACTCCATTGTATATATGGACCACATCTTCTTTATCCATTTGTCCGTTGAAGGGCATCTTGGTTCTTTCCACAGTTTGGCGACTGTGACCATTGTTGTTATGAACACTGGGGTACAGGTGGCCCTTCTTTTCACTACATCAGTATCTTGGGGGTAAATACCCAGTAGTGCAATGGCAGGGTCATAGGGAAGTTCTATTTTTAATTTCTTGAGGAATCTCCACACTGTTTTCCAAAGTGGCTGCACCAACTTGCATTCCCACCAACAGTGTAAGAAGGTTCCCCTTTCTCCACATCCTCACCAACACTTGTGGCTTACTATCTTATTGATTTTGGCCATTCTAACTGGTGTGAGGTCATATCTCAATGTGGTTTTGCTTTGAATCACCCTGATGGCTAATGATGATGAACATTTTTTCATGTGTATGTTTTCTTTGGAGACGTATCTGTTCATGTCTTCTGCCCATTTTTGACGTGATTATCTGTTTTGTGTGTGTTGAGTTTGAGGAGTTCTTTATAGATCTTGGATATGAGCCCTTCGTCTGTAGTGACACCTTAATTTCAACCCGAGGGACCCTAAGCTGATCGTTCAACCAAGCACATCAGAACTTCTGACCTATAGAACTATGAGATGATAAATGGGTATTGTTTAAAGCTCTACATTTGTAGTAATTTTTTATGCAGCAATAAAAAATTATATAATCTCTAATTCACAGTAATGAGTACATAGTTCAGTGGAACAAAAAATTACTAGGAAAACTGCTAAAATAGATAATTAGAATCCAGAATGGCATCACATATGTTTTTATGTAGAGAGGACTATGGCATGAATATAGATGGTGAATCTACCTACTCTGGGACAGTTGAATCTGTAAATGTGATAATTTTACTTAGAAGCTGAAAAATGAGGTTAGGAATTGCAAAAATTGATATATGTAAAAAAAATTCAGTTTTATTTGATCGGTATTCCATTTACTCTGAGTTCCAAGTGTAATGAAAGCTTGTTAAAGAGAAGAATTAAGCCATTGAGCCTTATCAAATTTTAAAATAAAACAAAATAGCTTTCCTTGGAGGTAAGGCCTTCTATGGGGGAGGGGTAGACTGACACTACATAAGTGCAATGCTCATTGAGGTCAATGTGTTTGGTGAGAAATTAAGAGTCTATTGATATCCACTGGATATTGCAAAATATTCATGCAGAAAATACAAAAGAGCAGTTACCATCACATATCTCTGAGCAGATATTTGACATTACATTTGGGAGAAACTGGTGATTTGCAGTGTGAATCAGCTCTTGCTTAGTGGATGTTGAACATGTGAAGGAGAAGTTTGATGGTTTCCTATTCCATTCATAATTTATAACACATGCACAAAGATAAAAGTTATTTTGTGCAGTTAAGATTATCTATAGGTCATGATAAAGGCTAGAAAATGTATCACTGGAGCATAAACTACATATGCAGAAAGGAAGAGTACTGCTCTGTAAGTAGCAGAATTTCCTCCTCAATGTCAATACACATATAGTTTGATTCACAGTGAGTAGTTTGGTAGACACCAAACTGTACCAAATCTTCATTCAATGTTGATAACAACTGGACATTATGTATGTAGTCAAAATACATATGTTTGCCCTAATAATTGGACAAGAGAAGACTGACTGTACCTATTGAGTTAGCTAGCTATTGAAGGAAACATTTCTCATAAGGTCAATAATATAGAAATTACCTTTTCCATGATTTTAAGTAACTTACCAATGCTGTATGTCTCAGTGATATATATACTGAAGGTTGGCTATCCAGCACTAATAATTTTGGTTGTATAGAAAATATTTAAAAATCTACATCCAAAGGTTTTAGAACAAGAAGACACACCTTACAGAGTAGAATTCTACCAAACAGTGATTAGGAGATTGCTTCACTACTGTCATTTGACAATTTCAGTTTTTAAAAAAAATATGGTAAGTTTTCTAAATAGCATGTGACAGGGAGGCCTGGGTGGCTCGGTTGGTTAAGTGTCTGACTCTTGAATTTAGGTCATGATCTCAGGGTCATGAGATTGAGTCCCACGTCGGGCTCTGCACTTAACGTAGAGTCTGCTTGTCCTTCTGCCTCTGCTCCTCCACTTGCTTGTGTTCTCTCTCTCTCTCTCAAATAATAAATAAATGAAATATTTTGAAAAATGCATCGTGTCTGACAAAATTCTATTAGTTTGAATGAGAAATTATTTTATTGTCCTTGGTCAATATTAAACGTGAATAATTAGTATTCCCTGAGGAAGGCATTGACTCCTTGCTAGCATTATTTCTGTTGAATTAGTATATGATTTAGAAATTTTTGATTAGGTGAAAATATAAAGTTAAGGAGGAAACCAACAGTATATACGTGTGTGTGTACACATGTGTATGTATACATATACATGTATATGTGTAGTTTATACATACATGTATATACACATAGTACAATATACATATACGTGCAGTGTGTGTATATGTATACACACATGCATGCATATACATATATATTTTTTATAAGCTACCTTTGTGTGGAGTCTAGCCTATGGCTTAAAATTTGTTTTTTTTAATGCATTGGCTGAAGTCTGCGTTAGGATTGTTTCTCTCACTGGTTTGAAGCAACTACTATTTTTAATTTTAAATATTACCTTTTGTTATGTCATTTAAAATTTAATTTTCTTAATTCATTTAATTTACTTGAAGTTGAGGATCTGCATAAGTATCTGAAGAGAACAGATTTTTTTTTTTTAAACATTTACCAAACTGCTTTAAGAAAAAGAAAAAAAATATTCACAGAGGCAGGGGCAGAACCAAGATTAGCTGTGTACAAAATATCAGGAATTAGCCTAGGGAGGTGGTGTGTTTGGTGCTATTTAGTACGTAATAATCAGTTTTGTGTTTTAGCCTGCCTGTGACACACATGACACATAAGATTCTTTATGTTCTAGATTAAATTTACATGAATACATTCATGCTATAAACATCTGTTATTCATTTTAGGATACCAACTATGGACCAAAAGCAAACTATTTTATTTTGTTTTGTTTTGGGGGGGGGGGGGGTTAAGTGCTAAAGGGGAAAGAGAGAAAGAATCTTAAGCAAGCTTCACACCCAGTGTGTAGTCTGACAAAGGATTTAACCTCATGACCCTGAGATCATGACCTGAGCTGAAATCAAGAATCAGAGCTCAGCCTAACTGATGGAGCCACCTAGGTACCCTAAAAAGCAAACTACATTTTTATTTTATCATGGAGTTTCTTTCTTAGTTGTTTTATTTATTTCTTGCCAAATGGTCTTGCTTTCAGATATTTCTGGGCACATCACACTTCTAAATGATTGGAAGTCATCAAAATAGAAAAGTCCAGAAAAAATTGCCAACCCATGTGAAAATACAGCAGTTGTGCAAAGGCTAAATAACAGTATAAACAGTGTCTCAGTTCGGGCAGTGTGCTCCTCCCAGGTGAGGCAAGAGGAACAAACAGGCTTTTTAGAAAGAACAAGTGTTGTTCCCATTGATGTTCATAATAAATCATCATTCAAGATATTCTGTCAATAACACACTGCCCCCAATCGCTTCATGCCTGCAGCATTACACTCATGCTATTGCAACTAGATGAGCTATCAAAGCCTCATGCGGTCAAAGAGAGTAGTTTAAAGAGGTACAATAACAGGCGATTTGCAAACAGCCCAAACCTTTAGCTTCTTCCCCCTTTCCAAAAGTGTGCAATGAATTTACATTAACACCTGCTTTTGGAGATAAAAGAATGGATTTGCACTGCAAGGAGAATGCCAAATCCTAGAAGAGTGACTCATTTCCCTATATTGTGGGATATTGTGCTGAACTTGAGGCAACATGTTACATGCAGTATACTGGGTCAAATTTGAATTTTCAAAAATAAAAAGGGCAGTACTACATTTAACACACAGAAGGCAGGAATCCTTATCTCTCCGAATATTTGCCACATAATCGCCAAGTTAAATCCACTCTGTGAACAGGTCGTTTTTATTGTCCAAGGATAATTTATATCAGTAGACTTTACTACATACTGACTCAGATTACTATGACATCTAAGATTTTCATGCTGTTAAATTCAATTTATTGTGGAACATAAGGGCAATTAAGGGATAGGAGATGACATTATATTACATCAAAGTGAGCTACAGGAAAAGGAGGTGTGTACCACTAGTAATTTGTAGTATATAAACTTAATTTTGAGTGTTTTCCCCGTGGTAAAATGGCAGATACTATTTCTAACAACTCACTATGTGCCAGACACTTTATTCAATCTTTGTTACTATCTAAAAACTAACAAATTTTAAGAATGGAATCTTAAAAAAAGAGGGGGGGCTGGGTGGCTCAGTGGGGTAAGCCTCTGCCTTCAGCTTGGGTCATGATCTCAGGGTCCTGGGATTGAGCCCCATAATCGGCTCTCTGCTCAGCAGGGAGCCTCCTTCCTACTTTCTCTCTCTGCCTGCCTCTCTGCCTACTTGTGATCTCTGTCTGTCAAATAAATAAATAAAATTTAAAAAAAATAAAAGCTAATAAATCACTGAAGATTGGAATGAATAAAATATAATAACAAACTAAAAATTCTGAAAATCTAAAGAACACCACACACATCACAGAATCCATTAAAGAAGTTAATTAAATAAAGTCCCAAAATATCTATTGACCTGATATCTAATATATACTCTGATATATATATATATGTTTATATATATATATATAGACTCTGATATATATATATATATATATATATATATATATATATATATATATTTTTTTTTTTTAAGAGAGAGAGTGAGAACAAGAGTTAGGGCTAGTGGTGTGAGTGGGCAGAGGGAGAGGGAGAAAGAATCTTAAGCAAGTTCCATGCCTAGCATGGAGCCCAACCAGGAGCTCAGTCTCAAACCCCTGAGATCATGGCCTGAGCATGAAATCAAGAGTCAGAGGCATAACCCACTGAGCCACCTAGAAACTCCAACCTGCTGTATTCTTTTGGATCTTGTATTAGTTTTCTATTGCTAGGTAACTCATTACCAGAAATTTAATGTTTTAAAATAAGATACAATGTATTATCTTAAACTTTCTGTAGGTGAGAAATCTGGTAATGGCTCAGTTGCAATCCAAGTGTCAGCCAAAGCTGTGATCTCATCTAAGGTTTTGAGTAGGAAAGGATCACTCCAAGCTCAAATGGTTGCTGACAGGATTCCAGTCTTTGCAAGTTTTATTGGATTGAGAGCCTTGATTCTTAATTGTTGGTTAGAGGTCACTTTAGTTCCTTACCATGTTCCTTACCTTAGTTCCTTACCAAGATGGATATCTTTGTTACCTAACCTCATCACAGAAGTAACATCCCTCACAGTTGCCCAGTTCTGTGGCTACTGTAAGTCTAAGGTCCTGTCCATGCTTTGGGGCAGGGGCAGGGGGGAATGATGTGGGAGCATGACTATTAGGAGGTAGGGATTGTATTAGAGAATATTTTAGTCTGCTCACCACATCTACAGTGCCTCTTGATTTGTCACCTATCCTCCTCTGAATTTGGTATCCTTGAATGCAATTGATTTTTCAGAAATTGAAAATTTCTAGAAATTTCCCACTGTTCAATGCAGATTTACCCAGTATCAGGACCCAAAGGACAGAGCCAAAGGGCATATTCCTTGACCTTGGCATGGAGACTCCCATGGGTTAGGCCACAGGTCTTCAGAGCTGTGCTGCACTCTCTGCTCTTTCATCCCCTTTCCTTGACACTCATCATAACTGCATCTTTTCCTGCTCATCCCTATTTCCCTCCCTTTACCCTTCTCAGACATTTTCTCCTCAGCCCCACATCTCTTACACCTTGGCATCCACTTCTCAGAATAATTCAACTAAATCAGGTATAATTGAAAGACAATAATTTTATGAAAATAACAGTGATCAAGAATGTGGCTAGGTCATGATGAATACTGCAAGTACTTTGCCACCAAGGAAGAACGATCCTTTTTTTTTCTTTTTTCCTTTAAATTTCTTCTTTCCTATATGTGTCCATTTCTCTTCTGAGAAAATTATATCTTGTAGGTTCTCTTAATTATTTGTCATCCCTCAGTTCCTTGGGAACTGGCTAAAGAAAAGGGAAAAAGAGAGGGAGAGATCAGCACTCTTCATTCTTTCTTTTTTTAGAGGTATCTGTGTAAAACAAAAACAAACAAAAAGTTTGCCATAAAATATAACATAATATTTTGTCACATCTGTACATAGTTTTAATTTCATAATTATTATAAATAAGTTCTTATACAATTATTAAATTCCTGTAATATGTAAGGTATATAATAAATATATGTAGCTCTTTTTTGTCAAAGAATCTATGAAATTTTGATTTTATTTTCATGTCTTTCTTGTGACCAGATAATCATATTATTGATACCCATTTTATTGGAAAATAAAATAGGTCTATCTAATTGTTAAACAAAGTAATAGTCAAATAGCTTCAGGAATTGACTAACTCAGAGCCCCTTGCAATTTCAAGAGACCTCAGGCTGATATATCCTATAAGATTCTTATAGACTACCTGTCCCCAAATTTAAAATCTTTAATGTTTTGTTCACCAGAATTAGAGTTCTGTTCTACAGAAACAGGGATAATAATGCAGATTGTTGACTTGGATGATGAAGTGCTAAAACTGATACCTTATCAAATCCCATCGGTGGAATTTCTGAACAGCTGCCCTCCCACATTTGTGTGAAGAAGACCCACACAATGAGTGCAGCCTTCCCTCCCAAGAGAGAGCAAGTGCTGAACCCATTTCCAAATGCCTGCTCATCTTTCCACTACCGAACTCTCTTTTTCTAAGTTTGTGTAACTCTCTTCATACTTGAGATGCTAATTTTTTGTTCATTAATTACATTGCAAATATCTCCTCCCAATTTATTGTGTTCACTTTGCTCATGATACCTGTCATGAAGAATAATTAATATTTGTAATCTGTCATGTTTACTACATATTACTATAGGTACATGCATGAAAAGTGTATAAAGGAGTTTCAGGTTCTCTGTTATCTGGGCACCAGTTGGAAAGAGTGTTTGTGGTATCTGTAGTTTTATTTCATTAGTTAAAAAGCTGAGGCAAATATGCAAATTTTGATATTTTTAAACTCTGTATGTTAGGGTTGTAGCCTATATATATTTTTTTTTCTGTATGAATTCTAGAATTTATATCATATCTATGGATAATACATATGTGTACACATGCCGAGTATAGTTTGTGGCACTGGTAGTTGTCACATTACTCATCCTCTGCCATGTCTGGACTGTTTCAATCAGGGTAAGAGTAATGTGAAGACATCAGGTGGATGTGGGGGAAGCATCTGGTTCTGTTATTCAGCACTGCCCCACTGTAATCAATTCAGGTATCTAAATTCAAGCTTCCTTAATTTATCCTGTCAAATGTAGTTCATTCTAATTAAGAATATATCCTGGAAATAAAGTGGTGATAAAAAAGAAGGGAGGCAAGGACTTTCAAAGAGACACTTTAAGGAGGCCATTTGAGAATGCATAAAGCACATACTAATGTTTTTCTGAGAATGTGATCATACACATTTTATAGCTGCTGCTAAGAGGCAATGTAAAATCCACAGGGAATAAAGGTAGGAATTCGGCTGCAGATGTTCATGTTTTTTTGAGGAAATATGATTGATGCGTCTGAAGAGCAATATCAGGGACCTGAAGTTATGCATAAAGGGCAAGTGGAGGGAAGAAAAGTTAGATTTAAAGAGCAAGGAAACAGAAATTATCCTGGTGGCTTGATGGATCCAGGTTGATCACCAAGACTTGATGTGAAGGAACAGTAAACAAACTGAGGAGAAAGAAACACTGTTCCTTTTAGGATGAATCTAAGTGGAGAAAAAAAAGGTAAGATGGGCTAAAATCAAATTCTGGGAGAATGTAGTTATATAGTATAGAACAAAAGGCAAAATAAGACTTCTTCATTATTCATTTAAGAACAGGGAATTAAAAGGGTATAAATATGATGAAAAATGTTTTCTTTTAACTTGCTATTCACCTTGGCTGAAAATAAGCCCCCTTCGTTCTCTCTGGCTATTTTAATTTTCAGATGATCTTATACACCTTTGTGACAGCAAGACATCTAATGCATAGCTTCTGTTATTAAACTATATAACCATCTTTTTTTTTTTTCCTGTTTGGTTTATCTAAAAATGTTTAGAAATTTGCCTTCTTCAACTTTTCATTTCATCTAAGCCACATAAATTTCCTTCAGGCTAAAGAACCCTTGGGGGTGAACAAAAGAATGCCAACTTGTCATAACTCATGATGGTGATCAAAGGCAGCCAGGTGGCCCCTTAACCTTTGATCACTTCCACACAGTTCAATATCTGATTAAGGGAGTATGTTATTTTGTGTCCTCAGATTCCATTAGTGGCTCATTGTAAGAGAAAAGGATGCTGGGTAATGAGAATAGGAAATAGAAATGTCTAGCTTGACGACATCTTTTTAATTATACCACTATATATACACCTATACTATAGTTACAAGTAACAATCTCTCAATCAATAAAAAAACAAAACAATAAAGTAGCTCCTAAGACTGGTCTTTGCTCTAACAGTATACATTTACGTTATACTGTTATTTCTGTGTCAAGCTTAGGATACTTTCAAAAGAATAAGCCATCACATGGCATGAAGTAGAAGGATAAAGAGCTTTCAGAACCAGGGATTTCAGATCATCTTATATAATTCTGATGATCCCTTGTCATAAGATATGTTCTCAGTATTTTCCAAGTTTTCCATTAAAGGGTTTATGATAGTCTTCAATGTGGAAGGCAAAAGTGAAATAAATGATAGTTCCGAGACATTAAGGTAAAGAAATGGGAAACTGAAAGTTGAAAATGCACTAAAAGTGGGGGGCGATTAAAAGAAAATGATGGATTTTATTACCTGATATCCTTTTGTCCCTACAGATTACCAAAAGATCCTTAAGTGGTTACTCAGTTGGGAATTATACCTAGAACATACTTTGTCAAAGAAACTCTGCTTTTAAAAGTACAAAATGATGGGAAATAGTGCTTTAAAAAGTCACTTTCCCAAATTTCTGGCTTTACATAAAAACATGAGTTGGGTGGTGTTGAGGGAGAATACATAGCCAGGAAATGTGAAAAGATGGAAAGGACTCCAGGGAAGGAAGTGAAAGAGGTCATCTTCCTCTTGGCACATCGCTTAGCATTAAAATCATGGGCGTTCCAAGTAAGAACTTGTCTAATTCTGCATTTGATGTAGTACATACGGAGCTTTTCCCTGGCACATAAATGTCTTTGAATATGGATGATGAAAATGTCCCTTTGCCTACAGTGCAATTCATAAACTGGGTGCAAGGAAGAAATTCTCATTTTTCACTAAAACCTATCACAGGTGAACACTGATCTTCATCTGAAAATATTAAAGCATTCCCTTCATGCCCTTTTAATTCCCCAAGGGCATTAACCTTTTATTCTCCTTTAAACAAGCAACTTTTCTTTCCCAAGGGGACATTTCGGAATAGTTCTTAGGGGAAAAAAAACAAAAAACAAACAAACAACAACAACAAAAAAACAAAAAAAACCCAAACAAACAAAAAACCTCTTGTCTCCAGGGCATCATCTGGAAATTGCCCTGTTTTCAGTCCAAAATGCAAAGCCAGGATTCTGTGAAGAATTACACAGCTACCCAACCACTTCAAAGCTGGATGGGGTTGAATCAATGCCACGACATTGGGTGTTAAGTGCTCCAATCAAAGTTGCCTCACAGGGACTGCAAACACTGTTTTGTTTCACCTGCCTATCATCTGAACAATACAATTGCCAGTTGCATTCTCTTAGACAAATCTTTTAGGGGGAGTGAGTGGAGCAAACCCAGGCAAACAGAATGGTATTTTCTCTCCCTCACAAAACCACCAGGAAGAGCAGAGATGCAATTAAGAAAACAAGTGAAGTATCTCAACATATGTCCCTTCCTCAGTATTCCATCAAATGGAAATTTTGCACAAAGGCCAAGCATGGCTTCTCTGCAGCTGATCCGTGCTGCAGAAGGGAGAGAATTCATAGCTTTGGAATTCTCTTTAAGTAAAAGAATGATAATACCTCTTTCAATAGGTCTTTATTCTGGTGTTCAGTGCTGGCATGATCTGTTTTTAAATCTGCGTTTTGACTACTGGTGGGAATTCGAGCTGGTGCAGCCACTTTGGAAAACAATATGGAGGTTCCTCAAAAAGTTGAAGATAGAGTTATTCTATGATCCAGCAATTGCACTACTGGGTGTTTACCCCAAAGATAAAGATGTAGTGATCTGAAGGGGCACCTGCACCCCAGTGTTGATAGCGTCAATGTCCACAATAGCTAACCTATGGAAAGAGTTCAGATGTCCATCCAGGGATGAATGGATAAAGAAGATGTGGTACATGTAAGGACCTATTTAGCAAAAGGCTTCCATTAAGGTTAAACAATTACCTTGTTGTTTAACCCTTAAACTGTCCCTGCTCTCCTTCCCCCAGGGGACTTACTTTAAAAACAAGCCCCGGAAACCAGCCTCAGGTAACAAAGCTCAAATACAAGGATGGGTCAGGCCAGGTAGAAACATCTGATCAGTGGGGGGGATGCATACTGTCTCCCTAGTTACCAAGGAGTATGGGCCCCACCCTTTGGGCGCCTTTTGGGCACCAATTCTAACCAAAGTGAGATAGGCTAGGTCAAATGTCTACTAGGGTAAATTGTAATTCAATTGGTCACCTAGCATGACTGTGCAGCTTTCTCTGTGTGTTACAGTTTCATTCGCCACCTGTGTGTGGCTAGGCCCAACCGCATGGTCTTTGCCCTTAAAAACTAGTCTGTGAAACAGAGAAAGGTGGCCCTCTTTGTAAGAGGCGCGGCCCTGGCCAGTCAGTTTGATTCTTGATGTTTGGCATGAAAAAAAGCTTTGCTTGACCTTAGCTTTATATCTCGCTCCTTAAATCACGGACCCATTTTGAAGGGACATAACAGTACACACACACGCGCGAATATTACACAACTATCAAAAAATGAAATCTTGCCATTTGCAACAATGTGCCTGGAACTAGAGGATATTACACTAAACAAAATTAGTCAATCAGAGAAAGATAATTATCATATGATTTTAATCATATGTGGAATTTAAGAAATAAAACAGAGGATCATATGGGAAGGGAGGGAAAAATAAAACAAGACAAAATCAGAGAGGGAGACAAACCATAAGAGACTTAATGATAGGAAAAAACTGAGGGTTCCTGGGTTGGGGGGGAGATGAGTGGAAGAATGGGATACCTGGGTGATGTGGGAGGACATGGGATGTAATTGAGTACTGTGTGTTATATAAGACAGATGAATCAAAAAAAAAAATAAAGACTGATGAGTTACTGAACTCTACCTGAAACTAATAATATGCTATATGTTAATCGAATTGAAATAAAAATAAATAATAAAAAAAGGAATAAATAAATCTGTGCTTTGGTGTTTATAATCAGTTTCACATCTCTTTCCAGATTGTACAGAAGTCTAACGGGACTCTGTTTCTAGAGCACAACCCCTACTCTACTTCTTGTTGTTGGTCATGTTGTTTCTACTATTTGAAATGCTTTTCCTCACAATATATCAATCAAATCTAGTTCTCAAGCCCTGTTCGGACATTACCCTTTAAACAATCCCTCCTTAATTTCCTCAACATGCTGGGCTAGCTCTCCTTTCTTCAATACCAATTTCGGTTGTCTCTTAGGAACTTAGGATTTTATGCTTTTTATTTGCACTATCCATTTCATCTCTGTCTCCCAGTAAATTGTAAAATTCTCAAGGACACGCATTTGTTTAAAGGAACTTTAAACAAATTACCTTTTTATCTTCTGTGTGTTGTAGTAAATTACTTTGAACAAAGCAAACTTTCAATAAAGGAATACATAAATAATAGTAGTAATAGCTTACACTTAGATGGTGCTCAATATATACTTTACACTTTTCTAGTATATATTAATACATATAATCATCACAAAACTAAGAGTTTAGTTCTACTATTATTCCCATTTTATAGACAAAAACACAGCAGGATACAAAGACCTTGCCAAAGCTCACATAGCTATTATATGGGAGAGCCAGTATTCCAACCCAGATTTCCATAATGTTCTCATGCATCTTGTTTTCAAGTGAATGAATAGATGGATTTTGAAAAATGTATTTATAGCACTATTTAAAATCAGTTTATTATTTAAGTACTCATTTCATCCACATTAATGCCAAGATCTTTTAGATTGTTTATTTTTTTTCCTATATGAAGTATCAAAGCTTCAATCCAAGGAGGTTATTGACCATTTTTCTTGGACTTGACTTCTGTAACTAATGGAAAATTTCCTCGTTTTCAAATATATACACATATAGATATAATTTTAGACACACAGAAGCTGCAAAAACAGTACAGAAAAATCAGCTGTAGCCTCACCAAGTTTCTCCCAATGGTAACAACTTACGTAGGCATCGTACATTATCCAAACCAGGAAATCAATATTGGCATAATACCAGTAACAAGTTTCCAGTTCTTACTTGGACTCACCAAATTTTTCATGAAGTCATTTTTAAATATCTTTGTGTATAATTCTAAGACATTTTATCATATGTGCAGATTTTAATAACCATTACCACAATCAGGAAATAAAACTGTTCTATCACCACAAAGAAATTTCCATATGCTACACTTTTATAGTCACACCCTTCCTTCCCTTCCGTAACCACCAAAACATTCTCCATCTGTATAATTTTATATTTTTAGGATGGATGAAATCATACAGAATGTAACATTTTGATATTAGCTCTTTTCTGTTGGCATAAATGTTTTTGAGATTTTTCCAAGTTGTTGCATGTATCAATAATTTATTCCTTTTGTTTTGGAAGAACTGCTGTTTGTTTAACTATTCAGTCATTGAAGGACACCTGGGTTGTTTCCTTTTTTGGGCTACCTCCAAATAAAGCTGTTATGAATAGTCATGTGCAGGTTTATGTGTGAGTACAAATGATCAGTCTTTTTTTTAGAGAGAGAGAGAATGTGCATATGCAAGTTGAGGGGGGCAGAGAGAGAGAGAGAGCAAGAATCTTAAGCAGGGCTCCCCTGACCCTGAGATCATGATCTGAACATGAAATCCAAAGTCAGATGCTTAACAGACTGAACAATCCATATGCCCTTAAATATTCAGTCTTTTTGATAAATCCCAAGAGATAAATGCTGGGTTACATGGTAAGTGTATGTTGAACTTTCTAAAAACTGCCAGGATGATTTCTAACGTGGCTGTACTATTTTACATTCCTACCAGCAAGGTATGAGCGATCAAATTCCTCTGCATATTTGTCAGCATTTGATATTAGAAATACATTTTTTTAAAGATTTTATTTATTTATTTGAGAGAGAGATTGAGAGTGAGAGAGGAAGAGCATGAGGTGGGGGAGAGGTAGATGGAGAGGGAGAGGCAGACTCTCCATTGAGCAGGAAGCCGGATGTGGGGCTTGATCCCAGGACCCTGGGATTGTGACCTTAGCCTAAGGCGATGCTAAGTTGAACAACTTTTCCTGTATATATTTATCATCTATATACTTTCTTTGGTGCAGTTTGTCTTTTTCCATTTTTCTAATTGAATTGTTTTTTTTTTCCCCTTTACTGTGGAAATTAGAGAGTTTGGTGGCTAAACTTTCATCATCTTGACAGAATCATTTTTAGAATAAAAAATTTAAATTTTTACGGAATCTAATTTATCTATTTTTTTCTTGGTTAGTTCATGATTTTGGTGTCATATATTAGAACAATGTGCCTAACCCCAGGTCATGAAGATTTTCTCCTATACTGTCTTCTAAAAGTTTTATAGTTTTACCTTTTACATTAGATCTATGATCCATTTAGAGTTAACTTTTGTATGAGGTTGAAGATTAGGTTTGAGGATCATTTTTGCAGCTACTGATGTCTAGTTGTTTCAGCACTATTTATTGAAATGGTCCTTCCTCCTCCACTGAATTGCTTTTGCACCATTGTCAAAACTAAGGTGAGTGTATTTGTGTGAATCTATTTCTGCCACCCGATATTTTTAATTGAGTCCATTGCAGTGAAAGGGAATGTGGTTGTTGGACCTACTCAGGCATAGATGCTATAGTCACATATACTTACAGATATCTTCTGTTACACACTCAATACTGATGAAATGTGGATCTGCGGACTTCTTTCCACCAAGCACAGCCCAATATCTCTACCCTACTTTATGACAGCCAGCTACTGGAGTGAGGACATAACTTGGAGTGGTGGATGCCTTTAAGTTCATATGGAAAGAAAGTGTCATGTGGATTCTCTTTAAAGAATAAGTTAGTAAACACAGGGAGAAAATATATTGTATAAGTGGTCATTCCAGTTCCTTTAAAGGCAATTTGAAAAAAAAGACATCCTTTAAAAACAATGAGATTTATATAAAATTAAAAAAAACAGATTTATAAAAATTCACTGCATGTTCAATAAAATATTACTTAGAAATGTGTAAAATTCAATTACTCTTCCCCATTTTTTCCATATTGTACTTGTCTATTTTGCTATTTTTAGGTGTAGTGCCCAGAATTCTAGACATTTAGATTAAGATTCAACAATACAAAATTGTTCTCATATGAGAAAAAGAATGACAAGCATCACAGCATTGAAAAAGAAAAACTGGAAATTTGAAGAACTTACCTGATCATTTGTGGATTTTAAATCCTGGGTTTATTGACATTCAAGCAGTACTTAACTCACTTAATTTAATATTTGCTGATTGCTTACCGTGTTAATAGTATCATGACATTCATAAATGCACTCTATGGAAACTTTATGTGTATATAAAAATGATCCTTTTTCTTTCTAGGTATTATAAATGTGTTTTTCTTGAGGGATTTGACCTTCATCCAAGTAAGTTTTATTTGTTATAACTTCACTTACAAAGAAATTCCTCTTCTAATGATATTTACAGTGCATCAAAAAACTGTATTACAATTTTTTATTGTAATACATAATATATAAACATAAAACACATAATATAGAATTTACCATCTTAACCATTATTAAGTGTAGACTTCAGAAGTGTTAAGCACAATTACACAGTTTTAAAACAGATTCCAGAACTTTTTTTATCTTGCAAATCTGAAACTGTATAATCATTAAACAACTTCCCTAACTCTCCTCCCCACTCAGCCCCTGATAATCACCGCTCTACTTTCTGTCTCTATGAATTAGATTACTAATTGTGGAATCATGCAGTATTGGTTCTTCTATGGTTTATTTCACTTAATATAATGTCCTTGTGGTTCATTCATGTTGTAACATGTGACAGTATTTTCTTTTTTTAAAAGCTGAATAATATCCCCCTATATGTATATTTAAATACATATACACATGCATACTATATATATTTTTTATTAACATGTAACATATTATTTGTTTCAAGGGTACAGGTCTGTGATTCATCAGTCTTACACAAATCACAGCACTCACCATAGCACATACTTCCCCCAGTGTCCATCATCCAGCCACCCCCATCCCTCCCAACCCTCTCCCCTCCAGCAATCCTGTTTGTTTTCTGAGGTTAAGAGTTTCTTATGGTTTGCCTCCCTCCCCCATCCTATCTTGTTTCATTTTTCCCTCTTTTCCCCTATGATATCTGTCTTGTTTTTCAAATTCCTTAGATCAGTGAGATCATATGATAATTGTCTTTCTCTGATTGACTTATTTCACTTAGCATAATACCCTCTAGTTCCATCCATGTCATTGCAAATGGCAAGATTTCATTTTTTCATACATACTATATTTTGCTCATTCATTCGACCAGCAGTGAACATTTGGGTGACTTCTACCTCTTGATTGTTGTGAATAGTGCTGTTATGAATGTGGGTGTGTAAATATCTCTTCAAGACCCTACTTTTTGACTCTTAATCTCACAAAACAAACTGAGGGTTGATGGGGGGAGGGGGGTTGGGAGGGGGGGTGGAGTTATGGACATTGGGGAGGGTATGTGCTATGGTGAGTGCTGTGAAGTGTGTAAACCTGGCGATTCACAGACCTGTACCCCTGGGGATAAAAATATATTATATGTTTATAAAAAATAAAATTAAAAAAAAAAGACCCTACTTTTGAATCTTTTGGGTTTTTACTTAAAAGACTTCTGAGATATATGGTAGTTCTATTTTTCATATTTTTGAGAAATGTCCATAATGTTTTCCACATTGGTTGCATAATTTTATCATCCCACCACCAATGCACAAGTTCAAAATTTTCCACATTCTCACCAACATTTGTTAGTTCCTATTGTTGTGTTTGTGTGTTTTTTTTTTTTTTTGATAGCCATCATAATGGCTAATAAGTAATGCTTCATTGTGATTTTGAATTGTATTTCTCTGATGATTAGTCACGTTGAACACCTTTTTCTTCTAGGAGATTTATGGTTTTGTGTCTCTAATGTATTTCTAGTTATTTTATTTATTTATTTATTTATTTGAGAGAGGTAGGGGAGGGGGAGAGGGAGACACAGAGAGAGAATCTTAATCAAATTCTATGCCCAGGGCAGGGCCCAACGTGGGGCTCAACCTCATGAACCTGAGGTCATTACCTGAGCTAAAATCAAGAGTCAGACACTTAACCAACTGAACCATCTAGGTGCCCCTTGAGTTAATCTTTGTAAAAGGTATATATTAAGGGTGTTACTTCATTCTTGTGCATGTAATTACCCAGTTTCCCAAAACTGTTTGTTGAAGAAACTGTTCTTTCCACATTGAATAGTCTTGCCACTGTTGTCAAAGATCATTTGACTATTTATGTGAGGGTTTATATGTGGTTTATTTCTCTATTCTTTTCCATTGGTCTATTTGTCTGTCTTTATGTTACTACCACACTGGTTTTCATTACAGTAGCTTTGCAATATGTTTTGAAATTAGAAACTGTGAGTCTTTCAAATTTGTTTTTGTTTTTCAAAATTGTCTTTGGCTATAAGAAGTTTCTTGAGATTCCGTACAAATTTTAGGGGTATTTTTTCTTCTTATTTTGCAAAAAAAAGTGTCTTTGGGCTATTAAGTGGGATTGCATAGAATCTGTACATCTCTTTAGTAGTAGGGATATCTTAACAATATTTTATCTTCCAATTAAGTAAATAAGAGATGACTTTCCATTTATTTGTGTCTTTTAAAATTTCTTTCACAATTGTTTTGTAGTTTTTAATTTAAAGGTCCTCACTTCCTTGGTTAGATTTATTCCAAAGTATTTTATTCTTTTTAATGCTATTGTTATTGAAAGTTTTTTTTCCCTTAATCATCTTTTTAAATAATTCTTTTTTTTTTTTTTTTTTAAGATTTTATTTATTTATTTGACAGAGAGATCACAAGTAGATGGAGAGGCAGGCAGAGAGAGAGAGAGAGGGAAGCAGGTTCCCCGCTGAGCAGAGAGCCCGATGTGGGCCTCGATCCCAGGACCCTGAGATCATGACCTGATCCGAAGGCAGCGGCTCAACCCACTGAGCCACCCAGGCGCCCGCTTAATCATCTTTTTAACTTGTTCATTGTTAACGTATGGAAATACAACCCAGCCTGGGTGTTGACATTTTATTCTACAACTTTGCTGAATTCTTTTATTAAGTCTAACAGTTTTTTTTATGCACTCTTTAGGGTTTCTACATGTAAAATCAGGTTACCTGTAAACAGAGATTCTTTTACTTCTGCCTTTCTGATTTTGTCTTTTTTTGCCCAGTTGCTCTGGCTTGGATGTTCAATACTAGGTTGAATATGAATGGTAAGAGCAGACATTCTTTCTTGTTCTGAAAAACTGCTGAATTTTGACAAATGCTTTTTTTTTTTTTCTTGCATTGGTTGAGATTATGGGTTTTGTCCTTTATTCTGTGAATGTGGTATATTACACTGATTTTCCTGTGTTGAACTATCCATGCATTCCAGGAATAAATCTTACTTGGTCATCATGCATAATCTTTTTAATGTGCTTTTGAATTTGGTTTGCTAGTATTTTATTGAAAACTTTTGCTTCAGTGTGTATCAGTGATAATGGTCTATAGTTTTTGTTTCTTGTACTATCTTTGACTTTGGTGTCAAGGTAATGCTGGCCTCATGGAATAAGCTTAGAAGTATTCATATTCTTTCTTCTTCAGTTTTTTGGAAGAGTTTAAGGAGTGAAGCCCACTAGTCCTGGGCTTATATTTCTTGTGAAGTTTTTAATTACTAGTTCAATTTCTTTACTCATTATTGTTCTGTTCAGATTTTCTACTTCTTTAAGATTCAGTACTTTCAGCTTGTGCATTTCTAGGAATTTATCCATTTAATGTAGGTCAACCTGTGTGTTGGCATACAATGTTTAAGGTATTCTCTTATAATCCTTTTTATTTCTGTGGCATCAATTGTAATGTCTCCTCTTTCATTACTGATTTTAATTAAGTATTTTCTCTTTATTTATTTATTTTTTTAAATCTAAGGTTTGTCAATTTTGTTGAACTTTTCAAAAAACCAACTCTTACTTTCATTGATTTTTTTCAATTCCCTGTTTATCTCTGGTTGAACCTTGTTAGTTCCTTCTTTCTATTAGCAGTGGTGCAGTTCTTTTTCAAGTTTCTTGAGGTGTAAAGTTAGGCTATTGACTTGAGATCTTTTTACTTTAATGAATGTATTTACAGCCATAAACTTCTCTCTTAGTACTGTTTTCACTGCATGCTATAACTTTTGATATGTTGTGTTTTCATTTTCATTTTTCTCAAGATATTTTCTAACCTCCTTTGTGACTTCTTTTTTCCCCATTTGTTGTTTAGAGTACATTGTTTAATTTTCACATATTTGTGTATTTTTTCAGTTTTCTTTGTGCTATTGATTTCTAGTTTTATTTCATTATGAATTTGTATAATTTCAGTCTTCTAGAATTCAATAAAATTTGATTTGTGGCCTAACATCTGGTCTATCCTAGAGAATGTTTTATGGGCACTTGAGAAGAATGAATATTCTGCTATTATTAGAGCAGTGTTCTGTATATGTCTGTTATGTCTAATTGATCTACAGTATTGTTCATTTCCTCTATTTTATTGATCTGTTTATTCTATTATTGAAAGTAGAGTTTTGAAGTACCATCCTATTATTGTGTTATTTATTTCTTTCTTCAATTCTGTTAATTTGTGTCTCAAATATTACAGAGCTCTTAGGTTTAATTCATATTTATAATAGTTATATCTTCTCAGTAAACTGGCATTTTTATCATTATATAATATCCTTATCTCTTGTAACAGTTTTTAAATTTAAGCCCAGCTGGCTGATGTTAGTATAGCCACTCCTGCTCCCTCTTGGTTGCAACTTGCTTGGGAAATCTTTTGCTATCATTTTGCTTTAAGCCTATAGGTGTCCTTAGATTTAAGATGAGTCTTTTGTAGACAACATATAATGGGGTCCTGTTTTTATATCCATTCAGCCAATCTATGTGTTTTGATTGAGGAGTTTAATTTATTTACATTGAATGTAATCAATAACAGGAAAGATTAATTATTGCTTTTTTGTTAATTTTTTTTAATGTCGTGAGGTTTTTTTTGTTCTTCCCTTTCTCTCTTACTGTCTTCCCTTGTTTTTCATTGAATAATTTTTTGCAGTGATATACTTTGATTCATTTCTCATTGCCTTTTGCATACATTTTAAAGCTATTTTTCTGTGGTTATTATTGAAATTACATAAAACATCTTAGAGTTAAAACATTCTATTTTGAACTGATAGCAAATTAATTTCAGGTGCACATCAAATCTCTACTTCTTTACAACTCCATCCTTTCCCACTTTATGTTATTGATGTTACAAATTATATCTTTAGATGTTACTACTTATTAACACAGATTTATAGCTATTTTTTATGTTTTTAACATTTAAATTCTATAAAACAATATCACAATAGTAAAAGTTACTACATTTGTACATGTATTTACTTTTACTGGCAAATCATGCACTATCATATAGCATTGTGGTGCTATCTATGTTCTTTTATAGCAATTTGAGCGGTTCCCTTTAACATCTCTTGTAGAACAGGTCTAATGATAATGAACTCCTTTAGCTTTTATTTATCTGGAAAAGTCTTAATTTCTCCTTCATTTTTGAAGGACAGTTTTGTCAAATACAGTATTCTTGATTGACAGATATTTTTCCTTTCAGCACTTTGAATATATTATCCCCCTTTCTGGCCTTCATAGTTTCTACTGACAACTCTATTGATAATCTTATGGAAGCTTCCTTATATGTTGTGGAGGTTGATTTTCATTTGGTGCTTCCAAGATTCTCTTTGTCTTTGACTTTAGACAGTTAGATTATAATAATTCTATGTGGTCTCTTTGAATTTAGTCTAGATGGTGTTCTTTGAGCTTCTTGGAAGTATATATCTGCTTTTATCCTCATCTTTGACAAGTTTTCAGTCATAATAAGCCCCTTTATCCTCTCTTTTCTCTTCTTGAGAGTCTCATAATGTGCATATTGATAACATTCCATAATCTCCTTAGTTTCTCCTTGCTTTTTTTTAAATTATTTTTGTCTTTTTTCTTCCTTTGACTTGATGATTTTAAATAATCTGTCTTCAGTATCACTGATTCTTCTTTCTGCCTGATCAAGTCTGTTGAATCCCTCTAATGAATAGTTATTATATTTTTCAGCTCCCAGAATTTCTGTTTTTTTTTCCTAATATTTTCTATCTCTGTTGATACTATCCTTTTGTTATGTATCATTTTCCTGATTTGATTTAGTTGCTCATCTGTGTTTTCCTTTGGCTCACTTAGCATCTTTATATGTGTTTTAAGGCCTTGTCAGGCTACATTACTTTAAGTTTGGTTTTAGAGATTTAGTTTGTTTCTTGTTTGGACCATGTATTTATATTTCTTTTATGCCTTGTGATTTTTTTTTTAAAGATTTTATTTATTTATTTGACAGAGAGAGATCACAAGTAGGCCGAGAGGCAGGCAGAGAGAGGAGGAGGAAGCAGGCTCCCTGCTGAGCAGAAAGCCTGATGCGGGACTCGATCCCAGGACCCTGAGATCATTACCTGAGCCGAAGGCAGTGGCTTAACCCACTGAGCCACCTAGGCGCCCTTTTTTTTTTTTTTTTTTAATGCTGGGATTTGGACATTTGAAGAAGCTACTGCCTATCTAAATCTATGTGTATCATCTTCTTGCAGAGGAATACCTTCACCAATTAATCTGGCTAGAAATTCTAGGACCTTGCAAACTTTCTGATCTCTTGCTTTCCTTGTTGTCTGCCTGTGGATCTGTAGCCCTGACATGTTGGTTGTCTCTCTTTTCAGCAGCTTCGAAACTCTGGCCCCAATCTTGTCTGCATGCAGAGGTGTCAGAAACCAGTCCCTCAGGTAACCTCCCTAGATAAGTTAGAACATTGGATTCAGGTCCACTCTTTTGTTTTCCTCCTGAGGAAGGAACCCTGATATGGAACATTTCCTCTTGGCTGCTCCTGAGATGTTGCATAAGGGATGAAGCATAATTGGGTAGGCAAGTATGTAAATTTTTCTTACCCATTTCACTGTAAGCCCTTCATTGTCTTACATGACTTAGGCCCTGCAGCTTCTCAACTTGTCTCTAAAGTTCTCACAGAGGTATTCTGGTCCATTTATTTTTATAAACCCTGTGTCTCTGTGAAAGGAGGTCCTGCAGCCTCTTAGTCCAACATTTTGCTGACCTCATTCAAAAATAGTTCATTATATTTTGATTTTGTGCAATGAAGACCCTATACTTTGCTACATCAAGAGTGACATTTTTTATAAGTTTGCATTATTTAATTTTTACTCATTGACAAGAACATGCAAAATATCATGAAGCCTCTTTCTGAGTTCTTTTTATGTTAAGAAATTGTATTGCAGAATGACTTGAGCTATGGGATGAAGAACTGCTAGTTTATAAGGATTACATACTTATATTTACACTTCATTTTGAAACTGTTTTAAACCATAATTGAACATAAAGGGATTTACAGATTTGATATGTTATAAAATTTGTTGCATTACCCATTTTAAAATTTCTTTATTGCTTTAGCCATGTGAAGAACTGACTTTATACAATGGTAGCCTTCAAATATGTAATCAAGAAAACTTACAGTGAAAAGTCAGGAATAAGAAAGAGGGACAAGTCAGAACTTAGGGTAGGGTATAAATGGGTAAAGAATACATGACCTGAATTCTCAATCTCTCTCTCTTTTTCTCAGTCTCTCTCTTTCACTGTCACACACACACAGACACACACACACACACACACAGACACACTCACACCAGTGGTCAGTCAGGTCACATGAAATTTGGGTGAAAAATCTCAATAAGATGAAAAGTGCATGGGGCCAGTGACCCACACTTGCTCCACTGGAGGGATTCAGAGACAAGTCACTTGACAGGTAATCTGGCCTAATCAGGTATGGTTTTAATGAGTAAAGGACTGATGGAGCTACAATGAGTATTATTAATGGAAGTCCTGATTAAGATTTAATGCATATTGGGTATCTAGAGTGTTACATATTTTAAATACATATACATATATGTGTGTATATATATTTTTGTTATGTATATAACATAATATATGTCTTTATGTATATTAAGTCATGAATACATGAATATTTGGTACCTCATGAATATTTAGCATATCATGGATATTTAGTGTCTATATGGTCTTTTCATCCGTATCTATCTCACATGCATATGCTTTTCTTTCTTTATGTACAACATGTCTTCCAAGTTACTAACTTATTTATTTCTTATCATCTTTGGCTTTTACCTATCTCATTGGTTTTCTTGACTTCTATAAATATAATTTCATATTCTCAATAAATACCATAAATATTCATTATAGATTTTATAATAATAATGTTTGTTCTAATTCCCCCAGAAAAACTAGTTACAGAAATAATTAATAAGGAAAAGGGTAATTTCCTTTAGGTCTTATACACCATTAGTTAAGACATAGGGCCCAGAGAGGAAGACACCATGACTCCTCTTTTTAAACATTTCTTTTCAGACCTCTCCTTGTCCCATACTGGAAAATTATACTCTTTCCCATAGCCAACTCATATATCTTGCCTCATCCTTCAGGAGCATACTGTGGATCAGAACTCTGGCTGGAATTGGTCACCAGGAACTTAAGATGTAAAATGAAGGGTGAGGAAAGCTAAGGATTATTAAATGACTCTAACTTGTCAGTTAATACCTGGTAATATTACTTTGTTAAGTCTTCAGAACTACTTAGGAATAGAAATTTTTATTCCATTTACAAATTTACTTGCTTGAGCTCACATAACTGCAAAGAAACATCACTGATTTTAAAACCAGAAGTCGCTGATACCAAATGCTATGCTCTTTCTCTGTTTCTTTCTCTGAATTTCTTGTCTTGTTACCCCAGGGCCTGTGCTGAAGTCCCTGGCTTAAAAACTGTTTTATCAGAAAGTAACTGCTACTCAGACCTCCTTTACATGATCAAAGTGGACCACTGTGTGTGCCATTTCTTGTTTCTTTGTCCCCCTCTGGTAAAATAGGTGGTTATTAAATATATGCCCTCTTGATAAATTAGGTAAATGTTTTTCCCTCCAAGGAAACACAAAAACATAATTCAACTGAGGTCTTCCTAAAGGTGATACAAATACAAGAATTTAATATGAAAAAAATATATATATATTCCTCTACAGGGAGACCATTATCTCCTTTCTGTCAACATATCATGCAGTCTGCAATTTACTGTATCTTAGAAAAACTAACCTGGACACAACCTCTTATCCTTTACAAGAACACAATGGAACAAAAATAACAAAGGAAAACATAACCCATAAACCCACCCAAAAGCAAAAGTAATGAGTATGAGCCTAGAATTTCCAAGGTCACTTGTACATAAAATAGGAATCATAAGATCCACCCCATCTGTCTCACATGACTGCTGTGAGATTCCAAAGACATCATGTGAGTGAAGGTAATTTATAAAGTATAGATTACTACAGAGAAATAGAGTACATTTCTTACAAGGGCATTCACTGCAACCCTTTCACTTTTAGATAAATCCCATAGGTGACTAGCTACCATCACAATGTTTTGCTCCCTGGGTCTTGGATTGTAGAAACAGTTTCCACTATAACTGCATTTGATCAATGCCAACAGAGCTCCATCCCAGCCAAACATGTGTTTCCTCTGGAAAAAAAAAAAACAACATATCTATCTATCATATTGTTAAATACCCATCATTTTCAAAATGTTTGGTTTTTTTTTTATCAATTATTTCCCTTCAGAAAAAAATAACTGCTCTCAAATTACAAATAAAAAAAGAATTGAAAATGTTGATTTGGGCCATTAATAACCTTCTTTGTGCCAATTTCTGAACATAAAGAAGAAAGAAACATATGCTTCTGAAGAGCTCTTTGTCTAGCCAAGGCATGTGCTATTACTATTACCCATTAGAGCTGAGCCATGTCAACCCAGGAAGGGTGAGGGAAGGAAAGCCCTTTGTAAACTAAAATGCTTAACCCAGCCATTATGCGTTCACTGACAGAAAGCTCCAAATTCCCAGATCCTTAAAAATCAAATAAAAAGTTTTTAAATGTCACATAACATTTACTCTTGTACCACAAAGCATGAAATCCTTACATTCACGCACTCAGAATTAAGCATGCATACATACCTGCTATGTCCTAGCCTCTGAGCTAAGAGCTGGCAATAAAAAGAAGCACAAGATGCATTCCTTTGTTTTTAGAAAGGTCATAGTTGAACTCTTTTGTGAAAAAGAAACGAGTAATGAGATAATGTGGGAGAATGTCTGTTTTTCAAAAAGAGCAAATTTCTATAGAAATAGAAGTTATTGTTATGATTAAATAATTGAGTTATGCCAAAGTTTTCACTCATAGAATTGGTTCTAATCAGATTAGCAAAAAAAAAAAAAATATATATATATATATATATATATATATATATAGTTTATCAAGGGAAAGGGAACCAGACATTATAATACCATTTATTGAAATATCTGCTATTCTTTTGTTTAGCCCTAGATCTTAGTTAAGATTAAAAAGCCTTTGAAAATTATCCAAAATACTTAAATTTTGAGAGCAGAGAGACTCAGGCTAAGTTGATAAGCCTGGTCAGATTAATTACTATAAAAGTAAACCCAGAAATCAATCATTTTGTTAAAAATAAATAAACTCCATTTTAAAAAGTTTTATTGGCTGACTCAGCTACAAACCACTTTAGTTCTAAAGAAGTTTACTGACAAATTACTTTCTTACCTAACTTTAAGCTTTTAAAAAGTGAAAAGTCTCTATTATGCTGCCATTCGGTGTGATTTAGTGATCTGTGTTTCCTGCTATAAGTAATCAACATCTCTTTTTGGCTTGTTTGCTTTCCTTTCAGGTGAATTTAAATTTAAAATATGCATCTCTTTCTTTTATTATTATTATTCCATATGTGTTCATAGGAGTCAGCTACAGAGGCACTCGCTATCTGGATGCATGGAGAATGCACGCTGAGTGCTCCCGGCCTTCCTAAACCCAGCTTACCTGCAGCATTTAATTCCGCCTGTGGGGGAAAATGAACTTTTGGTTACTTCCTGATGCCTCATCATTGTCACTGTTAACCTGTCACATCAGATGCATACCTCCCATGGCTGTATAATCTTGGAGAATATAATTTCCTTCCCACATCCCATCACTCAGGATGACTTCTTGTAACAGCTTCAGAGTACTAAAAAGCCTTAAGCGCCCGTCATCACGTGGGCTAACACCTTGCCTGAAAATGACATTGAAACAATCTCTGAGAAAGCATCCTGTGAGTGGTGGTCTAAGTTCCCACCGTAGCCATCTTGCTGGTCTCCCTAGAGCGCAGCTCTGCAGAAACACTGATGGTGCTGCCGCAGAGAAGCTGTCATCATTCGCTCTGGGGCCTTGCCTGGGATGCCCAGAGTTCAGACTAAATTCCTCCTGGATGTTTTCCTGCTTTCAGACATGGCAATGGGAATGCTAAGAGACAGTCAGGTGCAGACTGCCTCAATCTGCTGAGCACTTCTGTTTATTATTTTTCCTCATCCTCTTGTGTATGTGCTATTGCAGTTTTATAGCTGCCACGCTGTAAAGCATACCTTCTAGATAGTTATTTAAAACCTGACACTGTAGTGTTATAGTTATATAGTTATAGTTATATATAGTTATAGTGTTATAGCATAAATTAATAAATGCAATTTGGGATAAGGTTAACCACTCATTTAAGCACTACTCATGGGGACAGGATGTTAGACATGGACACAAAGGTCAAGAACACATAAGCAAGGTGGATCATACCTGCAAAAGATAAGAGCCAAGTATACAGTACCAAAGCAAGAAACAGTATCTAGTATCCCTTTCATAACATCACAGCTTATTCGAGTACTTTGCCTGAAACTGTTAAAGACCTCTGATAAAACAATTGAAACAATCTACTATTATGTGTAACCAATAAAAACCCTTATGTGCTCAAAGATTTACGATTCTAGGGAGAGCAAACTCAGTAGGCATATGTCCGGTTTGGATGTTCAGTAGAGAGGGAGAGGGTTGGTGAGGGTAGCCTTGAGAGGTGAACAGGGATCTGGTGATCTTGTGATAAGGGGGTGAGGGGAAGAGTGAAATGAAAGAGAAAAAAAAAAGAAAGGGAAAAGAGATTCCTTTTGCTAAAATAAAATGAAAATTTCCATTTATGTCAATATTTCCATTTATGTCAATATGTCAATAAACATTAGAATATTGTTTCTAAATTTCTCCAGGTGTTTTCATGATTTCTTACTGTGAATTTTATTTACAGATCTAATGTTCAGTAGATGAACAAGAATGGGACAAATGTGGAAGCTGAGGAAGTTGTAGAATCAAAAAACAGGTGAAAACAATAGGTAACATTTGGCAAGCCTGTATGACAACAAAAAGCAGGAACTAATTTCGACCTGGGGAAGGTCTGTTAAAAGCTTCCTCCAAAATTTCAGAGTAAGATGAATGAGTAGAATAGTGGCCAGTTGCTTTACCATAGTTTAGGTAGTTTGGATTAAATATGATAAAGAGAAGTATGTTCTCAGCAACCATTTGGTACACAAACTATTCTATGGAAATAATTTTGTTTGTATCCAAATACTTATCAGGGGACATAATCATGTTAACATTTATAATACTCTAATACCATCATACTGAAATCAAAATTCTTGTGAATTTCCTTGTGAGTATTCCTCTTCATCTACCGCACAAAGGTGTGGGGGAATATTCATTGTGTTAAAATCAATTAATCTGTAAATTGCTTTGCTTCCTAGTGCATGAACTACAAGACTCTCCACTCTTTTGTATTTTGTCAAGGACAGTGAGATATTTGCAATTAATTGTCTGATGTCTGTGACATGGATATAGTTAAAGATAAAAGAAAATAGATGCGAACCATGGTAGTCTATTTCACTAGCATTTTGTTGCCTAAATATATTTTTTTGTGCTTTCATATTTCAGACAGGACTGTCACCCAAGGAAGCCTTTTATGTAGGCAGACAATGGGATTTAGGTGAAAATAATGGTGACTTTGAACTGAACTCAGGAAGGTAGGTTAATTTTCACACAACTGTATGGCATATTGGTATTTCAATAAAAGAATTGCTGAGTTCAGATTTTCTCAACTGAATTCTGAAGTTGAGTCGCTACGATCAATTTCTCAGAAAAAGAAAAAAAAACATCTTTATAGAGGTTTAATGCAGATTGACACATGGAACACAGAAATAGATCTTCACAGAATTTCTCATCCTCCTTGAGCTTCTATAACCAAGAAGAGAGCATCTCCAGTGGTAAAAATAAAACAGAATGCAAATTCATCATAAGCACAGTAGTTTTATATACAAATCAAACTGATTTTAAGCAAGAACATCTGTGCAAACAAGATTGTAAAAGGTAATTTCAAGGCTACAAAGGAAGAGAAATATGTTGATTGGATTTTAAAATAGACATGTTAAATGTGTTAAATACACCTACTGTGATGTGAGATGTATGACATAATTTAATAAGCTTATTTAATGAAGATCTGCAGAAAAGCCTAACTAGGAGAAACATCATTTTTTCTTATTTTTTAAATGTTGGTGTTAAGGAATATTTGACAAGTGAAGAAATTAAAAAGTCCATTTTTTTAATTCAGACATACACTGGAGGGCCCACTATGTGCCAACCACTGGACTAAAAGCTAGATTTTACTATGGCTTGACTCCTGTCCTACTGGAACTTACAATATAGTAAAGAGACATGTGAGTAACTTATTGTTCCTCAGGGAAAGAGGAAACCATAGGTTCTCTCAGAACACAGAGTAGGACATCTAAATCATTCCACCAAATCCAGAAGGTTTCCCAGTTTAACCACTGAGGCTGAATTTTGAAAGACCAGTTAAAGGATATCATATAAAGAAGATGCAGGTGGCTTCTGGAAGAAAGAAGTAGTATGTTGCAAAGACACAGAGTATAAAGTAGCATAAATATCCCTGGGGAAATGCAAGTGGTTAAGACATTGCCCTTTCTCTAAATGCTCTTCCTCCAGACGGTCCAGAGATGTTCAGGGCAAATGTAGAGACAGAAATGTAGGGAGTGGAAATTCCAAACCAGGTGAACTGACATTTAATGGGAAAGCAGTAAAGAAGCCAATGGAGGCCATAAAGAAGGAATGGCCAGGGAAGGAGACAGAAGAGAACAGTATCACTGAAACTAAGAGTAGAATAAGATTCAAAAAAGATCAAGTGCTCTACAGCATCATGTGCCACCAAAAGGCCAAATCGTTAAGGAAAGAATATCATAGAGGAAGGTAAGAAGTCAGCAGTCAGTACTGGCCTTAAAAGAAAAGTCTCAATAGAGTATTGGTGGACAAGGTTAGATTGCTGGATATTGAGGAGCGAATGGTAAGTGAGAAATTAGAGACTTAAGTCTCGGTGGTATGTGATCAGTCGGTAGCTGTACAAGGAAGGGGATTTGAGCATGTTGATATAATGTGGACACCAACCAGGGAAAGGAAAGGTATAAAATACAGGAGAAAGAGAGAGTGATTAATGAGGCCAGTTCCTCACAGATACAGGAGGGGATAATAGGCTCATCCACCTGGAAGGGTCACCAATGGCATGGGAGCAGGGACAGCTCTTTCACTTAGATGGGAAGAAGAGACAAGGGCAGAAGACAGATGGAATACCTCTGCTGAGAACAGGGAAAAAGATGTTTTCCCAAATTCTAAATTCAACACATCAAACAAACACACATACAACAGACATCCTCCTAACCACCACACCACAAATACTGGGAGTTTCACTTTTGTTCTTTTCTGCATACTTAATTTTTAGCAGATTTTGCTATTTATTATTATAAATAGCCTGACCTGTACCTTGTATCTAATCTTTAAAATGTTAGCCTTTTTTTTCCAAATGGCTTGTAGCTTTTCCTGTTTGTTCTCAGACTCATATATTCAAACATAAAAATAGCACAATAGTCCTGTCATGGTGAAAAATAAAAACCTGCATTAAATTTTACCTCTTTAGTATAAAACGTGGTGCCATGCTAAATCTTCTGGGACTGTGTAAGCCTGATATACATTTTACCTGACAGTCTCCAATCCATCTGCGTATTCCTGGAGCACCTCTGCCATAACTTTTATTCCTAGCGACTTCTCTGCTGAAAATGATCAAATGAAAGCCCATTAGTGATATAAAAAAACAAATTGGTATAATTCAACACATAATTTGAAATACATTCATGTCTAATGCATACTAATAACATAGCATGACATAATCATTGTAGACTAATGAAAATCAAATGAATTTTCATTAGTATTTATTAATTATGATTTTTAATATAAATATGAAATTTTTGATTAGTAAAGAAGCTTATGCAACAAGGAACACTGTAAAACCAAAAAGTAGTAAATCTATTACAAAACTAGGTGAACATATCTTCCAGCAAGTATCTAAGAATATTTCCTATAGTCAAGTAATGCTCTCTATGAGAAATTTCAAGGTGATGAAGACATCCTTGTTAATAGTACATAACCCTCACATCTCAGATTTTTGTTTAGGCAATATTACCTTTATATATAATGTTCAACAAACCATGTTGAATCATGAAGAGGGTTGAACAGGCCATGAACCAAAAAAGAGGCAAAATCTATTTCGAAAACTGAATAAAATCTCTTCCAACTTCTTCTAAGAAAATCAGGTCTCACTTCTCAGAGTTGCATTGACTCTTTTCAGGGCAATTGGGTTCTCTAAAGACATACAACAAATAAACAAAAATAGCATGTATCTCAATATTTTCAATGAACATATTAATTCTTCTTTTAAAGTATGTGATCTTAAAAAAGTAAATTATCTGAATTCTCAATATGTACAGGGAGTAATGGAACGAGTGCCTTCATGGACACTTCCATTCTGAAATAAAATGGATCTTTAGTGTGTAAAATATTTCCAATTCATGTTGTGTGGATTTTCATAGACCACAAGATACTTGCACAGATATAAAGGAAGAATCCTGACCAATGTGCCATCTACTTGTGGCCCCTGTGGACTGCTCTTAGCTGTTTTTATCTACTTACCAATATACACGGTACTATACAAATCTTTGGGTTTGAATTTTTTTTTTTTTTTTCCCTCCTGGAGTTCCCAGTGTTCTCAGAGTGCCAAAACATTAGTTAGCTGAGTGAGATCATCCATCTAGTTGTATAAAGGCTTAAGTAATAGGGAGCCTGGTCAGTCAGGTAGAAAGGAAAATGGAGGAAATGAGGTTGGAGAAGTAAATAAGATGCAAATTATCTGTATGTGTGGCCTTCAGTTTTAGGGGAAATAATAATCTAATCAGTTGTGTGAATTTTTAGGAAAGCTAACTCTATTTTCAATTCAATATAGCACACTGAGCAAATAAATAGACTTCCTTTCCGTCCAAAATCTCACTAAATGATATTGCAAATATAAGCGAAATATAAGCAAATATAAGCAAAAAGTAATGAAATCATAACAACACTAAAAACAAAAAAATAATATAACGGTAAAAAGGAAATTTAAGTAATTTCTGATGGGCAAAGAGATCATATTTATAGAGAGACTAGGGTGGTAATGGGGTAGGGACATAATCACTTTCATGAAAAAGCCCTTCACAGAATAGCTGGGCCTGCCAGTCTCCCTGCTCCTAACTAATCCCATGAAAAATGATTTTTAAAACAAAGTTAAATAATAGCCTTTGGGAAGCCCCTGATGGAGTATTTGGTCTGATTTAAAGAAGCCCACTCTATCTTGTCTTGAATCTTTGTCACAAACCCAATAAGAAAACATCAGAAGTACCACCACCTGAAAAGTATTTAAATTCTTCATTTCCAGAAAAAAAAAAAAAGTCCTGATTAATTTGGCATTTGTGAAGTGATATGAATATGGATGGCTAATCCTTAACCATGTCTGCTAAAGGGAGAACTTTCTGGCTATAAGACCTATCTAAATGCACCAATCCTAGAGTGTGCTCTCCCATGAAAAAATTTAACAAAACAAAACAACTTCTGAGTTTAAAAGATGAAGAAGAAAAAAAATGAAGAAGGAAAGAAAGAAAGACTAGATAATACTAATAATAACACCTATATACTAGCTTCTTAAACTAATTCAAAGACATTTGGGTAAGCTGAACTATTAGCTAAGGATACTCCACTATTTGAGAAAAAAATAGCAAGAAAAAAAAGCCTAACTCAACAAAGAGAATAACTCATGTCAAAAGAAATAAAAAGTAATACAAGAAAAAGAATAAACATTAGAGCACAATTCATATGAGTATTTTTGAAATACTTAAGAGAATATTATTTTCATGCAATATAAATAATAGAAGCCATTAAATGAATTAGATACAATGAAAATGTTCTTTGGAAATTAGTAAAACAATTTAAAAATAAAAATAAATGATAAGTAAACCAAGTTGAATAGCAAATTAATAATCTCTAAAGTAGAGTAAAATAAATAGTTACAAATACAGATCAAAATGATAAAGAGAATAACAAAAATTTGAAGAGACATTTAGAGTAAAATCAGATTTACAAAATATATTAATAGGATATATTAAGTGAAAAAAAAAACAGGAAAAATGGACAGATAAAAGATTATGGACATATTAGAAGAAAAAAATCCTGAACAAATAAAAGGCATAGATATACAGATTGGTAAAAATCACTATGCCAAGCATGGTAAGCAGAAATAATATATGCCTTGATACATCTGATGATAGTAGACAATTCCAAATACAATGCAGAAATCCAAAAAGTTTCCAGAAAATCAAAATGAGGTTGACACCAAGCTTTTCACTGGTGATTGAGAATGCAAGATGACAATGAAAGAAATATTAAAATTTTAAGGGAGAAGTTTCTAAACCTAGAATTTTATTCCCAGCTGTGGTAAGTACACTGCATAAGTCTCCTTAGATTCTTTAGAACCATTTGTAGCCATCGTGGCTGTCACAGACAATATGAGCATCCACAGTAATCTAAGCCAGACAGATCAGGCAGGCATGTCTAGAGTTTTAGCTTGCCCATCACTTTCAGACTTGAATAAAGGCAAAATGTCCGCTTTCCTCAGCTGCTGCCTAAGGAACTATGTCATGGAACCTAGAAGTACAAATAAATGATTTTCCCTTGGGGCAAATTTTCACTAATTGGAGAAAGGAGACAGGAGGAAGAGCCTGAAGATTACGTTGTCCTCCTTCTTTCTTCCAGTAATCTGTTTTGGGTCATAGTTTGATGCACATGCAAAGCTTTTGCTGCTAGTTATGATGCATATAGATTTGTTTTTCATTCCTCACCTTATTCTTGCTGCCTGGGATTGTATTTGCACTTAAGTCTTGCCTCAGGCTCTGTTTTCTGGAAAACTGGTCTAAGACACAAACCTATTAATCTAGTGTGACATCACAAAACTGTACAAAAGAAAGGACGCAGAGTTTTATATTTTGCATTTTCCTTTTATAGAGAATGCTCATGGGGAAGAACTATGCCAAAATTCCAATAGCAACAGAAAAAATCAAAGAAAAAAATAATCTACATTCAGGAATTAATAAAAATAATTCTGAAGCACAAAGAAATACCAGTGAGTTAACTTTAATATTTACATAAAATGCATTTGATATCAATTATAGCAGGAAGTTAGAGGAGTCCATGAAAAATGTCTTCAAGAAGAGAATGTTAGTTATACAACAGTATAATTAATAATCTGGAAGATTTTAGTAATGAGAAGAAGGTGGTTCAAACTTAAAGATTAACAAAAATCTGTACATGATTCCAGTTTTATACAGCACAAAAAATGACATAATTTTGAATAGTGGGTGGGGTGGATTTTAAAAAATGTATGTTGGAACTTAATGTTTAAATATTCTTTTCAAGTAGCACAATTTTAGGGTCATGGGATTACATTTACTTCATGTTGTGCCAAAGTACTACTTGAGATAGTGTATATAATACATTACGTACTGTTTACTATCCATAATTTTAGAAGGAACCAAGAGAAAAGGCATAAAATAATAGATGAGAGTCATAGAAAAGAAATCAAGTATGAAGACCTCTGAGAATGTTAAAAAAAATGGTATACTGACTGAGATGAGAAAGTACAAGGTAAAAACAGAAGTAGAAGACAGATGTGCCAATTTCCTTACGATACACAGCAGGGATTTTAAGGAGAAACACACAAGTTAATATAACTAAAACTTAATGACTAACTAAATTAAAGCATATAGTTATGTTGTTTATGTTTATACATTTACATGTTTAGAGATAACACTATGATGAACTAAAACGAATAATACAACAGAAAAATTAGGAGTTGAATGTGAGAAATGAAATTAAGTAATATGATTTTGTTAACTTTTTCATTTATAAAAGCAAAAAATTAATATATACATTTTAAAACAATAAATCAGTAAACAGGTATATACATTTTTTTCTTTGTATTCATAGTGATTATCAGAAGAAGAATTGAATTGAAATTGTCACAGTTGCTTTCCTAATTAAGTGAACATTAAAAGAAATGTTAAATTTCTTGGTCATGTGGGAAATGGACTTGGAGAAAAGATTCAAAGACAAGAGATAAGGTAGGGGGGCACCTGGGTGGCTCAGTGGGTTAAAGCCTCTGCCTTCAGCTCAGGTCATGATCTCAGGGTCCTGGGATCAAGCCCCACGTCAGGCTCTCTGCTCAGCCAGGAGCCTGCTTCCCCCCTCTCTCTCTGCCTGTCTCTCTGCCTACTTGTGATCTCTCTCTGTCAAAAAAAAAAAAAAAAGAGATAAGGTAGGATGTTATTTCAGTTGTTAAGGTGAGAGATGCTAATGGTTAAATAAGGAAATAGCAGCTAGTTATCAAAGAATGAGAAATTTAATTCATATTAAAAAATGACACTCTTAATAATTAATCTGAAGCTGTGAATACCAGTGAAGGATCCAAGGATACATCTCACTGGAAAGTCTCTAGTGTCATCATTTTAGATAAATAAAGGATTAAAAAAGAAGAGCATATATTGATGTGTCAAGGGTAGCTATGAGAGGGGAAGGATGGAAAGAGCTTAGTTTTATCTTTAGCAAGTTTTTCATTTAGCATTTGAAGTGTCTTTGACTGCTTCAGTGGAAAAGCAGTAGGATTTATAAGCCTGGAAACCAGATCTTATTTTATGATATGCATTTGATGGTCACAGAATATTATCAGAGATTAAAAACCATACTAATGAAAATCATTTTTTTAGTGAAAATATAATGTAGCAGGAGAATCAAGTATGGAATCCTGAGAGACACTTAATTTGAATGTATAGGCATAAAAAGAGGATGCTAAAGTCACATAAACTTCGAGGTAATAAACACAGAAGAAACTTACAGGGAGGGAAGAACTTTGAGAAAGAGTAAAGTCACAGGAAGTTAACTAAGAGAAAGAGTAGATTAACTTTGGCTTATTACTGATGATTCTTTCCCAAAGTCCTTCGAATGACCAGATGTTCATGAGTGCAAGACAAATATGTGTTGAAGTAGTAAATGGGTAGTACTCAAAGAGCTAGATTTTTTTTTTTTTTTGACAGAGAGAGACACACAGAGAGAGGGAACACAAGCAGAGGGAGTGGGAGAGGGAGAAGCAGACTTCCCACTGAGCAGGGATCGATCCCAGGACCGTGGGGCTCGATCCCAGGACCGTGGGATCATGACCTGAGCGGAAGGCAAATGTTTAACGACTGAGCCACCCAGCACCCCAAAGAGCTTGATTTTAAAAATAAGAAATTGGTAGAAACAATACAAATGCTTTTCTATTTATATACACTGAGGGAAAGGGAACTAATACTATCTTGAGAGCAAGGAGTTGAAATTACATACGTGATAAGGTGATAAAACAAGGCTAATGGGAGACATGACATCTAAGAATTGTCCTTGAATAATAAGACACACTTCTTTTTCTCTGAGACTCATAAGAAAGAAGTATGGATTTGCTGATTGAAGAATACTTTGTAGTTTTATATTTGATATAACTCCAATAGCTTAAATTTTCTTAAAACTACTGAAGATAAGAGCAAGTGTTAAGCCATAGGGAAGAGCTTCAGGGATAGAAATGATTGAATAATTTGATGATGGAGAAATGATTAATGGTTGCAATAGTTTGTTTGGGATATGGGAGATGAAACTGCCCAGTGTGAGGTATAAAGAACTCAGAACTAATCAAGACCCAGCTAGGATTCCATATTGCTAGTGACCACTTGACAGATCATGAAATTTCATGCCATAACATCGTGTAGTTTGGCTATAGGAGTGGGGAAGGTGGATGGTTGGATTGTTCTAGACCCTGACTTTGCAGAAGATCAAGAAGGCAAAAGAGTTAAGGATACTGGCAGTAAAGAGTTTATGCAAATGCATTGCATGTTTTAGTTTAAAGATGGATGACAGTTAAATGATAAATGTTGATAGACTGAGAGAGCAAAACAAACAAAGAGTTGAAGGACTGAAGAGCTTTTCTTTTAGCAGAAGAGGTGCAGTAGTAATAAGGAATTGAAGGCTAAAATATTCTGGTGAAAGAATGACATATGTAACACTTAATATTTCACGTGAAGAATATTTCCAGAATATGACTGTGTTGAGGAAATTTTCAATAGGAGTGGTAATAGGAGTTCAGTGGAGGGTAATTGAGTTAGAATTTGAAAGTAAAAGATTTTGAGATGCTGTGTTGGATGTGTTTCTACCAAGATGTTGAAAACTTCTAGGATTTAAATACACAATATATATGCAACAAATGATTCCTTGAATTTGATCAAAAGACTTGCAAGTATTAAATTGCACAGATATTAAATGTTGTAGGGATACACATTAGTTACTATAGATGAAATGTTTATGAACCTCTAGTATTCATATGTTGAAAACTTAATGCCCAAGGTGGGAGATAATGACTTTGGGAGATGATTAGCTCATGTGGATGGAGCCCCCATGAATGGGATTAGTGCCCTTATAAAAAAAGGCACCAGAAAGCCACCTGGAGTGAGTTATTTTATTATAGCAGCCTAAGTGGATTAAGGTATTAGTTCTAAGTATTCTAATACTAACTGAAATATAAATATAAATATAAATATAAATATAAATATATATATATATGAGTGTGTGTGTGTATAGATATATATATATATATACATATATATATATATATATCATAGAAACTTCCTGTATATAACCTTTCAAACTAGAGTGGAAGAACAACTATGTCAAGAATTTAGTTAGAGGGGGCACCCAGGTGTCTCAGTGGGTTAAAGCCTCAGCCTTCGGCTCAGGTCATGATCCAGGGTCCTGGGATCAAGCTCCACATCGGGGTCTCTACTCCACGGGGAACCTGCTTCCTCCTCTCTCTCTGCCTACTTGTGATCTCTATCTGTCAAATAAATAAAATCTTAAAAAAAAGAATTTAGTTAGAGTAATGTACATTTTCCTTACAAATATTAATTTTTATAAAAATTCTGTAGACTGGTATTTCCCAGACTACTAAAGTTTTCTACCTATTTTAAGTGTAGAATATGATTTTAATTACATTTCTAATTTCCCTGAAATCAGTGGAGTTTTATTCAAGTTAGATGGACTATATCATGATTATACTGTATCTTTTCCATAAAGTTGAAATATATCTGTCACTTTTTTCACTCAGAGATATTCTAGGAAGATTGAAAAATTATTAAAAAAAAAATTCAAAGCTTTTTATAAACTTTATAAGATTACTCTATGTGCATCCTTTTCCAGCATCTTACATCTTACATCTTTATACCCTTACATTTTACATTTTCCCTAATGCCTCTTAAAGCCATTTTTCATTCATGCATATGTTGATCATTAAAATGTGTGTTACATTCTAATAATCATCCTTTGACTTTTTCAAATCAGAGGACTAGAATATTAAAATTAAACATTATCTCACAGGTGACAGCATGTATTGCTATAAAAGTTTCACATATTTTTTATTCAAACTTATAATTATTTGATTTTTACCATTTAAATGACTATTGAGAAAGTGGAGAAGATTAAAAATGATCTGATACACTTATAGTGCTTAAACAACAAACAATTCATATCATTCAGTAGAAAATTATGCCTGTCTTCTTCATAGTAGACTAGGTTCATGAATTATTCAAATGACGGGCTTGATGCTGTCATTGGATGGCCACAGTCTACACTGGAGATTTTCAGATAGAGCCATAGAGGGTGAAGGATCATATTCAATAAGGATACTATTAGTAACAAAATAACATCCACCCCTCAAATTCTTCCACTCCTTTACTTCCACTCTGACGTACAAATTCATCACACCTTCCTTTATTGTTAGATCATGAGAATTTTAGTCCGAAGGACAATTTTTCAAATGCTATTGGTGATTGAAAACAAGTGGTTATAATGAAAGTAGATTTTCAATCTTCAGTGTAGCATTTACAGCTCTGAATGTTATAATTATGAAGCCATCCATGTGTGTGCTTTCATAGTATATTAAGACAGAAGATTAAATTCTAAGTAAAGATTGTTCCCTGGTATAGTAGTGTAAAATATGACTTTTCTCCTTTTTACTCTCCACAATATTGAAATTAGAGTTTGGCCAAAAAGAAGTCAATGAGGAGTTAAAAAAAAAAAAAAAAAGAACAAACAAACAAAAAAACCTCCACTCACTGAAAATAGCTTGTTAGTATTTTCCTTTCTCCTGATGTGTTGCTCTATAACTTTAGCCATTTATAAAAATGTCTACTGTGGAGTAGATAGGAGGCATGGTATTGAGGTAAAGGTCAACACTCCCAGCATAAATTCATCAAGTACCTACAACAAGAATGATACTATAAAGGGGAATAGTTGTATTTTGTGACCCTTTTACCCACCAGACATTTTAAAACATAGCATTTTTTTTTAAATCATTCCATTTCACATCTTTAATCTAGTAGCAAGCACTGCCAAATGGAAAGTGTGGGAAAGCTGCCTTAGGGTTGTTAAAGAACTATTTCAGATATGAGCCACAGTGGGGAGACTGGCTAGTGAGTAACTTCTTTCTCATTGATCTTTCATATGCAATGATCACTTACATTGCCTTTTTAGTCACTTGTAGGTTTAAAAGGGAAATTCAAAGACAAAATCATGAAACCATCTGGTGTAGGGTGGATTAATTCTCAGATAAATTTTGAAATGCCCATGTGCCCAAATGCTGGAAAACATCGTATTATTGTTATTGTTGTTGTTATTTTATATTTATTTATTTATTTGGTGCTTCTCTTCTCCTTAAAAAAATAATCTGGTAAAATGATCTGGGGCAGAATGAGGAGACAAACAGTTTAAAAGAAAAAGAGAAAAAAAAGATACTACATATTTCACTGAATAACAGTTCTATGTACTGGGTCTTTGTAGCACAGATTTAGAGTTTTCTCTTTAAAATTCACATTTTTTGAAAATATTTTTACCTTGATAATTTTCCAATTTTGCTTAAAAAGATGTATTTGCAATACCTGCCTGTCTGTCTCTGTTTTGTCACTGTTGCTCACCAGCCCTTACAGTAATCCATACATTAATTGTTTCCAAACTTGTATTAATAAACAAATGAACCATGTGGTGGTAGAGTTCAAAGAACTCCAAAATGGAAGAAAGAAAACTTGGGTTAGAATCTCATTTCCACAATTGGGAAAACCCACCTTTCCCTTAGCCCTCCGCACACATTCTCTTCCAGGTTCTCCCCAGCACTCTCTGTCTTCTCTGTTTTCCCCCTTTTCCTCCTAAGGTCACCACACTTACAAACCCAGCATCCTGAGTGTCCCCGGGTGGGCTGTACCATCTGGTGTCATTAAGAACAAGGAAGGACTGTTCATCCGGGAGTGCAATCAGACACTTTATGTTGCTGCAGCTGTCATCCCAGCACTGTGGCTTCCTGCCATCATGGCTGCAGGGGCTAACTTTGGCTCTGGGAGGACTGGCATCCCTGGAAGAACACGGCACCTTCCATACACAATCCCCCCACTACCCCACACTCCCCCCTTGCTCTGGACAGCTGGTTTCAACATTTGGCAGATGGATACAGATCATAATGAGGTATAGGCAGTCAACGTTATTTCTCAGTTTGAGGGATTATGGTTCTTTAAATTTTGGAATCTTCACCAAAAGCTGTTCGGTCTTCTTTTCTGTAATGAACTGAGCCAATGACGAATCAGTTTCAAAGTTTCACTTTATGTGTGTTGGCCAGACCCAGGTCAAAACTTTAGTTCTCCCCTGGACCCCATGGACCCAGAGACTCCACAGCCTGATTAAAGCTCTGGGGAGACCTGCTCTCTAAGGAGGGTCTAGAGATTTGGAAGACTCATAATCCTTTAGTTCCAGGTTTTCCTCAAGTATACAAAATAAAGACAAGAGAGCAGGCATGGAAGTGTTGCTTAGGAAAAATAGACTTAAAGTCCCCACCACCTAGGCAGTCGTGTACACAATCTGGGTTCTACCAAAAGAGCAGAGTGGAAACTTCCATAATGGATAATCTTTTCACCAGATGATACAATGTTTAGAAGTTAAGATAGTTTCCTTGTCAAAACGGCTTGTTAACTGTCCTAACTTTTACAGAGCTTTTTGCTTGTTATTAAGAGATTCTAGCTTAATCTCTGTGACCTCACTTTAAAAAATAACATACAAGTGCTGGCTATCCCCACAGTCTTACAATTCCTATGGAGTAATGGTATTTGTTCAAAGGCTCTCAAGTTCCATGTGGCTCTTGGATGAGCTCTTCAAGTCCTCTCATTTCCATACAAGAATACTGTATTATTCTAGACTCCACAGGGATGATGTAACTGTATAGGGTTTCAGAGAAGCAGTGATTACCAATGAGGCCATAGAGTCACATGACACAGAAACCACATGCTAGATCAGTAATCTGCCCCCATTCCAGAATTACAGATTAAAGCTAAGAAGAAATAAGAAATACATATCTAAGCATCACTACCTGTTTATGTGTAATGCTGTTACATTTCGTGAATATCAGTTGTGTTATTTGCTACTTATGAATTGCTGACAGAGGTACATAAAATGAATAATATAAAAATGTATAATTGTTTCATATATTTGGCAAATATATGAATTTTGTTGATTAGACGTAGTGTAAAATAGGTAATATTTCTTTTCTGGGGTCAAATGATATGATTTCATGTGATAGGGAAGACCGCTGATATTTCTTTATTTTCCACTTCTTAAAATATGAAGCAATTAAGAGGAGACTTTGTTCGATAAGGCTAATTTATGGTTATGTAATCTAAAGAAGCAGGATAATTTTCCTACAAATGTCAGAGTAAGTAATTGGGAATAAGTTTAATTTTTTTTACAATAAAACTGGATACTGAAAGAGAAAAAATCAGAAATGAAATCATTTTGATATTCTTAACGTTTCTGACAAGTCCCAAGTCATACTGCATACATTGTAGTTCTCTAGAGATGTTGGCTGCTGAGCAATAAAGCAGCTTTGACCTCTTTATTCAGCCTAATGTTGGCTTTTCTCAACCAGAACATATTATGTTAACATGCAGGCACTCTCCAACCAAAATGTACTTTTAGAGAATTTGAAACTCATACCTTATAATAAGGTTCAATTTTCTGTCCTGTGGCATAGTAAAAAAAACAAAAAAAAAAACAAAAAAAAAAACAAAAACCAGTGTGATTATGGATGCAAATCATACTTGTAAAACTTGTATGTAAACTCAGCATTCACTATTTGTACCTTTTATTGGAAACTAACTCAAAAATGACCTTTCCTTGCTAGTCAAACTTCCAGATGGGTAGGGAGAATATCTCCTACCATTAATTTTTTTTAGGAAACAGTGTATTTTATTCTTAGAGCTTTCTGTACAGCAGAGGGTACAGCAAGCAAACAGATTATTCTAATTTAATAATTAAGGTATACATTGTTGGTTAAAGGAAAAATTTGCTAAACGAGGATTGGTGTTCATTTGGATTCCCACGTACTGATCAAAAATTTTCAAATTTTAAACCAGTAGCTTAAGCAAAACAAACAAGTGAATAAAATTTAAAAGATTTTTAAGAATTATGAAGCTAATAGTTGTCTCCTAGAACCTAAGTACAGAAATGAAGCTCAGACACTTAGTAGGAATGGGAAAATATCATCAGGAAGATAGGCAATATTTTTTTCCCTTTATTTTTCATCTCTTGCTGTTTCTCATCTGCTTTATTTTTTTCTCTTCCTAAAGAACAAATTCCTCTGCTTCTCATTCTCCCTGATAAGCAGAAGATCATCACTCTACTGTTTTCAGTTTACTTCTCCTTTCTCAAAGCTGGGCCAGAATAAACTAAAATATCTTAGCTCAATTTAAAATTCCCCAGAGAAGGAAACTGGGAGCCCTGCTTGGATCAGAGATAGCTGAGTGGGAGGTGTATTCCTGGTACACTGACGAACCTGTGCTGGAGAAGGCTACAGGGAACTGGGTGGACCACTTCCCTCCTCAAATATCCTTTACTTAAATGTCAAACCCCCTTCCTTCCACTAGGTACAATTCATTTCATTAGATAGAAATCTGGCTAAGTCACTCTCAAATTTACGTGAAGCCACTAATCTTAACTTAACTCTCTCAGTTTGATCTAAATAGAATGGCAAGCAAACTCCAGTGGAGGGGGTCCTTGGTGGTTCAGTCCCTTAAGTGTCTGCGTTGGCTCAGGTTATGATCCTGAGGTCCTGGGATCAAGCTGGTATATCAGGTTCCCTGAGATCAAGCCTGGTATCAGGTTCCCTGCTCAGTGGGGAGCCTACTTCTCCCTCTGCCTCTCCCCTTGCTCATGCTCTTTCTTTCTTTCGAATAAATAAATAAAATCTAAAAACAAAACAAAAACAAAAAACAGCAAAAACAACGACAACAACAAGAACTCCAGTAGAAAGTAGAAATTAGATTCTGGTCAACATCTTGTCTCTTTTTTAAACACATGGACTCACAAATAGAAGCTTCTCATCATTAGTCATTTCATGAATCATATTTTTAAAGTCAAGATATCAGTCCCATTTAAATTTAACTTACCTTAAACTAAGATGTATGTGTTTTTTTCACTTTGGTGATCATTGAGTTATTGGCAAAAGGGTACTTAGAAATCCATAGTAGTATTTCCTACAGTAGCTGTGAAATTTAAACAATTTTCCCTTTATACTTCATTATACTTCCACTTATTCTCTTGTCAAATAGTTCATTGCACCTCAAATATCTGGGAGGCACCGTAGGGGGAACTCCAAGTTTCAAAATGGACAAAACAAAGACCACATCCACATGGAGTTTACTTTGCAGTGGAGGGTGATCACAATTAAAAAAAAATGTGGAATAGATTGAACATATTAGTTGGTGATAGCACTATGAAGAAGCCTAAAGCAGGTAATCATGTGGGTGAGAGGTCAGTGTTAAGGATAGTCAGGAACAGCTTCTCTAAAGAGATGACCTCTGCGCAGAGCTGAAGAAGCTGGAAGGGGCAAAAGCATCTTCGGCATCAGCATGGACAAAGGCCCTGAAACAGGACAGTGTCTGTTACTGAGTGGAACTGAGACCAGTGTGTGAGAGTCTAGGGAATAAAGGGAGAGAAGTGCTCTAAAAAATGAGGGTGGGGTGAGGACAGGAAAGGGGTCAGGGTCAGCTTTTTGGTACACTGACAAAAAGCCATTTAGACAATTTCAAGCAGAAGGGATACAATTAAACTGCTTTAAAACATCTTTTAGTGGGGTTAAGATTGAATGACGGGTGACCAACTAGGTCATTACACTAGTTCAGGTTTGCAGGTTCAAGGTGCTCATGGCTTGGAGTGAGTGGAAGGAGTAGAGGTAGTAGAGGAGTAGATGGGAAACAGATCTGATTGGTTTGGTGTAGCATGTGAGAGGAAGAGAGAACATAGGTATAGGACAAAGGAATTTAGCCCGATCAACTAATAGAACTGAAATTTTCTTACTGAAATAAACCAAATTGGATGAAGAGCAGGTTTTGAAAAAGTAGGAAGCATGTTGGATTGTAAGAGACACTTAGATTGAAGCAAGTACACACATACCTACTTGACATGAGAGTCAACTATCTACATTTGTAATAAAAATTTATAGAAAACAAAATTCAGTAATATAAATAGTAGTTAGCATTAACAGCTATTAGAAAAATTATAACTATTATAATAAACAATAGGATCACTGTTCTTTTAAGATTTAAAATGTTACGGGTAATGCCACTGCTTAAAGATGAAGTAAGCTTATGCAGAGTGAGGAAAGTAGTGATTTTATTACATTTGGGGACCTAAGAAAATATTAATTTTTTAAAAGTTATTTGTTTTATTTTTATCTTTTGTCTTTTTATTCTAAAAGACCTCTCCTTCAGAATGAACTCAGCCTCTCTTTGCTGATTCTTCCCCATGCCCCCAGCTTTAAACCCAGCTAGTTCTGGGGACCAGGCAGGGATGTCTACTGGAAAGACCAGTTGAAGATCCTGAGAAGCAGGAGAGAGTGGTGGGGCATCTGGTGAACTGTAGGCAACTGAAAGGTGTAATTGATAGTCTGTTTTAGCCCATTATTGCCAACTGGAAAATGAGAGGACATATTCTAGCCAGTCCTTCTAAATTTAAAAGAAAAAAATAAATCTCCATATTTTAAGAAAGCATATAAAATATCTCAATGTTGAAATGTGAACTGAATTTTTAAAACACAGTAAGATCTAAACCCAAAATGCTAAATTCAATCCCTAAACAGTTTGGAGCATCTGTTGTAAATTGGTGCCCCTACTCCTTCATAGAATGTTGATTTTCTCAGTGTTATTAGTATCCACTGAACATTAGTTAAAAAGAAAACCTTATGGATTAAACACATTCTCATTGATAGATGGATGATTTATCCCTAGAGGAGAAACTGTGCCTGTTATCCTATGATGATAATAAAAGGAAAGAAATACATAACCAAATGGTTAACCATTCATTGAATGATTTTATGTGTCAGATATCACCATGTTAATCTTATCTACATTATCCCTTATAAGCCTTAAAATTAATGAACCTAAACATTAAATGGCTTTTCCAAGTAGCAGGGCTGGGCTTTGAGTAAAATTAGTTCATTTCCAAGCCCCACATATGTAACTATTATGCTGTATTGCCTCAAAGAGATGTATGATATCCAGTTTCCATAGTATTTTGGTGAAGTTCACCTAACATGTAATCTATTTTGAACTTAACAATGACAATTTTATTATTAGATTATATGTTGTTTTCCTAATAAGTTCCCCCAATGCTAGCTCTTCCTCGTAATGTAGTAAGGAGTCAGTTTGCCATAACCAAAAGCTAACATGGTGCGGTGGTGAGTACCTTTAAAGGCTTGAAGAGGTTTCCAAACCAGCTGCTTTGATTTAGAGACTTCCAAGTGCCATTTTAATTCAATATCACCTCAGAACCTATGACATCATTAGAGTTAGGGACCTTACTTAATGGGCCTCTCTCCTTTGCTTCCTTTTTTTGTAGGCAATAAATTCTACAGACACAGTTCTTTGGCAGATGGTAGTGCTTGATTTTGTTTACAGGTAAGTAGCTCTGTTTTCACTCAGCTTTTGAACTCGGGCTTTTCTAGGCAAGTGAAATGTGGAACAAAAATGTGGAATTTTCCCTTAGGTAAGAATGTATTCTTCCCAAAAAATTATATAGTTGTTTTGAAATGTATTATTATACCAAATGCAACAAAACACATATATGCACGAATAGTTAAAATTTTTAATAAACATAGATAGGTCCTTACCACCTGGCTTAAACATTGGAGGTTATTAGTACCTGGAATAACTGCGTGTCCTTAAAAAAATTATATCTTTCTCTTTCCCAATGACCATACTCATGCCCCAAGAGGTAACCACTATCTAGACCTTCATATTAATCACTCCCTTACTCTTTACAGATCTACAGACTATGTAGACCTAAATAATACATCATTTACTTTTTCCTATTTTTGAAATTAATACAGTAGAATTATTTTGCGTTCATTTGCCTGTGTTTTGCCATTTACTCCACAGTAGTTTTGGAGATTTAGACATGTTGATGCATGTAGTTGTACTTCATTTACCTTCATTGCCTTATAATATTTCATGGTGTGGACCTATTGATCCATTGTATTCTGGATGGACTTTGGGGTTATTTCCATTATGTTGCTATTGTGAACAATGCTGCTATGATCATAAATAAACATATGTATGCATGCATATGTATGTATGTCTGTATATATCCTGAGCTGCTGCATGCATATGTATGTATGTGTGTATATATCCTGAGCACATGTGCAAGAATTTCTCTAGTTTATAGAATTGTCAAAATTTCTAGTTAATGGCATTCACAGAGTACATGGGCTATCTTCTACCCTTGCTAGCTGTAGATGTTGACTTCTTTTGCTCTACATTTTCAGCAGTATTAGATATTGTTAACTTATTCAGTGTGAAACAATACCTTATTTTGGTGTTAGAATTTTCTTTGATTAATAATGAAGTTGAAGATAGTGGTTTTTTTTTTTTTTTCAGATTTATTTATTTTAGAGAGAGAAAGCAAGCAAGCAGGGGGAAGAACAGATAAAAGAATCCTGAAGCAGACTTCCTGCTGAGGGCAGAGCACAGTACCCGGGGCTCAGTAGCAGCACAGTACCTGGGGCTCAGTAGCAAGATGCTGAGATCATGACCTGAGTCGAAATCAAGAGTCAGCAGCTTAATGGACTGAGCCACCCAGGCACCCCTGGAGATCAAAAACCATTTTCTTCTACCTAAATTACATGGTTTAGAATTTGCTTTAGCAAGCATTTCAAGCATTCAAACATTTTCAAGCAAGAATTTGCTTACAAAAGTATTTCATCCTTATTGCAAAATTATTCTGCTCTTGTTATTGAAAGATAATTTCATTGGGTATAGAATCCTGGGTTGAAATTATTTTCACTCAGTGTATTTCAGAAGATATTTCACTGTTTCAATCTTCCCTTTTCACTATTTTTGAGTCACTGCTAGCCTGATGGTGTTTCTCTACATAGTCCATCCTCATGAATATATTTTTAAGACAGTTTCCTCTTTTTTTTTTTAAGATTTTATTTATTTATTTCACACAGAGAGATCACAAATAGGCAGAGAGGCAGGCAGAGAGAGAGAGAGAGAGAGAGAGAGGAGGAAGCAGGTTCTCCGTTGAGCAGAGAGCCCGATGCGGGACTCGATCCCAGGACCCTGAGATCATGACCTGAGCCGAAGGCAGCGGCTTAACCCACTGAGCCACCCAGGCGCCCAGTTTCCTCTTTTTTTAACATTGTACATTTCCATCAACATGTGTACAGTGTGCACTTTTTATTATTATAATGATTGAATTTTTTGAGTATTCTAATTTTGAGTTTGCTATCAAAAATTCTGATAATTTCTTTGTTAATTTCCTTAAATATTCTCATTGAAGTTCTATGATCCAACTTTAGGACTTGGACTATTCATATATTCTAATGTATGCATGTTTCCTAACCTTTATTTTACTAAAATTACTTTGTTTCTTATCTCTTTCTGCTCATTTTGAGGACTATTTCCCATCTGTGTTCTTATCACTATATCATCTCTTGGTTAATGTATCCATCATATTTTAATGGAAATTTTCTTTAAAAAAATTAAGGTTTTTACTTAGTTCTTTTTCAAATCAAACTGTTTGGTTGCTTTTAATAGTATTCTGATCCCTTGCTTATATTTTCAAGCTTTTAAACATTTCTTTAAACTTACTAAATTTGTTATTTATTTTTTGTTTGACAATGTCATTATCTGTGGTATTTAATAGCCTGAATCTGCTGTTAGTTGTTTCTACTGGTTTTCTTTTATGGGGAATTATTGCCTTGCACGTTTTATGCTCTTTAATCTTGAGCTACTTGTTTTCTTTGGATTTCATCTGTGTTGGTGTTGAATTTCTGTAGGGAAGGTGTGCATTTGTTTCAACAATCACGTGATGCAATGCCTACCCAGAACCATTTTAAATTAAAGTAGGAATGAAATTGTTTATTTCACGGTTGGTGGGGATTCACAATATAATCCTATAAGTTGGCAGGCTTGTATATTCTCTTGGAGAGATATTTTCTTCCTCCACTTTGAATGAAGATCAGGGTCTGAAGCAAGTTGAGGCAACCTTGATACCTCAGGTGCAAAATGTAAGAACTCTTCAAAAAACTCTGAAACTAAATGCCTCCTTAAGAGAGGTGTCTTGCTTGCTCAGTCCCAACCCTGACTAAATAGATGCAGAGAAGTCACTCTAATGTCTCTTTTGTGTAGCACAGGTAAGCCTTAGGCTTTATCTTCTGTTTTCTATGCCCCATGCAGTCACTAACACAAATATTCAAGAGTGACTTATAACCCTCCAGATGTAAACTGGCTTTAAAAATTGCTTACTATTCAAAAAAAAAATAGTTTTTTTTTTTTTAACTGCTCCAAGTTATTCTTTTCACTTGCAATGTTTGAAAATATTTTTTCACATAATATTTTAACTGGCATTTTAATTGTTTCATTTAAGATTGCTATTCAGGCTATATCCAGGATGCCATACTCCCAGGCATAAAAATCACATTTTCCTCTATAAAAGTAGTTTGATAACTATATTTTTGAGGTCATTCTTAAAATAAAACACTGACAAGAAATATTACCATACACTTATCATAGGATTGAAAAAAAGTGAATTTTTTACATTAAAGGAATATAGTGAACACTTTATGGTTCTTACCGTGATTTAACAAAATCACTGTCCATATGAATAAGACTCAGTCTGTTTTTTAAAACATTCTCAAAAGTAACAGAGTGGCTATGAAACACCAATATGGTCTATGATTAATGAAAATGATTCTTGCATTTCCTCTTTTAGGGGGGTTAAAAGCAATTAAAAATGTACTTGAAAACCAAAATGAATATTGGAAAATATATGTGAATAATTACTTGGAAAAATGTGAAAATGTGTTATGCATGAACCCTGGACCAATTCCAGGTGACCTAAATCTGGGAGACATGTCTTTTGCATCCAGTGATATTGTAATTTACAATAAGAACTATATATTTTGTCTTTGTTTTGTTTCTGCCACAAAGCTCCAAAAACCCCTGGAATTTCTTAAGTGATGAGAACCACAAAGGTGTCTTTTATTTTGTTAATGAGACAACTTTGGTGGGAAAAGCACTGAGGTAAACTGAGGATGGGGGCTGGTTGCCAGAAAAAGTGACCAGATGATTATAGGGTTGAAACCTTTAGCCCTAACCATGACCTCCAAGGTTGGCAGAGGGGCTAGAGATTGAGTTTGATCACTAATGACTATTATTTGATCAATCATGCCTGCATAATGCAGCTTCCATTAAAAACCAAGAAGGGGGGGCGCCAGGGTGGCTCAGTGGTTAAGCCTCTGCCTTCAGCTCAGGTCATGATCTCAGGGTCCTGGGATCAAGCCCCGCATCAGGCTCTCTTCTCAGCAAGGAACCTGCTTCCTCCTCTCTCTCTCTCTGCCTACTTGTGATCTCTCTCTGTCAAATAAATAAATAAAATCTTAAAAAGAACAACAACAACAGCAAAACAAAAACAAACAAAACAAAACAAAACAAAACAAAACAAAAAAAGCCAAGAAGGTCAAGGTTCAGTGAGCTTCCAAATTGGTGACCACATATTGGTGCTGGGAGAATGGTGCACTCAGAGAGCATGGACGCTCCTTGCCTGTTCCTGATACCTTGTCCTATGTATCTCTTCCATTTGTCTGTTCCTGATTTTTATCTTTTAGTAATAAACTAGTAATCTAGTAAGTGAAATATTTCTCTGAGTTCTGAGCCATTCTAGCAAATTAATCAAACCCATGAAGGGGATCTTTGGAACCTCTCATAAGTAGTCAGTGGTCAGAGGCCCAGTGGACAGTCTGCGCTCGTGATTGCTGTCTGAGGTATAGGTGTGGGAGGCAGTCTTGTAGGATCCCAGTGAATCTTGTAGTGGAATCTGCTGCTGTCTCTGGATAGTGTCATCATTGAGTTGAATTGTATAACACCCAGCTGGTGTCACAGAATTGTTTCTTACTGTGGAGGGAAACCTCCACATTGGAACTGGTGATAGGGAAAAACTGTACTCTAAGATGGCCAATCAAACCAGCAAGGGAATTCCAGTAGCTGTCTCAAAGCCCTTCCGGGTTCTTCTTTCCTACCCCGTTTCCCACGCACGCCAAAAGTACCAAGTATGTGGAAGTAGAAGGGTATAAATCTTCCTCCCTGCTTGTGCTCGGGGCTCAGACCTTTGGAGAACAACCTCCTCTGAGTCCACCAGTGTTAAATAAACCTCCGATCCTCCAAAGTCTCTGAGTGCCTCTTGGCCAGTGCCAAGTGCCACCCGGATCCAGTCTAGGTTCTGCAACACTGGAATTGGTGTTCAGAATAATAGTTGTCCTCATGACTATTTTCTGGCCTCTTAAATTATTCTTGTTGAATTGCCTGGATGAACAATGCAGCTTTCCTAAAGTAAATAATTCCTTCTAATCTTGGTGTTATTTTGCCAACAAGAGGCTAGTGTTCTAATGATCTTCTGACTATGGGCTAACAAATCTTCCTAGACAATCTAAGTATTAAATTATTGATATGTTGACATTTAAAAGGATCTAATATTTCAGATATGGGAAAACCAGTAACTTTGTCTAATTATAAAGAAGCCTACTGTATACACTATTTTTTAAGACCAGCATGGTGACTCCTCATAGGGTCTAAATCATTCCTTTGGGACTAGTAAGTATTGACACTTCTTCAAAAGTTTACTAAACCACCAAAAAACATTTGCACTCAAAAAATCTGTTCCATGCTTTTCCAAATACAAAATACGCAAAGACCCTGCATTTTTCTATTTACTGCAGCTATTCTCCACATATATGTGTGTTTAATTTGCCTAAAGAGTAAGTAAACTTCTCCTATACTTCCTTTAAAGACAGAATCATGATTTATATGACCATTCAAAAGTTCTCTCAACCACTGCTTAAGGCACAAACCTCTCAAAAGCCCTTTAATCCCCAGATTGTCAATACATCAGATCCAGTCCCAGTGAAGATCAACAAGGCTCCTCTAGTGGCCTGTTTCACTAAGGGCAAAGAGCAGGTGCAAGGCGACATTTCTGACCGCTTGGCACCTTGTTATTATTTTTATGAATAGTCAGTGCATCAGGAACTCTACAGGGATCCAAACCTTTTCTTGAGCCCAATCAAAAGATTAGTGTGATTCAGGCAGAGATTGAATCTGCGTGGAAAATTGTCCATGCTGAGTTCTATTAGAAGGCGCTGCTGAGTGAGATTTGTTACTAATCACAAGGCAAAATTACAGTCTCTTGAAATGAGAATCCAGTAAACAAAATAATAAAAGTCATTTTAATTATTAAATGACAGTGTTACAAATTATATGCCATTTATCAGTGGCATAATGAAATATATTAAATAGAAAAAAATCCATATGGTCCATTCACTATAATTGAATTTTGCCCGATATATTATTTTAATGATTTTTAAAATGTGACTAATTAACAAATTGCTAATCCTCTTCAGCCACCAATATCTATATTTTAATGCAGATATACCACTTTTGTTAACCAGTGCTTTACGTGGACTGAGGAACTCTGAAAACCCTGAAAGTTCTTTACACAGTCCATGTTATGGGTGCCTAATGATGCTAAGTGATGAATTGTTTCAATTTTAATAGAACAATCAGGGCTTAGTGTTTCCATTATCCTTTTCAACACACTTCCCATCCATGCTATTGTTGTGTTGATTAGCGAGCATTATTTGTAAAGACTTTGTAAATTGTAAGTCAGAGATAACAGGTGATTCTTTCTTGTTATTTGAAAACCAAACATGTTTGATAATTTTTCAAGTTGCAGAAACTATTTAAATGTCAATATCATTTTACTGAAAGAATGAGGAGCTGTTGTGCTCAGTAAAATTAGATGCAAACATGGCCACTTTCCTAATACTCCTGAGAACTGACCAAGTATAAATACTACCGGGCAATTTCTATTTGTGGATCAATCTGTTTAAAGTTTTATCTGTCTGTCTATGTATCTGCCTGTCTATCCATCTATCATTATCTATCGCTCTTGTTAGGCTCCTGAATACCCCTTTTCAGGAAATAGGTTATAATTAAAAGTATAAAATGACCTATTAGTGATTAATATTTGTTATACTCATGGTTTCTGTGACAGATCATTAAAAACATACCTCAGGGGGGTGGGAGGTTGGGGGAACCAGGTGGTGGGTATTAGAGAGGGCATGGATTGCATGGAGCACTGGGTGTGGTGCAAAAATAAGGAATACTGTCATGCTGAAAATAAGTAAAAAAAAAATAAAATAAAATGAGGGTTAATACACACACACACACACACACAAAACAAAAACAAAAACAAAACATAACTCAGCTTCCAAAGCTTTAGTATTTAATCAAAACACCCCTTAAATTAAATACACCCTATTCTCTTAACATTTTAGTAAACACATATTAAATGACTACTACATGCCAGGCTAAAGTCATTTCCACAAGATGAAAATGTTCAATAATTACCCAGAGGAATACTCTAAAGAAATCTAATTTTTCATTACAACTGGAAGAATCATTGTCCTAAAGAAAATAATTTTAGTAAGAAATGTTCTGATGTTATTGCATTTTATTAGATAATCTCAGAGATTAATTCAGTACCTTGTCACTGCGGGATGTTTTAGAATAGATACTCAGGGAGGAATGTCAAAAGGTAACTGTTGCACACTCTCCAATCCCTGGAAAGAGCAACATTCCATTGTCAATCTAAGACATCTATTTTTGGTGAGGATTATATTGCAGTGGTGTTGCTTAGTCTTAAGGGAGGCTGACAAGTAGAGGGTTTTTTTTCCCCTTTTTGTGTTTCTATACCTTAAGTAGACAGCTGATGAATTTTTTCCCCATCTTGTTGAAAACTCTTAAGAAAAGAATGCTGAGCAGGAGGGAAGTGAACAGAATTAACTAATGGCAAAATATTTATAAAGAAAGAAAACAGTATTACTGCCCCATCATTTAGAATGTTCCAAAGCACATTTTAGAGATGTTTCAGTCTCCTAACTGAGGCACACAATGAAATTAACTTAGCTGATTCCACAAATCAGTTCCGTCTTGTTTTTCTTTTACACAAGAAAGGGGGGAAATGCTCTAGGCTGAGAAGTGATACTGCTGAGATGACACTGAGAAAAAGGGAGAGATTGAAGGGAGAAAATGGGATGGAAAACAGAAGGCTGAATGCAGAAGGGAAGGAGGAAAAAGATGACATGATTACTATAACTATGTATAAGTTCCAATATAAAACTTTGAAAATTGACATTTTAGAAAAAATGTACAAGTTAAACACACTGGCAATGAAAATCTGGCCAACAGGCCTAGAAATACTGGCTGTTATTAGTTCATAATTAAAGATTTTATTCAGATTATTTTTATATTTGTTTCAAATAAAATTTAGAATAGTTTATTTCTGCAACCCTAAAACTGAAAATATGCATTCAAATGGTTTCAGTGAAAGTTTGAACTATTTCATTCATTTCTTTTTTTTTTTTTTTTAAGATTTTATTTATTTATTTGAGAAAGAGTGTGAGCAAGAGCTCTCACGCCCAACTGGGGGAAAGGGACAGAGAGGAAGAACCAGACTCCCTGCTGAGCCAGGAGCCCACTGCCCTGCTGGTTCCCAGTACCCAGGACTCAGGACCCAGAGCCATGACAAGAGCTAAAGACAGATGCTTAACTGACTGAGCCACCAAGATGCCCTTATTAATTTCTTTTAAAAAAATGAACGTTATTACTAGTTCTTTTACTTTTCTGACTAGACTGTAATAGAATGCATCAAAATTGATTACTCAAATTGTTTCAAAGATAATTTTAAATGTATTAGCTTATATTTTAGCTTTTAAAAATTCATATCCAAACTACAAGACTTTAAATTTCTTTTTTGCATTTTATATTTATGTAAATATAATGTATATGGTTATGTGTGAGCACACATCTCTGGATAATTTTCTCAAGAAGTCTTTTTTTTTAATAAGTCCATCTTTTATAAAATTTCTTTTGCATTCTCCTTTTAACACCTAGAATAATGTTCTAAAGGAAGTATGATATTTCAATTATTTAAAGTACATACAACATAGATAATGGCAGGGAGTACTGAGATGGCCTCTAATATGAGCCCCAGTGTTCTAAGCACTGTATGTGAATTGTCCACAAGGTAATTGCCTTGTGATTTTGCAGACATGGAGAGATTAGAAAACCTGTTTGGGTCTCATGCTAGTAACTATGAAAGCACTCTGGCACCAGGGTAGTTGTTGTTGTTATTTTTATTTTTACAGATAAATACGTATATTAAAGTATAATTAACATAAAATAGGTTGCATATTTAAAAGGTACAATTTAGGGGCTCCTGGGTGGCTCAGTGGATTAAAGCCTCTGCCTTGGGCTCAGGTCATGATCCCAGGGTCCTGGGATCAAGCCCCAAGTCGGGCTCTCTGCTCAGCAGGGAGCCTGCTTCCCTCTTTCCCTCTCTGCCTGTCTCTCTGCTTACTTGTGATCTCCCTCTCCATCAAATAAATAAATAAATAAATAAGGTACAATTTGATAGATTTTGACATATGAATGTCCCTGAGAAGATAACAACACAATCAAGATAAGGCAAGTATTCACCACTCCCAAAAGTTTCCAAATGCCCGACTGTCATCCCTTCCTTCTACTCCTCATAAACCCCTGCCTCATCCCTGGGCCCAGATAATCTCATTTGCTTATTTTGTTACATTTGCTTTCATTTTCTAGAGCTCTAACTAAGTGCAATCAGACAGTATGCACCTTTTGTCTTGCTTCTTTTATTTAGCACAAGTATTCTGAGATTCTTCGATGATGTTGTATGTATTGATAGTTCATTTCTTTATATTTGTCAGTAGTATTGTGTTGTATGGCTAGTTCAGCATTTGTTCACCCATTTGTTTGTTGATGGCATTTTGGAGATTCCAGTTTTTGCTTCTGTAAATAAAACTGCTATATATATTTGTGTACAAGTCCTTTTTATGAACACATGATTTTATTTCTTTTAAGCAAATATCTAGGAATGAATGGCTGGATCATATGATAGGTACATGCTTAACATTCTAAGAAGGTGTTAAACAGTTTCCAAAAGTGGTTGTACCATTTTATTCTTCCCACCAGCATTATATGAGAGTTCCAGTTCCTTTACTAACATTAGATACGGTAGTCTTCTTACTTTTAGCTAATCTAATAGATATGTCCTAGTATTTCATTGTAGTTTTATGAACATTTAATAATAATGTTGCACATTGTTTCACAGGCTTTTTGTCAATAGTATATCTTCTTTGGTGAAGTGCCCAATTCCTTGCCTTTTTTTGTTTGTTTGTTTGTTTGTTGGTATGCTTCTGTAATACTGAGTTTTGACAGTTCTTCATAGATTATGGTATCTAAACTCAGATCTATGATTTTCAAATCCTTTCAATCACTATAGTTTTGATTTTCATTTTATTAGTGGTGTGTTTCAAAGAGTAGACATTTTTTATTTCAATAAAGCCAATTTATCAATTAAATCTTTTATAGATTATTCTTTGGTGTCATGTATAAGAAGTCTTCATCTAAGCCAAGGTCTTAAGGTTTTCTCATATGCTTTTATTTTAAATTTTTATAGTTTCAGGTTTTACATTTAGCTCTAAGATACATTTTGAGCCAGTTTTTATCTGTGGCATAGTGAATATCTAATTCTTTCAGCACCATTTGTTGAAAAGATTATTCTTTCTTAACTTGATTTCCTTTGTATTTCTGTAGAAAATTAGTCGTTCATGTATGTATTTCTGGATCTTCATCTTCATGTATCTATTCGTCTTTAGATTGATGTCACATTGTTTTGATTACTATCATTTTATAGTAAATGTTTAAATCAAGTAATGTTATTCTTCCAAGTTTGTTCTCTTTCAAAGGTGTTTTGGCTATTCCAGGACCTTTTGCATTTTGCATAGATTTTACAATATTTGTCACACATATACAAAAAAAAATCCACCTAGGTGTTTGATTTTATTGTATGAAATCTATTAAATAAATCAGGAAAAATTAATGTCTTTACAATATTGAGTGTTTTGAACCATAAGCATGGCTTAACTTTCATTTATATTGTTCTCTAATTTCTTTCAACAATGTTTTGTTGTTTAAAGTATGAAGGTTTTTTTATGTTAGATCTATTTTACTTCATATATTTTGATATTATTATGGGTGACAGTTCAAATTTAAATTTCTGATTGTCATTAGTTTTTAGAAATACCACTGATTATTATATAGTAATCATGTAGTTGCAACCTTACTAAACTTACAAATTAGTGTGTAGTTTTTTGTAGCTTCCATCTCATTGTCTACATAGACAAACGTTATAGCTGCAAATTAAAACAATTTCACTTCTTCTTCTTCTTCTTCTTCTTCTTCTTCTTTTTCTAATCTGGATGCCTTTATGTCTTTCTTTCCTTATTGAACTGGGTAGAATCCCCAGTACAATTTTGAATAGAAGTGCTAAGAGTGGATATCTTTGTTTTGATCTTATGGATAAGGTATTCTATCTGTAAGCATTAAAAGTTATGTTAGCTGTGGATTTATTATAAATAATTGGCTCATGTGATTATGGAGGCTGGCAAGTCAAAATCTGCAGGGTGAGCCAGCAGGCTGGAGACCAGAGAAAGCTAATACAGCAGTCCCAGTCCAAAACTGGTGGGCTGGTGATCCAGGAAAGACAGGGTATTCATTCAAATCTGAAGGCAGTCTTTGAAGAAGCAGGAAAAGCTGATGTTGCAGGGAAAATTTGAAGGGAAATTCCTGGAGAAATCTCTAGCTCAGGAAGGGCAATTATTTTGTTCTATTCAGACCTTCAACTTATTGGATATGGCTCACCCACACAGCATGAAGAACAATCAGCTTTACTCAAAGTCCACTGATTTAAGTGTTAATATTACCCCAAAATATTCTCACAGAATCACACAAAACATATTGTTTGGCTGAATATCTGAGCACCCCATGGCCCAGTCAAATTCACACATAAAATTAATCACCAGAAATGATCCAGAGTTAATGTTCTTAAGGATTATGCAATACTGATCCCTTATTCGAGGAAACATGCATATAATGACACTTTGATTAACATTTAATAAAGTTTATATATTTCCTGAATAGCCCTGTCAACCTTTCAATGTTCTAGTTGATACATGCAACCTGTTTAACTCTGTCGTCTCTACTCTCCATTCTTCACGTTTCATGTACCTGCTATTACTTTTTTGTGACTTCCCAGTTGTGTTTTCCAAACTCTTTTTTAAAAAGATTGTATCTATTTTTGCAAGAAAGAATGAGAGCGTGAACAAGCATGAGTTGGGGGTGGGGAGGGGAAGAGGAAGGAATAGATTCCCCCTGAGCAGACACTGTGCTGAGGAGGGAGCCTGATGTGGGACTTGATCTCAGAACTCTGGGATCATGATCTGAACTGAAGGCAGATGCTTAAGTGACTGAGCCACCCGGGTGCCTGTTTTTCAGACTCTTACCATGGTGTTCCTTTCTGAGAAGACAGATGATGTGGACAGAAACCATTCAGGCAACCCAAGATGTTCCTCACAAGCCTCCATTATTAAAGGTATATATGATTAGTGGGAAGGCCCCTCAGAAATCACTGACCATTTTTGAACTGTTGAAAACTTCATTTTAAAAAAGATAGGGGCACCTGGGTGGCTCAGTGGGTTAAAGCCTCTGCCTTCGGCTCAGGTCATGATCCCAGGGTCTTGGGATCGAGCCCTGCATCGGGCTCTCTGCTTAGCAGGGAGCCTGTTTCCCCCCTCTCTCTCTGCCTGCCTCCCTGCCTACTTGTGATCTCTCTCTCTCTGTGTCAAATAAATAAATAAAATCTTAAAGAAAAAGATAAAATATTTATTTGTTATTTTCATAGCTACTCATTCAGAAATGTTTGAATGAACCTAACAACAATACTTCTGGAATTAGAATTTAACAAAAAACAGAGTTAATCAGGAACTTAAAATTAAGTGTTTGGGAAGGGATGATGTGGTGGTATATGCAACTTAATGGACATGGAGAAATTTTATTATCTATAAAAATAATCATTGAGATCTTACAGCAAGGGAAAAAATATAGCAAATTCATCCTACCAAAAATAGGCTCCTCACTGTGATAACAAAACACATTTATTACCAAAATGGGAACTTTTTTTTTTTGTCTTAGGCCAGATCACTGCTAATAATGTTGACAGATGAACATCTATAAAATAAACATATAAACAGATATTCAAATTGTATACTATAACTTATGCTTTGTGGAAAAAATGAAAATTTAAGTCAAAACATATTTTAATGTTCAGAATATTTATATATAGGGGGCACCTGGGTGGCTCAGTGGATTAAGCCTCTGCCCTGGGCTCAGGTCATGATCCCAGGGTTCTGGGATCAAGCCCCACATGAGGCTCTCTGCTCAGCAGGGAGCCTGCTTCCCCTCCCCTCTCTCTGCCTGCCTCTCTACCTACTTGTGATCTCTCTAAATAAAAAATCTTTAAAAAAAAAGAATATTTATATATAAAATATCATATTGGTTATGTTTCTCTGGAGTACCTTAACTGATGAGAAGAAAAATATGTGTACCATATACCGTTTTTCCCTTTATTGTTTATATATATATACATATATACAATATATATATATATATATATATATATATACATATGTGTGTATATATATTAGCTTGTGTGGTTATTGAGGCTGTAAGTCTATCTGCCAGTGACTTGGGAGGTTAGATATCCAGCAACGTCGATGGTATAGTTTTAGTTCAAAAGCCAGCAGATTCAAGAACCAAGAAGAGCCGATCTTTCAATTTGAGTTTGCAGACACACAGAAGCTAATGTCTCAGTTTGAAGACCATCAGACAAGAATAATTCTTACTCAGGGAGAGGTCAGGCTTTTTGTTCTATTCAGGCCTTAAACTGATAGATACAGTTCAGCTCCATTATGGAAGGCAATATGCTTTACTCAGTCTACCAATTTAAATGCTAGTCTCCTCCAAAAACTCTCTCACAGAAGCACCCAAATAATGTTTGATCTACAGGCATAACCTCAGAGATATTGTAGGTTTGGAACAAAAAGTGAATATCACAACAAAGTGTGTCAAATAATTTTTTAGGTTTCCCAGTGCATATAAAAATTAAGTTTACAGTACACTGTAGCCTACTAAATGTGCAACAGCATTATGTCTAAAAAAATAATGTATATACCTCAATTTAAAAATATTGCTAAAAAAATGCTAACCTCAATCTAAGTTTTCAGTGAGTCAGTCTTTTTGCTGGTGGAGGGTGTTGCCTCCCTGTTGATGGCTGCTGAGTGATCAGCGTGGAAGCTGCTGAATGTTGGCCAGGCTGTCGCAATTTCTAAAACAAGACAATGATCACATTTGCTGCATTGATTGCCCTCTCCTTTCATGAACAATTTCACTGTAGCACTGATACTGTTTGATAGCATTTTACCCATGGTAGAACCTCTTTCAAAATTGAAGTCAGTCTTCTCAAACCCTGCCACTGCTCTATCAACTAAAGTCATGTAATATTCTACATCTATGTTCTCATTTCAACAATCTTCACAGCATCTTCACCAGGCACAGATTCCATCTCGGGAAACCAACCTCTTTGTAAGAAGCCACTTCTCATCTGTTCAGGTTTGATCATGACATGGTAATAATTCAGTCACATGCCCAGGCTTCTGATTCAATTTCTTTTGCTGTTTCTACCACATATGCAGTGACTTCCTCCACTGAAGTCTTGGACATTGCAAAGTCCTCCATCAGAGTTGGAATCAGCTTCTTCAAGTTCCTGTTCATGTTGATATTTTGACCTTTCCCTATGAATCAGAAATGTTCTTAATGGATCTAGAATGGTGAATCCTTTCCAGAAGGTTTTCAATTTACTTTGCCCAGATTCATCAGAGGAATCATTATGTATGACAGCTATAGCCTTATGAAATGGATTTCTTAAATAATAAGACTTGAAAGTTGAAATTACTCTTTGATCCATGGGCTACAGAATAGATTTTGTGTTAGCAGGCATGAAAGCAACATGAATCTCATTGTACATTTCCATCAAAGCTCTTGGGTGATCAGGTGCATTGTCAATGAGCAGTAATATTTTAAAGGAATCTTTTTTCTGAGCAGTAAGTCTCCACAGTGGGCTTAAAATATTCAGAAAACCATGTTGTAAACAGATGTGCTGTCATCCAGGTTTTATCATTCCATTTATAGAGCATGGGAAGAACAGATTTCACATCATTCTTAAAAGCCCTAGGATTTTCAGAGTGGCAAGTGAGCATTGGCTTCAACTTAAAGTCACCAGCTGCATTCTTCCCAAACAAAAGAGTCAGCCTGTCCTTTGAAGCTTTGAAGCCAGGTATTGACTCCTCCTCTTCAGCTTCGAAAACCCTAGATGGCATCTCCTTTGAATGGAAGGCTGTTTTGTCTACACTGAAAATCTGTTGTTTAGCACAGCCACCTTCACTGGTTATCTGAGCTAGATTTTCTGAATAATTTGCAGCAGCTTCTACATCAGCAAGTGCTGCTTCACCTTGCACACTTATGTTATAGGGATGGTTTCTTTCCTCAGATCTCATGAACCAGTCTCTGCCAGCCTCAAACTTTTCTTCTGCAGCTTCCTCCCCTCTCTCAGCCTTCACAGAACTGAAGAGAGTTAGTGCTTTCCTCTGAGTTAGGTTTTGGCTGAAGGGAAGGTTGTGATTGGTTTGAGCTTCTACTCAGACCACTAAATCTTTCTCCATATCAGCACTAAGCCTGTTTAGCTTTCTTATCATTCATGTATTCACTGGACTAGCACTTTTAATTTCCTTCAAGAACTTTTTCTCTACCTTTACAACTTGGCTAACTGGTGCAAGAGGACTAGCTATGGGCCTGTCTCGGTTTTTTGACATGCGTTCCTCTCTAAGCTTAATTATTTCCAGCTTTTAATTTAAAGTGAAAGACAGGAAACTGTCTTCCTTTCACTGGAACTCTTACACTCATAGGATTATTAATTAGCCTAATTTCAATATTTTTGTGTCTCAGGGAGCAGGGAGGCCTGAGGAGAAGGAGAGATATGGGAAGAGTGGCTGGTCAGTGGAAAAGTCAGAACACACACAGCACTTACTGATTAATTTCACTGTCTTACTTGGGTGTTCTTTATAGCATCTCAAAACACTTAACAGTAGTAACATCAAGGACCATGATCACAGATGACCATAATAAACAAATAATAATGACAAAGTTAGAAATATTGCAAGAATTACCAAAATGTGACACAGAGACACAAAGTCAGCAAATGCTGTTAGAAAAATGTCCCTGAGAGACTTTCTTGACACAGCATTGCCACAAATTTTCATCTCTGAAAACTCAATATCTGTTATGCACAACAAAGCAATGAAGTATGTGTGTGGCCCTGCCCATCACACATTCTTTGTTCTGAAACCCTGCTGTTCCCTTTCCTCACGAAAATGAAATAATGGGCGCTCAAATAACTAAGCGCATAGAAAAAATTCTGAACTCAAATCAGAGGATCAGGATTTTAGTACTCTTATGCTATTTACTACCTCTGTGACATAAATAGAACTCATCATTAGACCATATCCAAGGCCTTTATACGTATCTGAGTGATAGGACACTTGAAAACCATGTTGTTGCCTAAGGAAATTTATGCTTTGGAAATATATTAAATTTAACACCACTAAATAGGAGCTCAATTTTTTTTTCCAGTAGACAACATGACTCTATTATAGGTCAGGAAGTTTAAGTCACTGCCACAAGCAAGCAAATCTTCAAGCAAGTCATCACAATATTGAAATACATATTCATTTTGGTAGAGTTGTACTATTATATTTTGCTGCTTGTTCATTTATTGTTTACCAGTATTACTAAAAGGCACATGATAGCAAGTATTGAGTGTTTAAGGAAATAAATATGGGTGAAAAGATAAAATCAAAACCAATTATTTATTAACTTTTTTCCCCTTGCATATTTGGAAAAGACTGTAATTTGAAGCAAGAGTATCTATCTTAGCCCAGCTCATCGACCACTTGGAACTTAGATTGAAAACAATAGAAAAGATGGTTTGTAAGTTATATTCTAGCTCTCTTTTGAATCAAGTGTCTAATAAAGTAAGGTGATAGAAAACATGAAGTAATTTTGTTTTGTAGTCTGTTATGGACACCCTTTCTGAAAAAAAACAAAAAAACCTAATTCTAATCAATGTAGTGAAAAGGAGAGCACTGAGAAACTCATGCTTTGGATATTCCCTAGAAATCAGTAACTCTAGCTTTACAAATACATTTTATTTTCAGTTTACTCAGTTTCAGAAACGGGGCTGTTGAGAACACAAAATGTTTAAGTCCAATTTTTTTTAAAAATATTTTATTTATTTATTTATTTGAGAGACAGAGAGGGCGTGCATGAGCAGTGGGGAGGGCCAAAGGAAGAGGGGGAAGCAGACACCCCACTGAACAGGGAGCCTGACTTGGTGTTTCATCCCAAGACCCTCAGATCAGGATCTGAGCCACCCATACACCCCTAGGTCCAACTTTTATAGCTAAGTGAATTAATTAAAATGATCTTTACCTTAAACTTTCCATTAATTTTCCCATTAACTCAAAGTACATTTATTACTAGCCAGGGTTCAAACGGAAGTCACCAATAAAAATACAATTAATGTATTTAGTTCATTTATTTTTTCTCTGGTGTACATTCAGGGAGTAGATTTGGTCATTCTTGGGTGAAAAATATCATCTCTCTAGTAGGCAGTTTTAGCTTCTCTACCAACATCATAGACTACAACCACTTAAAGCTGAGAAGTGATCCTTATGTCTACGGGACTTCCAAGTATATCGAGTCTTATCCCACTACATACAATATTTATATGTGCCTATTCCCCATGCCATTGTCCGTGGCCCGTGAACATTGAACAAGCACCATGAGGCTTCTCAGGATGCTCTTTCTTTCCACTTATTCTCAGGCAGCTTGGAGTTCTTGAATTCTTTACAGCTTACCCATGAGTTTCTAGCACTTACACAGATCTTTTTGCAGCATCTGCTCTTCCTTTGAAAAATATTTGCCTGCATCGAGCTCTCTCCATGATCTGTGATCCATCACACCCATCATTTTGACCATCGTTCCTCCTCCTAACTTTCATTTTGCCATTCAAGGATAGACAGCATCTACTTTTAACTGGCTTGTTTGATTTTGTTTTGCTTTGCAAAAATAACTCTCTTTAAGGAAAAAAATTACTTAGCATTTTATTTGGAAAGCAGCATTTAAATGACGAGTAGCTCAGAATTAAAATACACAAATGAGGGTCCAGCTGGTACAAATAACAAGTTCCTGATGGAGAAATAAATGTGGAAAACTGTGCACTCAATCCTCTCCTACTGGTGAACTAAATTAACAGTGCTCAGGTTTGCTGGCCCTTTTCATTCCTAAATCATTCTTTAAGAAACCTACAAATGGAGTTATAGCATCTTCACAGAAGTCCAGCGGAGCCAGCATGCTGTCTGAAGTAATGTTCTCACCTCTAGAGAAGGGAGTGGGCTTTTTGAAATTAGCAAGGTTGGCTTTGATATATTCTCCTGCCTGCCATAAAAGACTCCACTTCATCTGGCTTGTGTTCTTCCTGCCTGCCTCTGATTGATTTCATGTAATCCTGATGTGCTCTTTGTCATTGCTTTTCATGAAGCCAATTTCCTGCAGGTGGTAGTTCATTGCTTTATCATAATACAATGATATCTTGTGGTTTTTTTTTTTCCCCCTCCAGTCAAGCTGAGGCATTATCTGCAGAAATAAAATATATATATATATATATATATATATATATATATATATATAATTTTTCCCCTAGATAACATTTTAGATATGTCACCTCATTAAACCTCTCTAAGCTCTTTTGATAGGTTGCAAATGTTACATTGTCCATTTGAAGAATTGAGAAACTGAGACTTTGTATGTAATACAATTTGCCTCTAAATGGTGGAAAAAGTGTTGGGGATTGAAATGGTATTCTGGAATCAAATTCCAACATTATTTGCATTTTCCATTGGTCAAGACCAGACAAATTTGTTCAGGAAATTAGTCATTCCTATATGACAGAAGATACTGGGTATGTACTATTGTTCCTACTTATTCATTAAGTCAGCAAAATTTCCTAAATTCTGCCAGTCTATATAGATTTCTTCTAACCTCATCATGACTCCAAGATATCCTTTTTTTTTTTTTTTTTAAGATTCTTATTTATTGAACACAGAGAGAGATCACAAGTAGGCAGAGAAGCAGGCAGAGAGAGGGAGAAGCAGGCTCCCTGCTGAGCTGAGAGCCTGATTCAGGGCTTTATCCCAGGACCCTGAGATCATGACCTGAGCTGAAGACAGAGGCTTAACCCACTGAGCCACCCAGGAGCCCTCCAAGATATCCTTTTTCACAGTAGTTTATTTAGGACTCTCACTTATTGAGAACACAAGGAGCAGCCCATAACTGACATATACATATACATGAATTTGTTATATAATTCACATTATTATCTTACACTTGTAAAATGAGCATAAGCTATGTGCTATCGCCAGTCTATCCTGCTAATATGTAAGTCTGTGGTAGAAATTCTCCTGGTAAGATGGTCAGTAACTTGAAATTCTGACTCCCCCCCGGATTACTGACACAGGAAAAAAATATTACTTGTTTTATAAGATGTGTAAACCAACCCAGTCATTATTACTATGTAATAATATATATTACATATATATATACACATATATATGGAGTATATGTATATATATGGAGTATATGTATATATATGTATATACATACATATATGTGTCTGTGCATACACACACACACACACACACACACACATATATATATAAAATACTATGTAAATAAAAGCATTAATAGACCGTGTATTACTATGCAGACAACTAGTTCAATTTGATACCCATTAGCTTCTGTTTTTCTGTTAAATTATATGGCTATATGATTTCTCTTTTCCTACTACTTCTCCTACTATTTCTCTTTCCTGCTACTTCTCCTGAGTCAATGTGAGTAGAAAAGCAATAATTCATTCTTTTTATCAAAAGCAAACTACTTGTTCTGGGGCACCTGGGTGGCATCTGCCTTTGGCTCATGTAAAGAGCCCAGGGTCCTAGATCAAGCCCCAGGTCCCAGGTCCTCAGGCTCCCGGCTCAGCAGAGAATCTGTTTCTCTCTGTTCCTCTGACTCTCCCCCTGCTCATGCTGTCTGTCTTTCTCTCCCTCTCTCTTTCTCTCAAATAAATAAAATCTTAAAAAAAAAAAAGGCAAACTACTTGTTCTTTTAGCTAGAATTTATAGAACTTAGGTGATTTTATTATAATATCTTATAGATTCTTTCTCCTAGAGCTCGAATTCATTCTATGAATTCATTTATCAGTGCATATTTATAAGCAAATTCTTTTTGTATAATCTTTTTATATAACATTTTCTCTTTTTTGTATAATTCTTTCTGTATAATCTTAACAATTGACTATATTGATAGCAACTAAGAAAATAATATAGACTTGTATTTTTTGTTCTACTCATTTCTATTGAACAAATAAAAGAATCCTTAACTATTATTATATTTTACTCCAATATTAATGACTGTTATGTGTCACCAAGACAGATCTTCAACTTCATGAGATAATTTTGATTTGCTTCCAAAATATATTAATTATTGATAAGTGCAAAGATAATACAAATGAATATTATTACTTCTCTCTTTGATGTATTATTTGGTTGGTTGATTGTTTTCCACTGGGTTTGATTTTTTTTATTATTTCTTATAATTATGACTACTATTACATATTAACAAAGATCAATTAGCCAATCAGTCAATGTAACATTACCTGATATAGTAATATATTTAGATATCGATTTTTTTAAAAGATGAATTTTGGGAGTTATTATGCATTTGTTATTATTATGAATTACCAAAAAAGTGCTATTATTAAGTGAAGGATTTTTTTTTTTTTTTAGATTTTATTTGTTTATTTGACAGAGAGATCACAAGTAGACAGAGAGGCAGGCAGAGAGAGAGAGAGAGAGAGAGAGAGAAGCAGGCTCCCTGCTGAGCAGAGAGCCCGATGCGGGACTCGATCCCAGGACCCTGAGATCATGACCCGAGCTGAAGGCAGCGGCTTAACCCACTGAGCCACCCAGGCGCCCCAAGTGAAGGATTTTTTTTAATTTTATATGTTAAAACTTCTTTATTTTACTAGGTTTATTGCCTCTTGTTAGAATATCTATTTTAAGAGAAGTTGAAAATGTACAGATTTCCATTTTTTAAAATTATGAGAATAAATAACATCCCACTCTAGATTATGAGAAAGTGTTTTTAAAAGAAAATTTGGTGGAGGGAAGGAATCACAAATGCAAAGAGGGTAGAAGAAGTCGGGAGAAGAAGAAAAAGTGAGGGAGGTTGAGAGAAAGGTGCATTCAGAGGAGGTCCTTTTCCTAGGTAGAACGAAATAATTTACAAGATGAAGTAGCAGCAGCAATGAATAAAAAAAGGCTAAGACTACATCGGCCTGAAACTGGTGTGTGTTCATTCTCTTGAATAAGAAAAAAACTGTCCAAGGTCATTTAAGAATTAGAAAAGAAGGAAGAATTAATTTTAACAAGGTAGAGAGAAACTTTTATTTCCCACATTTGGGACAACCTGAAGGAGAGAGAACGGAGGCAAGAAGGATGGCAGAGCGAGAGTTGCAAAAGGTCAAATAGAAAATACTTGGCATTTTTACTGTATATTAATAATAACAAATATGACCTAGATTCTCTGTGGTGTGATTTTATAATAAGATGGAGGTGAAGTATATATTACTAACTCCAGGGGATGAAATAACAAAGGTTATAATAAAAAGAAATATTGGTAGACCAGAAATGAAGAAATTTCTCCTTTTGTTCTGTTTTGCTTACTTGGAATCTGTATTATTGAATAGCTGCTAATTAGACTCAGCAGCTGATACCCATCTGCAAACATTCTCTCTACTATTCCACTAGGATGTGGACCCAGAGATGAAGTGGAAGAGAGAACAGACTTGAAATATTCCAGAAGGATAAATCTTTCGCAGTCCCTACAGCCAAAGTATCTATAAATTTGAAAGCATCAGGATTGATTGCCCTTGATATTGGGCCACTCTCCAACATAAAGGATATCACATTGAATTTCAAAGCCTCTCAAAACTGGTAGAGCCACAGTATTACCTGTCCCACCATTTCAATGACTTTATTTAGGAGAATCTATTATCAAAGGAAAACATGCCCTCAGACCAGCGCAGGGAAAAGGGACCCAAGTGACCAGGCAATTCCTTATCTTCCTCTTTCAGTGTAAGATGTTAGCTCAGAGCTTGAGGAAGCCTCTGTACTTTCTGAGAACACTTCTCTGAGTCATTTGTTTTCTGCCCTAGCCTAAGCAGACCTACCTCCAGCAAGTTAACCCACTAAGAAGAAAAAAAGAAAAAGAAAAAAGAAAGGAAACAAATACATTCTGTACCTGGTATTCATGTACTAGTATTTTCACGTAATCCCCAAACTTGATTCTAAACTCTTCATTATTCCCCTGCATATTCGGTTAAAATGAATGTGAGGTGCTAACTGCTTAATGTTAATTGGCAAGGCTTGCATCCAATTTTTGCTGCTGGAGGATAGATTAAATGAGCAGGAACAAGATGAAGAGAATCTTGTCAGGCCAGTCCTTCAGTCCATCCAGTGTGTCAGTGGCAGAGAAAGTCTGCGAAGGACCTGTCAATGCCCACTTGATTTTTTTTAATCTCCTATTTCTAAATTATGCCTCTCACCTCCTGAAAACTTGAGATATTTAACTCATAACTTGGCAAAAAATACTGTTTTGTCTTGTTTTTTTTTTAATTTTTTAAAAGGTTTTATTTATTTATTTGACAGAGAGAGAGATCACAAGTAGGCAGAGAGGCAGGCAGAGAGAGAGGGGGAAAGCAGACTCCCTGCCCAGCAGAGAGCCTGATGCGGGGCTCAATCCCAGGACCCTGGGATCATGACCTGAGCCGAAGGCAGAGGCTTTAACCCACTGAGCCACCCAGGCGCCCTGTCTTAATTGTTTTTAAACTGTTCCTACATCTCTTCTGATTATTAAATTGTATGCCTCTGAATTTTTTTCCAGCTTCAAAATACATCACCTAATTCTAGTATGTTGGAACTGGGCAGCTATGATCATGTTTAGTTTGCTCTAGGTATTTTTTACAGTGCATTTTTGTCATGGAATGGATGTCACACAGTGACTGACATAACAATTGTAGTTTGTCAGTTTCATTATGATATTCTTGAGGAAAAATTAGCAAACCTATACATGGAATTTTAATGTTGAAAAATCAATTTTGTATATAAAGACAGAATAACGTGGTTTGCTGAATTTCTACTAAGCATTTTGAAAAATTCTTGTATTTGGCAGAAAAAAGAAATGCCACTGTGGATGAGCCATTCTATATTAATTATTACTGGTAAGATACCAGCCAAAAGACTAATTATATTTCTACATTACCAATTTTCTAAATTCAAGCTTACAAATGTACCATTTTGGTTATCATGATTTCTATTTTGAAATCTGGTATATAATGTATTTAGGTTAATTGCAACATCTGTAACTTTGAAAACGATATAGAAATAAGAATGTCTCTTTTTCTCTGTAATTGTATTGATTTTTTTTTTTCTGGAGTAAATAAGAGACTTTATTGAAAAGAACCTATATTTTAAAGGGAAAGAGAGTGAGGTTTGTAAACCTGCAATGGAAGACCTTATAGACTGATCTCTGAAGAAAGACACATGCTCAATAAATACTTCCCTACCATAAAAACAATTCTCTCATAAGAACAATTCTGTATTTTTCTTTCTTTCATTTTTTCCTTTTGCTAAAAGAGCTATCATCTCTGCTCTTCATAATAAGAGCACAGTCCATTATTTTTATCTTACAATCTTCTTTTCATCTCAGGTAGATGCAGGCTGATTTCATAAGCCATCATTTGAGTATGTGCATTTAATCTTCAGAACTCTGATTTTATCCATTAAGAGTATGAAAAACCTGTGGGAAGGCTTTAAAATATTTTTTTCTCCTTAAAAAAATCTCTTTGAGTTCATAACTCAGCAAGAGCTTAATTAAACCAATAGGGACGGGGTGCCTGGGTGGCTCACTTGGTTAAGCTTTTGCCTTCAGATCTGGTCATGATCTCCTAGTCCTGGGATCAAGCCACTCATTGGGCTCTCTGCTCAGTGGGGAGCCTGCTTCCTATCTCTCTCTGCCTGCCTCTCTGCCTACTTGTGATTTCTCTCCCTGTCGAATAAATGAATAAAATCTTAAAATGAAACAAAACAAAATAAAAACCAATTGGAACATTAAAAAAAAAAAAAAAAAAAGAGGGGCGCCTGGGTGGCTCAGTGGGTTAAAGCCTCTGCCTTCGGCTCAGGTCATGATCCCAGGGTCCTGGGATCCAGCCCCAGGTTGGGCTCTCTGCTCCGCAGGGAGTCTGCTTCCTCCCCTCTCTCTGCCTGCCTCTCTGCCTACTTGTGATCTCTCTCTCTCTGTCAAATAAATATAATCTTTAAAAAAAGAAAGAAAGAAAGAAAGATTTATTTATTTATTTGAGAGGGAAAGGCAGAGGGAGAGAATCTTCAAGCAGACTCTGTTGTGAGTGTGGAACCACCATGGACTCCATCTCGAAATCCCGAGATCATGATCTGAGCCAAGATCAAGAGTTGGGCGCTCAACCAACTGAGCCACCCAGGTGCCCCCTTATGGGGAAATTTTTAAAACATGTTTAATGCAAACTACCAGTTTTGTTTTTCTAGAGCACCCATTTGTTTATCCCCCTCTTTCCTTCAAAAAGCACTTAGTGAGGGGGTACTGTACAACAAGATGATATAGGGCAGTAGGTTGCATTATTGAGCAAGCAGAGATATTAATCAAAAAGTGATATTAAAACCAGGCAAAAGTGACCTGCCTTCTCGAGGCAAGTCCTTACCAACAGGCTCGGGACTGCAGTGCTCTTCCTGAGCTGGCCAACTTGAACCACAAGAGTGATTACTGAGGCTGTAACAGTTGTTCCTTACAAGTTATAAGTTTCCTTTCTCATGTCTCCACATGGTTCTTCATCTGCAATGAAGAACTTATTTTATTACATCCATTTTGCCTCAAAAAAAAGCAGATGTTTTCAATACCATTATTGGATAAATTTTGGCTAAACGAAGCCAAAACAAATCCTTCGATTGATCTCTTTGCACTTCTGGGCCAGGGTCACAGAGCTCTGGGGCTTCTCTTCGTGGTAGGAGGGTATGAGCTCATCTTTCAGAGTGCATTAAGCTCCTTTAGGGACGCAGAATACCATGTGGTGCACAGAGAAAGTGCTGAAGGAGCGACAGGTAGTGAATCAGCGTTTCTAAACCTTGTCTGATTTTAAAAGTCACTTGGGGAGATTTAAAAGCACAGATTCCTGAGTCTCCCCCAGATCGCCACATCTTCATCTCCTGGGATGTGTCCACAAATCTGAATTTTTGCAAGATCTCCAGCTGACTAGATTGATCAGGCATGCTTGTGAAACACTAGTACAGGCAGACCTGAGAAGTGGTCTTAAATATGTTCTGTGGGAAGCATACTTTATAAATAAACATTTTAAAATTTGTTAGAACTGATGCACCTCAGATTGGAAAGATCGGATTAGGCTTTAAATGATCCCAGTAGAGTTTTAGCAGCTTGAAACTGAAATCAAGTCTATATCGCTTTGACGTTTCCTACACAATAGGTAAGTACCAATCATTGTACTTTCACAGGAACTGACACACAGAGCCATCCTCTTTATTGTCTCTACTGAGGAGGGAGGGGTGTAGGGTTGTAAGGGTTCTACAAATTAAATGGTGTCCCCCACAAATTAAAATAAATGACAATTAACTCAAATCTGATGAAAAGTCAAAATGCAACTCACCTAGTGCTGTGGGCTGGGTGAAATAAAAGTCATTTCTGGTAAATATTGTTCTATTTTATTTCAGTAAAACAAAAATGATATATAGTTTAGAAAAGGATTTTGCAAAATACATGGGGAAAACCCCATATCACATACCCAAATCCTGCCAGGAAGGATGTTTATTTCAATTAATATAGTTACAGTGTATTCCCTTTAATGAAAGTTATTTGGTCCCTTCCAGATAGAAAAATAAAACAAAAGTGCCCAGTCCACTGTCTGGGTAGAAAACTCAAAAAGTTTGTTAATCTGAGTATAGTTTGGTTATAAAATACGTGCTTCCTTACAAATTCCCTTGAGATGGGGAAATATCAATTTTAATAATTCCTTCTTTGAAAAAAGTTAATAATTGCCGAGACACAATACCTTCAGTTTTAACAATCATGTCTTATCATAGTTGGTTATACCCAAATGCACCAGATAAGAATTACTCTTTCTGATACATTTTGAAAAAATATTCATGACTTTCTGTATGCACATATTTCCCACTGTACGAGATTTACAAAGTTTAATAACTTTGTTCCTATTGCTACTATCATAGACTATATTTTTTTATCCTTTTCACCTTTTTATTATTTTCCTAAGACTTTATTAAATCTGCCAGTCTTCATTTCAATTCAAGTACTATTTATTGAGGTTGTGTTAAGTATCAAGACACTGTTAAGGCCTTGGGACACCATGATGAGTAAAACAAACCCTCAAAGTACTTTCTTGATGTTGCTTCAAACTGAGAAAAATATTCCATGTTCAAAAGCTTTTGGCTTTATACACGTGAAAAACCTTGTCATGATAGGAGGTTAGCATTGAAAAGAACACTTTAAGATCAACACATGAAACCCATATCCACTCCTGAGAATTTGTCCAACCCAGACTTGAAGAACTTCCTTCAATAGGGACTCCTCCTTTAAGAAAATCTCAGCTGTTACAAAATGAGTTCCAATTTGGAGCCATGACTGATTTCCTAATATACTGACCATCAGTAACAGTGGCTCATTTCAAGTAGCATGGAGCAAAACATCATCTGTCCTCGATTTCTGACTTCACGAACATGTTCCATAAGCATCTCCTTTTGTCACTTACTGTATTACTGTATTATGATTTTTATGATATTTTACTTCTTTCTGTCACCTTTAATAATAATCTGTTTGTTGATTATTATACTTTTTTTCTTTCTCCATTTACTGTTTTCTAGTATCTGTTGAAATGAATAATTATATTTTTATTATTCATTTTCTCCTTTACTGGTTTGAAAGTTTTGTCTTTCAATTTTATCCCTTTAGTGGCTATATCTCTTTCATGTATGAGCTTCATAAGAGAGGTAGAATATATCTCACTTCCAAAATCCACTATCCACCCTCCTTTTCTGGTAGCATTGTTCTTCTATCTTATTTTTGAAACTCCTACTCCTACATCAAACTAAAAAGCAAAGAAAACAATCAACAAGGTGAATATGCAATGTAAGGAATGGGAGAAAATATTTGCAAACCATGTATCTGAAAAGGGATTAATTTCTGAAATATATAAGGAAATTTTAAATTTCAACAGTAAAAAGTAAAAATGAATAACTCAATTAAAAGGTGGGCAAAGAACTTGAATAGATATTTCTCCAAAGGGAAATGTAAATCAACAACACAATGAGATGTCACATCACACTTTTAATATAGCTGTATCAAAAAAAAAAAAAAAAGGTTAGTGTTGGTGGAGATACAGGGGAATTAGAACCCTTGTGCATTGTTGGAAATATAAAATGGTGCAACTTCTATTGAAAATGTATGTAGATTCCTTAAAGAAATTAAAAATAAAGTGTCCTTACGATCCAGAAATCCCATTTCTGGTGTATACCGCTCATCCCAAATTGAAATTCAAGTCTTGCAAGGATATTTGCTCCCCATGTTCATTGCAGCACTATTTACGATAGTCAAGACATGGAAGCAATGCAAATGTTTATTGCAAATGAATGGATAAAGATTAATGTGGTATATTGATACAACGAACTATCATTCAGCCTTAAAATAGAGGGAAATCATGTAATATGTGACACATGGATAAACCTGGGGGATATTACGCTAAGTGAAATAAGCCAGTCACTGTAGGACAAATACTGCATGATACCACCACTTATGTGAAATCTATAAAGTAGTCAAACTCATAAAAAACCGAGTAAAATGGTGTTTGCCACACCTAGGGGAAGGGAACAAGAGGGAGTTATTATTCAAGGTGTGTTAAGTTTCAGTTGTACAAGATAGATAAATTCTAGAGATTTGCTCTACAACATTGTGCCCATAGTTAATAAAATCTGTGTACTTCAAAATTTTGGAAGGAAGATCTTGAGGTAAATATTTCTTACCATAATATACATTTTTAAAACTACAAATTATTATTATTATTTTTTAATTTGGTGACTGGTTTTACTTAGCAATACTTATCTATTTGCTCTATTCCATCTCTTTTCTCTGGTTTTTATTTTTCCTTAACAATTCTTTCAGAGAGGATGCAAGACTAGTAAAATATCAATTTTTGTTTGAAAATGAATATTTTACAATTACTGTTAATTAATGTTTTGTCTGGGTTTAGGATTTTAGGTTGATCTTTAATATTTCAAAATACTGAAGGTATTTTTCATTGTCCTTTGCTACTATTGCTGCTGAAAATTATGCCATTATTCCAATTGCCATGCCTGTGGAGTCAATGGGACATTCCTTTTGTGACCCAAGATTTTTCTTTTTTTTTCTCCTTGACTTTGGTGTTCTCCAACTTCACAACAAGCATTTGAGTATGGATTTGTTTCTATTTACCCTCTCAGGACTCCATTTGCCTCTGTAATTTCTTACCTTTCTTTTCAATGATTACTCCTAGAAAGTCCTCAGCAATTTCTTATCAAACACCATTTTCTCATTCATCTTTCCTTCCATACATCCTCTTAGAACTCTATCTTCTCATTCGTCTATCTTATATTTGTCTTATATTTATGGTGCTTTATTCTGAGTGATTTCCAAAAACTTTTTTCTAGTTTACTAATTTGCTTCTCAATTGTTTATCTCAAGTGTTTGTCTATTTCACCATTTTGCCTTGACTATTGTTATATTCAGGTTGATATTCAGGTTTTGGGAGATCAGTTACAATATGCCTCCAGTATTTCTCATATTTGCAAAACATTTTATTCACAAAGTTTCATAATTTGTCTTTGACAGTTCTTTCAGATAATTAATAAGTTGGCAATATTCAAGAGAAAACCAGACATTGACCCATTAAAGGTTTTATTTATAATCTATATATGTTAGTGAAGTTTTTGAAATAATTATGGAAGTACAGGGAATTTATTTGGGGTTAATGTTAAATGTAGGTCCCCTGCTAGTCATTAACCCTCAGGCAATATCTCACTTCTAGGTCATTACTGTAATTATAAGGCAAATATTTAAAAACAATATAGACATATTAGTATATATATTTTTTGTACTTAGGTGGCATTATCATAATTGGTGTGTGCAGGGGATTTCTGGGAATTTGCGATTAACTCATCACTTAAAATTTGTTGATTAGATTATCTTTCATTTTCAATTCACATTATTATAATTAACTTGTACTTATAAGGACAGTTGGAATAGTGTAAGAGTATCAGAAGCTGCTTTTAATTATAAGCTTCATATTGTAGCTAAATTGGAAGTTTACTGTTAAATTGGAAACATATTATTAGGAACATCTCATTCTGATGAAGAAAACTGCATTGTGCCATTTATGCTAATCTTGTGGAGGTACGGATGTTAAAGAGGAAAGAAATTGATCTGAAAGTTATCCATGTGTCCTAGTAAAACTATCTTATCTTGGACTTACTTTAGATACAGTGACAGCTACTGGGTCTTTGATTGGGTTTGAAGCTCTCGCTCTGACTCCTGCTACCATAGTTCACGCTGAATCAAGTCAGCAGAGCCACCAGACAAGCTCTCCTTTTAAATTGCTCCATAAGGCTGAGCGCTGAGTGATTGCTATATATAAGATCTATCATTTATTCCCACCAAATTAACCCCCCATACCCACTTCCTACCATCAGTCTGTGCTTCTGTTGCCTTCCGATTGGTAATTATTAGCTTTTCTCTGACATTCAGCCTAGTGTTTCCTATGGGTAAGCTGGTACATATGTTTGTATGAATTTATTATATATCTACTTTAATATTAGTGACATTATCTTCAAGTTGAATAGTTTGAATTCAAAATAAATAATAAATGTTTGCTGTTCATTCAAATGACATGAATGGTATAAACAGTATAGGTATTAGTGGTCAATTGAACCAGCAAAAGCTTTGACTTGATGATACCCTGAAAATAAGCCATACACGTAGTACCAAGCCAGCTCTGATTTTATTTGAACCTTATCTGTTTTAGCACCCCACAATCATAAATTATCAAGGAAAACCAGGAATTTACAAGAAACCTAAGAAAATGACACAAAAGGCCATCAGATTAGGTCTAGTGGACAAGAATTCCTACTGGACAATTCAACTAGAACAAGAAGCACGGTGGACTAGAAAGAGGTTGGTCACTGAATTTATATATATGTAGAAAATAGAGACAGAGAGCATGGATTAAATAACAATATCAAGACAATATCAAGGACTTTAAAAATTGTTTCTATTTCAGGGGATTGGAGGACCTTCACCATTGTGGTTTTGTGATTTCAGTTTCAATTTTTGTGCGTTTTTTTCTTTAAATAAATGGGCCATGTTTACCTTGGTTTTTGGAAGACTAAGTTTCTGGCTCTACCGTCCCATTTAAACTAACCCTAAGTTTGGGGCACCTGGGTGACTCAGTGGGTTAAGTGTCTGACTCTTGATGTCAGCTCAGGTTATGATCTGAGGGTATTGAGATCAAACCCAGAGTCTGGCTATGCACTTGGCATGGGGTCTGCTTAAGATTTTGTCTCTTCACCCTCCTCCTGTCCTCCTTCTGCTCTCACTTTGAAAACAATAAATAAATAAAATAAAATAATAAGATAAAGTAAAATAACCCCGGTTCCCAGGATCAATGAAGTCATGTTCTAAATTTTCTCTGTGTCCACAGAAAAACAGAACAAATTTATTATAGTCAAGACCAACAGATTTAAAATACAATGACCTCAACTGGAATCATGTTTCTGCCCCCTACAACCAATGGGATCATGGGCAAATCACTCAATTTTTTAATCCTTTCATACATAAAATGGGGATTATAACAGATAATTTGTAGAACTCTTAGCAAGTTGGTGAGATAAGTGACATGCAGTGTCTTATGAACTATAAAAATATGTTTATAATTCTATACACTTTATGAAATGGAAGGACAATCCATGGAATAAAATATTTAGTATTGTACAAAGGGAGGAAGTGAAAGGGTTGTTGTACATTGTCCACATGAGTCTTCAGAAGCTTTGGAAACTTTTTCTCTGGAAGTCAAGTACCATGTGGTAAATCACCATCTTTTGGGACTGGTTTTAATGTGGCAGAGCTAGAAGGACTAGCCAGTTTTTCAGATTCCTTTCCAGCTTTATTATTTTTGGGGGGGGGTATATATTTAATAACATAAAGGTATTTTAATTTTTCCTCTTTGAAAGTAGTTATTATTAAAGACTGTGAATTACTAAATACTGTAGTGGGAGTGCCTTGGTAGAAATAACTTCTGGAATGTCATTTTTTTCCTTTTAAGTTGTTTTTCATATCTAAGTTTTACATAAATACAAAAAGAATTATTTCCAAAATACTGAAATCTATAGATTGCTAGATAAGAGACATAATGAAAGAAATACAGCTTTGTTTCAACCAGTTAAGGTGGACAGACTCATTCTCATTGTGATCTCAAGCCAGAGCTATGCGTTAGTCAAAGCTTCCCCCCAGCCATTATTGTGGATATAGAATTTCAGTAAGATTTAGGTAACACAATGAAAGGAACAAACCTGACCAAGTATCTGTCACGGTCATGTTGAAATCCACAACTTCCCAAGACACAAACTACAATTCTGCATAGTTCGTTTCCCACAAGAATACCAGCTTCAATACCACCATCTGGGATGGGTGGTGGTGAGGAAAGGGACACCCATACTTTATCTAATATTATTGTTTACTAGTATGAATATTAAATGTCCCCCAAAGTCTTCAGCTTGAGTCCCAGTGCTTCCAGTTCCTTGACAGACATTATTTCTTCTCCCTTACAAGTTGCTGCCTCCCAAATGTCATGATGCTGCTACTGTACCATCTCTTGCTACCACGGTGCTCCTTCCATGAACAGCTCTCTTTGTCAATTCCCAGACTGACTTGTGATCCGAAGTCAGGCATGCACCTTTCTCCAGGGTGGACAAGGTCTCTTGTCCAACCTCATAGGAGCCCCATGCTGTGGTTGGGTCTTTCCTGAATTGAGTGTCCTGTTGGAGGAAGCTCAACGAATTTTCTTATTGAGCTCCTACCTTGTGTTTTGCATAAACTCCTGGCCTAACAAGGTAAAACGTCTTTGGAAAAACAACCCCCAAATTTTAAACTCCTTTTCTATATCCTTTCTTCTGGGGGATATTGGTGGGATCCACTTCCCTTTTTTCCCCCAGCATGGGTTAAGGCCTAGTCAAGGCCTATTGTCAAGCCTTGCCTGTCCATTACAGTTGTGCTCCACTGGGTCTTCATATCTGACTCCCTCACCCCAAACCACCTCACTGCCTCTTGTGTTCAGAGTAACTCTTCTTACATATGTTTCTACTTACTCTAAAAATTTATTGATTTGTAATTCTACATTTGCTTGTTCAGGGATACCTGGCTTACCATCAATACATGATATCTAATTTATCATGTCCTAGTTTCTTCCCAGGAAACTTGCTGCAAGACCTTACAGAAGAGGTGTTCCTTACTACCTTATTAGTTACTATTTCTGATTTAGCTCAAGAATCACTTTTAAATTACACAAAAAAATTATTTTTGATTATATTGATTAAATTATTAATTTAATATATATTAATTTAACACCTGCCAAGTGCCTGGTGCTAATTCAGAAATAATTTTTTTTTTAAAACAACCTTGTTGGGGCACCTGGGTGGCTCAGTGGGTTAAAGCCTCTGCCTTCAGCTCAGGTCATGATCCCAGGGTCCTGGGATTGAGCTCTGCATCAGGCTCTCTGCTCAGCAGGGAGCCTGCTTCCCTTTCTCTCTCTGCCTGCTTCTCTGCCTACCTGTGATCACTGTCTCTCAAATAAATAAATAAAATCGTAAAACAAAAACAAAAACAAAACCAACCTTGTTATCCCTTCATAATGCAATTTTATAAAATTAATGAATCCACGGTTCTGTATAAAACCTTTAGTCCATGGGATTAAAGTTCACGGTAAGTGTTCCCTCCCAGCTTCACCCCAGAGCACATATGTCCATCATAACTGATATTTTTAGGTCTCCACTGACACCATCAACAGTTAAATGACTCATTTGGTATTTGCAATTGCTATCTGATGAAATCCTAGAGTTTCACCAACTGTTTTTTTACCAAAATTGTCAACACGTGATTAATTGACTGATTGCTTCCAACACTTACTTTTTTTTTGCCCCTAGATCTATTGCACAGGATGGTAACAAGTGGCAAAATAGAGTAGGGTAGAAATGGTGTCAGATTGGGATGTGATATTGCAATTTTGTTGATGTCCCAGTTCTGATGAAAGAATAGTTTCTGTATTGAACTTGACAATCCTCATTTTCTCTTCTCTTGACAAAAAAAAAAAAGTATTTAGAAAAAGTTTCTGTGCCCAGTTATTCTACACTATTTTGTTAGTTTTTCTCATTACAATGTAACCTTTTTGGGCCTTACCCTGATAGTGATGGCTATTCCAAATAACTCCATTTGCTTAATATTATACTTCTATAACTAAAGTTACATGTGTTTTCCCTCTGACAACATTAAAAACATTTCTTTAGCAGGCCAGTATATGATATTCAAGAATTCTGAAAATTAGGTTCTATAAATCAGTTTTCATCAGTATGCCCTTTCTATCCTTTGTCTCTGGTTTAAGAAATCATGACTATTTCAATATGTTTGCTTCTGATTCCATGCTACAGTGTCATTCCCAATGAACAAAGGAAGCAGGGTACTAGGCAGATTGGTTACATTTATTTAAAGAATGACTCAATTGACTTTTCTACAAGTATAAAATAAGGTTTCTGTGGCTAATTTAATGACTAGGTACAAAATATACACATAAACATGCCCACCCCCGCAACACACATCCGAGGAATAGGCACCTAAGCTTTTACCTGAACACAGAAAGAATTAATATAGATCTCTGAAAGCAAAGAGGCTCATGGTGAACTCCATTACAAAAGTCACATTATTCTAACATAAAATAGAACTTGACATTTGGCCTAATTATACTTTTCAAATCTTTAATATTCTGCTTATCATTATGGATATTTAAATAAAGAAAACTACTCTGATACCTTTTGCCCTTTTTATGTTTCACAATCTTCTTTGAATTAAAGAGGAAATTAAAGTTTTCTCAAGTAGAAGTTTTAATAGATAGATGAATAATATATAAAATTAATAATGCTAAACTTCCTCCTAATATTTTAGAGCCAGGACATTTTCTATTTTTAAGAAAAGCATCTATTACTTTTTCCCAAATAGCTTTTAAAGAGAATAGAGTAAAAAATGAGTTATTATGATTCTAGACAATTTTGAACGTTGACCTATACAATCCTAATTACCTAGAAAAATTCTAGGACTTTCTTCATCTTTTTCTAAATATGGCTTAGTATTATTTTAATGGATTTACACAAATCATAGAGTAAAGTGCTTTCCAATGATTCATCTCATTGGACTTGGTTAAGTGCACAGGGAAATACTACATTTCAGACTGTCAGTTTGATTTATATGAAAGAACCTAGAGTCACTCACTTAGGGTTTACATTAACTAGACAGTCAACTGAGATCAATGATTTTGGCATTGTAGAATTCTACAATGTTTTGTCTAAATGTCTAAATTTCTATAATTTGTTTTAGAGTTACTGAAATAAAATTTCTTTTTATCTTTCTTTTTCCAGATTTTAGTTTTTAATTTTTTACCATATGATTTTATTATATACAGAGCACCATTCTATAATATTTGTAATTTGGGTAATTTTTATTAAAAATAATAATTTAGATATAACAAGATCAACTAATGAGTGGCTTATGTGATTAAATCATAACACATTTTCTTTAAAGATGAAGAAATTATTACAGTGAATAAGAATGGAAACATTGTTGGGCTCAACCAGGTAAGAATGAAGAGTGGTTTTTACCTCAGAGGTATAAACTAAATGGAATTATTTTAATTCACACTCTGTATAATTGGGCAATTATTAGTTTTAATACACAGAAACAATAGATTAGTATAATTTTTGCTTGGTTCTGTTTTAAGGTAAAAACAAATTCTTGTCCTGAGGAACTCATTCTTTATCATGGTTTAATTATTTAATTCTCTATTATGCATGCTCATACTAATCATTAATTATTTATTATAATTTGACAATTTCTAATTTAACTTTTCTTATGAAAACTGTACCTTAAACTCAACATACCTACAATTATACTTAACATCCTCTCCTATACCTAAACCAGTATCTTCTACTATCCTCATTGCGTGCTTGGTTCACCCTTGTGTTCCCACCCTCTATGGCTTGAAACTTTAGAATCAACGCACCTCTCCAGAGTATCTAAAAATTTGCTAAGACTTACAAAATGTTTCTCTCAAATGTATTTCCTCCAACCACTACTCCCCATTTCCACTGCTTCTTCTTCAGTTTCTTCTTTTATTGACTAGTACAAAGAAAATTAGTATCCCCAATATTGGTTTTACTTCATTATATCAATCCTATATCCTACTGTCAGATTAATATTTCTGAATCACAGTTCAGATTAATAAACTTGGGTCTTTACGACTATGCCTGAATTTACACACCATTTTGTGGTTTATACAATGGTTATCATAGTCCTTGCACATACTAGGCTAATTAATAAAGATACCTCAAAAGAATACGTGAATGAATGAATAATGGAATGAAGTTTCTTCACACTAATACTTTTGATTATATCATAGCAATAGACATATGACATACAATCACATAAATGTAGATATAACAGAACCCCTTAATGTTTTGGGGTTTTTTGGCCTTGTTCTCTGTTATGTGCCACCATTGAATATTAACTTCTTCATATTCTTCAAAGCTCAAATTAAATTTACCTTTTTCTTGATGTTTTCTAAGATTATTGCAAGCAAAGTCAAACTTTGTACCTTTGTATTTTCCTTACAGTGTACATTATCACAGTCTTCCTTGAACCATTATTTAGGTATGTAATCTGAGTGTTCTACTTGTACTAGTTTTATACATGATCATATTGACAATAATTTCTGGATTCTACTTCTGAGCACTCACCTCACCACTAAAAAAATGGGAACTGTCCTGCAAAATCAGTACTCCAATTATATTTCTAAATGTCCCCAAAGATGTGCACAACAAACTTACAGATGAATCTAGTACATTCCCATTCGCAGACAATATTCGATATGATCTGCCTTTCAGCATACATTTATGATCTCTTGAAGAAGCCCACTCTCTGTTGCCCATTTTGAGAATGATAGTGAGTATATATTTCAGCTTCTCAAGGCTCTCAAAGTTTCTGATCTCCAGGAGTCAAATTAATGGAGGGTCTGGAGCCAAAAATGGAAAGAATGGTCTCTCCCTAATTCTGGGCTTTGCTTATTTATATCTGAGCTTTAATAATACAGTGATGTTCAAGTACAAAGCCTCTGATGTAAAAACACACTACTTTCTAATAGCCCTAACCCACTCGCTGCAAGAGAACACTCACCCCAATGAAGGCAAGATCAGCTGAGCTTTTCCTAAACAGGATTATTTTCTAGGACAAGCATATCATTGTCTGGAACCTGTCAGGGCTCATGCCATCCCATAGGGAAACACAGAGCCTCCTGAAGCTCACCAAAACTGCTTTCCCTGATTTTCTTTCCAGAAGATGAGGTCCTTATCTCCTCCCCACAGTGTCAGCTTGTTTCAGGATATTCTCACACTGACTTCACCAATCAGTTACGCTCAGGTAGAGTAATCCTTAACTTATTAACCTGCTTCGCATTTCTCCTTATCTCAATGTTTTTTTTTTTTTTCTCTAAAGATTGTATATGAATGGATGACTCTTTCTAAATTAATGTATCATTTCTTTGATACATACTATTTCTGTATTGTTCATTATGCTCAGCCCTGGACCTTCCTAATTTTTTCTTTCACCATTTTACCAATGTTTTTTGTCTCCTTGTGTTCCCCAGTAGACGATATCTTCACGCACAATAGCCTCATCATTGTTCAGTACTTGAAAGGTAAGCCTCTTTCTCTTCTCTCTCCAGTTCTCCAGAGCTTTCATGAATGCGCTTTCTCTTGCCAGAAGTGTTCTTGCTTCTTCCTCCACTTGACCCAGTATCTATTAATCTTTATTCTGTGAGCATCATCTTCTCTGTTTTGCCTCTATTAAAGCCACTGAGTGCTTTTGATTTCTTACTCAGAATGAAAAAGGAAACTCTGTGGCGGGGTTTACAGTGTTTGCTTCTTTCATGTTGATTGTGTCTTACGATGTGATAATAAGTGTTTATTAAACTGAATGGGGTCAAACCATGATAAACTGACACCTGAAATAGGAATAGACCAACTCCGGGTCCTTTTCTCAATGCCTTTCCACCTAACTGTCCATTCATCTTGAATATACTATCCCCATACTCTAGTTAATTACAGGAATGTTTGCCTTTTCATCTCAAACTGTCATAGACATTTTTTTCTTCAGTGCCCTCCGGGCATCCTTGCATCTACCTATTGCACTTGCCAGATTGCTTTACAACTGTTGGTTCTTTATCTCTTTTTCCTTAAGGTCTGAAATTTTTAACATCAGGGACTGTTTTTTTGCCCTTGAACTTCCCAGGAAGTAGCAACATATTTGGTAACATAGTCCATACAAGATATGCATCCATCCTTTTCCCAATGCTGAATGAAAATAAGGTATTTTGTATTGTATTGTTAGATTGTATTATATGCACTATATTTTTTTTAAAGATTTTATTTATTTATTTGACAGAGAGAAATCACAAGTAGGCAGAGAGGCAGGCAGAGAGAGAGGAGGAAGCAGGCTCCCTGCTGAGCAGAAAGCCCGATGTGGGGCTCGAACCCAGGACCTGGGATCATGACCTGAGCCGAAGGCAGCAGCTTAACCCACTGAGCCACCCAGGCGCCCCTATATGCACTATATTAATTTACTGCATTATAATGCATTATTTTGCTTTTTTATGGTGGAGTAAATTTTCCACCTTCTATGTCAAACTCAGAGGTGTGGCTTTAATAAATGAAACTTCATGACAATATAGAAGGGAAAGTGGAGAGCAGATCATGAGGATAAGTGTAGCTCTGTGTAACTGTTTTCTTGTAATATCCCATAGCGTGCTCCAGGTCTTCAGCATAGCCTCTTCATTGTACAATGGTTATTCGAGCAAATTCCCAAATACAGGCGTTAGCAATGAAAACTAAACAGATTTCTGATATCTCTTATTTGGGAAGTTATCCTAGAGTGGGGGTGTTTATAGGCAGGTAAATATCATATGTCATTTTTCCTAGACATGGGCAGCAGTGCAGAACATAAGGAATGTGTCCAGGGCCCGGGGAAGTAAGCTTAGGAGAGTATTCCTAGCATCAAATGCTGAACTGGGTGGCAGCTGGGAGATCGTCAACAGTTTTGGTCAATAGTTGGTTTTAAGAATAATAGCAGGATATGCCAACAGACAGGAAGAAAGGGAAAATATTGACCCTGTGTCATGTAATTCTCAGAAGTTCTGAAATGGAAAGAGGAAGTTCACTTCTGATACCTGTGTTTAAAAATGATAAGCTACCCCTCTTCTTCAAGTTTGAAAATGTATCAAATCAGAGGATTGGAGAGAAGAAATGATTAGATTTTCATTTCCCTCACTGACTCTAGAATCATACTGTATTAGTTTCCTAGGGCTTCAGTGTCAAAGCCCCACAGACTGGGTGGCTGAAAACAACAGAAGTGTATTGTTTCACAGTTCAGGGGGCCCAAAGTCTGAAAGCAAGATGTTGACAAAGCCATGCTCTGGGGGTTAGGATTTCAGTCTATCTCTTTTTTTTTTGGGGGGGGGGGTAGACACAGTTTAATTCACAATAGTTAAAAATCAATGGAGCTGGTTTTCCCACTGAATTTATAAAGTTCCAAGGTTAATAGTGATATGCATATTCAACACTTTCAGCTACAGATACAAAGGCTGTATAGCCACGCAAGGGAGCCATATTGATGAAACTAGGGTTCTTTGGGATGAACAAGTTTTCATATTCTAGAAAGTTTTTGAGGAATAGGAGGTTCTATATTTTACCTATCTCAGTGCTATAGAAGGAATATACATTCAGTAAATTATTATTTAAATAATATTTCTTCAGATTCATATTGGCCATCTTTCTCATATTTCTTTCAGGGCTTAAGAAAAAAGAGATCATGCTGAAACTATGGCATCTTCTGCCAGAAATAACTTCATATAAAGTCCTTATGACACCAAACAAGAGGTTACTATGGGAAGACAGGTCAAAATAATAAGATTCTCAATCTAAGAACAATAACGTCTATGCTGCTTTCATTACTTTTGTTCCCAGTGACAAAGATAAAGTTAATTATTCAGAGATAGCAAAGAAGTCTGTTTATTGAATGTGACATGCTAGATGCAATTCTGGATTGCAGTATATAGTGATACAAAGATCAAGTAACTTTTAATCGGAATCAAATACAATTTTTAATTGAGTCCATTTATTGCACATTGAGCTGTATTGGAAATTCTCTCAAATCAAAAACTCAGTAAAGATTATTGCAATTAAAAAGTGAATGCAATAAACTGAAACTTTTTTTTTCTTAGATTCTCTTTAAATAAGTTACATTTTAAATCAGTTATTAACTACATTTGTTAAAACTTAAAAATTGATTTAATATTAAATATAGTGATTTTTTAAAAATAAATTCATCCTCTCTTTTTTCTCTTTTTTTGACCTCTAGTTTGTTTCACATTCTTCACCTTCATTAAAAAGAATTTACTGATACACTGTGTCTATGTGATGCCATGACATCTGAATGAAAGATTTGATATTTGTCAACCACATGCTTTGCCTTCTTGACACCATCTGGATATTTGGCCTTGTACTTACAAACCATCTGGGTTTGTTACTATACTTTCCACTTTTCATCCAGATGTTTTGGCATTGTGTGGACAAAGCATGTGGTATTGTCTATAAAATGTAATTGCATAAAAATAAATAATGCTATGTAAGCAATTAAAGGAGCAATATTTTCTCATGTGTAAATCTGAACAAATTTTCCTTAGTAATATAGTTGTGGAAAGGTAGATTTTTCTTGTTGTATTTTAAAACTTTTAATTTCATTTCTGAGCAATAAAAAAAAACAAGTATAAAATGTTCTATTAAATTCAAAGGAAATTTCCAATATTTTAATTTTTAACTGGAAAATCACAGATTACATATATATACAAATATTAATACAAATTTTTATAACTTATAATTAACATACTAATTGGACTTATGGTATACTTATGGAAATCTGAGTTTAAAATTATTATTAAATTCTTTCAGATTAAATTCAATGTTATAAGAAAATTATCTTAAGCCTTGTTTATATAAAAATCTCTTGTAAAAATCATTCATACAGACATATATGTTTTTCCTAAACATATGTTCAAATCTCTAATAGAGATACTTATTTTCATAATTCTAGTACCTATGTAGTTACCATTAGTACCTGTGGCAACTCATATTCCTGATTAGATTTGTTTTCAAATATCTGTGTTATTTAACACACAAAGGTTGTGTATTATAAAATAAGCATTTTCAAAAAAGAACAAGGTAAAATGTAGATAATTGAAATGTGATAAATATATCCTAAAGGGGTCCTGGGATCATTTCCAAATTCTTTGTAAGCAAGTGAGTGTATATAGTCTTATGACTCCACAGTACATTTTGGCCAAATTTTCCTAGGCATGAGGTAGGAGCATCTCATTCAACTTGCTTAGTTTATCTCAGGTGCAATAGGTTTAACTCTGGGTCCAGAATTTAAGGGTGGTGGGTGATTAGAAACTTTAAGGGAGATATTGATTGAGATGGGTATAGAGTGCAAGGTCTGAGATATGAAGTATTCCTAAAAGAAAATATTTAGCATGATAAGATTTTCAGGTCAAGAGAGAAGAGCAGAGAAATAACAAGAAAACATTCTCTGAAGATTTAGGGTTATAAAAATTAAAAGATATTGGAAATTATATGTGTATCTAAAGGCAGAACTAGAGTTAGAATTTAAAAAATACATAGTTTTTCTTCAATACAATGGGAAAACTGCATGACTTATGGAAGTGGGCTCAGAAACTCACTTGGAAGTTGGGAACTTGATCAGAAGATTGCTCAGTTCTCCTCAAAAAATGTTTAATGTTTTCAGTGTCCAAAGATTATCTGATGCATAATTTATGGTTAATACATATGTAATGAATAACTGAATGAATTCTAAAGTTATATTTCAAATATCACTGTTCTAATTGAGTCAAGCAGATTTATGATGTTTATACTTTGTCCATTTGCACCCTCCAGGGCACTCTGTTTAACTGAGTGCAATGTGAAAGTTACCTCCTGGTGTGTACAAGCAGTGGGCTCTTCAAGAACCTAATTATTTAAGAAAGACTAGGTAGTACGATTTTATGTGGTGGTTAAATTTTGAAGTCCATGTATAAGAAAAACAATAAGCTAAACAAATCCACCACATTAAAGACCAAAGTATTGTCACTCAAAGTCCAAGGAGAGTTTCTCCCCTGGCACTGAAATGATCTGTTCAGTTGAGTAATAGATGAAGTATCTGACTTCCACTTAGGGGACATTCTGGGTTATAAAAGAAAAAAAGAAATACACTCTATTTTATTTTTTTAAAAGATTTTATTTATTTACCTGACAGACAGAGATCACAAGGAGGCAGAGAGGCAGGCAGAGAGAAGAGAGAGAGGAGGAGGAAGCAGGCTCCCCGCTGAGCAGAGAGCCGGATGTGGGGCTCGATCCCAGGACCCCAGGACCATGACCTGAGCTGAGGGCAGAGGCTTTAACCCACTGAGCCACCCAGGCGCCCTACACTCATATTTTAAACTTTACAAAGGTACTCAGTTTAGCAAGATGTTCCCAGTCTAGGCAGGTATTGGGAATGGAGACTGGTGGGTTGTGGTTAAGTAATATGTTCCCTGCCATGCTCAATCAGGAAAGTAAGTAGAGTTGACCACATCGTATAAACATGAATTGCTATTTCTCTATCTCCTGAACTATATAGTTGATTTTGTGTAAACTAAATATAAGCATGATAAAATTTCACTCTACTTAATCAACTTTATTTTATTTTTTATTTTTTTTAAAGATTTTATTTATTTATTTGACAGAGAGAGATCACAAGCAGACGGAGAGGCAGGCAGAGAGAGAGGGGGAAGCAGGCTCCCTGCTGAGCAGAGAGCCCGATGCGGGACTCAATCCCAGGACCCTGAGATCATGACCTGAGCCGAAGGCAGCGGCTTAACCCACTGAGCCACCCAGGCGCCCCTGCTTAATCAACTTTTAAAAATGTAATTGCCTCAAAGCTATCTGCAGCAACTGTGTGTGTTGCTCCCAGTTTCAGACCCAAATAACTCCCATGCTCACACAGTCATTGTTTCACTCGTGTCACCAGACCACCATAATAAAGATAGAGTAGTCTCATTTGCAGAAGACTTACAGACTTTATGACCCCTGATGCTTTTGAGCTGCAAGGAGAAAGTTTTTGCAACTCTCAAGCACAGAAATAAACTTTTTCAAAGGATTACATTTCCAAAACTCTTCTCCCACTAAAATATTCCTTATAATCCCTCCTATTTCACACAGACTCCTTCATAATTAAAAAAAAAAATCACATCCTAAAGAAAAGCAATAAGGTTATGATGAAGGGACATGCCATGAAGTCTCATTCTCTGTGCTTATTTTCATTTTTTTAATATGCTGAGATATTCAGCAACAGCCAATCATCCCTTAAAAGGCAGTCATCTGGATCAGTGCCCTCTCTACATCTTGTCCCAGGATATACTCCTAAGAGTGGTATGAGTCCTTCCCATATGCATCATCAAAACATCAAAGGAAAGGCAAGCACTAAGCTTAAATAGATCTTACATCATATAGAGAAGTAAAGTTCTCAATTCTAATTAACTATTTTCCAATTGCAAGAGAAAACTACAAAATGTTCTAAGATGAAAGGAAGTGCACTGGGCAATACTACAAATAAGAAAGGACTCCATCCAGATGGGCAAATTGCCCTATTCAAAGAGAAGGAATGCAATCAATTCACTGAGACAGAAGTGAGATTTTCACTGCACAACTTTGCCGTGCAACCAGGGAGACAGAAAGTAAAACACTCCGCTCTTTTTTTTAGTACTTAATGATTAAACGTGATTATTAACCCATTTTTTCAACTATTATTTTTGATGTCCCTTCTACATGTCAGGCACTGTGCAAGCACAGGAAAAAACAAATTAAGTAAAATAGATTTGGTTCCAATTTGCAACAGGCTTGAATGGTTCTAAGCTCTAATGGGGTTAAGTGAATTGGACCAGCTAGTGGCCCACTCCAACAGACAAAGTCAATATCCTGCTTATGCACCAAGAATCAATCTAAAAACAGAAATATTGCCTTTGCTTTTGGATGAGCTCTTGATGTTGTTCTGGAGAAATCCCAAGAGAGACATGGATAATTGAAAGGAGCATCCCAAGAATCTGCTCAGGTTGATCTGCAAATATGGTTACCAGTGGAGAATCTCATATATATTCTAACTAAGTTTATTAAGAGGTTGAATGATATTGTTTAAGCAATTTTTGAAGCTAATTATACAGATCTGATTTATATGTAATTTTCAAAATAATGGTTACCACTACTCACTGAAGAGAAAATTCTCAAATAAAGTATTACTATCAGTGTATATCACACTCATTAATTTTAACTGAAACAGCGTGCTTTTTGATTTAGGAGTTAAAATTTGGTGATATAAGGGATTGGTGCCCTCAAAGAAGTGGTGTTAGCAGGATCACTGAGATTTGTAAAAATTGCCTAGTTGGAGGCCATTCACTTACAGCTTGATAGTACAGAACTCTTTTGCATACTGTATGCTCTAGCTTTGAGTTAAGTTGAATTTCAATTCAAAGTAAGGCAAGACCTTAGGCTGCCCCAGTTATCACAGGAGCTTCTACCTTGACTTGATATTGTGAACATTCTGATAGAGTATTTTGAGGGAAGAGGCATCCTCCTCAGATGGGGAACTATGATATAATGTTCAACATAAGGCAAGGATAGGAAAAATAGAGTATTTACTTAGCTGTTGTCTCCACAATCGTCATGACACTGGACCACAAATGCAAAGAAATAAAAATTACCACAGTTATGACTCTCTGAAAAATGAAATCTTATCACAATACTGAAGGCCTGCCAAAGGACAGTGAATAGAATGCTTGAGGACCTCTTCTACATTGCTGCAGGGATGTTGGAAGTTGAAGTTTCTTGGCAGCAACAGGAATGTTTTTCTGGTGGAGGAAATAATAAAAAATATTGGGTTCAAAGTGAAAGCTGTCACCAAGGATGTGTTCCCCCATCCTGGCTCTCCTTCCTTTGACACTTTCTTTACGTATTTCAGAGACTTCTAAAATGGTGTTTGAATCTGTTCATGACCCATGCAATTCTCCTCAGTTATTCATTAAACCAATATTTATAAAAATACAGGATGTATTCATACTGCATCAGGCACAGAATTTTTTTTTCAAGATTTTATTTATTTATTTGACTGACAGATCACAAGTGGGCAGAGTGGCAGGCAGAGACACAGAGAGGGGGAAGCAGACTCCCACTGAGCAGAGAGCCTGATGCGGGCCTCGATTCCAGGACCCTGGGATCATGACCTGAGCTGAAGGCAGAGGTTTTAACCCACTGAGCCACCCAGGCGCCCCCCAGGCACAGAAATTTTAAGCAAAGAATAAAGCCCAGCCATGTGCGTAGTGATTGCTCAAAATTCACTTGTTGGTTGAATGTCCTCCCAGTCTAATCTTTCTCCTCTGTAACTTATTGGTATTAGTCTTCATCTTACAGTGTTACTTTTTAAGACCTTTCCTCCCATTTTTGAAGGACTAAGGTGACAGTGAGCACTTGCATAGTCTTTTTCAGCTATTTCTGCAATTTTGTGAGAGAAGTTTTTTGTTTTGAACCTTATTTCCTTTTATTTTTATTATGTTTTGCTCATAAAAAGAACCCATAAACAAAAACAAAATGGAAAAAAAAAAAAAACAAACTAGAGAAAAAAAACAAAAAGGAAAATTTTCTCCATTGTTCCATTCAGAGCAGCTTACTTTACATTTATAAGTCTGAATTCCTTGACCCACTTGTAAGATGGGGATAATAATAGCTATCATGACCACCTACTACAAAAGTAAGTGTAAGAGAACATTGGGGAAGTATATAGCACAGTACTTGAAATGTTATAAAACATTATAAAAATTATAGAATATTGTTACTCATTTGAAATGCCACAGGAACAAACACAAGTCAGAGAATGATATGGAATCATCAGGCCCTTGTAACTTCGTAACCTCTCTGCTTTCACTTCTGATTCTTCCTGTTTTGCCTATCTCCTATTGCCGCCTTGTGCTTCTTTACACAGAAATCCATACTCAACTGTCAGGTCTCAGTTGAGGTGTTCCCTTCTCCAGGAAGCTTCCCTGGCTGCCTGTCCCTGATGCGTAAAGAACCTTCACTTACCTTCCATGAACGACAGTGCCCAGCTCTACCAGAATATAGCAACCCTTAACTCATCATCACTTACTCTTTCTGGGCTCCCACTAGAACAATGTCAAGTCCATTTTTAATATCCTGGTGTTTTGCAATTACTCACTCAAAATGAGTATTTAGGCTTTTTTTCCCCCTACTATGCTGCTCTTATTTATTTATTTATTTATTTATTTATTTATTAAGATTTTATTAATTAATTTATTTGAGACACAGAGATAGCAAGCATATGAGTTGGAGGAGAGAGGAGGGGAGATTGGGGAAAGGGCAGAGGAGATTGAGAAGCAGACTCCCAGCTGAGCAGGGAGCCCAATGTGGGGCTGGATCCTTGGACCCTGAGATCATGACCTGAGCTGAAGGCAGATGCTTAACCAACTGAGCCACCCAGGCACCCCTCTGCTCTTATTGTTTTCAGGGAACTTTCTTCTGGTTAAAGTTTACTTGTAAATTAGAATAAAATCAGATTTAGGAAAGGGGGGAGTATAATGGAGTTTCTCTTGCCTTTAAAGTGCTTCTCAGTGGAAGAAACGATCATCGTCATTATTGATAACAAAGTACATTTATAAAGCACAAGATAGAACATTTGGGGAAAGTGCTTAAGTTAAATACATCCCAAATTTCTATGTTTTCTACAGAAAAAAAAATCAAGATAAAAGAAGACAACAGGTTAACCTTAGGATATTTACCATCAACTCAAAGTCCTTATAAATCCTGAGAAAGCAACAAAACTCATGTTAATTATTTAGCTAAAATTATAATACGTTATTTTATATGCTGTATGTATATTTTATTCTACATTTCTTTTTTTGTAAATCAGTAATGCAATCCTTTGAAACTATTTCTTAGAAGTAGAAACACGATCTGTTATATACATCATTAACCTACATAATATGTAGATTGCTAATTAAATTTACTACTATGTTTACCCTGTGCTTATTTGGAAGGTAAATTCTTGAACAGAAAAACAAATTCCCCAAAATTGCCTTGGTTGTCACTGGGTAAATATGACTTCTACTTCAAATGCATACATGTTTCCTAGGAAAACACTACAATAGCAAATGAACAATATACTACCTTTTTTCTTTCACTGAATCATTTTTATGTCTTTCTGGCAGATTGAAGGCAGCCAACATTTACCAAAATGGTATTTTATTTTATTTTAAAGATTTTTTTTTATTTACTTAGGAGAGAGAGAGCAGGACAGAGATAAAACATGAGCAGGGTACAGAGGGAGAGTGAGAAGCAGACTGACTGCTGAGTAGGGAGCACAATGCGGGGTTGGTTCCCAGGACCCCGAGATCATGACCTGAGCTGAAGGCAGATACCTAACCGACTAAGCCACCCAGGCACCCCTGAAAGGGTATTTTTTTTTTAAATTTTCTATTTTTTATAAACATATATTTTTATCCCCAGGGGTACAGGTCTGTGAATCGCCAGGTTTACACACCTCACAGCATTCACCATAGCACATACCCTCCCCAATGTCCATAACCCCACCTCCCTCTCCCAACTCCCCTCTCCCCATCAACCCTCAGTTTGTTTTGTGAGATTAAGAGTCACTTATGGTTTGTCTCCCTCCCAATCCCATCTTGTTTCATTTACTCTTCTCCTACCCCCTTAACCCACCATGTTGCATCTCATCTCTCTCATATCAGGGAGATCATATGATAGCTGTCTTTCTCCAATTGACTTATTGCGCTAAGCATGATACCCTCTAGTTCCATCCACGTTGTCACAAATGGCAAAATTTCATTTCTTTTGATGGCTGCATAGTATTCCATTGTGTATATATACCACCTCTTCTTATCCATTCATCTGTTGATGGACATCTAAGTTCTTTCCATAGTTTGGCTATTGTAGACATTGCTGCTATAAATATTTGGGTGCACGTGCCCCTTCGGATCACTACGTTTGTATCTTTAGGGTAAATACCCAGTAGCGCAATTGCTGGGTCATAGGGTAGCTCTATTTTCAGCTTTTTGAGGAACCTCCATGCTGTTTTCCAGAGTGGTTGCACCAGCTTGCATTCCCACCAACAGTGTAGGAGGGTTCCCCTTTCTCCGCATCCTCGCCAGCATCTGTCATTTCCTGACTTGTTAATTTTAGCCATTCTGACTGGTGTGAGGTGGTATCTCATTGTGGTTTTGATTTTTATTTCCCTGATGCCGAGTGATATGGAGCACTTTTTCATGTGTCTGTTGGCCATCTGGATGTCTTCTTTGCAGAAATGTCTGTTCATGTCTTCTGCCCATTTCTTAATTGGATTATTTGTTCTTTGGGTGTTGAGTTTGCTAAGTTCTTTATAGATATTGGACACTAGCCCTTTATCTGATATGTCATTTGCAAATATCTTCTCCCATTCTGTCAGTTGACTTTTGGTTTTGTTAAGTGTTTCCTTTGCTGTGCAACAGCTTTTGATCTTGATGAAATCCCAATAGTTCATTTTTGCCCTTGCTTCCCTTGCCTTTGGCAATGTTCCTAGGAAGAAGTTGCTGCGGCTGAGGACAAAGAGGTTGATGCCTGTGTTCTCCTCAAGGATTTTGATGGATTCCTTTCTCATGTTGAGGTCCTTCATCCATTTTGACTCTATTTTTGTGTGTGGTGTAAGGAAATGGTCCAATTTCACTTTTCTGCATGTGGCTGTCCAATTTTCCCAAAACCATTTATTGAAGAGGCTGTCTTTTTTCCGTTGGACATTCTTTCCTGCTTTGTTGAAGATGAGTTGACCATAGAGTTGAGTGTCTATTTCTGGGCTCTCTAGCCTGTTCCATTCATCTATGTGTCTGTTTTTGTGCCAGTACCATGCTGTCTTGATGATGACAGCTTTGTAATAGAGCTTGAAGTCCGGAATTGTGATGCCACCAACTTTGGCTTTCTTTTTCAATATTCCTTTGGCTATTCGAGGTCTTTTCTGTTCCATATAAATTTTAGGATTATTTGTTCCATTTCTTTGAAAAAAATGGATGGTATTTTGATAGGAATTGCATTAAATGTGTAGATTGCTTTAGGCAGCATAGACATTTTCACAATATTTATTCTTCCAATCCAGGAGCATGGAACATTTTTCCATTTCTTTGTGTCTTCCTTAATTTCTTTCATGAGTACTTTATAGTTTTCTGAGTATAGATTCTTAGCCTCTTTGATTAGGTTTATTCCTAGGTATCTTATAGTTTTGGGTGCAATTGTAAATGGGATTGACTCCTTAATTTCTCTTTCTTCCGTCTTGTTGTTGGTGGAGAGAAATGCAACTAATTTCTGTGCATTGATTTTATATCCTGACACTACTGAATTCCTATACAAGTTCTAGCAGTTTTGGAGTGGAGTCTTTTGGGTTTTCCACATAGAGTATCATATCATCTACGAAGAGTGATATTTTGACTTCCTCTTTGCCAATTTGGATGCCTTTAATTTCCTTTTGTTGTCTGATTACTGAGGCTAGGACTTCTAGTACTATGTTGAATAGCAGTGGTGATAATGGACATCCCTGCCGTGTTCCTGACCTTAGCCGAAAAGTTTTCAGTTTTTCTCCATTGAGAATGATATTTGCGGTGGGTTTTTCATAGATGGCTTTGATAATATTGAGGTATGTGCCCTCTATCCCTACACTTTGAAGAACTTTGATCAGGAAGGGATGCTGTACTTTGTCAAATGCTTTTTCAGCATCTATGGAGAGTATCATATGGTTCTTGTTCTTTCTTTTATTAATGTGTTGTATCACATTGATTGATTTGCAGATTTTGAACCAACCTTGCAGCCCTGGAATAAATCCCACTTGGTCGTGGTGAATAATTCTTTTAATGTACTGTTGAATCCTATTGGCTAGTATTTTGGTGAGAATTTTTGCATCTGTGTTCATCAAGGATATTGGTCTGTAGTACTCTTTCTGGATGGGATCCTTGTCTGGTTTTGGGATCAAGGTGATGCTGGCCTCATAAAATGAATTTGGATGTTTTCCTTCCATTTCTATTTTTTGGAGCAGTTTCAGGAGAATAGGAATTAGGACTTCTTAAAATGTTTGGTAGAATTCCCCCAGGAAGCTGTCTGGCCCTGGGCTTTTGTTTGTTTGGAGATTTTTGATGACTGTTTCAATCTCCTTATTGTTTATGGGTCTGTTTAGGTTTTCTGTTTCTTCCTGATTCAGTTGTGGTAGTTTATATGTCTCTAGGAATGCATCCATTTGTTCCAGATTGTCAAATTTGTTGGCGTAGAGTTGCTCATAGTATGTTCTTATAATTGTCTGTATTTCTTTGGTGTTGGTTGTGATCTCTCCTCTTTCGTTCGTGATTTTATTTATTTGGGTCCTTTCTCTTTGATAAGTCTGGCCAGGGGTTTATCAATCTTATTAATTCTTTCAAAGAACCAGCTCCTAGTTTCGTTGATTTGTTCTATTGTTTTTTTGGTTTCTATTTCATTGATTTCTGCTCTGATCTTTATGATTTCTCTTCTCCTGCTGGGTTTAGGGTTTCTTTCTTGTTCTTTCTCCAGCTCCTTTAGGTGTAGGGTTAGGTTGTGTACCTGAGACCTTTCTTGTTTCTTGAGAAAGGCTTGTACCACTATATATTTTCCTCTCAGGATGCCTTTGTTGTGTCTCACAGATTCTGAACTGTTGTGTTTTCATTATCATTTGTTTCCATGAATTTTTTCAATTCTTCTTTAATTTCCTGATTGACCCATTCATTCTTTAGAAGGATGCTGTTTAGCCTCCATGTATTTGGGTTCTTTCCAAATTTCCTCTTGTGATTGAGTTCTAGCTTCAGAGCATTGTGATCTGAAAATATGCAGGGAATGATCCCAATCTTTTGATACCAGTTGAGACCTGATTTAGGACCCAGGATGTGATCTATTCTGGAGAATATTCCATGTGCATTAGAGAAGAATGTGTATTCTATTGCTTTGGGATGAAATGTTCTGAATATATCTGTGATGTCCATCTGGTCCAGCGTGTCATTTAAGGTCTTTATTTCCTTGTTGATCTTTTGCTTGGATGATCTGTCCATTTCAGTGAGGGGAGTGTTAAAGTCCCCTACTATTATTGTATTATTGTCGATGTGTTTCTTTGATTTTGTTATTAATTGGTTTATAGAGTTGGCTGCTCCCACGTTAGGGGTATAGATATTTAAAATTGTTAGATCTTCTTGTTGGACAGACCCTTTGAGTATGATATAGTGTCCTTCCTCATCTCTTATTATAGTCTTTGGCTTAAAATCTAATTGATCTGATATAAGGATTGCCACTCCTGCTTTCTTCTGATGTCCATTAGCATGGTAAATTCTTTTCCACCCCCTCACTTTAAATCTCGAGGTGTCTTCGGGTTTAAGATGCGTTTCTTTTAGGCAACATATAGATGGATTTTGTTTTTTTATCCATTCTGATACCCTGTTTTTTTGATTGGGGCATTTAGCCCATTAACATTCAGGGTAACTATTGAGAGATATGAATTTAGTGCCATTGTATTGCCTGTAAGGTGACTGTTATTGTATATTGTCTCTGTTTCTTTCTGATCTACTAGTTTTAGGGTCTCTTTGCTTAGAGGACCCCTTTCAATATTTCCTGTAGAGCTGGTTTGGTGTTTGCAAATTCTTTCAGCTTTTGTTTGTCCTGGAAGCTTTTAATCTCTCCTTTTATTTTCAATGATAGTCTAGCTGGATATAGTATTCTTGGCTGCATGTTTTTCTCGTTTAGTGCTCTGAACATATGTCAGCTCTTTCTGGCCTGCCAGGTCTCTGTGGATAAGACTGCTGCCAATCGAATATTTTTACCATTGTACGTTACAGACTTCTTTTCCCGGGCTGCTTTCAGGATTTTCTCTTTGTCACTAAGATTTGTAAATTTTACTATTAGGTGACGGGGTGTGGACCTATTCCTATTGATTTTGAGGGGGGTTCTCTGCATCTCCTGGATTTTGATGCTTGTTCCCTTTGCCATATTGGGGAAATTCTCTCCATAATTCTCTCCAATATACCTTCTGCTCCCTTCTCTCTTTCTTCTTCTTCTGGAATCCCAATTATTCTAATGTTGTTTCGTCTTATGGTGTCACTTATCTCTCGAAATCTCCCCTCGTGGTCCATAGCTGTTTGTCCCTCCTTTGCTCAGCTTCTTTATTCTCTGTCATTTGGTCTTCTATGTCACTAATTCTTTCTTCTGCCTCATTTATCCTAGCAGTGAGAGTCTCCATTTTTTATTGCACCCCATTAATAGCTTTTTTGATTTCAACTTGGTTAGATTTTAGTTCTTTTATTTCTCCAGAAAGGTCTTTTATCTCTCCCAAGAGGGTTTCTCTAATATCTTCCATGCCTTTTTTGACTCTGGCTAGAATCTTGAGAATCGTCATTCTGAACTCTAGATCTGACATATTACCAATATCTGTATTGATTAGGTCCCCAGCCTTCGGTACTGCCTCTTTTTCTTTTTTTTGTGGTGAATTTTTCCACCTTGTCATTTTGTCCACATAAGAGTATATGAAGGAGCAAGTAAAATATTAAAAGGGTAGCAAAGACCCCAACAAAATATTCTTTAACCAAATCAGAAGTGATCCCAAACCGTGGGGGGGAGAAACGGGATAAAAAGAGGCTCAGAAAAAAAAAAGGAAGCAATTAAAAAAAGAAAACAAATAACGAAAAATATAAAGAAGAATAGAAAATATATATATATATTAGATAAACTAGTTAAAGAATGTTAAAAAAGAAAAGGGTAAAAGTTAAAAAAATTTAGCAGAAGAAGAAAAATAAAATTGAAAAAGAAAAAAAATTAAATTAACTGCAAGGCTAAAGAATCATGGGGAGAAAGCCATGAGTCCGTGCTTTGCTTTCTCCTCCTCTGGAATTCCGCTGCTCTCCTTGGTATTGAAACTGCACTCCTTGGTAGGTGAACTTGGTCCTGGCTGGATTTCTTGTTGATCTTCTGGAGGAGGGGCCTGTTGTAGTGATTCTCAAGTGTCTTTGCCCCAGGCCGAATTGCACAACCCTTACCAGGGGCTGGGCTGAGTAATCTGCTCAGGTTTGCTTTCGGTAACTTTTGTTCCCTGAGCGCTTTCCCACTTTCTGTAGAGTTCTGGAGGATGGGAATGAAAATGGCAGCCTCCCGGTCTCCAGCCCAGAGGAGCTGAGAGTTTGGGGCCCCACTCCTCAGTGCACCCTCAGAGAATAGCGCCCAATTACTCCCGTTTCCCTGGCCTCTGGCTGCGCTCAGAGTTCACTGAGCCTGTGAGCGGTTCAAGGTAACCCCAAGCTGTGAGCTCACTCCTCGGCTCTGTCTCTGTAGCCAGCTTCCCCGTTCTAATACCTGCAAGCTCTGCGACACTCAGACACCCCCAATCCTTCTGTGACCCTGTGGGACCTGAGGCCACACTGACCCCACGTGGGCTTCACCCCGGTTTAGCCTCTGGAGCGATAGCCCTCAGTGGAACAGACTTTTAAAAGTCCTGATTTTGTGCTCCATTGCTCCGCCGCTTGCCAGGAGCCAGCCCCTCTCCCCACAGTCTATCTTCCTGTTGCTTTGGATTCACTTCGCCAGTCCTTCCTTTCAGAAAGTGGTTGATTTTCTGTTTCTAGAATTGCTGTTCTTCTTCTCTTCGATCTCCTGTTGGATTTGTAGGTGTTTGCAATCTTTAGATAAGCTATCTAGCTGATCTCCTGCTACCTGAAGTAGTCTCAGCCTGCTACTTCTCCACCATCTTGACTCCTCCCCATCCTGAAAGGGTATTTTAAAAGTAGATAGACTACAATTAGGTTGTAAAAGGAATTTTGTGTCACATGTAGTGAGTCTCCTCACTACAGTGTCTCCTCCCACATGCCCTAAAAAAAATCATGTCTACCTGGGACCTCAGAATGTGACCCTTTTTGGAAATGAGATCTTTGGAGATGTATTTAAGATGACATCATAATAGATTAAGGTGAACCGTGACAGAGAGATGACGCCTATGTAAAGATGGAGCCAGAGATTGCAGTTAGGCTACCACAAGCCAAGGAAAGCCTGGGTCTACCAGAAGCTGGAAAGGGCAAGGAAGGAGTCTTCCCTATAGACTTCGAAGGGAGCATGACTGTGCCCAAAACTTAATTTCAGATTTTCAGACTCTAGAATTTTAAGAATATATTTATTTTGTGTTAAGCCACTTGGTTTGTTTTAAGCCTCCTGTTAGTCATGGCTGCTCTCGGAAACTAATACACCCAACTAAAGAGTTGTGGAGATTTTGACTATGAGGTTAAAACCATTCTTAGTGTGACTGGTTGTGCAAAATAAGCTAGTTAGTAAGTCCATAAATAAATAAGTAATAAATAAATACAGGTTATTTTAGAGAAAGGGTTAAGCACCTGATCAAGTAGAGAAGGAATGTCTTTCTGAATTCTAAGAAGCTTAGCCATGATGAGGTATTAAGGGAGGGCCATCAGGACTGTGAAGGAAAAAGATATCTGCAATCCAGAATTTGAAATTTGGCCAAGGACTAAATAGACATTTGGGCAACAGGAACTAAGTATAGCAAATAAAGAACACGGAACAACTCTGTTACTTTAGTGTGTGTGTGATTCTGTGGTGTTTTAGAAGTCCAGTTATACATGCAGTGCAATGCTCAGCCTTTCACTTCTTTGGTGAAATTTATTCTTAGGTATTTTATTCTTTTTGATGCAATTGTAAATGGGATTGTTCTCTTAATTTCTCTTTTTTGATAGTTTTTTTATTAATGTATAGAAATGCAACAGATTTTAGTATACCAATTATGTATCCTGAAAATTTACTAAATTTATTAGCTCTTAAAACACTTATATCATATATATCCGACATAAATCATACCACCTTCTTTTAATCATTTTATTCACTTGTGTTATAAATGATACTTTGAATGATTTATTTTATAAGATTTATTACTTTCTCTTTCTATGGTCAAGTTAATATGAACATTTTGTAGGGTAGTTTGAAAATTAGCCCATCAGGATTTCTTTCTCAGTTCTAAAGTGTTACTAAAGTGTTTCAGGAGTATCTGTTACTCTAGCATTCTTCCTTACCCTAGACCACTCCTCACCCCCACAATGAGTCTGGTCCATTGCTTGGTGGCACACAGTATGACTCAGAATATGTTTTTTAGCTCCTCAATGTGGAGCATAAGAATGGAGCCAGTGTGTGTTGATTCATGATGACTCTGCTATAAGAAGGGTTAATAATATACCCAATATAGAAAATGCCTTGTTTTTTACTATATCCTCAATAACTACCACATTTGGCCTATTACGTGTCAGATTCTCAGTAAAGGAATGAGAGATAACTTAAGAGAAGAATTACAGGGCTGACCTTTGTAAAGAGAGAGGAGTGATCTGGGTACTACTTAAAGAATTTTTAGAAATATTACATATAGGGACAGGGGTTTGAGCTCTTTGTCAAGATAATATCCTCATGGAATGTCTTAGCCTATTGGCCTGTCAGATCTAGGTTTGGAAATAGTGCTGAGCTTTGCAGTGCCACACTAGGTAGCTATTTTTAACAACAGGGTCTAGGCTTGTTAGTTTTCAAAACCCTGTGATGAAAAAAAGTTATACACTACAAAGAGCAGAACTCAGTAGTTCTATATTTATCAGTAATTTTATAGGTTAACTCAAAGGTTCTCTTCAGGAACTTGACTGAGGCATTTAGTTTGATTTTACACTGATAAATGAAAGGTGGTGACCTAGAAATTCAATATCTACAAGAGGATCTTGTCAGCAAGAACAACAATGAATTAAACAAGATGAATTGAAATTATCTGGCATGGGCAAGCATCTTCTATTTTCATTAACATATTTTTAGGGCTTGTTACAAAGCACACACTACACTAGGCACTGGGATACAAAGCCTTCAGGGACTTGCTGTTAAAGGAGGTGTGATGTGTGACAGAATTATAAACAGTAAATTGCTGCAATGTGATCATTCATTCATCCATTCATGCATTTATGCCACAAATGCTCATTAACACCTTCTATGGGTCAGACATTTGTACCAGGCTTTGAGAGATGAAAAGACATGGTCCATGCCCTCAAGGAATTCATAGATAGTAAACAAATAATTACAAGTGCTCTAGACAACTATACAGAAATGCAACACACCATAGAAATATTTAACATGTGAACGGACTTTATCCTGGTGGCTGGATAAGGTTACCTGGAGGAAGGCCTGCCTAAATTGAGACAGAAGGATACATAGGAATGAAATAGTAGGGAGAGTGTCCAAGGCATAAAGAATATCATGCAAAAGACCTGAGTTTAAAAAGTATAAGCTTATTGAACTGAAATATATTCTATTTGACTTAACCATATATTTTTAGAAGGAGAATGGTGAGAAAGGAGGCTAAGTAGGTAACCAAATCATACATCTTAAGAACTTGTTAAGGATATGTGTTCTAATCTTAATTCTTGAGATCTTGTTCCTGATAAGCAATAGGAAGCCATTGCACCAAAGGTGGATAGAATGATCAGATGTACATTTTTAAAATGTCACTCAAGGTGCAAAGAGCTCTAAGGAGCCAAGAGTGGAAGCTGGACAACCAGTAATGAAGGTGTCATGGTGTCCAGAGAGAGAGATGATGGTGTAAACAAGGATAGTGATGAAAGGAAAGAAGATGATTTCAAGAGATATTTAAGAGTTAGGATTTAGAAGATTAGTGACAATAAATGTGACAGATGAAAGATAGACTTTCAAGCAATTCTCAAATGTCTGATGAACAATGGATACCTGCTGCACAACTTACTAGAAGAGGGCCCATTGAAGGGGAGGAGTTTATGGCCTGTAAAAATGCAGGTAAAACGTCACAGAGTCATGATCTGAACAGGCTGCTTCAAGAGCATTGATGCAGCATCAGTCTAAACTGCTTATAGGTGCAGAGGTAAATTTTCTACTTGTGGAATTGAACTCTTTTTATTATTTCATTTCCATCCCTTTCTTCTGTGAAAGCATCTTTCTTCAATTTAGAAAATGTTGCCTTATCACCCTCAAAGCTGCAATGTTTACACTGACCTCACTTCTCTGGTCTAATGAAAAACATCTGGAATTTTTGAACGTAGGACTAGTAAGTATGTACGTCAATCCCTCTCTGGTGGAGGTGGGTATAATTTTGAATCCTGGAGCCGTCGGTTACCATTGCTGTTGTTCAAAGGTAGATGGTTGGCTAAGAGAGTGAGTGATGGGATGGGAAGATTACTACTCTCAATGCAGAGGAGTAGCAGCTACTGGAGAAAACTAAAGGATTTAGGGAAGGTTGTACAAGTATTAGTTAGAGAGAATATTAAAACACAGAAACTGCTTATGGTCTGATGTGAATGATACACTGAACTTTCTTTAGCCACGTTTCCAGAAGAAGAAAAGGTGACACTATTAATGTAACCACACTTCATGGACTGGCATAATTTCTTCTGTGCTCTCTATTTCTTGATGTCTCCTTGATATATCAAGAAAATGAAGAGCTTTCTTCCTGTTCTCTACTAGTTGAGAAAATTTTTCTCACCCTGAAACATTTCATGTAGATCCTGATTTTGATAATAACCTGATCCATAACTCTTGAACACAGAAATGAATATGTACATTGTAGATTTGGGGGCTGTCTTAAAATGAAAAATACCTCAAGTTGTACTCCAATCATTTCAAGAGTCCCACAGACACATTTTATTCATATATTGCTACTTTTAATAGTTTGGGCTACCCCTGGGCTGCCAGCCTTGCTGGGAATTATCTGCCTTAGAAAATTAGTGATTATTGAACCCAGCCTAGATCTCAGCTGACCTATCCAAAATAGTAACAAAATCATTGGTTCTGCTCAGCACTAGTATTTATTAAGGCAGCAATGTTAATTGGAAATGAGATGTGCTCTAAATTAAAATACATCAGATTTCAGAGATTTAGCCTGAAAAATGATTGTAAAATAAATCACTATTTAGCTTCAATATTGATTATATGTTAAAATAACATTTTAAATATTTTGGGCTAAGTAAAATGTATTGTTAATATTATACTTATTTTGTTTTACTGTTTTAATGTAACTACTAGAAAGTTTAAAATCTGTGTGTTTTTTTGTTATTTTTGGTCTTTGGTTTCACTTATTATCATAAATTAGTAAATTAGCATTCTGATTTACATATTTTTAATTAACATATAATGAATTATTTGCCCCGGAGGTATGGGTCTGTGAATCATCAGACTTACACATTTCATAGCCCTCACCATAGCACATACTGTCTGGTGTCTCACATTATATTTCTTATTGGACTGTGTAATCAAGTGGCTTTTAGCAAAGGATTAAGTGAAATCAACTGCAGGTTTTTAAGTATGTGTTGTGGGAAGGGGGGTCATGATAAGACTTATTTTTGCCTTGTTTTAGAAATTTAGTGGCAGAAGCCTAATTTAGATAAGGAAAAGAACAGAAATAAAGAAGTCAGTTACTTGAGTTTTGTAAGAGTCCAAACAAGAGATGACAGGGAACTGAGGTGCATTTGTGGTTTGAAAGAAAGATAATGAATTTAGGATATAATTTAGGGTGAGGATTAGGAGCAGTTGGTGTTGAGTCAAATGTTTTGGTTAAGGAAATTTGGGATTAAGAATGTTACTTCCAGGGGTGCCTGGGTGGCTCAGTGGGTTAAAGCCTCTGCCTTCGGCTCAGGTCATGATCTCGGGGTCCTGGGATTGAGCCCCGCATCAGGCTCTCTGATCAGCAGGGAGCCTGCTTCTCCCTCTCTCTCTGCCTGCCTCTCTACCTATTTGTGATCTCTGTCTCTGTCAAATAAATAAATAAAATCCTCAAAATTGACTTTAAAAAAAAAAAAGAATGTTACTTCAAGTGTTTGAGTAGATACAGTAATATGATAATATCTTCAATGGAGAGACAAAAGACAAAAAACAAATTTTTTATATCCCCAAAGGGAGCAAAAGAACTGACTTGGGAGTGTTAATAGCAATTAGTCAACTAAAACCAACTGTCCTACAATAGCTTCAAGTAGTTCACCTCAATTTAAAATCCTAAATGGAGTGAGAAGATTTAGCAAATCATCTAATGAGTTTCTTCTTCCCAGAAGAAGTTTCTGGGAAGAAATTTATAAAGCAGAAAATTTTCCCTAAGGCAAAACTTTTCTTTCGTTTCTTTTTTTTTTTAAGTAAATAACATAAGTGCAATATATAAACTAAATACAATTGTATTATTAGACTTGTAACGTCATAATGGAACCATATAGAACTATAATACAAATAAGTTAAGCTCTCACAATGGGTAAGTTAGAAAGGGGAAATAAATAATATTTTCAAAAATGACTACTTCTTGAAGTCAAAAATTCAAATAATTTCAAGTAATCTTAGCAGAATTATTAATTTTATGATTTATGTTTCCTCCTATTACTGTGCTGATTGGTTGGAGGAAATACTATGTGGAAACCCCAAATGTAATAATGAAAGGGATATTAATGACCTCTTTCATTTATTTAACCAATATTTGTTCTGTACCTACTTCATGGGCTGAACTTTTGGAATACCATGGTGAGTTGAACAGACTTATTCTGTCTCATGTAGTTTGCCGTGTAAGCTGGGGAGGAAGATTTCTACTTATAGTATATAAGTGCAATAATGAAGTTGACGTTGATATAGGTTTTCTTAGAAGGGGCTTGCAATCCAGAATTGGAGAGTGTCTAGAAAGTCAGAATGTCCTCTCTAGAGAAAATAACATCTATATTGAGAATCAGAGGATTAGGATTAAGCTTGCTAAATAGTTATAGGTGGAATAGGATAAGGTCAATGTACAAAGGTCACAGAGAAAGAGAGAACCTGACACATCTTGGATTCAGGAGACTGATAATTTCGTCAAAACATTGAGCTATCATATTGGATTGTCACTCGCTTAGGCTGAGATAAATGGGAATCACATTAGAAAGGGCTTTCTAAATCATAATAAGAGTGTTCTTTTAGCTAAAGTCTTCTATTTTCATGTTATACCTTTGTTACTGTTTATTTTTTAAAGTGTATATTTTTAGTAATAAAATTTCTAGTAAGAAAAAATTATATGATTTCCAAACAATGAAGTATTATGTAGCAGTTTAATAAAAGAAAAACATAAATCTCCATATATTAAGTTGGACAGATTCGGTGGGGCAGAGAAAGAGGGAGAGAGAATCCTAAGCTGACTCCCCACTGAGTGTGGAATCCAACATGACATGCGAACTCGATCTTACCACCCTCAGATGATCACAACCTGGGCAAAAACCCAAGAGTTGGATGCTTAACCAACTGTGCCACTCAAGCGCCCCTGAGGGAATAGAAAATAATAAAGAAATTTTTATCAATCTTACAGTAAGCAAGAAAGAAAAAAAAGAAGGAAAATATATCAAAATGCTTTAAAATATAGTAAAATACTATATATTATTAATGAAATATTAATGGCTTAAGTAAGCCCATTAAAGACTGAATTGCGAGAAAATTAGAATAGATTTAGAAAATCCAGCTAGCTCCTGTTTATAGATGACACACCTAAAAAAAAAACATGTAAAAATGAAGAATGTGAAAAAATTTTGAATAGACCTCTAGCAAATAAAAGGTTTGAATTAGTAACATACAAAACTTCCTATAAAGGAAACTTCACTGGTGAAATCTACAACACTTCAAGAACATTTAATTTCAACCCTTTATAAATTCTCCCCCCCAAAAATAAAAAAAAATACATTCCCACTTATTCTATGAGGCCAGCATTATCTTTTATCAAAACCAGATAAAGATATCACATGAAAATAAAACAACACAATTCTATCCCTTATGAATATATATGCAAAAATTCTTGACACAATACTAGCATACGGAATCCAACAACATATAAAAAAAATTGTATAGCATGACCAATTAGCACTGCAAGTTTCATTTAACATCCAAAAATTGACCAATATAATACACCATATCAATAGAACAAAGGACAAAAACTATGTGATCTTTTCAATGAATGCAGAATAAAGTATTTTACAAAATTGGATACCCTTTCATGATAAAAAGATTCAAAGAACTAGGATTTTTGATCTGATAAAGGCCATCTATGAAAACCCTACAGTTTACATTATACTCAATGGTGAAAAAAATGAATGTTTTCCCCCTGCAATGAGGAAAAAAAAAAATACAAGAAAGAAAGAAAGAAGTAAATAATGGTGTCTGTAATCATCATTTGTATCCAACATAGCTCCCAAGGTTTTAGCCAAGGCAGTTAGACAATAGTAACAAAACATATTCAGGTTGGAAAAAAAAGTAAAATTATCTTTATTTGCAGATATTATGATGCTGTATATAGAAAATCCTAAGGTATCCTCAAAATAACTATCAGAACTGATAAATGTACAAAATTGCAGTATGCAAGATCAATATAAAAATCTACAGAATGGGAGAAAATATTTGCAAATCATATTTCTGATAAGTGACTCATACCAAGAATATATTCAGAATCCCTGCTGCTCAAAAATAAAACACAAATAACTGAACTCAGAAATGGGCAAAGGATATGGATAGACATTTCTCCAAAAAGTTGAACAAATGGCCAATAAGCACCTGAAAAGATGATTAACATCATTAGCCATTGGGGAAATGAAAATAAAAAATGCAGTGAGATGCCATTACACACCCACTAAGGTAACTATAGTTAAAAAAAAAAAAAAGGCAGATGGTAACAGATGTTGACAAAGATATGAATAAATTGGAACCCCCATACATGGCTTGAAATGAAGCAGCTGCTTTGGAAAAGAACTTGGCAGTTCCTGAAGTTTTTAAACACAGAGTTACCATATAACCCAGCAATCTATTTCCAGTTATATTCCTAAGAGAAATGTAAGTGTGTGAAATATATACACACAAATATTAATACATGAATGTTCATTATGCAGTGTAATTCATAATCGCCAAAATGTGGAAACAAACTAAATGTCTGTCAAGTCATGAAGGAATAAACAAAAATGATATGTCAATGCAATTAAATATTACATGGCAAAAAAATGACATACTGATATACACTAAAACATGGTTGTATTTTTAAATAACTTTGCTAAGTGAAAGATGACACTCACAAAAGACCATATATTGTATGATTCCATTCATATGAACTGTCCAGAATAGACAAGTGCATAGAGAAAAAAAGTAGATGAGTGGTTGCCTAGAGCTAGAACTGGGGGTAGCAGAAGTGTCTGCTAATGTGTATAACTATTCGGATGAAGAAAATATTCCTATGTTTAGAGACTTCCTTAAGCCATTACTTCCAGATAAATTTGCTAGCTATGAATTCTAGTTTTTCTTTACCTGAGAGTTACTTGCTTTCCCCATTATTGATAAAGTGTAGTTTTCATTGGATATAGGATTCTGTGTTTATTATTATTACTATGTTGTTGTTGTTGTTAGCCAATATATATTACATCATTACTTTTTGATGTAGTGTTCAACGATTCGTTAGTTGCATATAATACCCGGTGTGCACCACAACACGTGCCCTCCTTAATACCCAACACCTGATCACACCAGTCCCCCACCCCCTTCCCTTCTGTAATCCTAAATTTGATTCCTGAATTTTGTATCGATGGTTATTTTCTTTCAGCACTTGAAAAATGTTGTGCCATTTTCTTTTGACCTCTATGGTTTCTGCTGAGAAATCCACTGCTATTTAAACAATGCCAGTCCTATCACTCCTCCACCTCCCTTACCCCACAGGTGGTAAGGTGTCATTTCTTTCATTGTTTTCAAGATTTTTTTTCTTTGTCTTTACTTTTTGAAGTTTGACTATGATGTGTTTTGGTTTGAGTTTCTTTGGGATTATCTTGTTTGGGATTACCTCAGCTTCTTCAATCTGTGTGTTTATGTCTTTTGCCAAATTGGGGGAGTTTTCAGCACTATACACTCAGTAATTATACTTACCATTATATTTTAAAGTGAAAGACTAACTTCTATTCTCCTACTAGTGGAAACTAGGTACAGAGTTTCACTATAAGCACTCTTATTTAACTTAGTACTAGAAGTTCTAGCCAGTAAAATAACGCAATAAAGGCATATGAACCTGAAAGATTGAAATAAAACTAACTGTCCCTCCTTGCAGATGACATGATTGATGATTATCTTTGTAGAGAATCTCAAGTATTATAGAAAACAAACAAAAAAAGCAAAACAAAAATCCCTCTTAGAACAAATAAATGAATTCAGCAAGGATGTAGGGTACCAGACAGACATACAAAAATCAAATGCATTTCAATATACTAGCAATGAGCATATGAATAACAAGATTAAAAATACAATGCCATTGACCATTGCTTAAACAGAATGAGAGGCATATAAATCTAACAATACATGTACACAAGTTATATGTGGAAAATTTTAAAAAAGTTAATAGAAGAAATCAAGCATATTTAAACAAATGAAGAGGAATACCATATTCATAAATTGGAAGCCTTAGCATAGTAAAGCTATCAATCATCCCCAAATTGATACAATGCTTTAATACAATTCTTAAAAAAAAATCCAATATGATTTTTATGTGTGTGTGTGGGTATAGACAAGATTATTCTAATCTTTATATGGATAGGTAAAGAAACTAGAGTAGCTAAAATAATTTTGAAAAGAAAAAAAATAAGTGAAAGGAATCAGTCTTCCTGATAATAATACTTACTATATAGCCATTGTAATCAAGATTGTAGTATTGGCTGAGGGACAGACAAATCTATCACTGAAACAGAATAGATATCCTGTAATACATTTACACAAACACGAGCAAGTGATTTTTTTTTTTTTTTGAGCAAGTGATTTTTAACAAAAGTGCAAAAGCAATTCAACAAAAGAAAGGTAACCTTTTCCACAAGTAGTGCTGGAATAATTAGATACCTACAGGCAATACATTCATAACTAGACCTTAATTTAAACTTCACACCATATACAAACTTACCTGAAATAGTTCCAAGTTCTCCACATCCTTACAACACTTTTTATTTACTTTTATTTTTATTTATTTATTTTTTTTAAGTAACAACCATCCTAAAGATTTCTCATGTGGTTTTGATTTGTATTTCCCTGATGATTAGTAAGGTTGAGAATCTTTTTAAATACCTATCAGCCATGTGTATGTCTTCTTTGGAGAAATGTCTATTTGAGTCATTTGCCCAGTTTTTAATTTTTTTTTATTTTTAAGATTTATTTATTTACTTGAAAGAGAGAGTGAGCTAGAACGCATACAGGAGGGTAGAGGGGCAGAGGGAGAGAGAAAGAAAAACTTAAGCAGATTCTGTGCAGCGCAGAGCTCACCCTAGGGTTCAATATGATGACCCTGAGATCACGACCTTGAGATCAGGACCTGAGCTGAAACCAGGAGTAGGATACTTAACCAACTGACCCACCCAGGTACGCCCTTTGCCCCATATTTTAATCAGGTTATTAGGTTGTAGGAGTTCTTTATATGTTTTGAAAATTAACAGATATACAGGTTACAAATATTTTCTCCTACTGTGCTGGTTGCCTTTTCACCCAATCGGTTATTTCTGTTGCTCTGCAGAAGCTTTTCAGTTCGATGTAGTCCTACTTGTCTGATTTTGCTTTTCTTGCTTGTGCTTTTGGTGTTGTATTGATATGCCAGTTATATATGTTATATATTAGTGCATATATATGTGTGTGTGTGTGTGTATGTGTGTGTGTGTATATATATATATGCATGCTAAAAAGTTATCAACCACCAATACCTAGTCTTTTTTTCCCTCTATCCCTTTGCTCTACAGTTTCTAACAAATCTACCAAGGGCTGTGGTGGGGAGGGAGTAGAAGTCTACCAGGATAATCAGGCAGGACAATTAAGAAAATCTGTAATTTTTTATTTATTTGTTTTTACTTTTTGCTACACATTCTCCTCAGCTTACTGATCACTCAAGTAAACTGGGCAAGATCTTTGTATTTAATGTGTTGTCATCAGAAGTTTTGGCGAGGGGCGCCTGGATGGCTCAATCATGATGTTTGGATCGAGTCATGATCTCAGGGTCCTGGGACTGAGTCCCGTGTAGGAGTCCCTGGTGAGCAGGGAGTCTACTTCTTTCTCTCTCTCTGCCTCTGTCCTTGACTCATGTCTCTCTCAAATAAATAAAATCTTAAAAAAAAAGTTTTTACAATAAAACTAATTTTTAAGAACTTATTAAGTAAATAATTTCAAATTATACATATGTTGAATATGTATAATTCCATGAGACTTAAATGGGATGATTTTTATATGGCATGTATTTATCAATCACTACTATAGTTTTAGATATTGTTTGTGCAGTGACTTTTTCCTCTATCCAGCATGTTAAGTCATATTCTGTATTAGTTTATTACATCTGTCATAACTAATACCACAGACTGGACAGCTGAAACAACAGAAATTTACTTCTTCAACTTTCTGGAGGTCTGAGATCAAGGTGTTTCCAGAGTCTGGGATCTCTCTGGGATCTCTCTCTCTGCATGTCCTAATCTCCTATTCTTATAAGAGCACCAGTCGTATTGGCTTAGAACTCCCCTCAATGGCTTTATTTTTATTAAATTATCTATTTACAGGCCCTGCCTTCAAATATAGTCACATTACGAAGTCCTGGAAGTTAGAACTTCAACATGTAAATTTTGGGGACACATGTAGCCCCTAAATCTCACATGTTTTGATACCTTCAGTTACTTGTCATAAGAAACACTGATTCAGTTTAGGAAAGTTATTCCTGGTTTGTGGTAATAAGCACATTTTCAAAATGAATTTGAAATCAAGTATTATTTGCTCCTACAATTGGGCCTATAAGTGGCCTGGCTTCTGAGTGTAAGGAAAGCTGCGGATCAGGTCTACTTCTTGCTTTTCCCATCTAGAATCCTACCCTTCTTCCCCATCTTCCCAACTCCAGTTTGCGATTTTCTCTACGATTGTACTCACCATTTATATTTCTCAAGGATAAAACAAGTACCAAGCCATGTGTCTCTAAAATTTCAGGACACACATGTCATGCTCTTTGAGAGATCTTTTAAAAGTCCATCTCTTGACTTGAGATGAGAATGCCCTCCACACAACCCTGTCCATTGGAGGTATTGTTGAGACTCACAGCACACTCATAGTGCTTTCTTTTCTTTCTTTCTTTCTTTCCTTTTTTTTTCTTTCTTTTTTTTTTAAATTTAAATTTTAGATAGTTAACAGTGCAATATTGGTTTCTAGATTAGAATTCATTGATTCATCACTTACATACAAAATTCAGTGCTCATCATAACAAGTGCCCTCCTTTATATCTATCACACATCTAACCCACCCCCACCCACCTCCCTCCATCAATGTTCAATTTGTTTTCTATCATTAACCATCTCTTATGGCTTGTTTCCCTCTCTCCTTTTATTTTCTTTTCTCCCTTCAGTTTGTTTTCTTTCTTGAATTCCATATATAAATGAGATCATATGTATTTGTCTTTCTCTGACTTACTTATTTCACTTAGTATCATACACTCCAGCTCCATCCATGTCATTGCAAATGTGAAGATTTCATTCTTTTTGATGGCTGAGTAATATTCTCTCTCTCTCTCTCTCTCACATACACACACACCCCACATCATCTTTATCCATTCATCAGTTGATGGATATTTGGGGTCTTTTCATAGTTTGGCTATTGTTGATAATGCTGCTATAAACATTGGGGTGCATATATCCCTTTGAATCTATATTTTTGTATCCTTTGGGTAAATACTTAGTAGTTTATTTGCTAAAATGTAGGATGGTTCTATTTTTAACATTTGTGGAAACTCCATACTGCTCTCCAGAGTGGCTGCATCAGCTTGCATTCCCATCAGTAGTATAGGAGGGTCCCCCTTTCTCTACATCCTCGCCAGCAGCTGTTGATTCCTGTATTGTTAATTTTAGCCATCCTAATGCATGTGAGATGGTATCTCATTGTGGTTTTGGTTTGTATTTCCCTGATGATGGCTGATGTTGAGCATCTTTTCATATGGAATGTTAGCCATCTGGATGTATTCTTTGAAAAAAGTGTCTATTCATGTTTTCTGCCCATTTTTTAACTGGGTTATTTGTTTTTTGGGTGTTGAGTTTGATAATTTTTTTTTATAGATCTTGGATACTAACTCTTTATTGGAGATGTCATTTGCAAATATCTTTTCCTATTCCCTAGACTGCATTTTAGTTTTGTTGATTGTTTCCTTTGCTGAGCAGAAGATTTTTATCCTGATGAAGTCCCAGCAGTTCATTTTTGTTTTTGTATTCCTTACCTCCTGACATACATCTAGTAAGAAGTTGCTACAGGTGACGTTAAAGAGGTCTCTGCCTGTGTTGTCCAGGATTTTGATGGATTCCTGTCTCATATTAGGGTCTTTCATCCATTTTGAATTTATTTTTGTGTAGGGTGTAATAAAGTAGTCCAATTTCATTCTTCTGCATGTTGCTGTACAGTTTTTCCAGCACAATTTGTTGAAGAGCCTGTCTTTTTTCCATTGGATATTCTTTCCTTCTCTATTGAAGATTAGTTGCATATAGTTGTCAGTCCACTACTGGGTTCTCTATTCTGTTCCATTGATCTATGTGTTTGTTTTTGTGCCTGAACTTAAATACATAGTGGTTAAAGGACATCTTGTTAAAGAATGAATAGGTCAACCAGGAAATTTAACAACAACAACAACAACAAAAAATTAAAAATGGAAGGAAATGAAAATGAAAGCATAACAGTCCAAAATCTTTGGGATGCAGCAAAAGCACTTCTAGGAGGGATGTATATTGCAGTACAGGCCTAACTTAAGAAACAAGAAACAAGAAAAATCTCAAATACACAACCTAACCTTACTTCTGAAGGAGGGCATAGCAAATAAAGCCTAAAACCAGCATCAGAAGAAAAATAATAAAGATTAGATCAGAAATAAATGATATAGAAACAACAACAGTAAAAAAGTAGAATAGGTTAATGAAACCAAGAGCTTATTCTTTGAAATAATTAATAAAATTGATAAAAAGAAAAGAGAAAGAAACCAAATAGATAAAATCATGAATGAAAGAGGAGAGATCCTAACCAACACCACAGAAATACAATGATAAAAGAATACTATGAAAAATTATATGCCTACAAACTGGGCAACCTGGAAGAAATGGACAAATTCCTAGAAACTTACAAACTGCCAAAACTGAAATAGGAAGAAATAAAAACTTCAACAGACCCATAATCAGCAAAGAAATTGAATCAATAATCAAACTCTCCCAACAAACAAAAGTCTAGGGCCAGATGGCTTCCCAGAGGAATTCTACCAAATAGTTAAAGAAGAGTTAATAATTATTCTTCTCAAACTGTTCCAAAAAATAGAAATGGAAGGAAAACTTCCAAATGCTTTCTATGAGGCAAGCATTCCTTAATTCCAAAACGAGAAAAAGACCCCACTACAAAGCAGAATTACAGGTCAATATCCTGATGAACATGGATACAAAATTCTCATTAAAATACTAGCAAATTGAATTTAACAGGACATTAAAAGAATTGTTCACCACAATCAAGTGGGTTTATTCTGGGACTTCAGGGGTGGTTCAATATTCACAAAACAATCAATGTGATATACCACATTAAAAGAAAGGATAAGAACCATATGATCCTCTCAATAGATGCAGAAAAAGCATTTGACAGAGTGCAACATCTTTTCCTATTAAAAACCCTGACCCACATAGGGATAGATGGGAACATCTCAACATCATTAAGGCCATGTACAAAAGACCCACAGCTAATATCATCCTCAATGGGAGAAAACTGAGAGCCTTTCCCCTATGGTCAGGAACAAGAGAAGGATGCCCACTCTCACAATTACTATTTAATATAGTGCTAGAAGTTCTAGCCTCGCAATCAGGCAACAAAAGGAAATAAAAGCCATCCAGAGTTGGAAGAAAGAAGTCAAACTTTCACTCTTTGCAATGACAGGATACTCTATGTAGAAAACCCAAAGAAGTCCATCAAAAAAATTGCTAGAACCCATACATGAATTCAGAAAGTCACAGGATATAAAATCAATGTGCAAAAATCTTTTGCATTTCTATACACTAATAAAGAAACAACAGAAAGAGAAATCAAGGAATTTAATCTTTGCAACTGCACCAAAAACAGTAAGATACCTAGGAATAAATCTAACTAAAGTAGTAAAAGATCTATACTCTGAAAACTATAGAATACTTGTGAAAGAAATTGAAGAGGACACAAAGAAATGGAAAAGCATTCTATGCTCATATACTGGATGAACAAACATTGTTAAAATGTCTATATACCTAAAGCAACCTACACATTTAATGGGATCCCCATCCAAATATCACCAACATTTTTCATAGAGTTAGAACAAACAATCCTAAAATTTGTATGAAACCACAAAAGACCCCAAATACCCAAAGCAATTCTGAAAAAAGAAAAAATAAAATTGGATACATTGTGATTCTGGATTTCAAGCTGTATTACAAAGCTGTAGTCCTCAAGACTGTATGGTACCATAACTTTTTATAAAGATCTCCAAATGTCCAGTCCCTCTCAGTCTTTCCAGCCTCTTTTATAGACTGAAAGTAATAGTCTGCTAAGAGGAAAAACCCCTAATATTCTGATTTCTCCTTTTTTTTTTTAACATCCTATGGAGTGATTTTACAACTCAAATTAGAATGTGGCAACTTTTGTTTTGGGTCTTCAATGTAATTGAAACACTAGAAATTTCATTTTAAACATTTTGCTTTATAGACATTATGATGCCATAGGATTTGTGAATTTTTCCAAACAAAACATTTAAAAAAAAAAAGAATAAAATAAATAAGACATAGCCCTTCTCACTGCTGTGCATTCATGTGTCTAAGATAAATTTCTAAATAATAAAATTAGTATGTCATAATTTAAAGTTATGGAGAAATTATTGGTTAAAATAGAACTAAAAGACTCAAAAAGACATACAATTTTTGAGATAAATTTTTGGAAAAATTTAAGAAAGATTGAAGTTGCCACAAATTTACTAATGAGTGCAAAGATTTTACCTCTTCTAAGTCATTTGAGAATAGTAAGCACCATGGAAGTAATTGGAAGCTTAGCTCATGATTAAAACAAAGCTTTGATACTCAGTCTCCCTCTGAGATAAATTCAGAAAATATTCATATTTAGAATGCAAGTTAGCAGTTTCCAGGACCCATAACCAGTGACAGAAATGGAAGGAGAAGACATGGTCTTGCCCATTTTTTGTTACTGAAGTCTGTGTGTCTATATAGAGTGGATCCTGCAAAGCACAGATGGTTAATCATTTGCAAGTGTTCTCCTTTATCTGGCAAAATGCCACTCTTATTCAAACTCAAAATGACACTAAAAAAATGACAAAATGACAATTTGGCAACCCAACATACCTATTATATACTCCTGTCATCAAAGAAAAGGCAAGAGAGAGAGAGGGTCCATTTAACTACTCATTCACTTACTCAATTCACACATCGCTACTGAACACCCAATGCATGCAAGGCAAGCATGCGACACCATAGTGCTAACCAGGAGCATGTTTAGATCTCAGTTATAAAGTAGTGTGTAAAACACAGATAACTTGTCAGGCATTTGTGATGGATTTTCTCATTTAATTCTGTTTTTTTATACCTTCAACTCAGTCATCTAGAGTCATCAATACCTTTCATTTCTGGGTTCAGCATTGTTTTGCTTCTGGATTCTGACCAAGCAAGACCATATTCAGAAGTTCAATGGAGGAGGTAGTGGAGAAGGGTATTAAGAGTTATCATTATTACTCTAAGGCTGTTATTTTGGACATCAAGGAAAAAACTCTAGACATCTCCATCATCACTGAACCATAACATTCCCTTCATATTTGCAATATTTGCTTTACTCTGATAACTGATAGCTGTCTTGTGCCCCTGTTCATATTCCAGCTGCCTGTGTACATGTAATTTACTTTTTGGAGTTTACAGTCAAGTGGAAAAGAAAGTTGTATCTTTGAAAATAAATTGAATAGATATGAAGGTAGAAGGATAAACAGATTATAGGCAGGAAGGTAGATAATAGATATATTACACATGGGTTGTTTACATATTGCTCCATGGAACAAGAGGTAACTGTGTCTTGATTCATCAATGCTATAATCTTTATGGTTGCTGCTTGATTGTTTTCTAAGAAGGAGAAACTGTAAAGGAAATAAAACTGCTAAAATAGAGTGTGCTCTAGGCAACCATGAAAAAACTTAAAGCATTTTATGATTAAATTACTTAATATTTTCTACTTAATTTCAGAATTCTATAGGGGCCATGGAACATATATTTAAAAGGTGTGTGAGGGACACCATTCATTAAAAAACAGGAAAAAGTAGTGGAAACTTTATTAAAAATTGACTAATAGGCACTCTAGATAATTGAAATGACAGCTTGTTTTGACAGCTGCAAGCAAAGATCTACTTGTTCAAAACAGTGAGTGTAAATCTTTTTAATTTCCAGAAAGAAAAATGATGTACAGGTTTAACTTAATTCAGTCAGCTCATAAAGTGTAATAATAAAAGGTAACTCTTCACCTGACTAGTGAAATTCTGGTAATTGGAGGTCCTGCCAATCACTGCACAGTGGGGCTGGATGTGAAGACCTTTGAAGGCCCTAAGGTGGAAGAGTTAATTTCCTCCAAGATCCTCAAGGAAACGGAAATCAACCCAGGAGCAACTAAATATCCCCAGAATAACCTTTTAAAATACCACTTAGTATAAATTTGGGGATCATGAAATACTTCCAGAAGTGTTTTGTCACCCAAATCTCCTAACAAGTAGAAAGAAGTGGAAACATATTCATCATCTATGCCATGGCCCCCATAGGTATTTTGTAATTATGCTGTAAAAGCTAAAGAATTAAATTAAAAAAAAATGACAGAGGTAAGTTTCCTAATCAATAAAACAAGTCAAATCTCAGGTCAAGAATAATCTGTGCAACATTAAAGTGCACCAGTTTTCCTTAATTAAGACATGGCTGTTTGATTTTATTACATTTATACCCATAAAGGAAATAAAAAGAGTAAACAAAGCAGTGGATGAATCAAATCCTAGCTTTTCAAACTCACTTTATATCTGATTATAAAAGGAAAAGTGGAGCTTAGGTATCCAGCCTCAGGATCTGAATTGCATGCTCTCCAGATATTTTTATTATTTTATTTTATTATTTTTTGTTTTTAGATTTAAATAGTCATCTTATATGAGACAAAACAAGCTAAGAATTTTTAAATTTCACTTTTTATCAGTTTTGATTCTCCTCTTGCTAAGAGAGCACACAACCGAACCCACCAAAAACTAAAACCAGTTCGTGAATGGGATTTGATTGTGTATTTTTAGACTTTATCTACACTCTATGTGGGAGAGTTTGGTATAAAATACATTTGTTTAAAATGTTACAGAGCATAGAATTGCCAGGAACAATTTAAGCTCCATAAATGTTTCCTCTAAATTGAATCCAAGATGGCTGAGAATCTTATAACACAGTGTGGAATCCAATGCTTAGTTTTTAAATGAAACAATTTAAAAAATTGGAGCATTGCCATCATTTACAGCCATCAGGATCACTGTCATACTAGAGAGCCTTGATTTCTCTTCGTTCCTAGCTCAACCACACTGGAAGTTTTACTTATAATCCACACTGTGAAACAGAAGGCTGAAAAAGTACATGATTTAGATCATCTCAGTAAATGGTCTTTTTTCTTCACAGGTAAATCTGTTCCCTTACTTAAGCTATAGCAACCTTTTGACCTTAGAAGTGAAATGTTAAATTTCACAAGTCTTTTTTAATCAAGATGTATTCATTTCTTTGTTCACAGTTAAAGATTTACATTGTATATGTTTAATATCTTATGTGTAAACAAGGGCCATAAATTATTGATTAGTTAATATGGTCTATGAATGAATGCATTTTTCTCAAGGTAGACTGATTTTATTATTAACAGAAGAGAACCAATCTAAATCCTTAATGTCTGTGAGGTGTTACACAGGAAAAAATATTTTAAAATTTAATAACAACAAGTGGGAATGCACGTTAAGTTAGATTGTCCCTGGTGAAAGTGTATTCCATTCAAAACTTTTATTAACACAAAGAATTGTTAATATATTAAGTGGTATTAAAATGTACAGCCACATATAGATAGATAGATAGATAGATAGATATTTTAATACCTATTTAGTCATTACTTGGATAAAAATTTTTAAAAATACAAAAGCTAATGTTTATTTCAAAATGCAAAAATGGAAACTAGGAGCAAAGAGTAGATGTACACAAATACATGTATAATACATAAAGATGAAGTAAGGAATTTAATTGATACCAAACCTAGTCTGGAAATTCCAGAATGCAGAAATTGACTGTTGCTTCACTCAAGATGACAGTTAAGATTAAATACAGAGACAGATGAACCCATGGAATGGGAAACAGTGGTAATACTTAACTCTATAGTATGTCTAATATGTGAAATGAGTACAGGGGATAGGTTTGCATTGATAGATAAAGTACACTGTAGCCTAAAAACACGATTCAGGCAAAGAATGGCGGCAAACACAAGAGACATTCTTCTACTGCAAGACTTGGACACATCAAAGGGCACAGTAGGGAAACTCAAATACTAAATAAGTTAAGAGATTGTGGAAACGGCCCGTCATGATAATTAGGAACAGCGTTGACTATTCATAATTATCATTATTATTGAAAGAAACAACTAGGCCAGTCAGCCTTTCTTCCTTCTCTTCTTTTCCCCACTTTCACAGCCAATATAAAGAGTCAGGCGATAGAAACATTAAAGCTACACCTGGAGCATAGCCATGAAGATAATAGCCGACTTTCCTGGGAGGTTTAGAATGGGTGTGCCTTCAAGAGAAGCAGTAAAGGGATTGACATAATTTTAGAACTCTCTACCAGACCAAAACAAAGAAAAGAAAGCAAGAAGAGAATAGTATACTAAATATTTTTTATACTAAAATAAAATTTGTCACTATGTTTTCATTTCAAGCTGACCATTTTTGAGCCCTTACTCTGTGTGAGATATTGGTCTAAATGTATTGTATGTAACTCACAACAACCCTGTGTTGAAGATTACATTATTTATCTTTTTCAGATAAGAGGCACAGAGAGATCAAGTAGATTAGACTAAGTCATGGAACTTGTCAGTGGCAGAGCCAGGGTTTGAACCGAACAGACTTGGTTCCAGAGCCAATGTGCTTATCTCCTGCCCTCTGCGGTTTCTCATTTGTGATGCTGAGGAAGGGGCAAGTCCAAGACGGCCTTCCATTCTCTCTAACTTCACTTTCTAAAAATGAATTATGCACACAAAAGCCCCTTAACAGACCCCCAAATCATTTTGAACCTTCTTTTACAGAGAAGAAAACTTTAGGAAGTGAACTTTAGGAAGAAAAACTGCCCAAAGAAGCCTTTCTTCAGCAAACCCAGTCCATTTTGTAGACATGGATGACTCAGGAAGCATCATTAACTGTTTAATGAAAACAATGCAAAAGAGAAGAACGGAGAGACATAGATCTAGTGAATATTCTCACAGGAAAGTGATTATTTAGTGTCAGAAGAAAAACATAAGAAAAACAAATTTTTATTCATATTCTCTCATGATATATAAAAATTCAACAGACTATTTTATTCATAGAATAAATAGCCACTTCTATGGGAAAGGTGCAAAAGCAGAACAGACCAGGAGGTGTCAGTGGAAATTTAAAATGTGACTGATAATTATTTCAAGTCACTAGAAATGAAAAATAAAATGGAATTTCAGAATGCCAAATAAGTAATCTGGAAGATCAAAATGTGGAGATTTCTCAGAACAAGGGAAAGAACAAATTTATAATAATTATTTAAAAAATTATGAAATGAGACAAAAACTTAAGAATCAAGGAAGGAATGAATAAGAATGTCAAACAACCACTTTGGAATTCCAAGAAAGATAACTGAACCTAACTCTACCAAAAAAAATAAATTAATAAATTAAATAAATAAATAAATGAATAAATAAGGCATTCATTGCTATTTAAAGATTTCTATTACTATTTACAACTTAGTACTTAATGAGTTAGATGAATGAATAAACACATACTCACTAGTTGGTAAAACAAAAATTTCAAGAATGAAGTTAAAAGCCTACCAAAAAGAAAAACAAAATAACCAAATCATGTAATAAGTAGAGAACCTATTGGCTTTAAATTAGCATTAAAAATTCCAGATATGAAAACACATTGGAGTAAGGCATTCAAAGGTCTGAAGGAAAAGTTTCCTGAAGGTAGATGTTTACACTGAATTTCTCATTAATGAAGAACAAGGTAGCATTAAAACATTTCAATACAAACACTTTAATATGTAACAAAAGCTTGGCATCCATTTGGATTTAATGAAAATATTAAATATATACTACAGCGTATTGTATGAATATTATAAAGAATAATGTGAAATATATGAAACATTATTCCCATGAAAAAATATCCAAAGAAGATAACTGTACATAGTCCCAGGAAGTATTACTGCTTAACCTAAAACAGGAAGTTGAAGTCTTCATGGATAATAAATACCTTTAATAAGAAAGTGGAGTACAACAACAAATATTTTGTTAAGAGGCTAGCTCTTCATGCATCTTTCCTATCAACAACAAAAAGGCAGAATTGCAAATTAAAGCTAAGAAAAACAAAACAATTATGACCTTAATAAGAAACAAACTAGAATATGATACAGTTCATGAGCATTTGAAAGGAGAATGCATCTGACATTGATTCTTTGACAATTCTTTGAAGAACAAAGTTTAGGGTAGAGATTTTAAATCCTTTGCTAAGCTCCAGCTGTAGTACTGTACAATTAAAAACTTGTATACTTATAAATGTTTAGTAGCTTTCACAATTCAATCAATCAATAGGCACAGTGCATTGAAGATTTAACTGTAGGAAAATAAGAAAAGGAAACAGATTCAGCAACTCTGAAAACATCAATGTGATTACACAAATAAGAGGATAGGAAAATGAAGTAAGGATGAGGGATGTATGCCTATGCCGACTCCTTTATTTTCCATACTATGAAGTCAGTAGAAAATCTCTAAAGATCATAGGTTAAGGAAATAGAAGTGTAAAACAGAATATATAAGTTTACCACTAAATTATTTAAAACAATAACAGATATTGAGAATCAGAGACATATCTAATGTTAAATCAAATGTGATGAAAACAATAAATACAGAAGAGATTATAATCATGGAAGAATTGGATTAGAAACCCTAAAGGACTAGGGATAGGAGTGTTGGAGGACTTGTGTGTGAGTCTTCTTATTTATTTATTTATTTATTTATTTATATTTTTATAAACATATAATGTATTTTTATCCCCAGGGGTACAGGTCTGTGAAGTGCCAGATTTACACACTTCACAGCACTCACCATAGCACATACCCTCCCCAATGTCCATAACCCCACCTCCCTCTCTCAACCCTCCTCCCCCCATCAACCCTCAGTTTGTTTTGTGAGATTAAGAGTCACTTATGGTTTGTCTCCCTCCCAATCCCATCTTGTTTCATTTATTCTTCTCCTACCCCCTTAACCACTCCATGTTGCATCTCCACTTCCTCATATTAGGGAGATAATATGATAGTTGTCTTTCTCCAATTGACTTATTTTGCTAAGCATGATACCCTCTAGTTCCATCCATGTCATCCCAAATGGCAAGATTTCATTTCTTTTGATGGCTGCATAGTATTCCATTGTGTATATATACTACCTCTTCTTTATCCATTCATCTGTTGATGGACATCTAAGTTCTTTCCATAGTTTGGCTATTGTAGACATTGTTGCTATAAACATTTGGGTGCACGTGCCCCTTCGGATCACTACATTTGTATCTTTAGGGTATATACCCAGTAGTGCAATCGCTGGGTCATAGGGTAGCTCTATTTTCAGCTTTTTGAGGAACCCTCACGCTGTTTTCCAGAGTGGTTGCACCAGCTTGCATTCCCACCAACAGTGTAGAAGGGTTCCCCTTTCTCTGCATCCTCGCCAGCATCTGTCATTTCCTGACTTGTTAATTTTAGCCATTCTGACTGGTGTGAGGTGATATCTCACTGTGGTTTTGATTTGTATTTCCCTGATGCCTAGTGATGTGGAGCACTTTTTCATGTGTCTGTTGGCCATCTGGATGTCTTCTTTGCTGAGATGTCTGTTCATGTCTTCTGCCCATTTCTTAATTGGATTATTTGTTCTTTGGGTGTTGAGTTTGCTAAGTTCTTTGTAGATTTTGGACACTAGCCCTTTATCTGATATGTCATTTGCAAATATCTTCTCCCATTCTGTCAGTTGACTTTTGGATTTGTTAAGTTTCCTTTGCTGTGCAAAAGCTTTTGATCTTGATGAAATCCCAATAGTTCATTTTTGCCCTTGCTTCCCTTGCCTTTGGCAATGTTCCTAGGAAGAAGTTGCTGTGGCTGAGGTCGAAGAGGTTGATGCCTGTGTTCTCCTCAAGGATTTTGATGGATTCCTTTCTCACATTGAGGTCCTTCATCCATTTTGAGTCTATTTTCATGTGTGGTGTAAGGAAATGGTCCAATTTCATTTTTCTGCATGTGGCTGTCCAATTTTCCCAACACCATTTATTAAAGAGGCTGTCTTTTTTCCGTTGGACATTCTTTCCTGCTTTGTCGAAGATGAGTTGACCATAGAGTTGAGGGTCTATTTCTGGGCTCTCTATTCTGTTCCATTGATCTATGTGTCTGTTTTTGTGCCAGTACCATGCTGTCTTGATGATGACAGCTTTGTAATAGAGCTTGAAGTCCAGAATTGTGATGCCACCAACATTGGCTTTCTTTTTCAATATTCCCTTTGCTATTCGAGGTCTTTTCTGTTCCATATAAATTTTAGGATTATTTGTTCCATTTCTTTGAAAAAAATGGATGGTATTTTGATAGGAATTGCATTAAATGTGTAGATTGCTTTAGGCAGCATAGACATTTTCACAATATTTATTCTTCCAATCCAGGAGCATGGAACATTTTTCCATTTCTTTGTGTCTTCCTTAATTTCTTTCATGAGTACTTTATAGTTTTCTGAGTATAGATTCTTAGCCTCTTTGATTAGGTTTATTCCTAGGTATCTTATAGTTTTGGGTGCAATTGTAAATGGGATAGACTCCTTAATTTCTCTTTCTACTGTCTTGTTGTTGGTGTAGACAAATGCAACTGATTTCTGTGCATTGATTTTATATCCTGACACTACTGAATTCCTATACAAGTTCTAGCAGTTTTGGAGTGGAGTCTTTTGGGTTTTCCACATATAGTATCATATCATCTGCGAAGAGTGATAGTTTGACTCTCTTTGCCGATTTGGATGCCTTTAATTTCCTTTTGTTGTCTGATCGCTGAGGCTAGGACTTCTACCACTATGTTGAATAGCAGTGGTGATAACGGATATCCCTGCCGTGTTCCTGACCTTAGCGGAAAAGCTTTCAGTTTTTCTCCATTGAGAATGATATTTGCGGTGGGTTTTTCATAGATGGCTTTGATAATATTGAGGTATGTGCCCTCTATCCCTACACTTTGAAGAGTTTTGATCAGGAAGGGATGCTGTACTTTGTCAAATGCTTTTTCAGCATCTATGGAGAGTATCATATGGTTCTTGTTCTTTCTTTTATTAATGTGTTGTATCACATTGATTGATTTGCGGATGTTGAACCAACCTTGCAGCCCTGCAATAAATCCCACTTGGTCGTGGTGAATAATTCTTTTAATGTACTGTTGAATCCTATTGGCTAGTATTTTGGTGAGAATTTTTGCATCTGTGTTCATCAAGGATATTGGTCTGTAGTTCTCTTTTTTGATGGGATCCTTGTCTGGTTTTGGGATCAAGGTGATGCTGGCCTCATAAAATGAATTTGGAAGTTTTCCTTCCATTTCTATTTTTTGGAACAGTTTCAGGAGAATAGGAATTAGGTCTTCTTTAAATGTTTGGTAGAATTCCCCTGGGAAGCCATCTGGCCCTGGACTTTTGTTTGTTTGGAGATTTTTGATGACTGTTTCAATCTCCTTACTGGTTATGGGTCTGCTTAGGTTTTCTGTTTCTTCCTGGTTCAGTTGTGGTAGTTTATATGTCTCTAGGAATGCATCCATTTCTTCCAGATTGTCAAATTTGTTGGCGTAGAGTTGCTCATAGTATGTTCTTATAATTGTCTGTATTTCTTTGGTGTTGGTTGTGTTCTCTCCTCTTTCATTCATTATTTTATTTATTTGGGTCCTTTCTCTTTTCTTTTTGATAAGCCTTGCCAGGGGTTTATCAATCTTATTAATTCTTTCAAAGAACCAGCTCTTAGTTTCGTTGATTTGTTCTATTGTTTTTTTTGGTTTCTATTTCATTGATTTCTGCTCTGATCTTTATGATTTCTCTTCTCCTGCTGGGTTTAGGGTTTCTTTCTTGTTCTTTCTCCAGCTCCTTTAGGTGTAGAGTTAGGTTGTGTATTTGAGACCTTTCTTGTTTCTTGAGAAAGACTTGTACCACTATATATTTTCCTCTCAGGACTGCCTTTGTTGTGTCCCACAGAGTTTGAACCATTGTGTTTTCATTATCATTTGTTTCCATGAATTTTTTCAATTCTTCTTTAATTTCCTGATTGACCCATTCATTCTTTAGAAGGATGCTGTTTAGTCTCCATGTATTTGGGTTCTTTCCAAATTTCCTCTTGTGATTGAGTCCTAGCTTCAGAGCATTGTAGTCTGAAAATATGCAGGGAATGATCCCAATCTTTTGATACTGGTTGAGACCTGATTTAGGACCGAGGATGTGATCTATTCTGGAGAACGTTCCATGTGCACTAGAGAAGAATGAGTATTCTGTTGCTTTGGGATGAAATGTTCTGAATATATCTGTGATGTCCATCTGGTGTAGTGTGTCATAAGGCTCTCATTTTCTTCTTTTTAAGATCTTATTTATTTAGGTCACCTGGGTGGCTCAGTGGGTTAAGCCTCTGCCTTTGGCTCAGGTCATGATCTCAGGGTCCTGGGATTGAGTCCTGCATTGGGCTCTCTGTTGGCAGGGACCCTGCTTCCTCCTCTCTCCCTCTGCCTGCCTCTCTGCCTCCTTGTGATCTCTCTCTTTCAAATAAATAAATAAAATCTTTTAACAAAATTCTAAAAAAAAAAGATTTTATTTATTTATTTGACAGAGAGATATCACAAGTTGGCAGAGCAGGAGGCAGAGAGAGAAGGGAATGCAGGGTCCCTGCTGAGCAGAGAGCCCAAAGAGGGGCTCAATCCCAGGACCCTGAGATCATGTCCTGAGCTAAAGGCAGAGGCTTAACACACTGAGCCACCCAGGTGCCCCTGTGAGCCTTCTCATTTTATATGCTGTTTCACTTTTTGAAATTGTAACTAGAGTTGACCCTTGAACAACACAGGTTTGAACTGAATGGGTCCACAAATACCCAGATTTTTTTTTCAATAAATATAGTATTGTAAATGCATTTTCTCTTTCTTATATCTTTTTTAATAGCATTTTATTTCTCTAGTTAACTTTATTTGCAAGAAGGTGATTATTGTAAGTGAAATAAGTCAAGCAGAGAAAGACAATTATCATATGGTTTCGTTCATATGTGGAACATAAGGAATAGGGTGGAAGACCACAGGGGAAGGAGGGAAACCTGAATGGAAAGAAATCAGCAAGGGAGACAAACCATTTGAGACTGGATTCTGGGAAACAAACTGAGGGTTATAGAAGGGGGGAATGACGTAACCAGGTAATGGATATTAAGGAAGATATTTTTGATGAGCTTTGGGTGTTATAAGCATCTAATGAAATGTTGAGCACTACATCAAAAACTAGTAATGTACTATATGCTAGCTAACTGAATATAACAGAAAAGGAATGTAGTATATAAGACATATACAAAACGTGATAATCGGCTATGTTATCTCTAAAGCTTCTGGTTAGCAATAGGCTATTAGTAGATAAATTTCTGGGGAGTCAAAGTTATATGTGGACAGGAGGTGGGGTCCTCTAACTCCTACAGTGTTCAAGGATTAGCTATACATGGGTGGACCTACACAGACATACTAGTGTACATAATATATATTTTTATAATTATCTATATGATTATCTGGATAATGAAATCCAGAATACTAGCCACTATAACTGCAAGAAAGAGAAATCTGTCTTAAGCAAAACAGCATTGTCTCACCTCACTGAGAAATCAAGGGACGAGTGGGCTGGACCTTGTTTCTCATGTAATACCGTCAGTTCCTGACATAGTATCTTGGTATAAATTTAATTTTCAAGCTGAATGTGTCTACAGAATGGCAAAATGGCCACAAAGAATACCAAGCTTATGTTCAGTCCACCAAGCAGCCCCAAATTCCAGTAGTCCCATTATAATTCAGTAGTTCTGCAAATAATCCAAACACTGACTGTCCTCAATTAGATTAATGAAAATGATAGCTAACATGTATTTATCATTTGCTAATTGTTTGATTTTGTTCTAAATCTCATGGAAGAGAAACAACTAGCACAGGGTTTTACTGCTAGTGAGTGTTGGAGCTGGGATTGAACTGGAGCAATTATACTACAAATCTGGTGATTTTGATCAATGTTTCACATACTCATAGCTGAACTAATTACTGTAATCTGTTGATCAGGCCTAGGTCACATGTTTACCTCTACAGTGGAATGATGTCAGGACCATTGAACCATCTGGACTGAGAATGGGACAGGATAGTTCCTCCAAAATTATTAGATAGTTTAAAAAAAAAAATTTCAAACCATCTGCCAAAAAAATGGAGGTTGGGTACCTGGACGTTTCCTTTGGTTAAGCTACCAACTCTTGGTTTCAGTTTAGGTTGTAGACTCAGGGTCATGGGATTGAGCCTCAGGTTTGGCTCCCTGCTTAGTGGGAGTGTGCCTAGGACTCTCTCCCTCTGCCCCTCCCCCTTGCTCTCTCTCTCTCAAATAAATAAATCTACGTTAAAAAAAAAAGAGAGGAGGAGGAGTCAAGATGGCGGAGAAGTAGCAGGCTGAGACTACTTTGGGTAGCGGGAGATCAGCTAAATAGCTTATCTAAAGATTGCAAACACCTACAAATCCAACGGGAGATTGAAAAGAAGAAGAACAGCAATTACAGAAACAGAAAATCAACCACTATCTGAAAGGTAGGACTGGCGGAGAAGTGAATCCAAAGCGACGGGAAGATAGACCGCGGGGGGAGGGGCCGGCTCCCGGCGAGCGGCGGAGCAACGGAGCAAAATCAGGACTTTTAAAAGTCTGTTCCGCTGAGGGACATCGCTCCAGAGGCTTAACTGGGGTGAAGCCCAGGTGGGGTCAGCATGGCCTCAGCTCCCGCAGGGTCGCAGAAGGATCGGGGGTGTCTGAGTGTCGCAGAGCTTACCGGTATTAGAACGGGGAAGCCGGCTACAGAGACAGAGCCGAGGAGTGACTCTCAGCTCAGGGTCGCCTTGAACCGGTCGCAGGCTCGGTCAGCTCGGAGCGCTGCCGGAGGCCAGGGTGGCGGGAGTCATTGGGCGTGTTCTCTGAGGGCGCACTGAGGAGTGGGGCCCCCGGCTCTCGGCTCCTCTGGGCCGGACACCGGGAGGCCGCCATCTTTATTCCCGTCCTCCGGACTCTACGGAAAGCGCTCAGGGAACAAAAGCTCCCGAAAGCAAACCCAGCAAACCCGAGCGGATTACTCAGCGTGGCCCCGGGTAAGGGCGGTGCAACTCCGCCTGGGGCAAAGACGCTTGAGAATCACTACAACAGGCCCCTCCCCCAGAAGATCAACGGGAAACCCAGCCAGGACCAAGTTCACCTACCAAGGAGAGCGGCGGAATTCCAGAAGAGAAGAAAGCAAAGCACGGAACTCATGGCTTTCTCACCATGATTTTTAGCCTTGCAGTTAATTTTTTTTCTCTTTTTCAATTTTTTTTTCTTTTTCTCTTCTTCTGCTAAATTTTTTTTAACTTTTACCGTTTTCTTTTTTTAACGTTTTTTAAATAGTTTATCTAATATATATATATATTTTTTTTTTCCTCTTTTTATATTTTTTCTTTATCGGCTTTCTTTTTTTTAATAGTTTATTTTTTTTTCTTTTTTTTTTTCTTTCTTTCTGAACCCCTTTTTATCCCCTTTCTCCCCCCTCACAATTCGGGATCTCTTCTGATTTGGCTAAAGCATATTTTCCTGGGGTTGTTGCCACCCTTTTAGTATTTTACTTGCTCCTTCATAAACTCTTATCTGGACAAAATGACAAGGCGGAAAAATTCACAACAAAAAAAAGAACAAGAGGCAGTACTAAGGCTAGGGACCTAATCAATACAGACATTGGTAATATGTCAGATATAGAGTTCAGAATGATGATTCTCAAGGTTCTAGCCGGGCTTGAAAAAGGCATGGAAGATATTAAAGCAACCCTCTCGGGAGATATAAAAGCCCTTTCTGGAGAAATAAAAGAACTAAAATCTAACCAAGTTGAAATCAAAAAAGCTATTAATGAGGTGCAATCAAAAATGGAGGCTCTCACTGCTAGGATAAATGAGGCAGAAGAAAGAATTAGCGATATAGAAGACCAAATGACAGAGAATAAAGAAGCTGAGCAAAAGAGGGACAAACAGCTACTGGACCACAAGGGGAGAATTCGAGAGATAAGTGACACCATAAGACGAAACAACATTAGAATAATTGGGATTCCAGAAGAAGAGGAAACAGAGAGGGGAGCAGAAGGTATATTGGAGAGAATTATTGGAGAGAATTTCCCCAATATGGCAAAGGGAACAAGCATCAAAATTCAGGAGGTTCAGAGAACCCCCCTCAAAATCAATAAGAATAGGTCCACACCCGTCACCTAATAGTAAAATTTACAAGTCTTAGTGACAAAGAAAAGATCCTGAAGGCAGCCCGGGAAAAGAAGTCTGTAACATACAATGGTAAAAATATTAGATTGGCAGCAGACTTATCCACAGAGACCTGGCAGGCCAGAAAAAGCTGGCATGATATATTCAGAGTACTAAATGAGAAAAACATGCAGCCAAGAATACTATATCCAGCTAGGCTATCATTGAAAATAGAAGGAGAGATTAAAAGCTTCCAGGACAAACAAAAACTGAAAGAATTTGCAAATACCAAACCAGCTCTACAGGAAATATTGAAAGGTGTCCTCTAAGCAAAGAGAGACCCTCAAAGTAGTAGATCAGAAAGAAACAGAGACAATATACAATAACAGTCACCTTAAAGGCAATACGATGGCACTAAATTCATATCTCTCAATACTTACCCTGAATGTGAATGGGCTAAATGCCCCAATCAAAAGACAAAGGTTATCAGAATGGATAAAAAAACAAAACCCATCTATATGTTGCCTACAAGAAACTCATCTTAAACCTGAAGACACCTCCAGGTTTAAAGTGAGGGGGTGGAAAAGAATTTACCATGCTAATGGACATCAGAAGAAAGCAGGAGTGGCAATCCTTATATCAGATCAATTAGATTTTAAGCCAAAGACTATAATAAGAGATGAGGAAGGACACTATATCATACTCAAAGGAACTGTCCAACAAGAAGATCTAACAATTTTAAATATCTATGCCCCTAACGTGGGAGCAGCCAACTATATAAACCAATTAATAACAAAATCAAAGAAACACATAGACAAGAATACAATAATAGTAGGGGATTTTAACACTCCCTTCACTGAAATGGACAGATCATCCAAGCAAAAGATCAACAAGGAAATCAAGGCCTTAAATGACACACTGGACCAGATGGACATCACAGATATATTCAGAACATTTCATCCCAAAGCAACAGAATACACATTCTTCTCTAGTGCACATGGAACATTCTCCAGAATAGATCACATTCTCGGTCCTAAATCAGGTCTCAACCATTATCAAAAGATTGGAATCATTCCCTGCATATTTTCAGACCACAATGCTCTGAAGCTAGAACTCAATCACAAGAGGAAATTTGGAAAGAACCCAAATACATGGAGACTAAACAGCATCCTTCTAAAGAATGAATGGGTCAACCAGGAAATTAAAGAAGAATTGAAAAAATTCATGGAAACAAATGATAATGAAAACACAACGGTTCAGAATCTGTGGGACACAACGAAGGCAGTCCTGAGAGGAAAATATATAGTGGTACAAGCCTTTCTCAAGAAACAAGAAAGGTCTCAGGTACACAACCTAACCCTACACCTAAAGGAGCTGGAGAAAGAACAAGAAAGAAACCCTAAACCCAGCAGGAGAAGAGAAATCATAAAGATCAGAGCAGAAATCAATGAAATAGAAACCAAAAAAACAATAGAACAAATCAACGAAACTAGGAGCTGGTTCTTTGAAAGAATTAATAAGATTGATAAACCCCTGGCAAGGCTTATCAAAAAGAAAAGAGAAAGGATCCAAATAAATAAAATCATGAATGAAAGAGGAGAGATCACAACAACACCAAAGAAATACAGACAATTATAAGAACATACTATGAGCAACTCTACGCCAACAAATTTGACAATCTGGAACAAATGGATGCATTCCTAGGGTCATATAAACTACCACAACTGAACCAGGAAGAAATAGAAAGCCTGAACAGACCCATAACCAGTAAGGAGATTGAAACAGTCATCAAAAATCTCCAAACAAACAAAAGCACAGGGCCAGACGGCTTCCTGGGGGAATTCTACCAAACAGTTAAAGAAGACCTAATTCCTATTCTCCTGAAACTGTTCCAAAAAATAGAAATAGAAGGAAAACTTCCAAACTCATTTTATGAGGCCAGCATCACCTTGATCCCAAAACCAGACAAGGATCCCAACAAAAAAGAGAACTACAGACCAATATCCTTGATGAACACAGATGCAAAAATTCTCGCCAAAATACTAGCCAATAGGATTCAACAGTACATTAAAAGGATTATTCACCACGACCAAGTGGGATTTATTGCAGGGCTGCAAGGTTGGTTCAACATCCGCAAATCAATCAATGTGATACAACACATTAATAAAAGAAAGAACAAGAACCATATGATACTCTCCATAGATGCTGAAAAAGCATTTGACAAAGTACAGCATCCCTTCCTGATCAAAACTCTTCAAAGTGTAGGGATAGAGGGCACATACCTCAATATTATCAAAGCCATCTATGAAAAACCCACCGCAAATATCATTCTCAATGGAGAAAAACTGAAAGCTTTTCCGCTAAGGTCAGGAACCCAGCAGGGATGTCCGTTATCACCACTGCTATTCAACATAATACTAGAAGTCCTAGCCTCAGCAATCAGACAACAAAAGGATATTAAAGGCATCCAAATCGGCAAAGAAGAAGTCAAACTATCACTCTTTGCAGATGATATGATACTATATGTGGAAAACCCAAAAGACTCCACTCCAAAACTGCTAGAACTTGTACAGGAATTCAGTAAAGTGTCAGGATATAAAATCAATGCACAGAAATCAGTTGCATTTCTCTACACCAACAACAAGACAGAAGAAAGAGAAATTAAAGAGTCCATCCCATTTACAATTGCACCCAAAACTATAAGATACCTAGGAATAAACCTAACCAAAGAGACTAAGAATCTATACTCAGAAAACTATAAAGTACTCATGAAAGAAATTGAGGAAGACACAAAGAAATGGAAAAATGTTCCATGCTCCTGATTGGAAGAATAAATATTGTGAAAATGTCTATGCTACCTAAAGCAATCTACACATTTAATGCAATTCCTATCAAAGTACCATCCATTTTTTTCAAAGAAATGGAACAAATCATCCTAAAATTTATATGGAACCAGAAAAGACCTCGAATAGCCAAAGGAATATTGAAAAAGAAAGCCAAAGTTGGTGGCATCACAATTCCGGACTTCAAGCTCTATTACAAAGCTGTCATCATCAAGACAGCATGGTACTGGCACAAAAACAGACACATAGATCAATGGAACAGAATAGAGAGCCCAGAAATGGACCCTCAACTCTATGGTCAACTCATCTTCGACAAAGCAGGAAAGAATGTCCAATGGAAAAAAGACAGCCTCTTCAATAAATGGTGTTGGGAAAATTGGACAGCCACATGCAGAAAAATGAAATTGGATCATTTCCTTACACCACACACGAAAATAGACTCAAAATGGATGAAGGATCTCAATGTGAGAAAGGAATCCATCAAAATCCTCGAGGAGAACACAGGCAGCAACCTCTTCTACCTCAGCCGCAGCAACATCTTCCTAGGAACATCACCAAAGGCAAGGGAAGCAAGGGCAAAAATGAACTTTTGGGATTTTATCAAGATCAAAAGCTTTTGCACAGCAAAGGAAACAGTGAACAAAACCAAAAGACAACTGACAGAATGGGAGAAGATATTTGCAAATGACATATCAGATAATGGGCTAGTGTCCAAAATCTATAAAGAACTTAGCAAACTCAACACCCAAAGAACAAATAATCCAATCAAGAAATGGGCAGAGGACATGAACAGACATTTCTGCAAAGACGACATCCAGATGGCCAACAGACACATGAAAAAGTGCTCCATATCACTCGGCATCAGGGAAATACAAATCAAAACCACCATGAGATATCATCTCACACCAGTCAGGATGGCTAAAATTAACAAGTCAGGAAATGACAGATGCTGGCGAGGATGCGGAGAAAGGGGAACCCTCCTACACTGTTGGTGGGAATGCAAGCTGGTGCAATCACTCTGGAAAACAGCATGGAGGTTCCTCAAAATGTTGAAAATAGAACTACCCTATGACCCTGCAATTGCACTGCTGGGTATTTACCCTAAAGATACAAACGTAGTGATCCGAAGGGGCACGTGCACCCGAATGTTTATAGCAGCAATGTCTACAATAGCCAAACTATGGAAAGAACCTAGATGTCCATCTACAGATGAATGGATAAAGAAGATGTGGTATATATACACAATGGAATACTATGCAGCCATCAAAAGAAATGAAATCTTGCCATTTGCGACGACGTGGATGGAACTAGAGGGTATCATGCTTAGCGAAATAAGTGAATCGGAGAAAGACAACTATCATATGATCTCCCTGATATGAGGGAGAGGAGATGCAACATGGGGGGTTGAGGGGGTAGGAGAAGAGTAAATGAAACAAGATGGGATTGGGAGGGAGACAAACCATAAGTGACTCTTAATCTCACAAAACAAACTGAGGGTTGATGGGGGGAGGGGGTTGGGAGAGGGGGTGGGGTTATGGATATTGGGGAGGGTATGTGCTATGGTGAGTGTTGTGAAGTGTGTAAACCTGGCGATTCGCAGACCTGTACCCCTGGGGATAAAAATATATGTTTATAAAGCTGTAAAAAAAAAAAAAAAGAAAAGAAAAAAGAAAAAAGAAAGGATGAATACCCAAGTTTTGTAGCAACATGGAGGGGACTGGAAGATATTATGCTGAGTGAAATAAGTCAAGCAGAGAGAGTCAAGTATCATATGGTTTCACTTATTTGTGGAGCATAACAAATAGCATGGAGGACAAGGGGAGATGGAGAGGAGAAGGGAGTTGAGGGAAATTGGAAGGGGAGGTGAACCATGAGAGACTATGGACTCTGAAAAATTATCTGAGAATTTTGAAGGGGTGGGGGGTGGGAGGTTGGGGGCACCAGGTGGTGGGTATTGTAGAGGGCACGGATTGCATAGAGCACTGGGTGTGGTGCAAAAATAATGAATATTGTTATGCTGAAAAAATAAAAATTTAAAAAAAAAAAGAGAGAGAGAAAATATAATAGATGAAGGATGCAAAGCTGAAAAAAGAAACCAATAAATGAGGAAAAAGGACAGGGAAGTAGAGGAAAAATGAGAGAATTAGGGAGAAGAAGAACAGTATGATACAGGCTGGTTTCCAAAAGGCTTTCCAGTTTCTAACTCCAGGCCCTTATGAGTCACTAATCCTCTGATTCTGACATTGGTTTGGTGATAGACTAGACCCCCTTGTCATCCAATATTATTTTCTTTTGCTTAAATTAGTTGAATAAGTTTCTGTTTTTTTGCAGAAACTTATGCAGTGTTGATACATTATTGGAAAATATTCTTGGCTCTTATAAGTTTGTAAAGGATATGCCCTCTGGGGTAGAATATGAGATGCAAAGAAATATTTGTCTATCTGTTTCAGGACCTCTTGAGTTAAACTGTTTTTTAAAAAGTTAAAAATTAAAGGTAATGAGTAAAAATATTAACTCTGTAGTGAGGTAAAAGTGACTCAATCATTTCTTTATTTACTGCATCATTTATATATTCTGTGTTTTTATGTTGAGAAAAATATATATTAGAATATTCTATAATGATTTTACATATTTGTAAGCTAAAGAGAAATGAGCTATCAAACCATGAAAAGACAGGGGAAGAAGCTTCAGTGCATATTACTAAAGAGTGAATTCAAATGTCAACTATGGGCTCCAGGTGATGATGATATGTCTGGGTAGGTTCATCGATTATAACAAATATACCCTTTGGTGGGGGATGTTGATAAAAGAGAGGCTATTCAAGTGCAGGGGCAAGGGGTATCAGAGAAATCTCTATAGTTTCTTTTCAATTTTGCTGTGAACCTTAAACTACTCTAAAAGATTGTCTTAATAAATACATAAATAAAAGGGGCCAGGCCAGTGAATGCAAGTGGGTTTTTACATCTGATCACCAATACTAGGGAAACATAGGCACAGTATGTCCATCTGTAAGTAAAAAATACAAACATTTCGTTTTGACATATCAAAGAACAATGCATAGTAACATATTTTCTGGTGTTTTTTGGCAATTGGATCGGACAGTTAGATACATCTTGTCTGAATCCCAACTCTTTATTTGCAAGGGAATCTTAAAAAAGTTACTTAAGTTTCTTTATAGTTTAATTTTTTTCCATCTGCAAAAGTAGATATGTAGGATTATCATGAAGATTAAGTAAGATAAAACATACAGAATATACAATCTTTTTTTTTTAAGATTATTTATTTATTTAATTATTTTTTTGACAGAAAGAAAGATCACAAGTAGGCAGAGAGGCAGGCAGAGAAAGAGGAGGAAACAGGCTCCCTACTGAGCAGAGAGCCCCATATGGGGCTTGATCCCAGCTCAGACCTGAGCTGAAGGCAGAGGCTTAACCTACTGAGCCACCCAGGCACCCCAGGATATACAATCTTAATTCAAAATAAGGTCCTAAAAGTGTTTGTTGTTCTAATTTTCATGAAGTGGAGTAAAAGGGTAAATTCACAATTCTTTCCTAAGTGATCAGATCCTTAATAGAAAAAAAAAATCCAAGAATAGTCTACATCACTACATCAGGTCATATTGCCACATACAGGGGCACCTGGGTGGCTCAGTGGGTTAGAGCCTCTGCCTTCGGCTCAGGTCGTGATCCCAGGGTCCTGGGATCGAGCCCCGCATTGGGCTCTCTGCTCGGCAGGGAGCCTGCTTCCTCCTCTCTCTCTCTCTCTCTGCCTGCCTCTCTGCCTACTTGTGATCTCTGTCAAATAAATAAATAAAATCTTTAAAAAAAATATTGCCACATACATGTTATTTATAGACCAAACAAAAGACAGATTAATGTTTTGTGTTGTGTGTCCTTGTATATGTAAATTCTAAGTTTTGAATTATAACAAGGCATAGACAGTGTCAGGAGTTGTGAAGATGGAGGAGGAAAACACAAGACAAGAGAGAGAGAGAGAGAGAGAGAGATCCATCCTCGACTTCCTGAATAAGTCATTGTGAAGACCCCATCCTGTAGAAGAAAAATAACCGTTAGTTTCTGATTACACTGCAAATTTAACCTTTAATTTTGCCAGAGCAAAATGAACACTAAATATTTCTTTAATATATAAATTTTATTCTTTTTGACTCTGTGAAATTTATCATAGTTTATCACTTGGATTCTTTGATCATCCCTTAGCATCTTTCCCCATATCATTCTTGATTCTTCTAGGCCCTTTTCCATAGCTACAGTGATCCTCAGAAGGAAATGTAATCACCATCTCCCCTGCATAAAAAGAATTGCTTTAAGAATAAATAACATTACCATTAAAATATTAATCTCTGCATTATCTGATCCCTGCTCTCCTTATTTCCTCCTCTTTTTTTTATGTTCAGAAACGTTAATTATATTAAAATGTTCCACTAATTATTTTAAATATTTAAGAGAGTCTAGTACTAATGACACTGTCAACTTATCATTGTGTTAGCCAGGGCACCAAACTCAAGGAAAGTTATCCAAGAAAATGTTAAAATTTGTTCCATAACTTAAAGGGACATGCACTGCATACCTTCCAGCTTCAAGGTTTTTATACTCCAAATGGACATACTTATTTCTGAGCCCACATTTTGTTAGAACAGCTTAATCCCATTTATAAGCCAGACAGAGTGTTGGATCATCTTCCCCAAGAAGTCACACACAGTCTCTTAGGACCCCCATTTCTAGTTTCTTATTTATCTCTCTGTGACACTGAGATCTATTAGATGAACTAGCCAAACAAAACAGAAGGAGTAAGATTCAATCAGCTTGGTCAAGGGTTCAGTCTGATCCACACAGGAATTCGAGGTCAAACTTTCTCCATTTTGAGATTTAAATGAAAATGTGAAAACTTCAGGAAAAAATAAGCCCTTAATTTAGTTACAACAGATAATTTTTTAAGCTTCTAATATAATTCCAACCTAATGACTGGAAGTAGAAAATAAAATTTTAATATTGGTAACATGAAGGAAAGTACAAAGCATAATAGAATATCCATAAATCAGAGGATTAAAGTGAGGGATTATCTGGCCACTCTGGTGGAAGGTGAAGGTGGAGTTTTACATCTGGTGAAGGTGGAATTTTACAAGAAGTGGATAGCATTATATATCTCAGGGTGTAATATCTTGAATGAAAATTTTGAATAACTTGGATATGTGGCCAAAACAGAAATAAGCATTTTTCTCTTTTGAAAGGCACAGCTGTGGTATTTAAAGATGAGTTATAGAATTTGTGTTCCAAAGTATATGAGAATTACAGCCAACACAACTTCAAAACATAAACCTATATATATATATGGAAAGAATCAAACATTTATCCTACTTTTCCTATATGAACTATAGAATTGGGTAACCAAAGAGCAGATGAAGGAAAGTGTGTCATCATAAGAACATTTCAAAAAAAAAAAAAAAAAACACAGGAAGAAAGAACAACAGAATTGCAATTTCAACATTTTGCAAATTCTAATTAACTAAAGGATTTAGGGATTAGGGACTTCTAATTTTATCAGAAGAGACAATTGGTCATTAAATACCTCCCATGATCTCTCATGAGGAACACAATACTGGCTATAAAGTAGATTTGGGAAAAAAGGTTCAAGGTTGGTGTTTACAAGATGTGGCATAGCCCTAGTACTTGTTTTAATGTGAAATTACATTGCACTTTCTATTTCCTTTGTTTCTTTAATTAAAATGAATATTCACTAGTTGAAATTTTCGAGTTTGGAAACCTCGCTGGTATTATTTGTGATATTAAGGGTTAGATTGGAATACATATATAGATTGATTGGCTATTAAGATTTTTACTGTATTCCACCTATCTCTACTGAGAATTATAAAAATTATCTCTAAATTTAGTAACGTACCTTAACCTCTTTACAGAAAAGCAACATGCAAATGGGCCGTAAGCCATTATAATAACAAACAATATATCCTGCTGCCCAAGTGAAACCATGGTCAGTTGACCAAGACCGACGAAGTTATTTACAATGGGAAGACTGAGATACATAGAAACTTAAAGGAAATAGTAGAAAGAATAAAAGGGAAGAAATTTACCATCTTAAATATCATAGAAGTTTAAAAAAGCAGAGAATGCTGAAGTACATTAAATATTACTAATATTTACCCAAATGTTTTCCACCTGCATCACTTAAGACACATATGATTCCAAACACAGCTGGATTCAGTGACATGTTTACATAACAATTTCAAACCTGATATTTCATACCAAAATTAAAAAAAAAGAATGTCTTTTAAGCAGTTTTGATTAATAAAACTTCTTTCATGAGGAAAATATTTCGTATTTAAAAACCATTCAAAGGAACCTAGTAAATTCTTATTTTCCTGTAGCCTCTCTTTTGAAAATTGTCTCAACTGGGGAACAGTTTAAGAAATGTATATGGCTATACAGGAACAAAATTCCCCATAGACATTTTTATTTGATAAATACAAGCCCAATGCCTCATAAACCAGAATAACGTATTTGGTCAGAACCAGTACAGGGGAAGAGAGAGGGAAGTCAGTTTATAAGACCCCTGTGTTGCAAGCCCAGGGAGCGGATCTGTCAGGAGGAGGCTGCTCATATCCCACATCACATGGCATCAGCATCATTAGGTGTCATAAGCAGGTTTGGCTGTGCCTAGCAAGTAGGTTTCAGTTTCTGAATACAGGGTCTCCATGACTCTTGATCTTATTGAGACCTTCAGAAAAGGGCCTAGTTTTTCTCTTTTAGTCTGGTCTTGGAAGGCATGATCTGCCTTAGGCAACATTTCAAAGGAAGTGTTTATGGCTCTTCCAGCATCCTTCTGTCCTTCCCAGACTCTCCTCTATCTTTGGAAAATCCCTTCTCTCAGCTTCTGTTTTCAAGAAACTCATGCTGACATGTTTTAGGATAAGAAAATGTCTTAGAAGAGAGGGAGACGCCCTGGTGAACCACACCAAATGAATCATCACTTATCTTTAAAGAAAGGCCCTTAAAGCCAGGGTATTATAAGACCGGATCATAGCTAACAAATCTTAAGGAAGAAGAAATGTTAAAGAGGAAAGTCAAGATGCTGGTCATGAAAGCTTTGACAGTTGCCCTTATTTTACTTAAAAGTAATAGGTAATTATTAATTACTTATATTAATAAAGTAAGCTTATTAATCACTACTATCAATGTGATAATAGAAGATAACTGCTATATCCTAGACATCTTTTCTAAGATATCAGAGTTGTAGAGTTCTTATTCATTAACTGGCTTTATAGCTGGCAAATGTAGTGGTATTTAATAGCTGTGGGTGTTTGTGGCAAGCGTGCCTTTTATTTGAATGTTGCTCCATTTCCCGCCCTTTTGCTCTGCTTGGTATTTTAGGAAAACATTGACCGATGGGTTTTGACTAGTTCCATAGCGGGCATAAGGGAGGAGGACTGGAGGGCAGGAGACAGCTTCTCATCATTGCTCTGCCACACAGGCTGTAGAAGGAGCTTTACCTCCCTCATGGTCCAGATCCCACTTGGGCAGCCTGGCAACCACATGGCCTGGCTTCCAGATTTGGCTGCTCCACTGCCTCCCACTTTTCCTTTAACCATCGAGTATTCTAGCTTCCGACTTTTGTTAGTCTCGGTTGCCTCCTTGCTCTAAATTGTCCGACTGAGGGATACCTGGGTGGTGCAGTTGATTAAGTGCTGGACTCTTGGTTTTGCCTCAGGTGGTGATCTCAGATTCATGAGATCAAGCCCCGCGTCACGCTCCATACTCAGTGCAGAGTGTGCTTGAGATTCTCTTCCCTTTCCTTCTGCCTCTCCGCTCATACTCTCTCTCTTTCTCTCTCTGTGTGTTTTTCTCAAATAAATAAACAAATCTTTAAAAAAAAGTAAATAAATTGTCCAATTGGATTCTCAGTTCTTTTTGCATTTGCATATCTAAATTATCCAAATTTTGCCTGAATTGAATTTTCTATAGTTTGAAATCCTATCATGTTTTCTGTCCTCCTGAACAGAGCCAAAGGGATATAGGAAGGATTAAAACACACGCATTATCTGCATTCAGTGAGAAGAGGTCCAAGCATGTTTAGTAATCAAGACAGCTTTGGAATCATTCAGCTTATTTTGTGTTCCTGTCTTCCCAGTCCTGCTGCAACTCTGTGTCAGCTGAACCACAGCATCTTGCTGGGGAAGAAGAAGAACAATGGAAAGGACACATCACATATGTAATGTTATTCCCCATGACTCTGCCATGACTCTGCCCTGTATGCACACACACATATACCATGAGTGAAGATAGAATCCAGGCAGCACTAAAGAATTGATGAAGGAAATCTCCAGGCTTTTTTTTTCTTTTTCTTTCTTTCTTTCTTTCTTTCTTTCTTTCTTTCTTTCTTTCTTTCTTTCTTCCTTTCTTTCTTTTCCCCAGAGAGGGAGAGTGGGGGAAGGGTCGGGGAGTGGGACAGAGAATCTTAAACAGGCTCCACATCCAACATGGAACCCAAAGGAAGGGCTCAAACTCAGGACCCTGAGATCAGGACCTGAGCCTAAATCAAGTCAGTCACTTAACTGACTGAACCACCCAAGTGTCCCCTTTTTTTGATAGATTTTTTTTTTTTTGAGGAAAGGAATGAAGCAAGGGAGGGAGGGAAGGAAGGAAGGAAGGAAAGAGAAAAGGAAGGAAAGAAGGAAGGAAGGAAGGGCAAAAGGAAGGCAGGTAGGCAATCAGGCAGGCAGACAGGTAGGAAGGGAGGAAGGAAATACATTTTGCCAGTGGTCACACAATCCCTCTCAATGCCTCTGCCAGCCTTTCTGTGAGAACGAACGGAATGGGTAGCAAAGCAAGTTAATAAAATTTTGGATATGCAAAGTTTGACTCAGAGTCGATGGGGGTATCAAGCTAAGGAAAAGTAACATGAGGGCCTTAAAGAACACTGGGAAATCAGCAACATGGGTAGAAGAGAAGTGGCTGGGAAAGTATCTGTAGTGGGATAGTGGGAGATTCTGAAACAGGGAGATTCGTCTCATTCAAAGCCCTTTGCTTTGCCCCAACATCTAGATGCAAATTCTTAAGTTTGAAAAAAAATCTTAAGAAAAGGGAGTTGGAACGTCAAACAAGAAGTGACCAGAAAACTTAAATTCTCCCCTTCCACCTGGAAATTTGTAGTGATTTTGGTGAGGATTGCAGTTTTCCTTGAATGAAGGTTGCGTCCCATTGATTTAATTATCAAAGAATGAGGAATCTCACTAGATATGCCTTTATATGGAGATAAACAGATTTTATATGGGAGAGCACATGACAAACATTGCAACACTAGACAAATCTCATTGTTTGCAATGAATGTTTTCCTCCATTAATTTGTAATGGTGTTTTCAAAAGCTTTCCTTTTTTTTAAACCTTGCATTAGATTAAGGTTTCAATTTTTAATTCATTATCTTCAGGTTTCTATTCCATGTAACCATTTTAACACCTAGTGGGTTACAGCACCAAACCCTTTCTCCATTCTTGTTTCTTAAAGAACTAATCAAATAAAAGTACATGTAGGACATCGACGGTGCCATAGTCTAAACATCAGGTAGTTTTCCACCATTACAGTTAATTACATCTTAGTTTGATGAAGAGCCACTCAAGTTAAGTATTCTTCAGCTATCATTTTCAGAGCACATCCTGTTTTAATTCCCTGGCCTTATATTGGTTAGGGGTTGTTCTGTAAGCAGTGTGCTTGACTCCACATCCCAGTGAAAGCCTGTTCCAGTAATTGCTTAGTTAATGGAAGATTACTCGATATTGGATATCTTCATGTAGCTTTAAAAGTCTCCTAAAAGCAATAAGTTCTTTAGTGATATCAAATTTTACCATCATTGCACCTGTAATAGGAAACACATGTAAAAAATAATGCCAATCCTATCTCTATTTAGAAATGCTTGTCTTAATTAATATGCATTATTTTGAAGGAAAGCATCAGTTAATACATAGTTTGTTAAAATAAGTGTGCATTGCATTTAGATTAGTTGTAACTCCATGAAAATGATGCTTTGACTATAATGAGCATCAGTGGAATTTAAATGAACTCCCCCAAATTTTTCTTGTTAATTTTTTTCCCTTAAATGCAGGCAAATATACAATGTGATATCATATATTTCCTGAAATAACTTTCTCTGATAATATTTTTTGAGGAAGATCAAGAAGCAAAACACCGAAGAAAATGTTACTGCATTTTCTATATTTCATACATTCTTTTTTGAACCATGGCTAATGTAAAAACATGGGGATTTCCCCTGCCTAGTTAAAAGGTGCATCCAAGTATAGTGATATTTAGCATTTTAAAATTTATCAGGAATGCCATGCGACCAAGTAAGCCTGGTTAACTTTAAAACTGTTTCATGTTTAGAATCAGCACATCATGGGTATTATTTATTCTTTTGTTCATTTCATAGTGATGTGAGATGACAGATATCCTTTTTTGATGGAGTAGTGGTTTTCCAGCATGGTTAACTGTCATGGGCATTCTATAATGTGAATTTAGCCTTTAAACTTATTCAAAAAATAGAAACAGTTTCTATGACAGAAAACCTCCTTTAATAGATTGAAATACATTTATATTTCATTTTGGAAGGGATTAAGCCAGAGGTATGCTTGGGGCTATAGCATGCTAGAAACAACGCATTTAATGTACTTAATTAGAATGACACGTTATAACTTCGTAGCAATTTTCTGTCTTTCTTCTCTCCCACCATCCCTTTCTCATTCTCCATGCCAGAATTTATTTCTCATCCCTTTATGAGGCTATGTCATTTGAAATGAGTAAATATTTGCACTTCTTTTATGATTGTCAAAGTATACAACACGTGTTTGTGAAGCAGCAATTAGCAAGGTACATGAGTGTCTGTTAAGAAATACTGACATATTTTGAAAAATAAATCTGAGCAGCATATCACATCGTCATAATGGGAGTTGTCTTCTGATGGAACAGCTCCTCAGACTGTGAATGTTACAGCAAAATATAGAATTGGAATGCACTTCTAGTACCTATTTAACTACGAGTTTTTTTTTTTTTAAAGATTTTATTTATTATTTATTTTGACAGAGAGAGATCACAAGTAGACAGAGAGGCAGGCAGGCGGGGAGAGAGAGAGAAGCAGGCTCCCTGTCGAGCAGAGAGCCTGATGCGGGACTCGATCCCAGGACCCTGAGATCATGACCTGAGCCGAAGGCAGCGGCTTAACCCACTGAGCCACCCAGGCGCCCCAAACTACGAGTTTTTCTATGCTAAATACATACTCTCCTCACATATTTGAAATTAACATCTTACATATATAATCAGCAAAAAGGTTTTCATTAGAAAGTTATAAATGATAATATATCTTAACTTTCTCTTAGTACACAAATTTAAATATTGTTTAGTAAGTCTACATGTTTCTTCAGAAATCTTCTATCTGAGCATCTGCTTTCTAGTTATCAGGATGACTTATCCTATATGCATACAAGTGTGTGTGTCTTATAGCTTATTATAAACTCCTATCAGTGTAAAGGGTCAAAACCATCTCAACTTCTTATGATATATTTAAAAATTCAGTTTTTCTTAACTATGTACCTCATGTCAGTTACTTTCTACTGGGAGAATCTCAACTCATGTCTTGAATATAATAAGATTCATAGAATTTCACATTTCTATTGGTCATACATTGATTTAACCTATCTGTGAGTTGGTATGATCAATGGTACATTCTGGAGTTTTTGTTTGTTTCTTTGTTTACTTCGTAGACCTGATTTATTTTATTGCAAAAACAGGTTCTCCAAAGTTCTTGCAGATAGAGTAATATAGGTATATAGTGAAAAACAGATATAACAGAAGGAAAAATAATCTAAGAAGCACAGGAGATGAAAAATAGAATATATTTGGTTGATATTTGAATGGGAAAAAGAGTTAATGAGGCAAAGAGATTCAGAAAGTTACTTCCAGAAGTAGAGAAAGTTTTCACATTGACGCTAGTAATATTATGTCAAGGAACCAAGAGGAAGCTAATATCATGCCTCAAAGGGGAATTGGTTGCATGGTCTAGAGAATGAAACTCTTACACATGTTCAGGCATATATCTGAATACTTTTTTTTTAAAGTATAAAGTATAATTGACATACAATATCCTATTAGTTTTAGGTGTGTATATCATAGTGATGTATTATTTTATACATCATGAAATAATCCCCATGATAACATTGATTATCATGTCACCATATGAAATTATTACAGTATTATTGACTATATTCCCTGTGCTGTACATTATAGCTCCATTACCTATTTAACGCTGGAAGTTTGTACCCCTTAATCCCCTTCACTTATTTTGTCTGCCTCCCAATCATAGCCTCACACGCTTTGTAGCAATATGGAAAAGATAATCCTTTATTTGAAGACTTTATACTAGTTCAGATAGATGTGAGGGAGCTAAAAAAAGAAAAAAGAAAGAAAGAAAGAAAGAAAGAAAGAAAGAAAGAAAGAAAGAAAGAAAGAAAGAAAGAAAGAAAGAGAGAGAGAGAGAGGAAGGAAGGAAGGAAGGAAGGAAGGAAGGAAGGAAGGAAGGAAGGAAGAAAAAAGAAAAAAGAAGGCTTTCTTTTGGACCGGCAGTATTTTTGGAGAACAAAATGAATCAAGTCAGTTTGTATTGTTTACTCACTACATCTCTGTAGCAAAGCTGGATACAGTTTTCTTGGCATAGAGTTTACCTCTCAGAGGAAGCTCATTGGATGGCCATGTGTCTTTATTCCACAAGCCACTCCTGCCAAATTGAAGAATGGAGTCAGTTATTTTCACAAGCAGCCTCCTTGAGCATGATTAAGGTCTCCTGCACATATCACAGGTGAACCAATCTGTGTTGTCTCGCAGGAAGAAGCAGATGCTCTAAATTAACCCTGAACCTGAATTGGAATTTATGTTCGTTATAAAGTAAAAGCATACCTAACTAATTAATTAAAACTTACAGAATGGTGAAAGGTTCAGTGTTTAGGTATAATTTATAAGGTAACTGATGCTCCTTGTTCTCAGATATATTCCTATTTTCATACTCACAGGTATAATTTCAAAGATAATCTCTCCTAGGTTGAATTCCTTCAATGTAACATTCTGAAATTTTCTAGAATCCTTTATTTTAAAGGTTACAGATGCATATGTGACAATTTCATTAATAAATAAACAGTATAGACAACACAGAGCTGCTCAGTTTTCACGTCCATCTTAAAATCTATAATTTCCTTCCTCTTTTAAAGTTAAAATATATGTACATCCTTAATGTGTCAAAAGCTTATGTTCCCCTTTCCACCATTATCCTCTAGATCCCCTCTTTTTCTGTTTTTTTTTTCTTGTTATCGTGTGCTCCCCATGTATGACAATATCAATGTAATCTCTTTTAACATTTTTTCTCCCTTCACTGCTCATTATCACTGTGGAGACCAAAATACATCTTCATTTGTGTAAATTGTTCATCTTTAAATTTTGTCTATTTCCTTCTCAAGTGTACCCTACCTTTGGTCAGTGAGGGTAATGAGTCTCTATCACCTTCTCTAACATAGTTTTAACATTATAGGGAACAGAGTAGTTTAATTTTATATCATTATCTCTTCATTGTAATATTTTTTCTATCATAATCATTTGTTGTTTGGATGTAAAGAAGCAAAAAGGAAAAAAATAAGTCAGATTTTTCATAGTATCCCTATGATTCACTAATTTTGTAGTAGTAAAGACAATGTGGTAAGTTGTAGTTATACTGATTAAGTAGGAAATACTATGTAATGTCAATTTTTACCCTTTCTTCTTTATTTGATTTTAAAGACTAAGATTTTATTTTATTATCTTATTTTATTATTATTTTTAATTTTCCAAATTTTTATTTAAATTCCAGTTAGTTAACATATAGTAAAATATTAGTTTCAGGTTCATCACTTACCCTACAACACCCAGTGCTCATCACAATAAGTACCCTCCTTAATCCAACATCTGTTTAACCCTTCCACCCACCCACTTCCCCTCTGGTAACCATCAGTTTGTTCTCTATAGTTAAGACTCAGCTTCTTGGTTTGCCTCTCTCTCCCCGCCTGACCATGTTCATTTGTTTTGTTTCTTAAATTCCACATATGAGTGAAATCATATCGTTTTTGTCTTTCTCTGGCTGACTTATTTTGCTTAGCATAATATGCCCTAGAACCATCCATGATGTTGCAAATGGCAAGATTTCATTCTTTTAATGACTGAATAATACTCCATTGTACGTACATACCACATTGTCTTTATCCATTCATCAGTGGTTGGACATTTGGGCTCTTTCCATAATTTGTTCATTGTTGATGCTGCTGCTATAAACATTGGGGTGCATATATCCTTTTGAATTAATATTTTTGTATCCTTTGTGTAAATACCATATTTTAAGAAAACACTTCCACTAAGACTCTAAATTACCAAATAGTCTTTTGTATCTGACCTCTTTTACATAACATTATATCTTTGAGGTTTATTAATGTTATAACATATATACATATTTTATTCTTTTAATTGCTGAATAGTAGTCCATACTATGTTTGTGCTACCTTTGGATTATTCATTTACCACTTAATGGATGTTTGGATTTTTTTTTCAGTTCTTGGTTGCTATAAATAATGTTGTCATGAATATTCACATACATATCTTTGTATGGACATATATTTTCATTTCCCTTAGATAGATTCTTAACAGTGGAATTGTTAGGTTGAATGTTAAGTTTATGTTTAACTTTTTGAGAACTGTCAATTGTTTTTCCACATAGATGTACAATCTTGTTTTTCCACTAGCAATGTATGAAGGTTTCAGTTTCTCTGTAACTTCTCCAATACTTGAGAGTTGAAGTGTAGAAATCCTACTTCCTCAAGATATTTGACCAAAATCTATGAACTATCATTGGTTGAACATTTAGCTATGCAGACATAAAGGTTACCCTTGGGAAGCTGGTCTTAAAACTTAAATCAAGGGGGGAAAACAAATAAACTCCAAGCAAAAACATCAATGACCACACAGTTTAAAGGAGATATATTTCACAGATTTAATCCAGACAAGTAAATAAATAATCAAACAAAAATGCAAGCAAACAGACCAAAAAAACCCAATAGATTGAGAAGTACATTGAAAGATCAGAGTGTTTTTGAGGATCTCTCTCACTTTTATTTACTGCTGGACCCCGTGTGTGTATGTATGTTCAGGTACCTTTAGCCAAGGATGTGTGGGTAACTTTGACCTAGGCTGATCTCTGCAGTATATTAGACTATGATCAACCTGAAATTGATAGGAAATTTATCAAGTCTATATGGTTGTCACACCTTCTGGAACTCCCAGTTAAATCACTCATTTGTTTGCAGGTCTGTTCTTTGCTCACACGGTACTGCAAACTACAGCTAGTTGAGCTTCTGTCTTCCATTGTTGGCTTTTCCACTTTAAATGACAAGACTCCAAATCAACTGAATGTTTTCTTGTGGTGGGATTGAAGGTGCTGGACCTGTTCTACTTTGATTGAACTTCCTCACCAACAGAACTGGGGGGACATGGGGGATGGGGGAACAGGACAGCAGTAGCAGTGTTAGGGAAGGATACCATAGACTCCTGCTGCTCCTATGCCAAGTTTAACATTTTTCATTTATAAACTCTCCTTAGCTTATTGTATGCCTGTGATTTTCAGAGGGCTGAAATGATGGTGATGGTTGTTGTTGTTGTTTTGACGGTTTTTCCTACCTTCATAGTGGCTTTTTGGGAAGAGAATTTATCGATGTCCTCACTCCATCATGCCAGAAGGGCCAGAAGTGAATCCTCTGGGCTACCTTTTATCTTTCCTGAAATCATCTATGAAGACTGGATCCAAGTAAATTACAGTTAAATATGGTAGAAAAAAAATGTGTTTACCTCTGTATCCTCTTTCCTCAGAAATGAAACTAAAATAAATATATCTAAAAACTAAATAGAAAGAGAATGGGAGAGGAGATAACAGCAGATAAGTGATGTCAAGGGAACATTAGAAGATGGCAGCTGTATGGACTCTGCAGGTGACATAAACCAACACATTAGATTCCAAGGCAGAAGTTTTCAAGCAGCACTAATTTCTTCTACAGAACCCAGAAGATGCTCAGAAATTTGAGGGGCCAGGTGCTTGGAACCTAACTGCCCATCAACAGAAGAGTGGGTGAATGGATGCTGATATGATCTCATAAATGAAATAAGCATTGAGCAAAATAAAGTACCTACAATAGGTAAATATGGATACATTTTATTAATATGTACATGGAAAGAAGTATAAGAAGATTACAAGGAGCTTAACATTCCTTATAAAATTAAAATAAACTTAAAAAATATACAGAGGATTATATGTATACCATGGGTAGCAAACTATGGCCTGAGGACCAAATATACCTGTTTTTCTATGGTTGTTCCTTGAGCTAATAATGGTTTTTACACAGATAATCGTTGAAAAACATATTCCAGTGTCCATAACAAGGTTTATTGGAACATAGTCAAGCTCATTAGTTAGTCCATGTTATACCTGTGGCTGTTTTTGCAGCACAATAGCAAAATGAGTTGTTGGGACAAAAACCATATGGCCCACAAAGCTGTATTCAGTCTTTTACACGAAAAGTTTGCCAAACTCTCGCATATATATATGCGATATATATATATATATGCTTATATATAAAATCTGTATATCACAAATATATAACACATGTACATAATACATATACATACACACTCATATATGCACATATAAAGATATTAAACTTAAACATAAATATACATATATTTATAATTGGATTTACATATATTTATATCTATAAATGTAAATGTTTTTATTTATAAACATACAAACATTTATAATGGCTATAGTGGAAATAATTATGAACATGGGAGTTAAGGAAAGAGTAGCCTCAGATGAAGGAATACCAGGAAATGGGTTGGTTGAGGGCCATACAGTTAGATGTAAGTTACTGTCAAAGGTTTGGTTTTTACATTTGCATGCTTATTCAAGATAAATAGATAGATAGATAAATAGTTAGATAAGAGGCCCCTGCATGGACCAAAGATGATAGTGTTTTGTAATAAAGGAATATGATTAACACAATTATGTGCACCTTCCAACCATTAAATTTCTAAAAATTTACTTCATAATTAACAATTAACCCTCTAAATATCCTTGCCCATCTCATACAACTTAAAAGTTACTCCTCACATTCAAGAAAAACACTGAAGTTTTACTCTGTGGATAAATGGAATGAGAAGTACTAGCTATGGCAAATGTTAGGAAAGATGAACCAAATTGAAAATGGAAGAATTAAAGGATATGGTCTACATTTTCTACTCATTTGTCAAACATTTTGTTCTCTAAACATGGAATTAATTACTCTCTGGCAAAAATTGTCTAGCTATTCCCCCACCCAACAACAGGAAATCCTGTAGATATGAACACTTGGTGGAAGGGTAATGTATTAATTTTCTGTTCTTAAATAAAAATTACCAGAAACTTAGTGTTGTAAAACAACATAAATTTAGTAAAATGGCACAGCCACTGTAGAAAACCAGATGGTGGTTCCCCCAAAATTAAACCTAGGACTACCATAATATCCTTCAAAGCCATTTCTGAGTAGATACCAAAAGAAGTGAAAGCAAGGACTCAAGCAGATATCTGCACACCTATGTTCTTAGCAACATTATTCACAATAGGACTGAGGTCTAATTTTGCTAGCTGTCAGCTGGAGACTGCTCCAGTCAGTGGGAGGCTGCCTTCAGCTTCTAGAGTCCACCCCATTCTTTTCCACGTGGTCTGTTCCTTCTTAGCAAATCCCTCTCATGCTTCAAATCTCTCTGACCCCTTTTTATGCCACCAGCTGGAGGAAATGGTCTGATTTTAAAGGGCTCATAAGATTAAGTTAGATGCACCTAGATAATTTCTCCATTTTATTTTTTCTAATTTCCCCACTTTAAAGTAATGGATTTTTTACCTTAATTATGTCTGCATATCCTTTTTGTAATATAATGTAACATAAATACAGGAATAACACGAAGGAGTAAAGATTCATGGAGGGCCTCCTATAATTCTGCCTGTCACAAGGGGCATCTTGCAAAGAGAAGTCTATTTCTCTGCTTAGCTCACCAGTGGACAAGCACTGCTCCATACGTAGTATCCAATCAAATTTTTAATCCTCATACAAAGTGTCATTGAAGATTTGGGGAATGAAAAAAACAAAAGAAAAAGGAAAAAAATTTTATAAGAATTTATTTATTTATTTGACAGAGATCACAAGTAAGGAGAGAGGCAGGCAGAGAGAGAGAGAGAGAGGAGGAAGCAGGCTCCCTGCTGAGCAGGGAGCCCGATGTGAGACTTGATCTGAGGACCCTGAGATCATGACCTGAGCCAAAGGCAGATACTTAATCCACTGAGCCACCCAGGTGCCCAGGAAAAATATTTTTTAAAATGCATTTTAGAACACAAAGTCAGTGAATGAAACAGAAGGAAAAAACAAAAACAAAAAACTATCTCATAGAAAGAAAAGGATGAAATTATTTCAGACAAAGTTCCTAAAAACATAACTGGAACATTAAGTGTTCAATAGATTTTGGTTATTATTAAAATCACCATTTTATTACATATGAAATAAGAACATGACACCGTAAAAAAGGGACATTTATAGGCCAAAGGGAATTCATATATAAATATATACATTATATATATATATATAATGTATATATACACACACACATTATCTAAGAACATAAGTATACATATGAAATGGATATATCTATCATGCATATATATACATATCTAACATATATATCTATGTTTATATATGTGTATACATGTACATATACCTAACATATGTATATACAAAACATTTAAAGAAGGCTTGGGGAAAAAACCTGAGGAAAAATTATATAAACATGTATATAAAAAATAACAACAACAATAACAAAACAAATGGTGGCAAAAAACCCAGAAGTTTAAAGATAAGGACAGTAAAGTAACTGTCCAAGAAGTATAAACTTTAAAAGGAATTCCAATAATAAAGAAAAAACCAAGAGGGAGAAATTATCAAAGAAACAAGATATGAATATCATCCATATTGTTAGGACATGGATTTGTACATCAAAAGGTAACATTATTTTATAATAAACATAGTAGCAACTTAGGAGACCCATTAAAATACTCTACTTCATTAAAATTCAAAATTCCAGGAATATAGGAAAGTTGGCAACATTTTCCAGGGAGGAGAAAAAGTGGGGAAGGCAAAAATTTGGGAAACAGGAGCATCAGATATATGAAATATAATACTGAAATCTGGAAAAAAAAAGAATTATGCTTTCAACTTTTAAGAAAAATTTCTCACTTAAAATTCTATATTATGCCAAAAGATGAAATAAGAGTGATGGCAGAAAGACATTCCATGCATACAAATTCTTAATATTTTAACATTTTATATATCTTTTTCCAGGAGGTTGCACAAGTTTTATTTCATTGATATGAGGTGAACAGTTAAAACAGAGAATAATGTAGAATAAAGGAAATTGTCCAGCATAGCACAGAAACAAAGGAAATTTCTATCAAGGGTAGTTTTAGGAAGACAGCTGGACTCCTGTGCAGGTTAGTACTATAAGCTTTATGGGAGCTGGGAGATAGTGGGCATGAGGAAGAATGTTTCCATTCCCATGCCATCCTCAAATATTGAAACTTAAAAAAAACTTTTGATGTGTTGTTATAAAATGGAATTTTAAAAAATTCTGAGAGTAATATTATTTCATATAAATACAAATTAAATTGGCAAATGAATATATCTCATCATTCCATTTTTTACCAATAAGCCTACTTTTTTTGTGTGTTTTATATTTTCTGGGAGAAATCTTCTCATCTATACTTACTGACCATGGACCATATCCTTCTTTGATACCTGAATATTGCAGTGGTTGATATATCATTGTTAATTAAAAGTAAGATATCACAGGTGCAGATAAAGCTTCAATTAGCAATTTATGTTACCAGCTTTAAACAATTTAAACCTTTAAAAAGTCTAAGAAAAAAAACCCATTCAATATAATTTTAATTAGTAAGAAAATTTAATTCAAATTAATCAAAATTTTCAGTTTTATTTAGTCTAATGTTTATTGGTCTCTCAGCATTGTTTTTTGTGAACTCTGCATCTTTTTTGGATATTTTAAAAATGATTCTGATTCTAGCTTTTATAAATAATTTACACATGCACATAAAATGTAAATACCTACTTGCATACCACTTAATAACATATATCTACTCAAATTCAAGGGCAAAGAGTTGGCATTTGGGAAAGTTAGGGTCAGTGTCCAGTTGACAATCTGGAAATGTCATCAGGTACTCTCAAAGAATGTTTTCCAAACAAATCTATTTTCCACTTCTTTCCAAGTTGCTGGCACTTGTCATCCTCCTGCAATAACACTAAATCCTTTCCCATTCACCTGGCTCAGTATTGCCTCACAACATTTTCTGTCCAGCTGCAAGAATTGTTGCCTCTCCCCATTGCCAATTATTTCCTCAGCCAACACATTTCCCACCATTGCTTCTTTACAATATTTTGCACTTATGCAATGCTTTCTTAAGTAGGTTCTCAAAGTTCTTCCAAATATACTACCTCATTAGTCTTCTTGATAATTTTATAATGAATACGGGCAGAGAAAAATTTCCAAGTTTGTCAATGAATTGAATTCTCAAAAGTCATTTGGATGTTGGTTGTTTGGAACCCAGAGACAAAATACTGAGTTTGGATCTCAGCACAGCCTAGATGTGCCTAACCACATGTGCGACTGGAGTATAATTCTATATGCGTGATGCTACACGGATCACCTGGTCTGTTTCATGATGGGTCTGCAGGATTATGAATCAGAAAGTCCAACTGGGAACATTCTGGAAACACACATTCCTCTGTTGACTTCCTGGCAACAGAGTTTGGAAATCCGTATTCAAAACTACCCAGTCCTCATCTTTAACCACATCATAGGAGAATTTGGAGAAGGACTGATCCAGGGTGCTGGCAGAATATGGAAAAGGAATGTGGAAGCAATAGCAGTGAGCAGCAGAGGATCTGAAGCTAGTTTTTTTAGCTTATGAGCTCATATTTTTTTCTTTTCTTTTTCTTTTTGCTTTCTTTCTTTCTTTCTTCTTCTTTTTTTAAAATTTGGATTTTCTGGGGTTTGGCCTTTATACACTATTTTCACCACCAGCTACTTGACGTTTCCGTGAAGGTTTCTCATTTTTGTGGTACATTGTGAACTAGAAAGAAAGTATGTACTTTCTATCTTCCTATTCATTGCCACAAAAGACACTGAAGATAATGCAAATTTTTCTAGTAAATACTTAAAACATTGAAGAGATAAAAAAAAATTCATGAAGGGGAATGCACACCTGTGTATTGGTGGTGATGGTGGCTATGAGATACATGAAATATTGGTATAATGTTGTTCCATTCTTCAGGGAAATGCTCAGCCTAAATATTTCTCTAACTATTGTGGAGAAAAACTCCACCTCTTCAGCACATCAGCACAAGAGACATGCAGATTCTGAAACCATGAGAAAGGGAGAAATTTGTATTTATGGCGAGGGAAGGATGAGGTCATTCATTCATGGATATGAGTTAAGAAGAGTTAGATATGGGGCGCCTGGGTGGCTCAGTGGGTTAAGCCTCTGCCTTCGGCTCAAGTCATGATCCCAGGGTCCTTGGATCTAGCCCCGCATCGGGCTCTCTGCTCAGCGGGGAGCCTGCTTCCCCCTCTCTCTCTCTCGCTGCCTGACTCTCTGCCTACTTGTGATCTCTGTCTGTCAAATTAATAAATAAAAAAATCTTAAAAAAAAAAAGAGTTAGATACTGCAAATGAATCATCCCTAAGGAGTTTTGAAGGGAGAGTCTGAGAGAACAGAGAGAGAGAAGGGGAGGAAAGAGAGCGAGGGAGAGAAAGACAGGAATTTTGAGTACACAAGTGACTAGGTAACTGTATGGCAAAGGGGCTCAAGATAGAGGAAAAGAGTAAGGACTGACGGTGGGGGCTTAAAAACATTTATGAGGGTGTATAGTAATATGGAAAAGGGATAGTTGCTCAATATGATACTCACAGCTTCCTTATATTTCCATCTTGTTGACAGTTTTCTGATTTTTCTCCATTGTCCCAGAAAAAAATGGAATTTAGGCTGTATGTTAGAATGACTTTTTTTTTTCCCCAATCTGCAGAGCTGATTCTATACACTATCAAGTTTTGAGCCCTGAAAAGTTTTAATTATTTTTATTTGTTTTAATTTTCTTTCTGTGAAACATTATTTTGTGAGGCTGAGAACTGGGGACATAATGTGCAGTCATAGTGAAGCAAACTATCATACCAGAGGGGTGAAATTCTATCATGGTGTTGGCAGTGTCATTTACCACCTCTTCCTTTGATGCCATGTCACTAAGGGAAAAGAAACAGATGGCCTACGAAATTTCTTCAATTCTTTTCTTATAGCCATTCCCTTTACCAAACAATTCATTCTGTCAGCTGGGATACCAAGTGAGAAACTATCTCTGGGTGTTTGGGGATTCCAAACACTCTGTCAGTGTTTTGTAATAATAAGGATTGAAGAAGAGGAGAGAGATGAAGTAGGAATCTAGGCCTTTAGAATTTGGGGAAGTTTCTGTTCCACTTGATCTTTGATGGTTGCTCCCAGATTAAGTGTCAAATATTTTGAACTGGGAAGGTCTTGGATGTTACCTACTCTGATCTCTCATCTAAAAGATGAACACAGATCAATAGTATAACATGAGAACAGATTAGTTATGGTTCCCAGAAACAAATACTAAAGGAAATGTTTTATCCAATAGCTTAATGGTCTACCTAAAAAATAAATAAAGTTGAAATGCAAAATCCTCCACAGAGAAACTTCTTTCTCCAAATTCCATAAATTTATCATTAAAGGTGACTGAAATCCTCAGTAGATGTCAGGGCTTAAGCAGTAGTAACCAGAGATATCATTAATAATTATATATTAATGCTCCAATTGGTACATGAACACATGATTCCTGGTCAGTAGGTATAAATGAGGCATAAACAAGCACATCTGGAAGGTTCTGGATATATAGTAGGTTGATTGATTGATAATAAGTAATGGATCACACTTGGCCATTTGAATTAATTTGGAAGAGAAGTCAGCTGTAAATAGATTATAAGGAGAATGCTTAAATGTTAAGAGTAATTAATGAGTTACTTTTCAACATAATTTTTATAGTGGAGCTGGAGACTTTGTAAGCACTCAGGAAAACTGATTCTGCATGCAGATGTGGATATTCTAACAAATTAATTTATTATGTATACACAGCTAAATTCATTCTATGAGAAGTACCCTGTAAACTGTAAAAATAAAAATGATGTTGCGCACATCTGTTTTTTAGAGCACATTCACTTTGCAAAACAGCTTCAAACATTTTTTAGCCTAACCACATTGCTTAATGTCAAACAATGAAGGTCCGGTCTCCTATAATGATTTTTATACTTTCTTTAAGAGAAAAATTTTGCAAATGAAATTTGATAACTTGAATAAATGCTTTAATTATAAAAAAGAGAAGGAACTATAAATAAATATCACCATCCACTTTACTTTTCATATGAATCATTTGATTAAAGAGCATTAGTACTAGTAAGGAATATTATATGACTCTTCGTTTTTTGTTTTTGTTTTTGTTTTTGCCTTTTAGACAACACTACAATTTGTAAGCACAATATACAGTGCAAACTGATGATGTGTGGGCTGTCATAGAATAGTTATGCATTTGGTTTTTTGTGACCAGGTCACTGTATATATTTTAGCATTGAATTTCAATGCACCTTTATTCCACTTAAAAGTCTTTAGAGCATAGTGATAAAGTGCTGGGAGGATACAGAGACTGTCTCAACATTATAAAAATAGAGAAGCAAAAAATGTGATATTTCACCAAATCCATTTACCTGCTGGTTCAATAATGTATCTCATAATTTGTTTTTATTTAAAATATGTAATAGTTTGAAGTTTCTGTAGGATGCTATTTTTTCCCCCTGAATGGTGCAATAGTATCTTCAATGAATCATTCGATGGTCACTCCATAGTTCATAATACCTACCTGGAATGAATTACGATACAGTATTTATGATGTTTGGTTGTCTGCTGCTCTCCTTTGATATGCCAGACAGGTTGCCTTTAGCCTGTTTAACTTCCTGGTCTTTGCCAGCATAACATCTAGCCTTACTAATATAGACCCATATCAATGCTTTTACATAAATTAACATTTTTCCTTCACAATAACCACATGAGGTAAATAATATTAGTCCAACTTGACAGATGCAGAAACCACAACTCAGGGAGATTTCACAAGCTGCTTCAATTATTTGAACCTAGATCTTTTGACGCTACAGAATGTCTTATTTTCAAAATGCCATAGAGATTAATACGATATTTGGATTTGAATGTGAAGATTTTATCAAATATGTTTTGAGTTATTTCTAGAGTCATTTCTTTTTTGTTTGCTCTTTTCCTGCCAAGATGGAGTGAAAATTTTAAGTGCTTTGCGAGAAAGAATTAACAGGACAGTGCAAAATCAAAGCACAGTAAAGAGAAAATAGTTATTATTAATATTTTGTATTGATGCTTCTATGATGCATGATTTTTATAAAAAAATCCTTGTCCCTTACTCTACCCTGATTATAAAGTATATATATTTTATAGAATGTCAGTGTGCCTTAATTAAGTGATAAGTTGAGTATTAAGTTAACACAGTACTATCAGATGCATATATTCTCTTGTGAGGAATGCTAAGTGTGATATTTAAATGGGGAGGTTGTATTTGGAATTCTCTGCATCTATATTCTCCCACTGTCAAGTGGATCATTACATTTTCAACACTTAATTATCTTTTCATCTAAATTGTGTCTTATTTAACTTGATCATTTAAAGTGCTAATGTGACTTTTTTATGTTCATCTTGTCTTTATATAAATGAACAGCTATTCTCTAACTTGACTAAGGCTTCACAAATGAAATCTGAAATTTATAAAGGAAAAAGGGAAAAGTAGAAACTTTTCTTTCCTTTTTCTCGTTTGCAAATGAAGAGTGGTTCTCAGTAACTTAGCCGCTAGACCTTGGCATATTCCTTGGACTAGGCATTGGGTCACTCCCATTTTTCATAGCTTGTCACACAATTAACTAAATCATTAAAATGGAACTAGTCCATTGTGACAAACTGAAATGACTAAAAGCCTGCCTAAGGCACTGCACTACGTGGCTGTTTAAGAAAATTCCATCTCTTCTAAGTTAGTGATGGATAATGTGACAAAAATATTCTGATTAAATTCTAACTTTGGAATACTTAATAAATTAGTAACAGCATTAGAAGTGCCACTTACATTCACCTGTCAAGGAGGAGCACTGCAGTGCTGATCCTTTTGCCCTCTTTGTCTGCCTTCACGAGAACTGCTGGCAGCTGAGGGGGTCCCATTTTAGGAAGGTGTGAGATGACAGCGAGGTAAGAGATGAGGTTCCTTTGTAATGGCTCTGTACTTATTCATTCCTTCCCTTCAGACTCAGAGTAACTGAGGGACACAATGTTTTCCTTTGATAGATTGATCTTTCTTCTTCATCATCATTTCCTAGTCTTTTTTTTTTTTTAATTTTGTATCATGGAAAAATTATTTACATTTATTGTTTAAGGGTATTTCTCGGGAGGTGTTTGTATAAAACAGATATGTAGTTTGAAGCAATGTTTAAGATGGAATTAAGCAATATCGTTTCTGGAATGGTCTTTGAATGAAAACTTACATTTTTGCATGCATATTCCCACTCGGGTTTTGTGGTACATGCAAAGTATGAAATGACATTTATTTTTTTAACACAGATTAATTAAAACTAATTTTAATCATTGTTATAATTACTTTTTAGCACAGTTATTCATATATTACTGTAGTTAGTATGCTTGTGTCCACAAGCACTAAAAACACTCATGTGTAAAGAATTTATTAGAAAAACATAGAAGATACAGAACTGAGGTTTTAATCCTGGTCTCAACACTAGCTACATGTTGACTCCCACCTGGCACTTTACCTTTCTGGATCTAGGTTATACAATTAGTAAAATAAGGGAATGGGCTGACCTTTAATATTGCTCCCCAGTTTAACCACTCACAAATATCAACACTATTGATGGGTATTCAAAATACTGAATTTTTAACTTAAAAGTAAATATTTAGATCTATCATATATGATTTTTATTATTTATACGTCTAAAATTGAAAATTGAAAGTTATATCAAACTACTTTATGAAGTACTGTGACTAGCAGAAGTATTTAATTTGATTTCAGGAGAAGACCTATTGAGACCTAATGGTAAGAAAATGGCTTTTCTTCCACAATGATGAACCTTTATATAAAGTTAGGGAAAAAGTTGCTTAGGTGTTTCCTCTATTTTGATGAATAATTTGTGGTTTTCTTTTGAATCTACCATTCGGATCTAGAGTGACTTCCCTGCCCTTCTCAACACTGGTCTTGGATATTCTAATCTTGGTTTCCACAGCCTGTATCCATTCTCACATGGGTCCAACATTGGCTTCATATCCAGATGCACTTACATTGGTCCTTGTTTTTCCTCTTCAGTTTGCTTTCTTGGTATGTTTTCCCTATCCCAATATGACTTCCATATTTCTGACCATAATGACAATTTGACAATTTCCCCGATATCTACAATGGCTTAGAAGAGGGGGGAAAACAACAACAACCAAGTTCTATCCTTGGGTAATTCCAATTCTGGGTAACAATAATGACATTACTACTACTAATACAATTACCAATACTGGTAGTAATGGTCACAGAAAATGTTCACAACAGGTTAAATTTAGTATCCATTTTCTGAATCACCATAGCTCTTTCAGTAACCAGGTAAAGACTTTTGCTTCAACTGACTCACCAGATAATGTAAGAGAGACTTCCAACAACACTTTATACCTATACTAAATTACTGGTTTCAGAATAGAATGCTCAGATAGTTCTGAAAAGAAGAGCATTGCGATTGTATTCCAGAGAGGGAAAAATCTTCTGAATAACTATTCAAGTCTTTAGGAGAAAAACATTTTTTTTTCCATGAAGTGTTTCCAGACACTCACTCTCCAGAGAATTTATGACTCCTATTTGCATTGTCCATTTTATCACAGTATAGTTAAGCATCCAAGTTTCTTCATTTTTTTTAATTGTTTTGCTTCTCTGTATTAGTGTAAGTATAAATTGTGTTGTATTCATCTTTGTATTCTAGTCCCAATACAGGATTGGTCACATAATTGTTATCGTTATGGCTGTTGAATGAATGAATCCACATCGTTGAAAAGGCAGTCCAATCATTATTTTAAAATAAGGTCTCACACAATTGCTGGAAATTAATTATGTTGGGGAATTGTAATTTATGTTGAGACATGAATTCCCTAGCATAACACAATCTACAAAATAGGTGCATAATACTTATGTATTGAATGAATGTACAAGTTAATGAATGGATCCATAAGCCATCCATTAAAAAATGTAACTGCTAAAAAGATTCCAGCCACCACAAAGATTAAAAAAAGAAGAAAGAAAGAGAGGATGAAAAGAATTTAGAAGGAAAGTAGGGTGAAGTGAGGGAGAGATGGAACAGAGAGAGACTGAGAATGTCGAAATTTAGGCTTGGCTGTGAGCCATGAAACTTTTGAAATAGAATTTATTAATGATTATTTGGGTATATCAAAAACAAATGCAGAACATTAATAACTTTTGAAATAAAATACCCATTTAACTATAATAGTTTATAATAATAGAAAAGGGAAGAAGGACGTTAAAGATGACCCCAGACTTCTATCTTGCTGAACTAGATTAAATGGTTATGCCATTCATGAAAATGGGAGCTTTTTTTTTTTGTATTTTTTTTAATTTAGTTTTATTTTTTTTTATAAACATATAATATATTTTTATCCCCAGGGGTACAGGTCTGCGAATCGCTAGGTTTACACACTTAACAGCACTCACCATAGCACATACCCTCCCCAATGTCCATAATCCCACTCCCTCTCCCAACCTCCTTCCCCTCATCAACCCTCAGTTTGTTTTGTGAGATTAAGAGTCACTTATGGTTTGTCTCCCTCCCAATTCCATCTTGTTTCATTTACTCTTCTCCTACCCCCTTAACTCCCCATGTTGCATCTCCTCTCCCTCATATCAGGGATATCATATGATAGTTGTCTTTCTCCGATTGACTTATTTCGCTAAGCATGATACCCTCTAGTTCCATCCACGTCGTCGCAAATGGCAAGATTTCATTTCTTTTGATGGCTGCATAGTATTCCATTGTGTATATATACCACATCTTCTTTATCCATTCGTCCATTGATGGACATCTAGGTTCTTTCCATAGTTTGGCTATTGTCGACATGCTGCTATAAACATTCGGGTGCACGTGCCCCTTCGGATAACTACGTTTGTATCTTTAGGGTAAATACCCAGCAGTGCAATTGCTGGGTCATAGGGTAGTTCTATTTTCAACATTTTGAGGAACCTCCATGCTGTTTTCCAGAGTGATTGCACCAGCTTGCATTCCCACCAACAGTGTAAGAGGGTTCCCCTTTCTCCGCATCCTCGCCAGCATCTGTCATTTCCTGACATGTTAATTTTAGCCATTCTGACTGGTGTAAGGTGATAACTCATTGTGGTTTTGACTTGTATTTCCCTGATGCCGAGTGATATGGAGCATTTTTCATGTGTCTGTTGGCCATCTGGATGTCTTCTTTGCAGAAATGTCTGTTCATGTCCTCTGCCCATTTCTTGATTGGATTATTTGTTCTTTGGGTGTTGAGTTTGCTAAGTTCTTTGTAGATTTTGGACACTAGCCCTTTATCTGATATGTCATTTGCAAATATCTTCTCCCATTCTGTCAGTTGTCTTTTGGTTTTGTTCACTGTTTCCTTTGCTGTGCAAAAGCTTTTGATCTTGATAAAATCTCAATAGTTCATTTTTGCCCTTGCTTCTGTTGCCTTTGGCAAAGTTACTAGGAAGATGTTGCTGCAGCTGAGGTCGAAGAGGTTGCTGCCTGTGTTCTCCTCAAGGATTTTAATGGATTCCTTTCTCACATTGAGATCCTTCATCCATTTTGAGTCTATTTTCGTGTGTGGTGTAAGGAAATGATCCAATTTCATTTTTCTGCATGTGGCTGTCCAATTTTCCCAACACCATTTATTGAAGAGGCTGTCTTTTTTCCATTGGACATTCTTTCCTGCTTTGTCGAAGATGAGTTGACCATAGAGTTGAGGGTCCATTTCTGGGCTCTCTATTCTGTTCCATTGATCTATGTGTCTGTTTTTGTGCCAGTACCATGCTGTCTTGATGATGACAGCTTTGTAATAGAGCTTGAAGTCCGGAATTGTGATGCCACCAACTTTGGCTTTCTTTTTCAATATTCGTTTGGCTATTCGAGGTCTTTTCTGGTTCCATATAAATTTTAGGATTACTTGTTCCATTTCTTTGAAAAAAAAATGGATGGTACTTTGATAGGAATTGCATTAAATGTGTAGATTGCTTTAGGTAGCATAGACATTTTCACAATATTTATTCTTCCAATCCAGGAGCATGGAACATTTTTCCATTTCTTTGTGTCTTCCTCAATTTCTTTCATGAGTACGTTATAGTTTTCTGAGTATAGATTCTTAGTCTCATTGGTTAGGTTTATTCCTAGGTATCTTATAGTTTTGGGTGCAATTGTAAATGGGATTGAGTCCTTAATTTCTCTTTCTACTGTCTTGTTGTTGGTGAGGAGAAATGCAACTGATTTCTGTGCATTGATTTTATATCCTGACACTTGACTGAATTCCTGTACAAGTTCTAGCAGTTTTGGAGTGGAGTCTTTTGGGTTTTCCACATATAGTATCATATCATCTGCAAAGAGTGATAGTTTGACTTCTTCTTTGCCGATTTGGATGCCTTTAATTTCCTTTTGTTGTCTGATTGCTGAGGCTAGGACTTCTACCACTATGTTGAATAGCAGTGGTGATAACGGACATCCCTGTCGTGTTCCTGACTTTTCAGTTTTTCTCCACAGAGAATGATATTTGCGGTGGGTTTTTCATAGATGGCTTTGATAATATTGAGGTATGTGCCCTCTATCCCTACACTTTGAAGAGTTTTGATCAGGAAGGGAAGCTGTACTTTGTCAAATGCTTTTTCAGCATCTATGGAGAGTATCATATAGTTCTTGTTCTTACTTTTATTAATGTGTTGTATCACATTGATTGATTTGCGGATGTTGAACCAACCTTGCAGCCCTGGAATAAATCCCACTTGGTCGTGGTGAATAATCCTTTTAATGTACTGTTGAATCCTATTGGCTAGTATTTTGGCAAGAATTTTTGCATCTGTGTTCATCAAGGATATTGGTCTGTAGTTCTCTTTTTTGATGGGATCCTTGTCTGGTTTTGGGATCAAGGTGATGCTGGCCTCATAAAATGAATTTGGAAGTTTTCCTTCCATTTCTATTTTTTGGAACAGTTTCAGGAGAATAGGAATTAGTTCTTCTTTAAATGTTTGGTAGAATTCCCCTGGGAAGCCATCTGGTCCCAGGCTTTTGTTTGTTTGGCGATTTTTGATGACTGTTTCAATCTCCTTACTGGTTATGGGTCTGTTCAGGCTTTCTATTTCTTCCTGGTTTAGTTGTGGTAGTTTATATGTCTCTAGGAATGCATCCATTTGTTCCAGATTGTCAAATTTGTTGGCGTAGAGTTGCTCATAGTATGTTCTTATAATTGTCTGTATATCTTTGGTGTTAGTTGTGATCTCTCCTCTTTCATTCATGATTTTATTTATTTGGGTCCTTTCTCTTTTCTTTTTGATAAGCCTTGCCAGGGGTTTATCAATCTTATTAATTCTTTCAAAGAACCAGCTCCTAGTTTCGTTGATTTGTTCTATTGTTTTTTTTTGGATTCTATTTCATTGATTTCTGCTCTGAAATTTATGATTTCTCTTCTCCTGCTGGGTTTAGGGTTTCTTTCTTGTTCTTTCTCCAGCTCCTTTAGGTGTAGGGTTAGGTTGTGTACCTGAGACCTTTCTTGTTTCTTGAGAAAGGCTTGTACCACTATATATTTTCCTCTCAGGACTGCCTTTGTTGTGTCCCACAGAGTTTGAACCATTGTGTTTTCATTATCATTTGTTTCCATAAATTTTTTCAATTCTTCTTTAATTTCCTGGTTGACCCATTCATTCTTTAGAAGGATGCTGTTTAGCCTCCATATATTTGGGTTCTTTCCAAATTTCCTCTTGTGATTGAGTTCTAGCTTCAGAGCATTGTGGTCTGAAAATATGCAGGGAATGATTCCAATCTTTTGATAACGGTTGAGACCTGATTTAGGACCGAGAATGTGATCTATTCTGGAGAATGTTCCATGTGCACTAGAGAAGAATGTGTATTCCGTTGCTTTGGGATGAAATGTTCTGAATATATCTGTGATGTCCATCTGGTCCAGTGTGTCCTTTAAGGCCTTTATTTCCTTGTTGATCTTTTGCTTGGATTATCTGTCCATTTCACTGAGGGGAGTGTTAAAGTCCCCTACTATTATTGTATTCTTGTCGATGTGTTTCTTTGATTGTGTTATTAATTGGTTTATATAGTTGGCTGCTCCCACGTTAGGGGCATAGATATTTAAATTGTTAGATCTTCTTGTTGGACAGTGCCTTTGAGTATGATATAGTGTCCTTCCTCATCTCTTATTATAGTCTTTGGCTTAAAATCTAATTGATCTGATATAAGGATTGCCACTCCTGCTTTCTTCTGATGTCCATTAGCATGGTAAATTCTTTTCCACCCCCTCACTTTAAATCTGGAGGTGTCTTCGGGTTTAAGATGAGTTTCTTGTAGGCAACATATAGATGGGTTTTGTTTTTTTATCCATTCTGATAACCTTTGTCTTTTGATTGGGGCATTTAGCCCATTAACATTCAGGGTAAGTATTGAGAGATATGAATTTAGTGCCATTGTATTGCCTGTAAGGTGACTGTTATTGTATATTGTCTCTGTTTCTTTCTGATCTACTACTTTGAGGGTCTCTCTTTGCTTAGAGGACCCCTTTCAATATTTCCTGTAGAGCTGGTTTGGTATTTGCAAATTCTTTCAGTTTTTGTTTGTCCTGGAAGCTTTTGATCTCTCCTTCTATTTTCAATGATAGCCTAGCTGGATATAGTATTCTTGGCTGCATGTTTTTCTCATTTAGTACTCTGAATATATCATGCCAGCTCTTTCTGGCCTGCCATGTCTCTGTGGATAAGTCTGCTGCCAATCTAATATTTTTACCATTGTACGTTACAGACTTCTTTTCCCGGGCTGCTTTCAGGATCTTTTCTTTGTCACTAAGACTTGTAAATTTTACTATTAGGTGACGGGGTGTGGACCTATTCTTATTGATCGTGAGGGGGCTTCTCTGAACCTCCTGGATTTTGATGCTTGTTCCCTTTGCTATATTGGGGAAATTCTCTCCAATAATTCTCTCTACCTTCTGCTCCCCTCTCAGTTTCCTCTTCTTCTGGAATCCCAATTATTCTAATGTTGTTTCGTCTTATGGTGTCACTTATCTCTTGAATTCTCCCCTCATGGTCCAGTAGCTGTTTGTCCCTCTTTTGCTAGCTTCTTTATTCTCTGTCATTTGGTCTTCTATATCGCTAATTCTTTCTTCTGCCTCATTTATTCTAGCAGTGAGAGCCTCCATTTTTTTTAATTTTTTAATTTTTTTCAGCATAACAGTATTCATTATTTTTGCACCACACCCAGTGCTCCATGCAATCCGTGCCCTCTACAATACCCACCACCTGGTGCCCCCAACCTCCCACCCCCCACCCCTTCAAAATTCTCAGATCGTTTTTCAGAGTCCATAGTCTCTCATGGTTCACCTCCCCTTCCAATTTACCTCAACTCCCTTCTCCTCTCCATCTCCCCTTGTCCTCCATGCTATTTGTTATGCTCCACAAATAAGTGAAACCATATGATAATTGACTCTCTCTGCTTGACTTATTTCACTCAGCATAATCTCTTCCAGTCCCGTCCATGTTGCTACAAAACTTGGGTATTCATCCTTTCTTTTTTTTTTTTTTTTTTTAACAGCTTTATAAACATATATTTTTAAACCCAGGGGTACAGGTCTGCGAATTGCCAGGTTTACACACTTCACAACACTCACCATAGCACATACCCTCCCCAATATCCATAACCCCACCCCCTCCCCTCATCAACCCTCAGTTTGTTTTGTGAGATTAAGAGTCACTTATGGTTTGTCTCCCTCCCAATCCCATCTTGTTTCATTTACTCTTCTCCTACCCCCTCAACTCCCCATGTTGCATCTCCTCTCCCTTATATCAGGGAGATCATATGATAGTTGTCTTTCTCCAATTGACTTATTTAACTAAGGATGATACCCTCTAGTTCCATCCACGTCGTTGAAAATGGCAAGATTTCATTTCTTTTGATGGCTGCATAGTATTCCATTGTGTATATATACCACATCTTCTTTATCCATTCGTCTGTAGATGGACATCTAGGTTCTTTCCATAGTTTGGCTATTGTAGACATTGCTGCTATAAACGTTCGGGTGCATGTGCCCCTTCGGATCACTACGTTTGTATCTTGAGGGTAAATACCCAGCAGTGCAATTGCAGGGTCATAGGGTAGTTCTATTTTCAACATATTGAGGAACCTCCATGCTGTTTTCCAGATGGTTGCACCAGCTTGCATTCCCACCAACAGTGTAGGAGGGTTCCCCTTTCTCCGCATCCTCGCCAGCATCTGTCATTTCCTGACTTGTTAATTTTAGCCATTCTGACTGGTGTGAGGTGATATCTCATTGTGGTTTTGATTTGTATTTCCCTGATGCCGAGTGATATGGAGCACTTTTTCATGTGTCTGTTGGCCATCTGGATGTCTTCTTTGCAGAAATGTCTGTTCATGTCCTCTGCCCATTTCTTGATTGGATTATTTGTTCTTTGGGTGTTGAGTTTGCTAAGTTCTTTATAGATTTTGGACACTAGCCCTTTATCTGATATGTCATTTGCAAATATCTTCTCCCATTCTGTCAGTTGTCTTTTGGTTTTGTTCACTGTTTCCTTTGCTGTGCAAAAGCTTTTGATCTTGATAAAATCTCAATAGTTCATTTTTGCCCTTGCTTCCCTTGCCTTTGGTGATGTTCCTAGGAAGATGTTGCTGCGGCTGAGGTCGAAGAGGTTGCTGCCTGTGTTCTCCTCGAGGATTTTGATGGATTCCTTTCTCACATTGAGATCCTTCATCCATTTTGAGTCTATTTTTGGGTGTGGTGTAAGGAAATGATCCAATTTCATTTTTCTGCATGTGGCTGTCCAATTTTCCCAACACCATTTATTGAAGAGGCTGTCTTTTTTCCATTGGACATTCTTTCCTGCTTTGTCGAAGATGAGTTGACCATAGAGTTGAGGGTCCATTTCTGGGCTCTCTATTCTGTTCCATTGATCTATGTGTCTGTTTTTGTGCCAGTACCATGCTGTCTTGATGATGACAGCTTTGTAATAGAGCTTGAAGTCCGGAATTGTGATGCCACCAACTTTGGCTTTCTTTTTCAATATTCGTTTGGCTATTCGAGGTCTTTTCTGGTTCCATATAAATTTTAGGATTACTTGTTCCATTTCTTTGAAAAAAAAATGGATGGTACTTTGATAGGAATTGCATTAAATGTGTAGATTGCTTTAGGTAGCATAGACATTTTCACAATATTTATTCTTCCAATCCAGGAGCATGGAACATTTTTCCATTTCTTTGTGTCTTCCTCAATTTCTTTCATGAGTACGTTATAGTTTTCTGAGTATAGATTCTTAGTCTCATTGGTTAGGTTTATTCCTAGGTATCTTATAGTTTTGGGTGCAATTGTAAATGGGATTGAGTCCTTAATTTCTCTTTCTACTGTCTTGTTGTTGGTGAGGAGAAATGCAACTGATTTCTGTGCATTGATTTTATATCCTGACACTTGACTGAATTCCTGTACAAGTTCTAGCAGTTTTGGAGTGGAGTCTTTTGGGTTTTCCACATATAGTATCATATCATCTGCAAAGAGTGATAGTTTGACTTCTTCTTTGCCGATTTGGATGCCTTTAATTTCCTTTTGTTGTCTGATTGCTGAGGCTAGGACTTCTACCACTATGTTGAATAGCAGTGGTGATAACGGACATCCCTGTCGTGTTCCTGACTTTTCAGTTTTTCTCCACAGAGAATGATATTTGCGGTGGGTTTTTCATAGATGGCTTTGATAATATTGAGGTATGTGCCCTCTATCCCTACACTTTGAAGAGTTTTGATCAGGAAGGGAAGCTGTACTTTGTCAAATGCTTTTTCAGCATCTATGGAGAGTATCATATAGTTCTTGTTCTTACTTTTATTAATGTGTTGTATCACATTGATTGATTTGCGGATGTTGAACCAACCTTGCAGCCCTGGAATAAATCCCACTTGGTCGTGGTGAATAATCCTTTTAATGTACTGTTGAATCCTATTGGCTAGTATTTTGGCAAGAATTTTTGCATCTGTGTTCATCAAGGATATTGGTCTGTAGTTCTCTTTTTTGATGGGATCCTTGTCTGGTTTTGGGATCAAGGTGATGCTGGCCTCATAAAATGAATTTGGAAGTTTTCCTTCCATTTCTATTTTTTGGAACAGTTTCAGGAGAATAGGAATTAGTTCTTCTTTAAATGTTTGGTAGAATTCCCCTGGGAAGCCATCTGGTCCCAGGCTTTTGTTTGTTTGGCGATTTTTGATGACTGTTTCAATCTCCTTACTGGTTATGGGTCTGTTCAGGCTTTCTATTTCTTCCTGGTTTAGTTGTGGTAGTTTATATGTCTCTAGGAATGCATCCATTTGTTCCAGATTGTCAAATTTGTTGGCGTAGAGTTGCTCATAGTATGTTCTTATAATTGTCTGTATATCTTTGGTGTTAGTTGTGATCTCTCCTCTTTCATTCATGATTTTATTTATTTGGGTCCTTTCTCTTTTCTTTTTGATAAGCCTTGCCAGGGGTTTATCAATCTTATTAATTCTTTCAAAGAACCAGCTCCTAGTTTCGTTGATTTGTTCTATTGTTTTTTTTTGGATTCTATTTCATTGATTTCTGCTCTGAAATTTATGATTTCTCTTCTCCTGCTGGGTTTAGGGTTTCTTTCTTGTTCTTTCTCCAGCTCCTTTAGGTGTAGGGTTAGGTTGTGTACCTGAGACCTTTCTTGTTTCTTGAGAAAGGCTTGTACCACTATATATTTTCCTCTCAGGACTGCCTTTGTTGTGTCCCACAGAGTTTGAACCATTGTGTTTTCATTATCATTTGTTTCCATAAATTTTTTCAATTCTTCTTTAATTTCCTGGTTGACCCATTCATTCTTTAGAAGGATGCTGTTTAGCCTCCATATATTTGGGTTCTTTCCAAATTTCCTCTTGTGATTGAGTTCTAGCTTCAGAGCATTGTGGTCTGAAAATATGCAGGGAATGATTCCAATCTTTTGATAACGGTTGAGACCTGATTTAGGACCGAGAATGTGATCTATTCTGGAGAATGTTCCATGTGCACTAGAGAAGAATGTGTATTCCGTTGCTTTGGGATGAAATGTTCTGAATATATCTGTGATGTCCATCTGGTCCAGTGTGTCCTTTAAGGCCTTTATTTCCTTGTTGATCTTTTGCTTGGATTATCTGTCCATTTCACTGAGGGGAGTGTTAAAGTCCCCTACTATTATTGTATTCTTGTCGATGTGTTTCTTTGATTGTGTTATTAATTGGTTTATATAGTTGGCTGCTCCCACGTTAGGGGCATAGATATTTAAATTGTTAGATCTTCTTGTTGGACAGTGCCTTTGAGTATGATATAGTGTCCTTCCTCATCTCTTATTATAGTCTTTGGCTTAAAATCTAATTGATCTGATATAAGGATTGCCACTCCTGCTTTCTTCTGATGTCCATTAGCATGGTAAATTCTTTTCCACCCCCTCACTTTAAATCTGGAGGTGTCTTCGGGTTTAAGATGAGTTTCTTGTAGGCAACATATAGATGGGTTTTGTTTTTTTATCCATTCTGATAACCTTTGTCTTTTGATTGGGGCATTTAGCCCATTAACATTCAGGGTAAGTATTGAGAGATATGAATTTAGTGCCATTGTATTGCCTGTAAGGTGACTGTTATTGTATATTGTCTCTGTTTCTTTCTGATCTACTACTTTGAGGGTCTCTCTTTGCTTAGAGGACCCCTTTCAATATTTCCTGTAGAGCTGGTTTGGTATTTGCAAATTCTTTCAGTTTTTGTTTGTCCTGGAAGCTTTTGATCTCTCCTTCTATTTTCAATGATAGCCTAGCTGGATATAGTATTCTTGGCTGCATGTTTTTCTCATTTAGTACTCTGAATATATCATGCCAGCTCTTTCTGGCCTGCCATGTCTCTGTGGATAAGTCTGCTGCCAATCTAATATTTTTACCATTGTACGTTACAGACTTCTTTTCCCGGGCTGCTTTCAGGATCTTTTCTTTGTCACTAAGACTTGTAAATTTTACTATTAGGTGACGGGGTGTGGACCTATTCTTATTGATCGTGAGGGGGCTTCTCTGAACCTCCTGGATTTTGATGCTTGTTCCCTTTGCTATATTGGGGAAATTCTCTCCAATAATTCTCTCTACCTTCTGCTCCCCTCTCAGTTTCCTCTTCTTCTGGAATCCCAATTATTCTAATGTTGTTTCGTCTTATGGTGTCACTTATCTCTTGAATTCTCCCCTCATGGTCCAGTAGCTGTTTGTCCCTCTTTTGCTAGCTTCTTTATTCTCTGTCATTTGGTCTTCTATATCGCTAATTCTTTCTTCTGCCTCATTTATTCTAGCAGTGAGAGCCTCCATTTTTTTTTAATTTTTTAATTTTTTTCAGCATAACAGTATTCATTATTTTTGCACCACACCCAGTGCTCCATGCAATCCGTGCCCTCTACAATACCCACCACCTGGTGCCCCCAACCTCCCACCCCCCACCCCTTCAAAATTCTCAGATCGTTTTTCAGAGTCCATAGTCTCTCATGGTTCACCTCCCCTTCCAATTTACCTCAACTCCCTTCTCCTCTCCATCTCCCCTTGTCCTCCATGCTATTTGTTATGCTCCACAAATAAGTGAAACCATATGATAATTGACTCTCTCTGCTTGACTTATTTCACTCAGCATAATCTCTTCCAGTCCCGTCCATGTTGCTACAAAACTTGGGTATTCATCCTTTCTTTTTTTTTTTTTTTTTTAACAGCTTTATAAACATATATTTTTAAACCCAGGGGTACAGGTCTGCGAATTGCCAGGTTTACACACTTCACAACACTCACCATAGCACATACCCTCCCCAATATCCATAACCCCACCCCCTCCCCTCATCAACCCTCAGTTTGTTTTGTGAGATTAAGAGTCACTTATGGTTTGTCTCCCTCCCAATCCCATCTTGTTTCATTTACTCTTCTCCTACCCCCTCAACTCCCCATGTTGCATCTCCTCTCCCTTATATCAGGGAGATCATATGATAGTTGTCTTTCTCCAATTGACTTATTTAACTAAGGATGATACCCTCTAGTTCCATCCACGTCGTTGAAAATGGCAAGATTTCATTTCTTTTGATGGCTGCATAGTATTCCATTGTGTATATATACCACATCTTCTTTATCCATTCGTCTGTAGATGGACATCTAGGTTCTTTCCATAGTTTGGCTATTGTAGACATTGCTGCTATAAACGTTCGGGTGCATGTGCCCCTTCGGATCACTACGTTTGTATCTTGAGGGTAAATACCCAGCAGTGCAATTGCAGGGTCATAGGGTAGTTCTATTTTCAACATATTGAGGAACCTCCATGCTGTTTTCCAGATGGTTGCACCAGCTTGCATTCCCACCAACAGTGTAGGAGGGTTCCCCTTTCTCCGCATCCTCGCCAGCATCTGTCATTTCCTGACTTGTTAATTTTAGCCATTCTGACTGGTGTGAGGTGATATCTCATTGTGGTTTTGATTTGTATTTCCCTGATGCCGAGTGATATGGAGCACTTTTTCATGTGTCTGTTGGCCATCTGGATGTCTTCTTTGCAGAAATGTCTGTTCATGTCCTCTGCCCATTTCTTGATTGGATTATTTGTTCTTTGGGTGTTGAGTTTGCTAAGTTCTTTATAGATTTTGGACACTAGCCCTTTATCTGATATGTCATTTGCAAATATCTTCTCCCATTCTGTCAGTTGTCTTTTGGTTTTGTTCACTGTTTCCTTTGCTGTGCAAAAGCTTTTGATCTTGATAAAATCTCAATAGTTCATTTTTGCCCTTGCTTCCCTTGCCTTTGGTGATGTTCCTAGGAAGATGTTGCTGCGGCTGAGGTCGAAGAGGTTGCTGCCTGTGTTCTCCTCGAGGATTTTGATGGATTCCTTTCTCACATTGAGATCCTTCATCCATTTTGAGTCTATTTTTGGGTGTGGTGTAAGGAAATGATCCAATTTCATTTTTCTGCATGTGGCTGTCCAATTTTCCCAACACCATTTATTGAAGAGGCTGTCTTTTTTCCATTGGACATTCTTTCCTGCTTTGTCGAAGATGAGTTGACCATAGAGTTGAGGGTCCATTTCTGGGCTCTCTATTCTGTTCCATTGATCTATGTGTCTGTTTTTGTGCCAGTACCATGCTGTCTTGATGATGACAGCTTTGTAATAGAGCTTGAAGTCCGGAATTGTGATGCCACCAACTTTGGCTTTCTTTTTCAATATTCGTTTGGCTATTCGAGGTCTTTTCTGGTTCCATATAAATTTTAGGA